>NC_039510.1:12837873-14037873 GCF_003672135.1 Ooceraea biroi
AAGATATCTAGTTTTAATACTTAGGAATGTCTTTCTTGAAAATGATTCTCGATAATGAAGATTTGCGAATGAGTGTGATTAAAACTTCAAAACTAAAAATTTTCCTATTCCTGTAACTTTATAAAATGCATTTTATGTTAAACATTCCACTGTTTTTCCTATGCTTTTACACACTTCCACGCGCTGTATTTTTTGAATTCTTTGAAACACTTGTTCAATAATTTATGATCTATTCTTCGTATTCTATAATCGCAATTGCCGTAGTACTTGCCACGCGAGGACTTGATGGTCGCATAGAGCGAGCTATCGGAACCACGCTTCATGCGATCGGCAAAGTCCCCGTGCGTTATGCGATTGCAGAAACGCGAAGTACCTTGAGCTCGCGCGGCGAATGGGCGTAGAGGTTTCCTTTCTTTCCTAATCGCCTCCGCAATAGAACAAAATTGCGTCTCGTACATCGTTTAATCGCCCCGGCCATGTACGAATTAGCTGTAAAAGGGAAAATACTGCGAAATGCTTCCCCGTGGGGAAGCATGTCTCTCTCTCTCTTTTTCTTTAGAATTTAATCCCATTCGCCGATTATGCGAATTGCAAGATGCGAACGCATCGTACGCTCGTCTCGCAAGTTTCGAAGTCGGTCCGTTCGAATTTCAAGCCTTGGCCATCGCCATGCTCGTAATCCTATTGCGACTCGATTGTGGCTGGCACAATCGGCATAATCTCATTCGAAGTTCCTGCAATTCGGCGCAGCTTATGGGATCAGGATGAAATTTCGGATTCGGCCGGCGAAACGGCGAACTGTTCCGGTTGTCTCGGTCCTTTTGGGACGCGGCCGCGAGTAATACGCTCGTCACACGCCGCGTGCACCGGCGATCACTAGGCGTTCCTCCTCATTAATGCGTACGCGTGACAGCTAAGAGACCATGCAGCTATGCGGTTACGCGAGTGTTCATACAGACGCGTGCTTTCGTATGTAGATTTCACCGCGGCGAAGACAGACCTGAAGACGCATGAAATTCAATTCTGAGTGCACTTGTGGATCGTTATGTCACGACATATTTCCCTAATTGCATCCTTTGCAGAAAATATGTCCAGCGCCCAGCGTGTATCTATTCGAAACATCAGTTTGCAGCAGCCGTTAATTAGGCATAATTAATTATCCAAACTGCCGTAATTTCCCGATTGCTCCAACTGAAAAAAGCTTTATTGTATTATATTACACAATGAGAGAATTTCTCTAGGCGCGCCCAGCTTGCGTTTATTTTCAAATACCGAATTGATTTCCCACGTCGTTGCAAGCGCATCGAAAGTATCGGGTAAAGAAATTAATGTTTTATTTAGCATATCATTACTTTATCATGTTCTGATCTGTCGTTTCCGTGGAATCGCGATGCCAAGGGAAACTGACGCGCTGCTCATGCAGGAAAAAAATATGGAGAGTCGCCGATCACGTGCGGTGTCGCGTGTGCGGCTTGAAGAAGTCGTTACCAGACGCGTATGTATCAATGAAAAGGTCCCAGCTGCTGTAGTAGGAGATACTCGGATCTCTCGAAAAATTCGCGTCACCGATACGTGCGTCGCGATAGAAATCATCGGCGCTTTTACTTGGTTAATATGCGCGCTGCCTGAGGGATGCGGTTGTCGCATAGAAAGTCAGGAAAAGTTTTCAAGAGCGACGTATAAATATTAAAAAAGGAATTAATTACTGTCTGCTACTCTCGGAAAGAGAATACGGTACGCTGCTGCTTCGTGCTCCTTCCGTCTCTGTCGGAGATAGCTGCCGGCGACGAGGATGTTATCGCGGGGTTATCAGCGATCGCTCTCGGTCGTCGGGAGCCGGAAAGCGTATGTTTCAATGTTACGCTGTTGTTTCCACCAGTAACAAGCGCACCTTAATCGTCACGGTGGTGCTTAATGGAATAATAGCTTCATGATATCAGGCGCCTTTCATCGAACGTTCCGTCGATTCTCAGCGACTTCCGTTGCGAAGGAAGTGCGTGAATCTTATCAAACACGCGATGGGGAAGATACAATAGGATGTAAGGAAGAAAAGATCCATTAGATGCGAACAGCACATCTGTATTATACTTGTGTCATTACAAAGAGAGAAAAGAAAGAAAGAAGAGGCTGTCATAAAAATAAAATGCTTCTTCTAAATTTGGAATGACTGATCTTGTCTGTCGGAGCGTTATTTGTGATGGACATTATTATCACATTGACTGTATTATTATTGCAATCGAGATTTACAAATAAGATTACAAAATGTTTGAATAGTTCAACCGCTGAATTGAAAAGTCCATCTTCAGTTTATCGTATTCAATCTTCTCGCAGCAATAGATTACGCTAGTACGCGTTTATAACTTATTGATTGCTCAACTGTCCGCATGTTCTCCTTCGCTTCCCTCGCGGATTAATAACATTTCCTTGGCTCCCTCTGCGCTTTAATACGAAAGTGTTATTCGCGTCGCTGGCAACTCGTGAAGGCGACTAAGAAGCATTCATGCGCGGTTTAAATCGCGATGGAAAGATGTTTTCCGTCCCTTCTGGCCATCCCTTTCTTCGCTTCACGCGAGAATTGATAAACTTTCCGTAGAAACTTTCGTAGGGCTATTCAGATTGTCGGAAAAATGTTGAATTTAATTCACAAAACGAATCACAAGAAAGATCTTGTGAATTGAATAACAAATTTAGGTGTCATTCATTTCGCGCACTTCCGACGAGAAGATCGCTCATTACAGCTGAGAAATTAATCGGTGCAATCAAGACATAAACGCTGGATTCATCTTGCGGCCGTTCGAGCCGCTCGTTACGATTTATTTCACTTTGTACAAAATGCCCTTCCGTATCTATTTCAATGAGTGGCATCTCTCTCGCCTGCAGTAGCAGCGTGTGTCATGCATTGACCGTATGTAACGCGGCTAAATGGGTCAATATGCACATCCGTATATCGTAGTTATGACACTGATGACTACCTAATTGAATGTACCATGATCTACCGGGTGCCGTCAGATTTATTAACCCAATATTGAGCATCGTATTGTGTCCCAAACAGGCCTACATCAAATTAGCCTTTTTGCCGTTGAGGATGCAATGCTCCCTATATATGCATTTTACACTCGCCGTACTTGAGCAGTTTAGTGAGCGTGGCCGACCGAATCAAGTGGACAAATTAAACCAACTGCCATGTTGGCGATCGCATACGAACATGCATTTCGCGGAATACAATCACGGGACGCGTCTCGCGAACGAGACATGTTAATTAGCAACTTTGCTGAGTACTCTTTTTTTTATCTTTATTTTATCTTTATTTAATATTCCATTTTATTTCTTTTCACGAGAAAAAGTTCTCGCTATTCTATTCCAAAGTTATTTGCAAAATTCAAATGCAAAACTTTGTATTACTAATTCTTAGTACTTTGAATTTCGGTAAAAAAATCTGTACGAGTTTTCCGGTCAGTCCAATAGACGGATATTCACGTGGAACGTCCTCGAAGTTTGTCGGTGGTGCGTTACAGTGAACTTGCACGTTATATAAGGCGCATTATCGATAATCGCGAAAAGAATCAATTAGCTGACCCGGCAAAAAACCGGCGCGACGACTTTCGTTGCGTTCCAACGAAACAAAAAGTACGAAAGTACGTACGAGAGTAAGGTCACTTTCGGTGGCCGGCTCGCGCGACACACGCAACCGGCGAAGTAGCCCAAGCCGGGGACCGCGTTTCGAATCGAGGCGGGTTTCTAACACTTTCACCGGACGATCGCCGATTTGTTTGAAACGCTGACAGATCCAAATTCCATTATGATACACTTCACGAACTTAATTCCAATTGAACCGCGTAGACAAATAATCTGCTGCCGGTTTCACTATTCTTGTTTCATCGAGATACTCGATATTGTGCATCTTGTTACATTTATTTATTGCATTTTATTTTCTTTATCCTTTATCTATTTTATACTGAAAAATATACTGCTTGGAAGTGCTATCAGCGAAATCTGCATCTGCTAGTATGCATGTATACATACAATTTAATTAAATGCTGAATTTACTCCAGAAAAAAATCAAGCGTTTTTATTTTTTATTACTCGCTCTGATCGAGGATAACATTTTATATTCCGTTTTTATGAGATGTGCGGTCTGTATATCACAATCTTCCGTGCAGTTTAATAACTTGATTGCCACGGGAAACGCATACCAAAATTATCTCACGAGTGTTGAAATATTTTCGTCTCTGACGCCTCGGGTTAATCGCGATCAGGTATCAATTATCAACCGGCACAAGGTACACTCTAAACCCGGATATTTACTTTCCTGCCGTACCTGGCCGTTAATAGCGGCTTACAGAACACGTTGGCGGCGCGTTGACACGTGACTGATGTCTCGGTTTCGTTGGAAAGTGCAACACCTGAATCATCCGCTTCGCATACGATCGATTTCTGATGCCGCGCGTTAAGGATCTAAACAGATCTCCTCGTGGAGCGATCGATCGATCAGAGTGGAATCCACTAACGACCAGTACGATAACATCTTTCCGGTTGGTCTTCTCCCAACACCTCGGGCTTTCCATTTCTTTGTATTACCACTTGCCTCATTACCCATTCCATCATTAATTAATTACTAATAATTAATTTTACTACCCGTTTTTATAGATAATCGCGTTTCGTGAAAACGATTTCGCCTAATAACTGACAATGCTTAATTCGTTCTCGAGCAGTAAATCAATCAAATTTCTTTCACTCTCCTCAGTTTATGAGCAGGGTTGGTCGCATTTTTATTTCGAGTGCGACTGTTCAGCAACACGCATCGTTTCCTCTCCGACTCCGCGATCAACTCGCAGGCCGATTCGAAACCGATGCAGACCGGTTCTCACACGTGCGGCACGGACGCGCGCTGTCGCTTTCGCGAATTCTGACCGGCGATGACCGTAAGCGTCGCACTGGCAATCCGATGCAACTATTACAAGGTTTCAAGAGGTGCCTTCGTGCATTAACGTGCGCCGTGCATTGCATGTGACAGTTGTCGGTGCACGTCGCAGACGTGCAAATGCAAGATATGCGACCTTCGACCGGAATGTTGCACGGCCGGACGTTGAGCTGTCGATCGCGTCCGTGACCAACGAGCCTTATTAATTCGCGTCAACAACCGTTGCTAGCTCTAACTTCGTCCGCCACTGATGAACAAAGGTTGCCGACGCCTTCGACAAAGTACACGCGTTTACCCGCCTTTACCCGCGCGCGTGTATGAAGGTTCAGCTTGTTGTTTTAGCCGAAACACGGCTGGAACCGCGTTTGAAGTCGCCACAAAGGACGACGATTCCTCGTAGTTCCGAGGCTCGTTTCTGGGCAAAGTGCTCATACAGCGATAGCACGAGTAGTTATTATACCGCGTCTATTGCTACATTCATGACTACTCGTATTTGGATAGGCTACTACCCGTGGAACAAGTATGGAAATTTATGTAAGACGCTGGAGGAGTGCCGCGCTTGATTAAAATTCGTACCCGCGGCTACGGATGTCAGCAACGATCGTAAATTCATTTAACAGTGAATTCACTTGAACAAGAGTTCACTTAAATAACGATCGATTCAACTAATGCCAGATAAATCAACAGAGCGAAGAGCCTGCGTTGGAAATCATTTATTTATGTAATGTGACAACTTTGCAGGCCAGTTGTACGCTTTTCTGGCACAGCTTCGCATTTCGTGTGACATATACTTGTAATTTCAAAGCGTCCTTAATTATTCGTCGGATCGCGCGTAAATGGGAAATCAGAATCTGAATCATGAATCGCATGTGATTCCCGCGATGTCGGATAATGGCGAAGAAAATCGTTTCGAAAATGCCGTTTGGACGGAACAATCGGCACCGTGAGATACGCGCGGCCGCCGATTTCGCATTAAATAGATCACGTCGATGCATCGTTTAATCCTGGATCGGCCGGCGAAGTGCAGGCCGGAGAGAACTGATGGATGGACGGACAGACACATCGACCAGCGGCGAATGGATGCGCTCCAAAGAAACGGGAGTGGAGAAAATTCGATTGTCCGCGCAAACTCATTGTGACAGGCAGGCCGAGTGAAAATTGATTACAGTAGAATTCCTGCCAACGCCTTTCTATTCCAGTGCCTGCAGATAATACCTCGTCATTGGCGCTTTTGGATGAAATCCATGCCGCGGCGCCGAGGAGTTTGAACGCAGAACGACAGCCGCGACAAACCCGGAGTTCAGCGGGATCGAGTGTAAAAATATATGCGCTTAAATATATATCCCCGTTATTGAACGTTTAAATCCCACCCGAGTGGGATTTGAGCTCTCGGACTTTTAAATTCTATTTAAATTCCTAACTACGTTGAAAGTTGAATTATATTTAACGTCTGGACAACCGTCGTAAATAATGCTCAGTCAGAATCGTCTTTACGAACGGTGCAATGTCAGACAAACCACTAATCAGATTAAGGTACAGGTTTACGGGACGTTCCGCGACCCCGCGACCCCGCGACCCCCTCGCTCGCCAGGAGAAAATCGCGTTAGAGAATTATTTCTGTTGCTCCTCCGTTACTCGCCAATTATCATCTTCTTCGACAAATAGCCGAACTGCAACAATAGACCATTGTATCCTTCGACCGTGGTGCTCTTTGTTTTCTCCGTGCCAGTGATCTTTCGCCCCGTCGACAGGCAGCACAGGCACCGTTTCGCGCATACGTACGCAGAAAACGCAGACGGGGAGAAAAGCGGAGAAAACGCGCGGCCGATCGGCGACCGGCCTAGCCGAGAGAGCGCGCAGGAACAATGCAGGAACCACCATGAGATCGCTCGAAGGAGGCCCGCGGGCCTCTCGAGTTCTCCTCGGCTAGCATCTGTCGTTACTGGCCGCGAGTGCGCTATTACCGTGCTCGGAGAAGGCGCGTTGGCGCGGCTCTCAAGCACATGTCGGCCTTCGTTTGTCATCGTGACAGTTTACGGTGTTCGCAGCATGCAGACTCGAGCACGCGAGCCGAGAGATTCATCTCTCGTCTCTCTTACGGATCTCTCGCGAATCCTTCCGCTTTCCTATCGCCCGGGTGCGTCCGCGTGTCATTGTCACTTCTAAAGCAGAATCTGTCCGCGAAATTTCCATCGAGCCAAACTCCGTGCAGCTGCGGAAACACTTGCGATCTACATTCTGCTTCAGTATACGGTATTTATCGTCGATTGGTAGTGTCGTACTCGATAAAGGACTTCGATTCTTCCACGCGATCACGAAATACAGATTTTCGATGGAAATCTGTGAGCCAAACCGCATAACACCAGAAATTTCATTCAGATTCAGATTCTCCAGGTTTAGCTCGACAATGTAGACACGCCATTGGTTCGCGAGAAAATTCGAAGAAGCTCGCGCGTTCAGCTCGACGTGGACCTTGCTTTGCATTCTTCCGGGTCGCATCCGTAGCCACATGCTTTCATCTTCCCGGCCACGTTTGCTCCGCTCTGTGCCGCGGGAGAAATTCCATGTTGCCCGGATGCTGGGTCCATTCTGGATTGCTCTCGATTGCCACGCGCGGATATCTTGCCCGTCCCCAGCGCGCGGCGATGAGAATAACCGATCTGACCGTTTGACATTTCGCTAATTTCGCATGCGACGCGTCGAGCTTGAATTCCGGTATCGATTCGTTCAATAACGTATAACTGCCGTGTAGCATGCCTTATTCATTCCAAGCATGACCGCGCTTGGAATATATCGTTTTAATTGGTTCGAATGATGCATACTTCGTACGCTGGTCGCAACATGATCGTACTAACGTTTATTTCTTCAAGAAGATCATCTGCCGCGCGTATTATTAATTACCTCTAGAAGAATTTAGCATTTCGTAACTGTTCGCAGTCTCTAACTGTTTACGTTTCACACGTTGCAACACAGCAGTGACTTATCTTTGTCGTATTAACGTACAAGCTCGTTGATAAATTCCGAGATAGATCCCGCGTTTTCCTCCTCCTGCGACCTCGTTCCGCAAGAAACATAATTTCATGTAATCAGTCTGCAAGGTAAGCGTTTCTTCCGCTATTTTACGTTCCATTTTCATCAGCTTCCCAGAAGGTATTTGTTTAACCGGCGTACCGTGTTATTAATACACACTCGGGGCGGATCAGGACTACTTCGGAATTGCAATCCGTATCGCGCCAGTGAAGATAATGCGCTGAGGTACGACGGCGCGTTCACCGCTTCCGTGCGAAGAATTGTCCGTTGATTTATACGGTAACGTAATTGACGCCCGTGCACGACTCCGTGGTCTCGTCGGCTTATCTGCTACTTGCATCAGTGTCGCTTCTCGACCCGAGAAACTTTCCGGGAGGATTACAATTTTTAATCAGCATCGATCACGCGGAAAGTACCTGTCCACCGACGCGCGGATAGCGACACTCGTCGTCGTGGAAATCATCGCGCTGCCTTCCCGAGATCCGCGATTCTGAATTGCGAATCCCGTGATTCTTATGCGACGAAACGAGTCGTCGCGTTCCACGCTCATACGAGAAATGTCAAGCATTGCGTTAATGGCGCATTCCTGTGCACACGGATCAACGGATGCCACAAATCGTTCAGATCAAGCACGAATCGACGCGTTGACGATGAATTTTCCAGCTTTGTCACTCAGAATCGTGACAACGATAATTAAAACCGAGATATATCGCGTATATCATCGCGAGCGTTGCGCTTAGACCGGTTCCGAAAGAAGATTGATACTTGCTGTAGAAGCGCATTCCATATTGAAAGATGATACCGGAAGTGAGACGCTCAACCGACCTGGACGCGCTAATGATAAAAAGTAACGAAATAATAAGCAAAGAGATTGTGCGAAGATACATTTTTGCCGCCAATTGGAAACCTCGTACTCGAGATAACGAGAGGAACGATCAATATCTACCGTTTACCGTTTACCGTTTACAGGTGGGTGTGTAATCTCGAGTGTACGGTGAGCAAGAATATTTCTCATAGAATAAACCGGAAAGAGACGGTGCTTCGTCCGAATACGAAGCCGAATACGAGGCAGAAGCAGCGGCTGCAATGTTCTCCATCGCGCAGGTCGACCTTAAGGTCGCGGAATCCGAACGTGAAGCGACGTGGTCGAGTTCTCACGGTGCGAGATGTTGACGGTACCAAAGTGTGCGAGCGATGCAGGATAGATAATCCTTGGAAACTTCTCGGGATATTTCGTCCTAAAGAGATATTAAACGTTTCCAATTATTCAATTATTTCATCGTTCCGCTAATTATTCGTCAGCGATTCTTCGAATAATTTACTTAGTAATCGCGCTGTCTGAACAGTCGCGCTATTATTATAAAAACGACAAATAAATTGCACCTTGTCGACACACGGTAGTCGCTGCAACGTTGCTGGCAAGGAAATTTATCGCCAATCATCGAAGCGTTGAGTGAAACACGTTCGTGTATTCCACAGATATGCGGTGCTTCATGCCGAAGGAGGATCCTTGCATCCTTTTATTGAGCAACGGTGCCCCGTCTGCTCGTCGGCGAGCAGACGGTTAAGTAGCGTGTACAGCTGCGAATAGCGGACGCAAAAATTCGATAGCTCGGCAGCGTCCGGATAATGGTACGATCCGCTTAGATCCGCGATCGGAACCGCAATTCACGCTTAAGACGAGCGCAACGTGTTTGCGAGCGTAGCGTTTACGTATTGCGAGGCACCGCTAGTTTACATCTGGCGTATGCATCGGCATACGCAAGAGAATCCAGGAGCTTTGTGCCGTTCCCGGTAATCGAATTGAAATAGAATGCGGTTTCAGGATTGGCAGAAGACGATGAATCAAACGCCGGCAAGCCGAATTCAAAGGCGCGTAAAATGAACGAAAAATTATAGAATTATAGAATTGTAATAAGTAGATTATAATAAATTGTAAAAGAATCAAAGCAAATTATCATTACATTATTGGCTGTTGTATTTAAAGTGTCATACTTATATTTGTGACCAATTGAGTTTTCCAATTTCTAAGAAATTTTTGACGTATATATTTATTTATTAGTTTATACGCATTGTTCGTATAAAGACTTGTAGACGGAGTCTCGTCGTTACCGCGCATTCCACGATCTTCCATGTAAATCGAGCAAGTTTAACAGCTCGCGTACAGATGCAATGGATTCTAGCTGCGGCCCTGAACGTGATCCTCCAGCGTCGTTCTTCGGCGATCGAATGCAACTTCCGCGTTCGGGAACGTCTCACGATCTGCCGATGGGGGGTCTTCTTATGCGGAGACTTTGTGCACATGCTCCAGCTTCTTTTCTCTCACACGTGGCGGTTCCGCCGAAGATCCGTCGACAAGATCGCCGAATGCAAAGCCATTAGTCGCTTCTCGTTAAACCGATGATTCGCTAAATCCCATGAAAATCGAGATATTGAAGTGGCGCGATCATGCTACTTTCTCGTTTTTTTGCCGCGCTCTTTGCTTTGTTCTGCTACCGGGTATTTCACAACCGTGTCTGCGGCCGTAAGAATCACTCGAGCAGGATGATCATTTAACGGAGTCATTGGTCAGGTCACAGCAAAAACGCTATTTGCTGGTTAGATTAAACCCAAGCCGTGAACGAGCTCCAAGTTTCGAGGTAGCTCTCGTTATTTATTTCGATAATAAAACGCGTGAAATATGACAGAACGCTATTTATATTTTCGTGTTTACGCGACACGAGAGATAATAAAACTGTCAAACTTTATAAAATGTATTTGTCTTCGGTAAATACGACTTAATACCTTCTGAAATATCATCAATGTATCTTACTTCGTCCCGAACGGTCAAAATTTACCGCCTTTCTGGTGTGATTCACGCTTCGTGCGTGATCGTTGCGCTTCTTTGTTCATAAAGCCAAACGAAAATCAAACGGGATGCAAACAGCTCGAGGTCCTCGATTTGGTGTCGCTCGCTGGTCTCCCGAGTGCGAGAGGAATAATTCGTTTTTAGTCGCAATGGAGAAAGCGTAAGGAAATTTTATCGAAACGTACGGCGTGTCGCGGAGGGGGACAGGATCGTTTGGCAAAAAGTCAAGTCGTCATGGTTTCGTGGCTCGCACTATGTTTCCGTCGGTCAGGGGAAAAGTGAGTCATTGACTCGAGCCGCGTATATCTCGCTGCTGAGAGATCCTCCATTGGAGAGAAGAGATGGTGCACGAGAGAGAGAGAGAGAGAGAGAGAGAGAGGAGGGCATTGTCCCAGGATAACACATCGGAAAGCTCGTTACATTCGGGACCGTTCGTCCTTTATCGTTTGCTATCCGCGAATATTCGGAGATTCGTGCCCATCGACGTACCTCTCGAAGTGCTCGGAGAGGCACTCGATGGGCTTTCGATGGGAACGAGAGTTTTACGTCGAGATTGTCGACGGCCGGGGGTGGAAAAAACCGAATCGAGAAAAACAGAGGACCGACTACGCTATTGGTCGGCACAATCGGATCGATTCCCGCGAGCCGCTAATAACGCTTTCACGCTCACGAAATTGCAGGAAGCCGGCAATAGCATGTAATTTCTGGAATCATCTTGCCACGCTCAGAGAGAGAGAGAAAGAGAAAGAGAAAGAGACATGTCACAATTGTAACTCTCGCACGAGAATTCTACTCTCCGCTCCGCGCGTATCGCGCGCTTTTGCACATCTCGCAAGCGCACATGTGTGTTCTCGCAGCGAAGACGATGCTGCGGTCTTTCCACGCCTGTACCTTCGGTACTTCAGATAATTAGGCAGATGGTAACGCGTATTAATTTACGCAATTGAAAGTTGTTTAAAGGCATGATGCAATTTTGTCGAGAGATTGCTCGAGAGTTCTCGAGATACGCGTATATACACGCGCGAGTACGCTTCCGCGAGCGGTCGGAGAACTTTACTACCAATGGGTGTTTGATCGTCGTTCCGTAAATACAGACGACCACGTGTTACTTTCGTGATTATCGACGCGTGCGGACAATTACTTATCGCGGCAGATAAGAAACTAGAATTTTGCGCGCACAAAACAAGAACACTCCACAAATTATCGTTTCCTGGAAGTGCATACCTTTTGCTGCACGTATCAGCGTGAAAGTCAGGCGAGATATTGATTATGCTAAATACGCATATATCAGTTCCGCGTCGCATAGTTCAAAAGCCCGAGCAAATGCGGGCCCGTTCCGGTCGTGAGAAACTTGCCGAAAAAACGAATTTTATCGAAATGTTTATTTCATGCTGACTCACGCGGGGAATATGTCATACACGCTGCAAAAGTTAGAAAGTTACGAAAGCTCGTACGAAAAGTAAACTGTGAGGGAAAGCTCAATGCCGCGTTTCGGCTGGAATCGCGAGCTTACCCACGCGGCAAGAGGAAATCTACGGGATTTCGTCAGAATATCTCGCTGGGAAATCATAACATCTCCGAGGTATCTCACATAAGCACAAGAGGGATATATAGCAAGAGGGAGATATAGCTAGAGAATATCTTTAAGATATATTAATGTAGCTACCCACGCACGCGCACTTTTGTTATACGCTCGAGGTATTCCCAGGATGTGTGCGGATTTCCTTTATAATATCCGCGCATCTCTCGCGCCGAGATATTTTCTGAATACATTAGAATATGTTCGACAAGAGGATTTTTTTCTTTAAATTATTGTAACGAGATAATATTTTAAGAGGAAATTGAGATATAAGAGAACATTTGGAAACGTTCGAGATGATTTTAGCAAATTTAGCAAGACCTGCTGCATCTGAGAATATTGATAAAAGAATGCAATTTTAGGGTAATTAAAGTACAGTAGAATTCAAATCCGTTCATCGTGAATAACGTCGGTACCACAAAGACGCGCAGCTGTGGCGGATCCTTTCGCTTCTCGTTTCGTACGATTTCAAGTTATCTCTCTAAAAGTGACCAAGTTACTTCGTTTAGCTTTCGAAAAGCCTGCAGCTTTGAGCTCTTTGAGATTTGCAAACGAGACGAGAGAGAGGTACTGATACAAACGTTTCTCTTTCGAATTACATTTACGAAATTGAGATACGTGCTTTGGACACCGGTCATTTCAATTTTATCTTTTTGTTCGTTGAGGTGGTCTTGAGGTTTCACCATTTTACGAGACAAAAGACCGGTACAAATACTCACAAAGTAGCCGTGTTCGAAGTTGTTCTCTTTAAAACTACATGCCATGTTCACATCGGTCTTGAAGTATCACGTGGCACGTGGATACAATCACGATATCAAGTCCTATCGAAGCAAGACCATAGATTTCACGTGCTCCGTTTGGGAGCGTCATATTCGGGAGAAAGCTGCGCTCGTGTTTCTTTTGCTTCTTTTTTTTCTAATCTCTCGTGATACCTGTCCCAGACGACGTGACGGAGACAGTATCGGACAGACTCGAGCGCATTATGAGCGAAGACGAAGATAGAACATTGTGCAACGTCACAAGAATTGTATCACCGATGGTTCAAGCTTATTTTCTGACGATTTGTGCGCGTTGAAGAATGGAGTCACTCGCGATGCATTACAACAAAAATGAGGAACTGCCATTCAATGTGTCGCGTTGGAACTTAACGAAAGTGATCGAAAGTGTCTTTATTCATGAAATATTTTTATTTGGAAAGGAGATCTTGGAAAGGAAATCTACTTGCACGTGCTTCGGTACGATAAAAATTATTGGAACGATATAATCGCTATAAATCGTGGGACTATAAATATCAATGACATATATTATACAAGTTTACCTAACAAGGGAAGGTTTTTAGGTGTTACACTCGGATTTCAAAAATTTTTTGCATGCAGGTAGGGAGGTCCCCAAATAGAAGAAAAAAAATAAAAGTAGCGGCTCAAATGCATATTTGCGCGTTACGTGCGCAATTTTCGATATTAGGTTAATTACCCAAAAATGCTATTTCCAATCGAATTCTTTACATTTTTTATTTCACCTAATGCACATTTATATTGCTTTGAATAATTTGTGTGTGTGTGTGTGTGTGTGCGCGCGCGCGCGTGTATGTGTGTGCGTGCGCGTATTGCTTCTGTGTGCGTGTGTGTACTTGTGTGTGTGTGCGCGCGCGCGTGTGTGTGTTTAGAAAATACGAGCGTCTAATGTAATCTCGTGCCGCGCGAGCACAGTGCGTATAAAAGGCCCATTGCTCAAAAATGGTATTTGCATCGTAACTTTTTTAATTTTTTACTGCAACTGCCAATGAACACAATTTGGAATAATTGTACATTGCGCAAATCGTAGTTTGCTCTTTCTGCGTGATTTATTGTATACGACTTTAAATAGATTTGATCAGAATCCATAACGAGGACATAAAAGATCTGGTCAAGGGAGGTTTTTAATTCTTTCAGTTTTAATTTTGGTTTTGATTTCTTTTTAAAGCGTTGTGCATTAGGTGAAATAAAAAATGTAAAGAATTCGATTGGAAATAACATTTTTGGGTAATTAACTTAACATCGAAAATTGCGCACATAGCGCGCAAATATGCATTTGGGCCGCTACTTTTATAATTTTTCTTCTATTTGGGGACCTCCCTACCTGCATGCAAAATATTTTTGAAATCCGAGTGTAACACCTAAAAACCTTTCCTTGTAAGATATGATACATAAAAATACATTATATCGCTTTAAGAATCCTTGACGCTTTCCGGCGTCGTCGAGGTCGAACCTTCTGTTTCTGTTCCGAAACGAAGATATCAACGGTTAGTTGATATCTACGATAAGATATCCGTGTGTCGAAGATGAACTCTTGCATGGAAACGTCAGTGAAATATCCCTTCGTGCATGTGCAATACGAGTGTAGTGAATACATGGACGGCTACTGGTGAACCAGCAGTGTGAGATAAGGTTGCTGCTATCGCGGAAGCAACGATGTAACCGGAGGTAGCCAAGCCTACTGGTTACCACGAGAACATTGTCGGCTTCCTTTCCGCATGGTCAGACAGCGTGTGCGTTGTCGGCGCTACCGATGGTCAGATGGGGAAGATTTCGTAATTAGGCATATCTTAAGGCCCGTAGCCACTGATTGCGGATCAACGGTTTCTTCACGGTTGAAATTCATCGGGCTTATATAAAGCTTGTATCGTAACGTTTCGTCGATATTCTCAATTACGATATTCTGAATCCTCGTGTTATTTCAGATTGTGCTAATCGTGGGAATCCTGTTTTCTTCGGTGTTTCTCCTTCCGCGTCCATCCTCCTCTTCACGTTTTCCATAATCGTCCAAGTGAAATAATAAAATTCCGCACGAAGATTAATAGTTTGAGTTGACGGAGAGAGTCTTCACTTTAGTGACACATTGCGTCATCATAAACTAAAGACAGATACACACACACGCTACATAAGAAATAGCTCGATGCAACAGATAATAAACAAGCTGCAAATAGCAAACTTTGTAGAATTTCCAAATCGTTACAGTTGATCTCGCACCGATTGTGTCTGAATATTAATATTTCGTGCACTTTTTCCTCTCTAGTACTACATATATAAACGAGTTTATGCGCGCACGTGCTGATCCGGTCGTCGATAATAGCGATCGATACGGGAATAGATGCACCGTGAAAGTAAAATTGATGCCGCAAATTGACGGCGGATAATGTTATTGCCGGCACGTAGACGGCAGGATCTCTTCTTCTTCTTCTTCGGCGGTGAATCAACCTTTAAAGAGCCAGCCGCAGACGCGACGCGGTTTCGCAAAATGTGAAAACGAAGCTTCCACACGTTCCGCGCTCTTTTACCTCTACCTCTTCGAACGTGCAATCGTTGACGGACGCTTTTATTAAGCGGCTCTCAATATTTATTGTCAATACGCGGATATTGGCAATACTTTGGATCGCCTATTGATAAATGCAATAGAAGCCAAGATGTTGTTCCTCAATCAAAGAGAAGTTCGATTACGTCAATTTACTACTTTATGTTTAAATATTTTTACTATAATATTATATTATATGTCATATATCATATTACATATTAAATACCTGTTTTTCCGTAAACTTTGCTGGAGACTGAAGAAATATGACTAAGAAGAAGAATTAAAATTTATTCAAGTGAACATACTCGCAGAGAAAATATATTGCTTGCCGTTTCGAAGGTAAAAATGTGCACATTTGTATAACGAGTCGTTTTTCTAGATGAAAAAAATGATTGCCAGATATTTCTGTCGAGATCTGTGTCTCCCCGAAAGTTCCATGCGGTGCACGCGACGTCGAATGGTATCGCGACTTTATTCACCATGCGTAAGTTCGTCGACCGGCCGCACGGAAAATGTTTTTGCGCTTGCGCTTGCTATTATTGTAACGGTGTAGAAAATTAGTCACGATGCCACGGCACTGCAGAAGAAAATATCGCCGAGCATGCACTCATGCAACCTGCCATAGTGCGACACGCAAATCCGAAGGCGGTCTTGGAATTCAAATTAAGATCGATTACGATGCCTCGCCCTCCCCCCTCGGCTGCAAATAATTAGCATTGGTAACATCGCGACAAGCGACGGATGCGTGTAGAATAGAATCGTCGATAGACATAATGGAGAATCTCGTCCTCGGAACATCTTTCGATTCGTTAGATGACGGTTTTCTTTCAAACTAAAGTGCAAAGACGCCCTATTAAATTCTAACGATATAAAGACACATGTGTCACCTGTCATATGCGTAACAAGGCTGCCTATCCGACAGATAGGTGACATCTACGTCGCCAGATCGTTTGAATAAACAGCACACTTTCTCATTTCACCGCTGAAGAAGGCCAGCACTTGAATGCGTGCGTGTATGCATTCGACGTATAAACTATTCATCAGACTAAATAGATCTCGGAACACAACAATGACTAACACTGCCTAAATTTTTCCACGGTTATTTCTCGCCGTGAATCCGAAAGATCGCGCGTCAAGCTATAAATCCGCTGGTTTCTCTCAAGGATTCTGTGAGAAAAATCGTCTGCGAATTCTCGAGTTCGCACCTTGATCTTCCACAGCATATCGATCTCGAAAAACGAAACGTACCGGAACTGTTTGAATCGATAAATTGGCTAACCGGTTTGTGAAACTGAGCCCCTGGCGCTCCCTTCAATTGAGCAATTACAGATACACTTCGAACACGATAATTGCAGAGAATTGTGAAAAACAGAAAGAGAGAGAGAGAGAGAGAGAGAAACGTTGCATACGATATTGCGTGACCAGATTCTCGAAGACAGTGGCATGCGTGGCATCATCTTTACCGTTGTTCTTATTTACCCTGATCGCGAGATGATTAGGATGGAAGGAATAACACGCAGATCACAAGTGAAGTATCCCAGACTGTTTCCCGCAATGTGCAAATCGCCGTTTATCCACGATTATATCCGTCATGATGGCGTAGATCATGATGCACGTATGAGACTCCCATGGAGAACGCGTTCCACGGATCATACTAATCTTATCACGGCTAGCTGCGCAAACAGAAGCTATAGCCGGTCTTGATCCGAAATTTCTGGCACTTCGGGTATCTTTAATACGTCACGTACGGCGACTTTATCGAACGCACCGACTGTCCGATTTTACGGGTTTCATAAAATCTCTGGGTAGCTCTGTAAGTTCCCTCCGGCGTCCGATATTTTGGTGTTTAATGTTTCCCAGTCTCCTGAAATCTCTCGCACTCGGCCACCAATCTGTCGTGGGACGCGTAAAATAGTAGCCGATACCACTGTCGTAATGTAATGAGCATCAGGACGTGTTCATTGGCTAATAAGAAGCCTCGAGGATGCCGCGAAGGCGTTTTTACGAGCTTCAAAAGTTCTCGGCTCGACGGTCTATTAGCATGTCTGAAAAAGTCATCGTACGGCTGCCTGATTCTACCTCAGGCGCCTCCGCAAACGAAACGAGCTCGCGCTAATTAACGCGAAAGTCGACGCCCGACATTGCGCCCTCACTTGGCATAAAGCGTAATAACGGGCAGATTTAAGAAATCGACGAGTATTGGCGCGATCAGGCAGAAAAGAGTAAGCGGAAGTGCATCGCCGCGCCGAAGAAAGCGGAAGGTCAGCGGAGGTGGAAATCGACGCCGCGCCGCGACGCGCGCGCGCGCTCCGACGTCCTAAATCACAATATTCTACAATATAGCACGCTCGCGCGAGTTGGGGTCCAACCGGTCCGACCGAGGGCCTTAAGTTCAAAGGTTATCTTATGTCATGGGAATATTCAACGAGGCGTACATATGTATATACCGTACCGATGTTAAGCTTGCGAACGCGTGTGTACGTGTGCGTAAAATGAATTCACACAACACTCGTTGAAACTGAAACACCTAACACCTAACCATGTATTTCTTGCAAAATTGTCGCTCGATTGTGTAAACTGAGCGCCAATTTTTAGATCATGTGCTGCTTTTTCCGAAATATTGAAGAATGAATAGTATATTTATCGTAAAGTTTTGAAACAAGAATTGCAAAACGGGAGTCTAATCAGTTTAGAGACATCGCAACTAGCTTTTGCTCGAGAATGAAGAATTGCAATGAAATTTTAGTTTAATTTTCGATAAATTTTAAGGTAGCCGCACGTGCGTCGGTCCACGGATTAATTACCGTACACCATACGTCGGCAATTAGAGCTCTGTTTATGACGCCATTACTTTGCAATCTGTAATAAAAAACGGAGCGCCATGTCATGTCGCGCGACACACGCATGAGTGTTTGTGTGCACGCGGGGGATTAATCAATCGATTACCGGTAGATTTTTATTTCTGATTGTTTTCTCTGTTACATATCTCGTTTTGCAGATGCATACATTTACGTTACAAGATGCAATTAGAATGATTGGTCTTTTTTCGTAATTATTAGTGATAGTCTATTTTGCAAATCTAGTCTAACGGAAGTGAATAAATTAGCATGTTGGGATCTTGATTGCGCAATGTCGACGATTCGCGTATACACATCAGTCTTAAAAATAAATTAAAACAGCTGCATCCTCCTAATGTAATTAATGTAATCAACCAGTCGCATAAAGGATCAAGAAAAGCAAATTAATTTCACTCTAGTTCGCGACCCTATATTTTCCCGTGATACTACTGCGAGTGTATTTTACACTAGAAATCAGGTAATCAGAATAATAATCCGCGGATTGAAAAATTGGAAGAACGAAGGAGGTGAATGAAGGCTTCGAGCTACGCGTATGGTCAATTTTTCTTCTAACGACTCTCGCAATTGCAATGGTTTGCCCCTTCCTATTTAACAGCCAGATATTAAAATAATAACGGATTTATTTCTCAACGGGCGATCCTCTGTTTCTGTTTCAGGATTTATCAACTGCAACACCGCCAACACGCTGCAGTCGCTCGCGCAGCTACATGGTAAGTGAAAACTAGTCGTTAATCCCTCCCCTACCCTGCAGCCTCCTTCGCATGGGTATATCTCGCGTTACGTTTATTGCCAGGAGATGATCGTCGAGGGAGGAGGACCTCGCCGTGACGCGGATTCAATTAAAATTTATAGTTATGTAATATCCCCCTCCGTGAGCAGGCGGTATGCGCGCCTTCCTGACACGGCGGCAATCGGGGAAACGCGGGGCCCTCCTCCGCAACGTTCACTTCCTCTTTCTTCATCGTAATGACCACCGGAGAGGGACTCGGCTGCGCAAACCTGTATTTTGCTCCCGAGTCGAGCCGGGCCGCAGCAAAAATCCTGTTTTTGATTTAGCGCAGCGCGCCGCCGTCGCGCCGTAAATTTTAACGACTCGCGCGCGCGAGTGAAGGGTTCATCGCGGCTTCTTGCTCTCGCGAGCCGAGCTAACAAGTTTAACGCGAGCGCGTTACATCCCGTTCGAGTAAATCGATAGATATATCGGCTCGTAAATCGTTATGTAAAACGCGAACCCGTCCGAAGCTTCTCTTCATTCGGCCGCTCGAATCGCTCGTGAGCATTTTCCATGTTCATTTTCCGCTGTCATCTCAAAAGTACACTGCTCGTTCCGTTTTAATAACACTCGTCAGTGAAGTCAAGTTTCTCAGAGTGGCAGCATGAATACTCGACGACACATTCTGCGAAAATACTTGAGGATGCTCATTGGAGCACCGAAAAATCGTTACCCTTTTCAAACATGTTCGAATTATCTGAGACAATCGCTTTGCTCTTATTCCCGCGAGGTTTCGCGAACAAGCGAGCGCGCGGAGCAAAACCTCTTGTTAAATGGACCGCGTCACTTGCACTCGCAAGGAGAGGGTTGATAAATATTATACATCGGGTACTTTAATTAAATCTCGCGCTGTGTGACGCGTGATCCGTGCTAGTTGTTCGCACGCTCGCTCGCTTATTCGTTCATCTCGTTGATTCTTCTTAGAGAGAGCACACTGGGCTTCGATCGTAAAGATGTCCGGGTGCAATTTCTCCTTGTGGTGTTTGTCATTAACGCCACAAAGGCTTACTAGGAAAGCGGCCGCGCGCTTGCGAGTGCAAGAAAAGGACAGATTTATTTTCGTAACGACGCGAATCCAAAAGTAGCCGTCGCGTCAGCAGCGTTTCGAATTTCATTCTTCCCCTCCTCCTCTCAAGGGGGAGAATACTTTCCTGAGCGCCAGTCTCAGACCCGTGCAAAACTTCGCGTGCGTGCACGCAGCAGAACAGTCGTAACGTGCGACTCTTATCTTTATTTTGGCCGTGATTGAGATTCTTTATACCCCCGAACGGTACGGTCTCCCGAAAAAATTCCACATCTCCACTGTCGACTCGAGGTGATTAACGAGCCACAAAACTGGCAGATATGAGGAGATCTCCAAAGTGAGAATTCCTCGATACCGTATAATCTTACCTACCGCCGAACACATAATCGTAAAAAAAGTTTTAAAATTCGACGATAACAATTCCAAAGGGGAAGGTTCAAGAGTCTTTCTCGTGATATATACACGTATTCCGATGGATATCGAAGAGTTCATATTCGAGTACTTTTCTCGAGTGCGCTGTTACATATCACACAACGGAATAAGTCATAAATGGTTGCTGGTATTCCTTCACGAGTCACTGGAACCAGAACTTATTTGGTATGCAGCGCAACGATGTTTACGTCTTTTTTTATAGCTCATTACCGGTGCATCAGTGCGCGCAGCACGTATCCGGGAAATCTTGTCCCCTAAGGTCGAAATTAATAGGCTGCTCGGCTGTTTGACGGACGTTGACATTATACGCCAGCGCAAACGAACGGGAGAAGAAAAAAAAGAATACGCACTCGGTATCTCGGTCAGAGACTTTTCACCCGACACGAGACGAACGTGACGGACTAATTAACTCGTCCGATGCACCACGGGGGCTGAAATGACCCTGTATTTGCACACACACATATATACATGCACGCACATGTGGCGCATAATTTGCTTACTACGCATGCGACTCCGCCGACGTTGACTGAATGAGGCTCTAATTGTATTCTATATCGACTATCCGCCGCGGAATAGATTTAAATATATTTCATCAAGTTTCATGAAATTTCATTAAATTCGTGCGTACTACGTGCGAGTGGTACCGAGCGCGAATAAGCCTGCACGGGTTTTCCTGCTGAGAAGTGACTTCGTGAATTCGTGTTTTCGACTTAATTCATATTTCGACTATTTTACACTCAAGTTCCCGTTAAAATGCTAGTAATAGAATAACAAAATAATACAAATATTCTTTACGCACATGTCACGTTCCAAAAATATATTTTTAATTGACTCTTGTGTGTGCAAAGTCAGAATCCAGCCGACTCTTGGGATTATAGTTTCGTCAAGCGTTGGTACACCAATTTTATTTCTTGCTCATTATCCTAATCAGTCGTACTACATTGATACTGCTCCATGTTTAGATTAGACATATAGCTGCGAACCATATAGCGACATTGTCAGAAAGGTAAACGTGTTTCAGTAAACGCGTTTTTCTTTCGCTTTGTCATCGTACGCATGTTCTCGTCCCGCGAAACAAGACCGCCGACTTGTCGCGACAATATGACACTTATCTTAATTCCCCGATGACGTTGATACACGTAGATGAGCAGCACGTGTACGTATCTTATGTTATACGCGTGAAAAAATATTCCCCATGCTGTAATATGCTTATTATATGCACGAGGCAGATAGAAAGAGAGAGAGAGTGAGAGAGAGAGAGAGTGAGAGAAAGATCATGTACACTACCGGTACACCATCACTTGCATGCATAATACAGTTACAAACGCGTGCATGGTAGGTCAACTCTTGTCTGATGTACATATATATACATATATAAAACATATATAAAGCGACTGCATTACCATATATATTGATCCATCCTGGAAAACGCGGCCGTAGAATCACTATCCGCCAGACGCTTGTCCCGCCGCTTTTCGACAGTGTCCTCCACATGGTTACACTCCTCGGATTTTTTCACGGTCTATGGAATCACCATGGTTTTCCCTATGTCACGGTTTTTTGACCTGACGCCGAGCAACGTACATGCATCTGGCGTCGCAACTTGGCTCGCTATCTTGCGCTATATCGGCAAGTTTTTCATATTACGGTACCGTACCTCGAGTACCGTAAGCGTTAAAAGTGCGATGCTCTTGCGACGCGGAACAGGTTGAAGATCATTAACTTTCATTCCGAATTTCCGTTGAGGTTAATAACGGCATGTTGGCGAAAACGCACTGCTCCGAAAAGTCTTTGAATTTTCCGTTTTTTCTGCGGAAACTTCATGTGTGAAACACGTGAGAGGAAACGCAGGAAAGAGAAACGCGATGAAGCAGAAACAGACAAGCTGGTGATCAAGCCTGTCCGATTAATTCATCGTGTCGTGAGCTTCTCGCAGGTAGCCTGCGATTTATATTTAATAAGATCAGATTGAAGCCTCGTTATCGCACGCTAATTGCCATCCCATCGATGCACGCGACGAACGTGTTCGCTACGGATCATCACTCGAGTGACGCGTGTTGTATTACGAGTATGCAATAAAACGCACTCCGAGATCAAATGAGTGAAACGTTAAAGTATCACGCGACTCGAGCGGAATCTTCCTTCTCGTAGGTGCACACGTTCGGCAGAAAGAATTTCGCTGACCGTGCCTGACATCGCAGGTTTCGCAGGTGCAGCGCGAATTCCTGTCGCGGCAAGTAGTTGCGTAATTCGTGATCCGCATCCGGTTCTAAGGTGAACCTTACGTTACGTCGAGAAGCGCACGGGATAAACGCGGTTTATCCTTTCTTTTTTTCTTTTTTTTCTGCAAAAGTTTAGCAAAAAGATATTTCTCGGGATGAAGTGGCAGTTATTGAAAATTATTGCGACGTATATTGCGCAAGAACGTCACGACGGAAAATGTCTGCTCGCAAACATGATTGGTAATATGGGGGAAATCCCGAGTATCACGATATTGTGTGAGCGTATATATGTATGCTTGTGTGAGAATAATGCTTGATGCAATATGTAATCGTAATAAAAACGATTGGGTTCTACGTCGCTGTTACACGTTTATGTTAATCATTCTTTATACTGGCTCACATGAATTTCAATCTAAGCAGTTTTGATTATTAATGCACGCTCATAAACTTTATACATGCGTCATTGCAGCATTTCACATATGTTTGTGCAGATTTATGCAATTGAATCTCGGTATTCTGAAATCATCTCTAAATATTAAATAGAAAATTAATAGAATGTTTTTGAATGTTTCTTCTCAAGATTAATCGCGAAATTATTTCTAATATTAATACCGAAATCAACAAAGGTTCTTCAATCGATTTTGCATCGGTTCTTACTTAGAAAGAAAAATTTATGGAAGAGTTTTTTTATTCTATTGAAATTTCGAATAGAAACGACACCTGGATTCCAATATTTTCTACAGACAAACAAATGCAAATATTGGATTGAGAGTACATTCCGCCGATCGACTATCGCAACATACAAACGGAGATACGGGCGCTATCGATTCCGTTCGTGTACCGGAGAGAGAGCACTCGAGAATTTTCTATCGGTGATTCCCGGCGGTGTCGTTCTTCTTGCATGGCTTGAAATTACAGGGGTATGCATGGAGAACCACACGCGTGACAGACATGCACGAGGTCCCCTGGTGATGGGATGACAATTGTTTGTACACACACGCTCTTACAACGTGAAACGTAATGTGCATGTATGAAATATTTCGTAATTAGTAGTAGCGGAGCTTTTCGGTCAACCTGCATTTTAACATTCGCGTTGGAACACGGTGACACGAGAATCGCCTCGTGGCGACCGCACTTTTCCACTCTCGTAGACTTTGATGAGGCAATTTGTAGCTGAGGAGACGTGCGATGAATTTGATATACGTATCTTCTGCCTTATTAACGGGGAAAAGTATTTTATCTCATGGCCGTATCGACTTTTCACGGATCGCAGAGGTGCGGCACTGTCCGAATGTCGTGGCTCTCTCTTCTGTCGTATCTGACATTTATCTGCACGTGTGCACAGCTTTATGTCTGCTGCACTTTCGAAGAATCGACGCGTATTTCAAAAGAACAGTCGTTAGTCCTCACAATGGCAATCGCGGGTAATTAACTTCCTGACTGAACTCGCTGTTGCCGCGACTGCTACGCGGAACGCGACTATAACATTGTGCAAGAATCTGCTTTTGTGCTTTCAACGAAACATCAGCGGAAACATTCCCCTAGCGTTTTGGTACATGCGGAAATTATAAATTTACATTATAGATTGCAGTAATCCTCGAAATACACACCTGCACACTGCGGTGGTTTCGTAATCAGGAAATATGTCATTTCTATAGAAACATAATTTTAGCGAATGTTATTTTTCATATTCTTTGTAAAAATTACAACTTAATTAAACGATCACACGTAATTACAGAGAACTTACACGTCCAATCAATTTCTGTCTCCTACGATATCGAAGTTTATATTTCTATCGATGAATCAGCTTAATCATTGCCACGTTCTCAAGTCATGGGTTCTTCACAGCAGACTTTCGCGATTATGTTTCAGCGGACAAATCATTCCTGGCAGAATCAGAAATCGTACAGATCGTATTCAGTTAAACGGTCTGCCGGAAAGGACTTTCGTTAGTCATTCTTCGCTTTATATATTCATTCTTCCCGGACGCGCGACTTTTATCAGGCCTGCAAATCCTCATCAGAATTACAGTGACCGGAGACGTACCGCTTCCTGGAGGAGACTTTTACGACTCGCCAAGTTATCCCCGGGAGGTTTGAGTTTCTCGACGAGGAAGGCATGGGCATGTTTTCGCAACGACTGCATAACTACCGGTGGAATGTTACGCGCGCATCCCGATTGCCGTGAGGGCAAATCGGCGCGAACGAGATGGCACACGCTTGCTAACAATCCGCGAAGCAGGAGCCTTTGACCTTTGCCGAGGCGTAAACCCGTAAATCACATTATGCGAGTGAGCTAAATCACGCCTACGTGTCCGCGTGGTAGTCGGAGAACCATGGAGGATTGAGCGGTTCCTCCTGATCGTCGTCCGATAATGATGTTCGCACCACGCGAAAACATTTTATCCGTTATGACACGGACTTTTCTTTTTATTATCTCGCGCATTTATCGGTGCCGAGAGGCCAATGTGCGGTATATTGCGGTTATTATCTACCCGCGCGCTTATTATTCCAAGAGGGAAGCGACGCGACGAATGCGTGTGTTTATGGCGTTTCTCGTGATTACCGGCTTTCCAATTTCCCGTTGATCACCATCCAGTAATTCGTCAATGATAATCGTGCACGTGCAGCATCATCAATGACAACTTTACGCGCTTCGCTTTTTATTATTATTCTTCAACATCTCAGCGCGGTTATATTACATTTATTACTTCTCCTAACACCTTTTGATATAAAATCTTCTCGTCGAGATACACGAGGTAATATATTTAAGAGGCGCATTACCCTCTCGGAATACGTATACACGCATATATCTCACTGCGCGTATATCTCTGTAAATCCCTCCTGTGTGAGGTAAAAGGTATGAAGGTACGCCAAGTCACCATTCCCTCCGTCCTCCGCTGTTTCTGACCCGAAAATAGAGGGTGGTGCCGTAATCGCGCGGATACGCCGATCATCTTCCTGTTCCACATCCGGCCGGGCTGCGACGGCCTCTTTGCGTCGCGAGGGGAAGCCGATAGATATGCATGGAGCATGGAGCGTAGGGTTGCTCCGGGTTATAGCCGAGCTCTGAGTTGTGGACATTGCATATTCAGCGGATGCAGATTCCGGGACGCGCGGACCGCAGCCGGCGAAACAATACATTAATTAGCCGGCCTTTTGCAGAGCAAAGGGCTCCTCTCTCGCAACCACGCGCATCGGGGGATCCCGGGGGGAGTATCCTTCTGCACGGTTTTAGGCGGGTCGCCACTCCCGTATAACTTCCTCCACGTCGTGGTCGCGGCGTCCTCTCTGCGACCATAAATCCGGGCGACGTTCAATATTTATGGGGGCTGCGGTGGCTCCGTTACTTTAATCTCTACTAGCCCGGCGGAATGCATCCCCATGACAGACGACTGCATCTGGATACCCGTGCCAGATATACGCCACCCCTACGGAGTACGAGTCCATGTGGTGGCGAAACTTTAAAGTCTCCACCACGCGCGCAAAGACACCGTTGCATCGTGTACGAATACTAAAAGAACCCGGAAACACCTAGCAGAATAGAAAAGTACTCCAACATGGGTCGTTTTAAATAATTCCGATCCTCCAGCTCCCCGCTGCACGTTTGTTCAAATATTTTCAAACATCTAAACAGCTGGCATACCTTTTATCAGCCTTATCGAGTAATTAAATTTTACAATGCGCCAGGTCTTTAAATAATAATGTAAATAGAAACTATAATTTTGTGTGCGTTAAATAATACTATTAAATATCAAAATAATAATATTAAACGATCATTTGCGAGGACGTTTTATATACGTGACGCAACATTTCGCGCATTACGTACGATCGTTATTTCGAAAAGAGCTCGCGTTTTGTTCGCGTATCGCTTCGCAACGGGCGTATTGCATCCAATGGCCGGAAAGATATCGTGATCCGGTAATTCGAGAAGCAGCCATGCGTTATACTTCCCCGTTTCAGTTACTCTTGGAAAATCTTGCGTAGGTCGAGATTCGCGTTTGACGCTGCACACCTTTCAACGCTTGGACTGCGCGGTCAATTTCGAGCGTGAGTTCGCATCATGTTAACTAGCTAATAAATTAATTAATATTAAATAATATAAAGCAATTAATGTTATAAATAATTAATAAAATCATACCTGCTTGAGTTATTAAAACCATCCATATACGGGTGGCGGAATCCATGCGGAAACTATTGTGTCATCCATATATGGGTGACGTGATCCAAGTGTTGATATCATTTCTTCGCGGCATGCTAAATTGCGCTCGCAATGTTCAATCGTGATGCTCGTCGATCACGAGCAGAAAACGCGCGCGCCGCATTTGCGCTCGATTTCCACTCTCGAGGTGAGCTTCAACATGAGAGACGAGCTACCACGAGTAACACTTCATTATTCCGAGTGGAGTAATGAAAGTCTAACCGTAATGGCAAATTACAGTGCTTCATCGGCCTAATTAGAAGACCGACGAAGACCCGAAGTAAGAGCGCGATTCTTCGTTACAGCGTAACAGCAAAAGCTTCGAGCCAATTGATAAATTAGCATTCGCAGATTATTTAATTAAATCAGGATTTTATCAACCGTGATGCAGAATTATCTTGTAGATACTTTTTATATAAATATGATAAAATACATCGCCTATTTATTATTATATCTAGCGTAATAGGCTGCTTTTGATTACTTACACTTAACTCAATTAAAAATTTTAATTCATTCATGTTACATGTACAACAATTATAAACCAGATATTATTTATTTAGTGATATGTTTAATGATAATAACGCCCTTTGACTCTACGAGATAACTGCGTTAATTGGTGACTGCCGTAAATCTCGTTAGATGTGTCCGAAGGGGCACATAAACGTCAATTAAGCGGTTTAAGACAGGTTCCATTCCGAGCGAATTTCACGCTTATTAGTGTCACCAGATCTATCGGGGGATTTTACGTCTTCGATCAAGTCGATGGGCACTGTTGTGTGATGCAATCTGGCGAAGTCAAGGTGCAAAATTTCCCTTGTCCCACATTTCCCGCATCCTTCACAAAGTTTTTCGCAACCAGTGTGTCATTTCCTTACATATTAGACATTTATCTATTTATCTGAATTCAGCGCTGAACAACAGCTTAGAAAAATATCACAACGAATGATTTCTATATCTTAAATCTTTTCCTGTGATCATTTCTTGCTAACTCATGTTCTCCTGTTACAAAATTAATTTTTCGGACCAGAAATTGGACCAACCACGACGAAAAGTTTCGAAGGGCGATTCCTGGAATTACAAAAAAATTTTTGGAATCGGAGCAATTCCTGGAATCACAATTCTTGAAATTTATTCTCGTGCTACCTCTTTCCAACTCATGTTCTCTTGTTACTAAATTAATTTTTCTGGTCAGAAATCGGATCCGATTTCTGGTTTAAGTCTTTTATTTATTTTTTTTAATTCACCCTCTCACTGCCTTCGTACTGTTTGTCTATCAATTACAGGAATATTTTAATAATTTATTTTATTATAGCTTCTCTTTACGTACGTGCTTATCTCACTTTACACGTCAACTTAATACAAGTAATTAAAATTGTCTAAATTCCTGTCTCTGGTTAAAGTGTTTATAATTACGTGTAATGTTCCTCAAATATTTTTCCTTGCAACATTAGACACGTAATTGCATTAAAGTATGTTGAAATGACGCATTCGCAGAATCGATCGAGGTGTAAATCGCATCGGTACTTGGCGTTGAATTGCAATTGCTTAGTCCAAGCGAGACTTGCGCGATTCGGACGCTGTGTGTTAACTGACAGCTCTAGAAATCTAGAGATCGAGTTCCGAAAACGTTAACGCTGCAATACATCGCGTGAATAGCGTAGCGTGACGTGCCGCGGTTATTGTGGCCGAATAGTAGGGCAATGTAGTGGCGTCTATAAAATGAAGCATGTTCCGGATTTAACTTTGATAGACAAAACGTGAATGCCGTACATCATGCGTGCCTAACTTGAAGGAGGCTCGATTCCGGTCGAGCCCGATTTTCCAGAAAACGGTAATTGCTAAGTACAGCAGAAGTTAATTGGTGTTAGATTCGTGATCGCTCTCGTACTTAATTGGAGGTTCTTGTACGATCAAATTATATCACATTGGAAATATTACAGGTAAAAAGTTTTTCTAAAATTTTTATTGTGATCTTTCGAGTACATTTAGTTGTAAAATTTATTTCGGAAGCATACAACGATGAATAAATTGCAATCGATAAGTATATATTTTTTGAAATTATTTATTTTTTACAAGCAGCTGTATATAAAACTTTGAATATAAAGAGTCTACGAGTCCCATTTGTGTCTCTGATGAGTTTCACGTAATTCCCTTCAAACGATCAATAAGAACCTTTCGTCGTCTGTCGCATACATTATACGATTATAATCATGTTATTGGAAAGCAATTTAAGCATATCGGAATACAGACCGATGATTCTCCTAAAATATTCAAATTCAAAGGCTAGCTTATGGGGGAAGGAATAAAATTATAGGTTTCTCTTTCTTTCGGCGTCTCTCCATTTTTCTTCCTCTCTTAACCCGTTTCTTGAAGGACGGTAAAAGCGAACCTTCGGCCAATTAAAATCGACGATTATACCCGGCTTTATCATACCGCGACGCAATTAAAGGCAATTACCGCGCGTCCTATTCGTGTCACTGATCACGTGACACAATCTGCATCGTGAACTACTTTTACCGTACGAGAGAATAGATACTTTAGTGACGTGTGTGCCGTAATGCGCCTCGGGCACGCGTGTATGGAGAACAGATGCATGGACTCTGCTTCTGGGTTGTCTCCGGCTTCTCTCTTGTGTGCTAAAGAATGGTTCCTCGATACGATACCGTCGACCTTGATAACACTTGTGAAACGAGTCGTGTCTCCATGTCAAGACTAGTCTCCATGAATACGTATTCTCTCCTCGTGCACAGTTGAAATATCACGTTGACTGAAACGACATACCCGATTGAAAAGAAGCCTCTACACGATTACGCAAGATTACGCAGTAATATATAGCAGATTACACAAGATTACAAATCAAAGTTAAGAAGCAAGAGCAGTATGAGTTTCTTTGAAGACAATGCTGTCGTATTACGAAAACGTCTGCCGCGTTTGCTCGATGAACGATGAAAAGATTTTTCCACATTCGCGAAAAACGTGGAAAATCCACAGGAAACTAATGCTGGAACAATATTGCGCTAGCTTTACTTTCTGAACGTGGAAATTCTATTTATTCCGTTGATTTCATTCGTCGAAATCCTGTTTATAACATGAAATTCATCTGTGGCAATATCGCGTGGTCGTCATGTTATATAGCACAAAACGATACGACGATTTTCCACGCTGCGAATATTAACGCTCACGTGCATAGTTGTGTATGCACGCACATACACGAGGCATTAGGTATCATCGGATTAGGATCAAGTTTCCGACAGGAATTCCTCCTACAGGTCAGACGCAGCATGAAGCTGACATAATTTTCAGCTTAAGACGTCCTTTTGCGTTTGACACGTTTATGGACGGATAATCGAACGTGTACAACTGCTATGATTTCTCTCTCCGTCTATGTCTACCTAGCTGCGCTGCATTACTTTTATCGTTTCGACTAATATCGAAGGATGGTAAACGAGAAGTTAACCCGACACTCCGGTCATTCGATCGGTTCGGATGAAACACGCGGTAACGGTACGCCGCTCGAATCGCTCGTACATTCGCGCGGATCGAGGTAAGACGTATCCGCGATATTCGCAATCGCGAAGATAATGGAGCTCTTACGACACAGTCCGCTCGACAGGCGAATAACACATTTGTGGAGGTATTCGAGGTTTAATTGGTGTTTAATGCGATGCCTGCTGAAGGAAGCGCGTTCTCCTCACAGGCTTTTCTTGTTACTACATAATAAATTAAGTGCCGAAGTGACAGACTCGGAATGCGAAGAATGTATATTTTAGAAAGTAATGGGGAAGGAAAATTCGAAAAATTATCCTGTAGCTCATATGTAACCATTATCTTTGTCTGGAAATATTGGTACATTGATACCTGATAAATAAAACTAAATACTTGATAAATCCTTGATAAAATAGCTTTTAATTGTATTTTCATTATTTTTCGGTCCAAAAGAAGGTAACTGGATCGCTATCGTCATCTCATATCCGCTGAGGTATCGCGCAAAGGACACGTTATGCACGAAAGTCAGCGTTAGCTGGTCAGCTTTTAGCTAATAGCTATCATTCCACTCTGGTTAGTCGCGACTTTCTCGATTAGCTATAATTAAGGAGATGAGTGAAAGAGAAAGAGAGAGAGAGAGAAAAAAAAAGGATGGTCAGAACTGGAGAGAGGAATCAGTAAAGCAGACCAGTTTCCGAGATCTGCGCTTAACAAGTGGCAGAACGTGTCCGGTATTAAAAGCGACGACGACTTTCGCGTTCGCGAAGCGGCCTGTGCTCTTTAAGTCGCGAAGAGGAAGAAAAACGAAGAGGGAAATAAAATAAAATATTACGTCCAACGTAACGTTCTTCACTTACGCGGCGGCGCACCTGCAAAGTAAATCTCGCTTATCTTATCGAAGATACTTTCCACGTCGCGATCGCACACGCTCCGGGATCACGATTGCGCGTTCCCGCGCTGAAATGCTAACTACGAAAATGTCAACTGTGAATACCGAAAACCTCAGGCGTCGCACCACGTGTTAATGATTTACATTTCTGCCTCCGGTGTCCATCGAGCGAAAGCGACAACGGCAAACCTTGCGTCTCCATCAAGGCCAAATCGGCTCGAATTAATTGGCCATTTGTTCAATATTGGCTGCTCACATTTTTTTTAATTCGACTCTCGAGGGAAGTCGAGTTCCCATCGCTGGATTAGATAAATGACTTGGAAGTCCATGAGGAATATTCCTCCGTGGCTTCGAGGTCTCTTTATCTTTCAGTCTTCTTGCAAGCAAGGAGTGGCAGACGGATTCGCTCGATCGCTCGAGCGAAGATGCATCTCGAGCTCGGGCAAGGGTGAGTGAGGATGTGTTCGTAACCCCGGAGCGCCTCTCGGCTGAAATGTCGCGCCCCGCCCTCCCTCTTTCGCCCTTTATTCTCAGTGCAGCGGCTGCGGCCTCCGCGCACGCGACGTCCCGCGGTTTCGGTTGCACAAGACTTTTGAAAGGTCAAGAGTGCAACGCGCGCGCCGCGGATTCCCTTTCTTCGCTGTGCACGCAGGCGTGTGCATCCGCCTATTTTGTACTATCTGGAGCAGAAGTGAAGTGTGGAACGTGCAAATTTGAAAACAGGAATGTTTTTTTGAGAGGTCTGGATTTCCTTGTAATTTCTGTTTTCGAGCTTTTCTTAATTTTTTTCTCATAAGAATATTTATAATATTATTTTAGAGTAACTGTTTAAATGACTGCCTTTTTAATCAAGATATAAGGAAAAGCTGCTCCAAAGTAATTCCTTATACTCTCTAGCAATATTTTAATTTAAATAATTTTTTATATGAGATCGCAATGTACACGTTAATGTAATATGACATGATACTTCAAGCTCTGTTAGCTCAAGTTTGAGTTCACTCAAGCAGTTTACTCAGGATGGAAATATCAAGATGATAAGGATTACTTTAACGTCATCTTAGATGAACAATTTCTATAATCTTCGTCTCGCACGCACTGATAAGCGTACGTGAAAGTGAAACGCGAGACTGCGTTTCAGAAAACTGACTGACGACCCAAACGCAGTGGGAAAGCTACCCTCATCAGGACTCGTCTCGTCGGCAATGAAAGAGTTCGGGACACCGTTCGTTAGCTCGGTGGCAGTGTTGCAAACGCACGGGTCATCTTCTGCAGGAGAATCCTCCTCCAGGCGGAAGACTATTCTCGATAACGTACACCTGTCTTGTCGGCCGTCCGTCAAGCGGTTCGCGTTTACTGCTGTTTGTAAATCAAACTAGCGGACAGGCAATTAGCGGACCTCGCGAAAAATCGAGCTTGTCGTGGGAACGCTTTACGATCGCGCGACACAGAGGCCGAATAATAGAGTCTATGGTTCGCGACATCAAATCGCGTCATCATGACGATTAGGCGATTCAAGTGCTATCACCCTTCGGCTACGACGTATGATCAGGCGCGTTGTCATTAGAAATGATGAGCCAGATTTTTTCGCGTCGCACGTGCAGAAGAGATTGTCGCGTGTGCGGCACTTTAACTGTCCTATGAAGCTAGCGTACTAGAGGATCGTATGTATCAAAATGGTACCAAGTGTCTCGAGGAACTGCGGATTGATTGTTATCGCGACAAAATGTTAGTAATTATGACGAACTGTCTGTAAGAGCAATATCAATTCTGCAGAAAATTGCATTTTATGTGTAAACATATGTCGAAAATTGTATCATTGTTATTCCTTGATGATTGATTGATTACACCTGTGAAAGAAAACTATGTATTTTATTTTTAAATGTTCTCCTGCTTCTAATTAACTGTGCATCAGAAAAAATAGAAAATAAAATTCGATTACGATTAAGATCATCAAACTGTGTGAACAGAAGTGTGTCGAAGACATTTAAATAAATATTGATGGCATTGATCGTGCAAATTTGTAATTTTGTGCATCGGTAAGTACCATTCGTTTTATGATGCTTCTTTACGAAGGGAGTTTTCGATGGAACGGTTGAATCGAAGGATATTGTCAGCAGGAAGGGTGAGAAGGTTTTTAAGGACCGGCGAATGAAATTAGGTGGAAGAGAAAAAGGTCCTCCACTTCATCCATTTAGAATTGTTCGAGAATGCAAAGTGATATCGACTATGCAATGAAGTCACGTTGTCCGGACGGCCATTTTTTATTTTACATTATTTTCGAGTCTTTTAGCTCGTGCAGTTACATCTCGTTATAAATTTTGCTTCTCTGACGAGCGGTAAAAGGAGAAAAAATCTATTACTGTAGCGACGGGGAACGAATAGAAATGCGGAACGAATTGGATTTTAAATGAAAGGCTCGCTCACTAATTTACCACTCGTTTCAATTTACTCCACTGGCTTCCCTCAGTCAAATTCAGATGCGTTACCTTCATGACTCGTTGCGCCTTCCTCGTAGCAGCTTTTCAACACTAAGTCATCGTCCACTTGCATTTATTCGTGATTGCATACTTTTAATTTTTACCCAATACTTTTAACAAGCTGAAACTTTTCCTGATATCGAATATGTCACACACAATCTTAACATCAATAATAATAATAAATACTATATACTTATTGCGCGTAACAGTTTCTAATTCAACTTTATTCCTTCATATCGAGTACCGTTATTTTTCGTCGATTTGACTTAACCCTGATTCGTCATCGGCCGAACAACTGTATTTTCGTGTGTACCTCATAAATAATTACATCATTTCCCGAGTATTACTTTTTGTGATGTTAATTCTATTCACCCTCCGCGAGAGAGGCCCAACTTATCCGCCGTTAAAATACGTCTAATTCCCCCGTGCAACGCGTCGACGACGTCGAAGACTGATCGTACAGTCGCACAGCTGACGCAGCTCTCGTGTGTTCCGAGACGATGGAAGAGGGGTGGCTACGAGATTGGGGAAGTGCCTCGTCTAGCCTGGGTAGAGCAAGGCAGGGGTGAAACCGTCGACGACGACGCGAGCGTGCCTCTTGAGACGCGCGCTCATTAATTTCGCAGAATTCTTAAAAGTCGTTGATAAGCCCGCAATTAGAAAATCTCTCTCGCGAATCGCGCCGCGACGAAACGCCGAGAAGAGGTGCGCTTAGACGCAGTCTGCAAGGGTAAAAGTGGCCGGCGTCGTGTCGCTAGTAACATTTTAATTGCCGCCTCGCCCTCCACGCCATTAACACTAGCTCGAGGTCTCGAAACGACCAGCCTTGCCGTTATTACTTCCTCGAGGCTGTCGTTAAAAAAGCCTCAGCCATTCCGGCAAAATTAATTAATTGTGTGTCGCACTTTAATCAAGACCACCCGGTCCACCTGTTAAAGGGCATTTTCAGCGTAATCTCGCACAGGCGGGTTTATTAACGGAAATTTTTAGTTGTATCGTACGTTCTGCGGTGACGCTCCTGGTCGTATACGTTGAACATATGCGTATTACGGTAACGACAAGAGGAATAGGATTGACAGAAGAAGTAAAAGCTCGCGCTCTTGCGGGGAAAGTACAACGATCGGCACACAGGAAAGTAAGCGCGAGGTGAATGGAAGCAAGTCACTGAGCGAGTCTAAATCCGATTCACCCTCCGGTCCCATTCACCCATCGTCGTCGTGATATCCAGTTTATATCGCTCATATTGATCGTTCGCCGCTGGTGGCCATCGGAAAGTGCCGCGATCATCGTCCACCGGATGCACCGTATGATTTAATAATTTCATACGTATCACATGAGCTATAATAATGCAATTATTAAAAGAGTGGAGAATATATTCTTACTGTACACACACATAACGCGAGAATAGATTTCACGAACTCCCGGCTGGTCTGTTACGTGCTTCACGTAACACTCGCGGATCATCGCGTAGACGTTCAGATCATTTGTCGATCAACGCGCTGCCACAGTCGCGTATCGTCACATCCGGTGCGCCACTCTTCATGGGAATCCCGCTCGTTTTCGAGCACACAGTAGCTCTCGTACACGAGACATCCGTGTCCATCGCGTCGCCTTCGAGGAAAGCATTTTCCGGTCGACCGTAACGCGGCTACGAGACGGCAACGGAAGAGCTCGCTCGATCGCGCCGCGTTTCCGGTTCACGGTACTCGGGCTCGCTGCTGCCGGTCCATTTGCGGCGTCACGGATCACGCGCGCGTGCAATGAGAATTCTCCGAGGATATCTCGAGCGGACATGAGACGTCCATTCGTCACGGACGTCTTTTTCCTTGTGACGATGGCCCGGATACCCACCGGCCAATTAATCGACGACGACCGACGTCGATCTGCTCTCTTCACATCTAGCACGGAACGAATTGACGTGACGTACGCGTGATCGTCTGATGATTCGTCCATCCCGAAGAATCATCAGCTGCTCAAGCACGTTGGCTTGCCTACCAGCCGGCGATGAGCGACGAGGCTTGCGGTTTCGCGCCATTATCGAGGTGTAAATCATCTCCGCGGGATGTTATTATGCAAATTGCCGTGGTGGGGTGTTGCACTTTTATTAGATTCAAATTACACGTTATTCGTGCTGGATAAATTTCTGAGCTGCGCCAGAGTTGTCGCTTTAATTCGCTATTAAGTGCCCGCGATATATTGCGCCCGGGCAGTATAGTATCGCGTAAATGTCGGGCTTACGATCACCTCTGAACACTTGAGAATTTCGTGCTACCTGTTATTTTTTATGTTAAGGCCCTATCTTGACGATACGATACGAGGGATTGCATCGATCATTTTCTCGTCGCGCACGTGAAATTGATTTCCCTCTCCCCCTGTTTTTAATAATGCTGTAGAGTCAGCTTTGTATTTTTATCTAGATTTTTTTGGAAGGTCTTTGTCCCGGTGTTATCTTCGCAACGCGATGCTTATATCGCCCTTCACGCGTCACAAACTTGATTCGCGTCTACACAGTCGAGGGAGGATCCGTTCAGCCGTTTCCATCGCCGTACGGGGAGTGTTTTTTTCCTCCCTTTCCGTTGCGATTCATTGCGATGGCCGCTGTAAAGCGAAAACGACCGCCCGTGCCGACACTTTGCGTATAACCATTGTCAGGCACTACGGCCGAAATGTCGTCTAGCCAATGTAATCATTCTCCGCTTTCGCCTTTCGATAAGTTTTTGTTATCCCGCGCTGATGAGTGGAGTCAATTTGCTACGAATCGGAGTAGAACAAGATTAAACTGCTTCGAGCAGCAAGCTACTAGTGATTATGACTGGCCGGATGTACCGGAGATGCGGATCATGATCGCAGCCGGTGAGATAAAATCAACAGGTTGCTTTATTTTAAAAAATGTACCTCGATTATGAATAAACACTTTATTGAGATATTTATACTCGAGATAGAATAATACGCGAAATTTCCGCGAGTGCACTGTCCATTCATTGAGTGAGTGGTTCAAAGCAGAAATTGCGTGAAATTCATTATTCGTGATATCCGCTTGCAGGGATTCGCATGCGAGGTCGACTTTACATTATTTGCGAGTGCTGAATCCGAGCTTTTAAAGTAAAAAGCTCTATTTACAGCTAAATATCTGGATCAAAAAAATAAAATATACAGAACGTAGCAGCAGTATACAGAATTTGAGCGCCACGTTCGTCGATGAAAAAAATGAAATAAAGTTTACTCGGAGCAAAATTCAGGTCGCGATCAAGAAATAACTCACGTCGTGGGGCTCACGGGACGAGCACGCATCACGCGAACGTACTCGCGATACAAGATTACGTTTTCTTTTACTTATAGTTGGACGTACAGCCTGAATATGTGCACTCCCGGGCGCCGTCTACGATAAACCGTTTCCGTAAATCGTCGCACCGTCTAGCAAATTGAATTTCTGATGTCGCGGGACACACAAGAGAGACGAACACCCATTTGACGAGCGACTGGCTGTCGCTAGCCGGCAGGAGGACAATCCTTGAGAAGTCAATCCCTTAAAGCTTATCTGAAATTAAATCGGTAGCCAGTGGACGAAGGACAAAGACGGGGAGGGAAAGAGAAACAGAGAAAGACCGGGAGAAAAGGGGAAGCCGGGAAACTGGAGAAAAGCAGGGAAAGCCGACGAGTGGAATTCCGGGATGTTACGTGTCCGTCTATCGTAGGACAGGAAGAACGCCGTGGAAGAAGGACGACAACGGGCGCCGTCTCCATGAGACAACGTTCATTACGGCCCCTCAACAATGGACGATTATTACGATAAAGCGGATTCTCCCTCCTTCCTCTCTCGTCGCCTCAAATTGGATTAGTCGCGCGCAAGCCTTGATCCTTGCGCGAGCCGCAGCACAGCATCCCCATCCTGAGCGTGGTTCCTAAGGGAAACGAGGAAATTTTTAGCACGCCTTTATGGAGATAAACAACCGAGCCGTATTTTCGGCTCCGCCTCGGCGCGGCACCGTAAATTACGTTATACAGAACTCCTAGGGGCGGATGGACTCTGATGTAGGATGTACACTATATGGGCAGTTTCATCCTTGAGATAATTAATTTCGTTTGACGATGCGAGAGAAAACGATGCGATACGCGGGGAGCGAGACCGATAAAACCTCGTCAATTAGTTTTGGCCCTCCCGCTGTCTCCAATTCGAGAGATAACCCGGGAAAGATGAGAGTGTTGAGATATAAATTATTCGCAAGGATAAATTATTAAAGAGAGAAAAAAATATAAGAATTATTAAGCAAAAGGGTAATATTTCTCTCAGGCATTTTAACTTTATTAACGACAGCAACGTTACGTCTACATAACGCAAACCATATCGCAGTCGTAAAGAGACGCGACTACAGATTAGTTATGAATTAAGGTCGAGGGTAATAATATTATACCGGCGGCGAAATCAGCGCTCGATAATACGCAAACAAACGGTCGTATCCGTCGAATCAAATGTCACAACGGAGTGCGACAGTGCAATTTGTCACGCGTCAGTCGATATAACGAGCCAAGTCATTCCGCCATCGCGTGAACAACCGCGAGCTCATAATTGTTTTTCAAGCCGATCGACCGACCGACCAACCGATGACGACGGTCTGGTGGTGGTTTATGACGCTGGTATCAAGATGGAAAATTGCGGCGTACGTGGACGGGGTAAGGCCAACGGAGCCATGAGTTTATCACATGGATGGGGGTTTGGCGCGTTTGCATGCGGCTCGTAAAAACTCGCGTGACCAGCTGTCCGTCGCCGCCCTCGAAAATCAGTCGCTTCGAGCCGGGCCTCCATCATCCAGGCCAAATGACCGGCAGTATTACGTCACGAAAGTTTCTATTTTTACATTGATTAAGCCCCCGAGCGCACACACACCCCGCTTTGTACTCCAGACAGCGTCCGGGGATCGTACCCGGCGTCGCTAAAGTAAACTTTAATTTCGTGCAGCAGATTTCTAGTTATCCTTATTAAGTCTGGATATCCAGCGAGGGGTGTAGTTACGAGGGAGTTGAAACTGAAAAATGTAAGCTCATCCAGAATGCTCTATTAAGCATACAATATTAATCATACAATATGCGCAGACATATAACGTATGAAAGTGAGTACTTTGAACCGTGCTTGAAAAATTTAATGCTTTCAACGACAAGCTTTTTGGTTTTGATTCTATAATGCTCTCAATTTTCGATGTTTGCCCTCTTTGTAAGAGCATAGATCGGTAAAAGCTTCGCTTTCTCACTTTTAGCGTCATTAAAATACCGCAGCCGGCGAGCTGGTTATAGGGCGTTGCGACAACCGCACGTCTGCTCTAAAACCTATCGGACTTTCTGAGCTTTCGGAGAATGCGATTAATTAGCCGCACGTCAATTGAACGTTCGATGGACGTCAGTTCCGACGACGGTCCAATTATACCATGCGACGGCGGCGGGAACGCGATAATTCCGTCAGGCGACCGCGGAAAAGGCGCTCGATGAAATAACGTGGGGCCAGTTATTAATGAACTTACGTGCCGGCGAGTTTGCCGCGGGGATGGGAGAACGAGGACGAGTATTGAGAGTGAAAGGGAGGAAGCTGTTACCACCGCTTTGTGTTCATTCCGATGAAGCGGGGGATGAAACGCACCGACCGTCAACGGGGAACAATTCAACCGTATTCTCGCCGCGGTTCCTGAAACGTGTGTTCCGTTCTCGTGGAATACATGTATGGCTCGTAGAAATCCTACGGTAGCCATAAGAATGGCGGAGACAAAACTGTGAAGTTCCACGAACATGAAATTCTTCTTAAGCAATAGTAAGAACGAGAATACGGAATCATATCATCGGGAAGAATTGTCTGCTTTAATTTCCGGGATGCTGTGTACAATGAATATTGTAATATTAATGTAATATAAATGTATTATAATGTAATAATTAAGCTATTCAATTAATTATCACACTGTCATGATTAATTAGATTTGCGACTTATCTGCTTAAAAGTATCGTAAATGATCTGCATTCAACATTACTGAAAACAACAGCGAGTTGTACCAAATGTGCTGCAAATTTAATTACGTCTATGGCGTCATTGCCACTGAAGTTTGTTGCTCCACACCGTTCCCGTTTAATCAAGCTGCAATTCATAATTTATACCGTTATTTACATTTATTCATTAATAATTTATGTCCAGTGTTAAACCACCGAAAGGGGAGTCGATTTTTCCGGTTAAAGCGCAGACCGTCACTGATTATACCCGTATAATTACGGGGCGTTAGGAATTCATGGGTCCATGGACGCGGTTCGCCCTTTCGACGACTTCGCAGAACACCCCGAAATCACCCCGCGCGATACTCAAACCCGATATACGGGATATTTAATGATCTCGCGCGCTCACCATGCTTCTCCGGTACTTTCCCCTCGCCGCCTGCCGCGGAATTAACCGCCGCGATACTGGAACTCGTCAGCGATATCCGCCGAGATTTCCTCGAGAATTTACCGAACGCGATGCACGTGCCCGCTTTATCAGCTTCCGTGCAGGGCCCGCGATATAAGTTAACAACGTCGTACTGTTCCCGCTGCTCACACGCATAGTGTAGTCGCGTGATGCACGTGGCAACGAAAAAGGGCCAAAGGGAGAGCACTGGCTTGAAATAAGGAGGAAGAAAGAAATGCATTTGTTCACGTTCTTAGCTTCAGCATTTTTGTCTGGTAAAATATTCTAATATAATGGACGTAATAATACATTTTAGAAAGGTACACGTTGATAGAAGATACGAGATTAACAACATAGGGGGAGATTGTGAATCAAGTGTAGAAATGATGTGAAATAAGAAACAATAAAAGCAAAGTACTAAGAATATAATGAACGTATGAATTGAGATTTATAGCGACGAAGGTGGTACTTTTAACGCTTGGAAATTATCTCGGATCTCTTAATGGGCTTTTCCATTATCGTTACATCAGATAATTGTCGCTTGTTACATAATAAATTTTATATTTCATAATAGTACCATTGTCATGAGAAGGAAGATTCGTTCGCTATTCTTCCTCGTAAGAGCTTAATGTAAATTTCGTGTCTGCCAATTAATATCTCCACTACGATCACAAAGTTTGCATTGCTTTTAACGAAACGGACGCGGCGAGCGGCGAGAAGAGAAAGCAAGAAAGAGGACTAATCATAAAAAAAAGTTGAGAAGGGAACACGGAGAAGCTAGTGCAATGCCATGACGGCAGGCAGGGGGGCGCCGAGATGCTAGGAAAACACTACGGGGTTAGCGGGGGTCGCGCGAGGGGACCCCATGTCCCCGGAGGGGATAGATGCCTGGAAAAGGGCATTCACCTCTGTATGCGCACGCGTTTCCTCTTCCACGTTTTATGTATGTATGACACAGCACGTGCACATGCACGCGGGCGTACTACGCTCGCGCGCGCAGCACTATTCCGTTTCGGCCATTATACATATTTCGGGTAGTGGTAGTTGGTCAAATACTCACTCGGGGCATCCATACCGAGGGGGCACACTGAGAGACAGAGAGAGAAAGGGAGTGTCTCCCCGTTTTTCGTGCATACGCTTCAATATCCTTAGCGAAGCCCCGACAATCCCCTTTCTTCACGACACCACCCCACCGGATGGCTCTACGCATCCCTCCGACCCTTCGAGGCTTGCCTGCCGCAGGGTTTGTTTTGCTCGATGGTGTACACGAAGTCGACTATACGTAGTACATGCGCCGATTGATCGATTTATCTTGTTTTAGAAGGACCTTCTTGAAGCTGCCGAGAGAAATTATGAGAGGAATAATAGCGAAAATAAACCTAAAAGGCTAGAGAATCAATATTAGCAAAGTTGCGCAGGTTTATTTCCTTTATTTATCGATTAGATCCTGCAAATATTGTTAGCATAATATTCTCTAACAAATATATATATATATATATATATATTTTGGCCAACCCAATATATATATATATATATATATATTGGGTTGGCCAAAAAGTAACTGCGTTTTTTTTTATATAAATAAAAGGCGAATTTTTCATGGGAAACAAAAACTTTATTAAACAATATATTGTCCATTTTTTTTTATTATCTTTTGCCATTTTTCAGGCAACTTCATGATTCCGCGCTCAAAAAAGTTCTTATCTTTTTCAGCAAAAAACAATTCCAAGAACGATTTCATATCCTCATCAGCAGTAAAGGTTTTACCATTCAAGGCGTTTTGCAAAGAACGAAACAAATGGTAATTTGATGGTGCCAGGTCTGGCGAATATGGTGGATGTGGTAACATCATGGTAACACATCCCATCCAAGCTGCAACAATTTTTCACGAGTGACCAAACTTGTACGTGGTCTAGCGTTATCATGGTGAAACGCAACACCTTTGCGATTCACCAATTCTCGACGTTTCTGTTTGATGGCATCATTTAATTTATCCAGTTGACGACAGTATACGTCTGAATTAATGGTTTGATTCCTTGCAAGCAGCTCAAAATACACAATACCTTTAAAGTCCCACCAGACTGACAGTATAATCTTTCTTTGGTGAATATCTGCTTTTCAAGTGCTTTCAGCAGGTTCATCACGCTTGCTCCACGATCTTTTTCGTTTGACGTTGTTGTAGACGATCCATTTTTCGTCGCCTGTTATCATACGTTTCAAAAATCGATCATTTTCCTCACGTTTCAAAAGAGAATCGCAGATGTCAATACGCTTAGTGAGATGAATTTCTTTGAGCTCATGTGGTACCCAAATATCGAGCTTACTAATGTATCCAAGTCGTTTTAAATGGTTTTTAACACTCGATTTCGATATGTTAAGATTCTCAGCAATCTCTCGTGTCGTTAAATGCCGATTGGAATCGATCAGTGCCTTTATTTTGTCATCATCAATTTCGATTGGCCTTCCTGAGCGTGGTGCATCTTTCACATTAAAATATCCAGATCGAAATTTAGTAAACCAATTTTGACACTGCCGCAGTTTTAAAGCATCTTCGCCATATACATGACATAACTTTTTATGAGCTTGCACAGCGTTTTTCCCTTTTCGGAAGTAATAAAACAAAATATGACGAAAATGTTCTTTTTGATTTTCCATTTTGAAATCGACGGCAAACAAACAATTGTTAACGAAATCGTGTACTTTCTTTTTCTAAAACAGGCTTGAACTGTGAGTTGTTAACCTACATAATAAATTTGCGGTTTAGAATGAAGTTAGTTACATTTCAAGACATGTATGTCCATCTATTGGAAAAAAACGCAATTACTTTTTGGCCAACCCAATATATACACATATTAAAAGATAATTAAGAAAATCTGTGGATTCTACAAATATAATAACAAGAACAGAATCGATTTTTAATTTCGGAGAAACATGATAAAATTCCAAAGTGTCTCACACATCCATCGCTGCAGGATGCTAAACTACTGACATACATATCCGGAAGTCTCCTTCGCTGCTCGCAGAACGAGGCGAGTACCCCATGAGTCGCCCTCGCCACGTGTGTGCGTACGTGTCTCCCGCTAATGGAACACCCGACACGTAGAAGCTATCCTTCATCCCCGGGCGCGTTTTTCTCCCGTTTCCTTGGATGTTTCGCGCCGGTGCAGATACGGAGGAATTAAATGACGGCGCGCACCTCGATTCGGCTGCGAGTTCCGCGCTAACGGGTGGCCGCGAAACGGCGATTTATTTCACCTGAGTGCGGCATGCGCGAGTCGGCGAGATCCATTAATCGTTCTCGCATTCTCGGCGACGTTGACGAGTGGTTTACGCTGACGATTCCATGCAGCTTCTGCCTTCCATCCGTCTCGGTTGCTGCAACGCGCCAGCAAAATCTCGAGCAAGGAATTCCAAGCCGGCTGCACGATAATTTCGATCCGCATAACTCATCTCAACTTCTCGACGCGTGACCTTTGTCTCTGTTCGTTTCGCCGAAGGCTAAAACTCTGTTTTGCATGAAACCTCCCAACATTTCAACGTATTTTCTAACTGTAGCATCGAAAACCAAATAACAAGATTCAATACCTCGATACGTGGGATACAAAATTCGACATGCGTGTAAAATGCCTTTAATCGCCGATATGTGTGGGATTTTAACATTTAACATTTTTAACATTTGCGAACTACGCGTTCGTGATGACGTCGTTTCCGTCAAGCCGCCAAGCCTCCCAATCGCGTTGTAATTTGACAATAATAATCGTTAACGCCAACGCGATTATCATAATTCCGATGATCCTATTCCAACATTTCAGCCAGCAAACTGTCGGTCGGCGAAATTGACGGTTGCGAGAGGGGACAGCGCGTAAGGGTTGAGTTCCCTGATTTTTCGCGAGCGGGGAGAAAGAGAACTTCGCTTTCGGACGTGCAGGAATTTTTCTCGCCGTACGGGACGTTACTTTCTACCGTATTTCTTATTCACATACGACTACTCTGGTTGTCGAGCGAAATCCGCTCGGACCGGCAATTTCGCTCGCTCGAGGTTTTCTAATAACGCGAGCGCCGTTTAAGTGCACGCGCTCTCATATCTGCGTTGCAGCCAGCAGCACGTGCTCTCGTGACATGTGTTAGCTCCTGCATTTAAGAGGTCGTGCATAACGCTATCGCTCATTGCGCGATACACCCACGTATATCAGCCCTACCTGCCGTATCACCTACTTGCTCGGTCTTATCGTTCCAGGCCGCGTTAAGAAGGTTCGCTTCCTGCCGCCTCGGGTTTCGTGCGGTTCGACGAACGATTATCGCATCGCATTCGAAGCCGGTCTCGACATGGTTGCTACCGTCGCAATTCGAGGACTCAATCTGCGTTACACGAGCGGCACGCGGCGGAATTTGATTCTGGTGTTGCGCGATGAATCATGAATCAAACAGCGCTCAGCTTCGCCATTTGTTATGTAATATCTAAAAAATGTAGAGAATCTACGTGTACCAATACTGCTGGCATTGCGCTGCATTCGTATCATTCTGCATTCTACATTCATATCAGATCTACTGACACGGTTTTATTGAAAGGTGCGTTTAGAGAACGTGCTTCTTTTGCGACATGTGTTGCTAACGCCGCTCGGGCGTGTGTACTTTAGAACGAATAATGACTTCTCAGTGCGGCTATTGTTTCCTCGTGGATTTACCGAAGCAGCAAGCATTGTCGAGCGACCACCCACCATCAACCGGCCGTTTTACCACGCGTAATGGCATAGTATGCGGTGTCTGGCATTCACGCTAGGCGAACGAGCGTGCAGTTTGCACCTGTAATCAACCGTGTTCAAACTATCCGGGAACCGCGTGACGGTTGCGCGATCGCGGGTAGCACCGTCATTTTATCCACGAAAATTGCAGCCCGAGCCGGGGAGCCGGCCATACCGGGTGACAAAACTGCAGCGTGCACGGCGTTTTGTTGCACCCAGATGCACGTGAACACGCAACTAGCGTACGTATATATACGTTAGCTACGTACCCACGCGAAGCCGGGCATTACCGGGCGTTGGAGGGTGAGGGTGGTCGCGGAAGGTCGGCGGGCGCAGCAGAGTTGGAGGGCGCGAGGGTGTGCAGAGCCGGGGAGTAGAGCGCTACCTGTAATATTGATCCGTAGCTGTAGCGTCCCTCCTCCGCTGCGTGCGTGTACATGTGCTCTGTGTGTGTCTGTGTGTTAGAGGGATGTTCCATAACTGTCGTTGGGCGTTGAAACGAAAACATCGCCTTTCCTGCGTATCACTTCTACCTTCAAAGACGACGATCCCCGGGGTCTTTTTTCCCTTTTTATTTCGGGGTGATCCGGCGATGAGGCAGCCCAGAAAAGTGCGCGACCCGTCGCGATCGCAACCGCAATCATTCTTGCGTCAGAACGCCATTTTCACGAAAAAAAGCTCGCAGGCTGGCGGTACTGCCGAATGTATTCGCGTGCAGTTTCATCTATTATGATGAGAAGGTGTGATCTTTTCAGTCATGTGATTTTCTGAAACATTCCTTCGCATTCCACGAATCTTTTGATATCCATTACGATCGTATGCAAGATGCAAAGAATTTCCCGGGCAATAAAATTCCCCAGCTGCCGATAGTTTTCTTCTCTTTTCAATGAAAACATGTTATTGATAGATTATTGATATGTTATTGATCGCGGAAATTTATTCTCTTAAACCTTGAGAGTTTTGCTGCGAGTGTCTGAAGATGTTATGCTCTTCAGAAATAGATTTACTAAGCCACAAACTAGTTTGTTGGATCAGAAACAAGTTCGAACTAAATTTGTTTAATTAAATTTCTAGTTCATTTAATCGTTCACACGTTTTACTAAACTTACAGTAACACGATACTGTCAAGTAACATTCAATCATTTTCCGCACAGTTCTCGAGCAGAGAAAAACCAAGTCCACGCAGAAAACACCCGCTTTCTCCTTCTCGTTTCATACAATTCTTTGGATTACATTGATGGATCCGTTATGGGAAAAGATAAACACATACGTCCACATGTCAGACTTCCCTATCCGCATCCGAAGTGCTGTCGCGCAGAAGAACGGTAGAGTCCAGTTTATTCCCCCTTCGATTACACTCACGATCTATCGTGCAACGGCTGATCGGAAACTTCGTGCTAGCCGCGTGACCTCGTCAAGTCGCCGAAGACGTAAAAAGGTGAAGCTTCTATACTGAAATTACCCGCGGGGCATTCCTTTCCTAGAATTACGATGACGATTGTCCATGCCAGTTCGTGCCACGCGAACCGTTGAAACGCGTAGCTTTCCATTATCGCAATCACCGACGTTAATCAGGCTCGCGTGTCTCCCCGCGCGAATTAACTGTCCATTTACTTAGCGAGCATCGTGACACAATAGAGAGGGTGAAGAGCGCGTCGGAGGAAGCATCCTCTTCCGCTGCATCGCGGAACAATGTCCGAGAAGATATTGGAACGTCGGCTGAAATGACGAACAGTAACGACTGCCTGGGAAGAGCTGCGTCCTTTGACCCATGGATGTTGTAACTCACCCTCCGGCGATTGATGGCGGCGTTGCACGACGAGGGTGCACCCGGCGAGTACCTTCTGCTGGAGAACACAGACACCTCTCTCTCGATGATCGCATTAGCATACAATGTCTCCGCATCACGTTCTCCTTTCTCCCTCCATTCCCGCCGCTTGTCCGACAGCAGAAAGAGAATTCAGACCCTCGCACATTCTCCCGTCGCCAATTAGCAACAATTTGGCCTCCGCCGACGTAAATCTCTGCGGCGGAGCTTTCTTTCCGAGCATGCCGATTATTTCAGCTTATTTGCGATCCTGATAGTACTGATGAAAGGAGAGTGGACAGTGCTCGGTCTTTTTGACATTAAATGTTTTATTACCGTCTCCAGCGCCGATTTCTCTGTTCACACTTCCGCGTTGCAATTTAAATAGTATTCCGTGGATAACAAGGTTCTGGCATTCTCCATTTTCTCTTCTTTGCCAGGTGATTTTTGAACTTTAAACAATTTTTCACACAGTTATTAATTGAATATTTTTCTTCTCAATGTGTCTTTATTGTTTGAACTTTTTTTAAAACTTCGTCTCACGAAACCACCAGCGAGATACTCAGTCTTGCCAGGATTGCGAAATAAACTGCAGTTAGCCCGCATGTGATTCGTGATCGATCGGAGTTATATCCCACTTCTCAGATTTGACACGGCGTATTCTTGTACGTCTATTTTGCACCACTGTCATTAGGGTCGGTCGATTTCTCGATGATCTCGGGGATGACAGTGCCTCCAAAATTAACCGTGGCACCGCCGTTCGCTCGTGGAAATAGCAGATCGATCAGAAGAACGTGCGATAATGAGCACATGCCATTTCGTCGCCACCGAATGCCTCTTACTGCCGAGAGTCCTCCATTACACGGTAACTCAATAAATTCCCCGCACAAATCGCACGCGCCGTCGTCGAGAGAGGCTTCTGTTTTCACAACACCAACCGGTCGTCCTTAAGAGGCGCCTTTTCAGATGTAATTCCGCGCGAAGAGGGCACCCGCTGCACACAGAGACGACGAGAGGCCGTCAATCGCGCGAGTCGACTGGCGGATTCACTTTCCTTCACTTTTTCGCGACGTTCTTGAGACACGTTTCTCCGCGGCTAGGTGCGTGGCACGCGTCTGCATTAACGCGCGTGCGGGCAAATTGACGCCGTCAAATTTACGCCTCGTCGTTTTTACTCTTTGCGCCGCGCAATCGCCGGCGGAGCCGCGTTGTCACGAGAGCGACAAAGGCTCGCGTGGATCACCGCCAAGCAATGCAATCAGTATTCAATTTTAATACGACAGCGTAAAACGCGCTGATGAGAAAGAATATCTCCAACGGCCGATGACGCCGTTACCGGCGCGAATGAATGCGGGATCTTCTGAGAGGGTCGCGATTCCTCGCGAAGCTGAAAGTTTCGCGCGACCCTCAATTAAATCCGACGCAGGGGCACTTTACCGCGAGCTTGACGAGTTTGAGACCTCATTAACTTAAACCGACTCGCCGGCGAATAACGGATGAGAAGAAGCGCCTTGGCGTCTCTTGTACAGCGCGCGACGAGCGCACGAGAGAGAGGAAGAGAGGGAAGTAGAATTAACGTGAATAATTTCGCGTTAAACGATGGAAACGGGGTCGTCGAAGCCCTACCCGTCGTCCCCCTCGCCGCCCCGTTCCCAACAAACGATATCTCGCCCCCAGAAGATCTCGGCGCGCTGAAATACGAGAGCGCGGGGGATGGAGAACCCTAGATACTTGTGAGGCTTGCTAACCCCTTTCGACCGACCCCTTGCACTCCGTGCCGCCTTGTTCGTTCTCTCGCATTCCGATCACGCGTGCACCGTCTCACTCGTCTTCAGGACCGATCGTTGGAAGCGCCCGAAGCGGTTTGCTCGCGCAAACCTGCCCAATCATAGTTAATCCCCGTGAGGCGATTCCCCTCCGGGAGTGGATTGAAATCGCGAAGGGTGCATCTCAGCACCACCTCTTATCCCCGGAATCTCCCGTCTTCTTTAGCTTCGTCTTGCACGGAGGACTCAAGTTCCTCGTGACGCTTAAAAATGGGATTTTAAACGTACGGCGTCGTTGCCCGGGCATCCGAGAGCTGAGCTCCTCGGTGTCGACGCATTTCCATAGGGATGACGCGATCGTGAATTAACATAAAAATTGAATCGCGGCGGCATCCGCGCTCGTGATGGCACTATGAAAGGGAAACGTTGTTTACTCATCATTTCATGTCTCATTCACATCGTCGGAGAGAGTAAGGAGCGTCAAGCGTGATCGAGACTCGCTATTGCATCGAAGTCTCGCATGTGACGCGTCAGAGTGATTCGGTGAAATTTTATTACCCGACGCAATTAATTTGGCCAAGAGAAGACGGTTCGTAGTCGCCGCGCGTTTCGCCCAGAAAACTAAGATCGTCTAAATGCACCGTTAATGAGCCTAATCGGCTTGGAAACGTTGCGTAGCGACGATTCAACGGATTACGCGCTAAATGCTATCACGTTATTCACGTTCGCTATGCGACGTCGTTAAAAGGACGTTATCATTATTGGTATTGGCGCGCGATCTCGGCGACCGAATAACTAAATCGATTGTACGGAGACCTTTCCTCCCTTCCCAGCTTTCTTCCACTTTGACCGGATCCGAAATCACGGAGATTAACCAAATAAAGCGTAACGATCCAATTCCAAATATATGTATCGGAAAATAGAATGTACCGTCAGCGGTCACGAAAGCAGATTCGATTTTCGGATCGTTGACGAACGGTGCTATCTTCTTCACTTGGCCGTTCAATCTCTCCCATGACCCTCGACATAAAAGCTCCTAATAACATATCGGGCAAAAAGCCATGAGAAAAAGGATCCAAATAATGTTTGCGGAAACGCGTGCGTGTGGCCACTTGTGAGCGGATGGATATTTCTTCGCGACGTATGACGCATGGCGTATTCAAATGACTGTCGTTCTATGTGTATGTATGTGCTTATATATATCTATCTCTTCTACCATAAAAAATTTCCCTTTTCTCTCCATGTCAGTGGACTTTGACTACCCATTTGCGAGACAGAGTATCTCTGTGTGCGAAGTGAATTCCGTAATCTAATAAATCATCTAGCTGACGCTTGCACACTGGAAGATACGATAGATTTCTTAATCTTTTCTTATTTCTTATTTCTCAGTGTGCATCATTATATATTGTCCATAAATTTACCGTAATTGCTCGTAATTTACTTCAGTTGTCGCAGTTGCGAGCGAGCTCGCGTATTAGTGGTTGTTCGAATCGAAGTTTTCCATTAAGCAAAGTTCGATTCGGAGTGAAAGCTGAACCACGCGTTGCAAGTTCCCACAAGGGAAAAATCAGCCACATCTCCCGTAAATTTTTAAGCGTACCGGATCATGCCATATGGTATTTGTTTATCTTACCGGGAGTAAAAATGTCGCCCGTTCAGACAGAAAGAAGCCTCTCTTTCTCTTTCGTTTTCTTTCTATTCAGCAGGCTTTTCTTGTATTGTCACGGAACCAAAGCGAGAGTGCCGGGCTCTCGCGAGTCCGGTGGTGATGTGCAACGTACCAGCCAACCCGAGCTGCACTCGGTGCACGGTAAATCGATAGAAGACGGTCGGAAGGGGGTGGACGGGTGGCGGCGAGCGTAGGGATGAAAACCGGGTAAAGGCGCCGGGATTAGAGTGCCAAACCGGGCTCTAAAGTCTCCCTAGCTCCGCTGTCTGTCTATCACGCACATGTACACACATGTGGCACGTACAGACCTGCACCGTAAATCGGAGACACTTTCATGTCCTTCCCCCTGTTCACGCGATATCCTCCTACGTGGGTTTCCCCCATGGATTGGTCTGCCCCTGAATGAGCGCGAAGCTCTCATGTGTCACGAGTTTTAGAGCCACTCGACTCCACACTCTGATGCCGACATTTTTCACTCAAGCGAGATTAATAAAATATAGTGGTTTTTTTTTAATAAACTGAGAATACAGTAAAATTTTTGTCACTTTTATCTTTTAACTCCTAGATATATAAGCATCGATGTTTTTTTTCTTTTTCTTTGCATGTAGGATTAGTTCGAACTGGAATACTAATATAATAATATTAGATGAAAAATCTTCTCGCTTATTCACTGTCATAAGTTTTTAATAAGTAATTATAGATTTACCTCAAAAATTGTGGATCTCTCAAAACCACAGAATATTATATATTTTTCTAGATTCTTTTTAATTTTATTCTGTGAAGAGATTATTCTCCAGATTACACTTACTGCACGTACGCATCATGGAAAGCATTGCCAAAAGTACAAGATTTAAAAATATCAAATTAATTTTTTATAGAACATTTTTTGATACGTAACGTAAACCAACCAGAATATCGTTTTCAACTCGAATTCTGTAATCCTAATATAATAATCGTATCCTGTCTCGTTGTATGGAGAACAACTGTCCCACTATGAAACCATCAAATGGAGCGAAACCAATCCTACAGCAACAGAACGAGGCGGATTCGAGTGGTTCGCATAAACGCGCTTCAGAGCCAGCCGTCCTCGCCCTTGACGATCGAAGCTCCCGTCGGAGTTATGGGATTGATGGCAAATCGAGGCCCGGGAACCGAGCCGAGGGCCTGGGCCCCGGTTACGTCTAATCAATACCAGCACCAGTCACGTTCCACGTGCTGGTATATCGCGAACGCTCGTCGCACGCAGTGCCAGCCCCGGTATGCGACCTACAGATCCGAATTTGTTGACCCGTGACAGAGGAACGCGTCCTCCACCTCTGACTGGTTCCTTACGTCATTGATCGTGATCGGGGCCACGGGGACCGCGCTCGAAATTCTGTGGTCTGCGGGAAATTCACGAGTTCCCAGGTCGCGAATGTGATGCAGCTGCCTTCAACTGCGCGGTGCGATGAGCAACTGCACGCCGAATGGAGTTGCGAAGCGGAATTTGTTGGCAAATTGAATCTAAGTTGCAGACTAGGGTCCAACCACAAATGGAAATTCATCCGAGTTTCAGCATGTAAGGATCTGGCGAACACTGTTTTATCTCCGCCGAGTATGTTAATACGTTTGTAAAGTAAGTTTGTCAGTGCTCGTAAAGCAAAGGTCCAATGTTTGAACTATCGTCGCACGATTGCATATGATTTACAATAAAAATACGCCACTTTTATCTGTAAAATTCGTGCTGTATATCTACAAGTACAACAGCGCGAGGATATCCAATTCTGAACTTTTATTTCACTCTATAACAAATTCCATTAAACTTTTAACTTTGAGCCTTATCGAGTGCTGCCGCTGTCAAAGCGCGCTAAATCGCAGACAACTTGAACCGCCTTCCTTGCGTTCGACGTGGTTTTGAAAGTTGCTCGAGTATGTTGCTCGCTCGGTGTCGCGGTAAGCGGCATAAGCGGAGATAAATTAATTCAGGCGAAATTAATTAAAAGCGATTAGGGAAGAGCGCGATCTGGCCGAGCTCGCGAAGTTTCTCGCCGCGACGTTTCTCCTCCAATCACTTTCACGTTGTAAACGCTCGGTCGGAACGAGAGATGTGACCGCAAAGATATAATTTCCTTTAACCCCGGTCAACCGCTCGAGTATCGACGTGACCTATATCGCGCGGCCTGGCCGATATTGCCCTCCTTCGCCCTATAAATAAAGGATTTGGACCCGCTCAATTCGCTCGTTGCACACGCCGTCGTTTGTACCTACGATCATTAATACTCCATAATTTCGTACACGCGCGACGCGCATTATGCGTATAGAGCATGTCCCCGGCAACATTGTAATTTAAACGTCAATTTCGTTGTCGCGCGATTACAGCGGGACGCGAACCGTGCCATTAATTCGTCGCTGCGCTGCGCGTTTATACCTGTTGACCTGACCCATTACCTCCGACCTTAATTTCAGCGACACATTGTTCGATTGATTGCCGCGCGGAATAAATATTCGGAGCTTGCTCGTGACGCGAACGTTCCCGCGATCCTCGGGCAAATTTCATTAGGCGGATTAACATAAACGGATTATTCCCGTGCTCGCTCGTCTATAAAAAGACTCGTGACTCGTCGATCGAATCGTCGAACCGCGCGGAGCGCGGGGGAGGAGGGAACGTAACATTTTTACGTGATCCAGCGGCAATACTCGCCGGGGAGGAGGAAGGAAGAAGAGCAAGGATTGCAAGCTTTAATTCCATTACCTCGATGACGACGCGGCTTTGCATCGTCGCGTTGACAGAAACGCCGAGCGACATCACGCTCGATGCTGAGAAAGATGAAAAGCAAGAGAGAGAGGAAGAGAAAGATGGAGAGGGAGAAACGAGGGAGATCACAGGCCCTTGTTGGTCGGTCGTACTCTAAAATTACACTGGCAACAGTAGCTGTGTCGTCCCCAGCAAAAACCCTCTTCGCAATCGACGCTTTCGCAAAAGTTGCGGAATGATTGATGGCGGATCATGAAGCGGGGGAGAAGTTGTACGCCCCCGCTGCGGCCCCGAGTCCCCGGGAATGTCGAGTAATCGATCCCACACGAAAAGGAGATGAAATTGCACGGCGTGAAGGCGGATAAATCGTGACCCCGCAACGCGGAAACTGAATCAGAAGTTGTCCCGTGCTTTAAAAAGTGACGAAGTCGCCTGTCGTCTGTCCGGATTATTATTTACGATGGGGGTAGAGGGGAGGGGTGAGCGTAACATTTACCCGCGATTAAAGCTTCAGCCAGTAATGCCTCGTAATCTCCATTCCCTCACATTGACCGAAAATCATCTCGTGTCGAATACTCGATATCAGATCGAACCGTCGTGATTGTCCACGACGGCTAATTAGTACAATCGGAGGTCGAACGTTCGATCAGTACAAATTAATAATAGATAGGATCAATAATTAGCGTGTATTTGTACGGTTAATTTACGCGAGTGCGTAATTGCTACGGCGTGAGTACGCGCACACGCTCGCGCGTAATCAGCGTGCTCGCGCAAACCGAAATAAATCGATCGTTGCGGATGCATCCGTAAGTGCGCGCGCGCGGATGGATTACGCAATAAATCACCGGGCGGATGGGAATTCGCGCGAATAGCGTTACATGATCGTATCGCCGGTGCACGTCGGATTGCACGATCGTCGCGTGGCTCCATTTTTCTCGTTTCTCATTTCGAGCGGCAAGGTTGCGACTTTCATCGCCGCTTGATCGACGGAACGCTCGTGGGCAGAAAGCCGGCCGACGCGCCGCATACAAATCTAATCTAACGCGGCGAGACAACCAGTCGACGGCTCTCTCGGCCGATTTTAGATTCACGAGCGCGACCGTGCGTATTATTCAGCACGGCCGCGTTACGTAACGAAGTCCGAGACAGAATTAGAACGCATTGTGCGGGCACTGCTGCACTCTGCGTCGCCGGCAGCGTTCAAGTTTGACCTCTGTATCCTGCATCTGCAAGAAAATTATACTGAACACGCGGGGGACCTTGATTCTTCGCTCCGACAATGATTTCTTTGATCAATCAGACGTTTCCCTCGTTAGTTGAAATTTTAAGGCACTCTCGACTTCTAAGTTTGACTTCTTCTCTCTCCGAGAGAACTCTCCTGTCTTCCGTCAGTTGAGCCTCGGGAATGTACACATTTGAACTGTATAATTTCCGCTTGAATTGAGTAGAAGTTTCTTAATACGTCAATTAAGAATTTAATGCTGAACGTTAAGCGCCGCAGTAAATAATGTCTATTTCCTAAATTTTGAATCGACTTCGTCGGAATCTATCGGGAGCTTTAATATTCTATCATCCATTGGTATTACTTATGTAAACCCTGTGTCTACATTATAGCTGTGCAATTACGTTGCACCCGTTGATATTGTATTTGTGAACGGTGCTCCATTAAATTCCCCGTGGACATGAATCTGAGCACGGCCGCCTAATACTGTCAATTCGTAATGCTAAATTACTGCTCTAGATTTCTAATTCCATCGACTGGTCCCCCCAGAGGGATGCGGCTTCGATGGAGGGTGCACGGCCGCGCGTACGCTCGTTTCTTCTGGGAAACACTCGAATCCCATTTCAAAGGCTTTATGGCGTCGCTTTAGGACAGAGTTAGGGTTAAGGAGGCTACATAATTTAGACATGATGCCCTGCTGAATCGAGCAGATACGACGCGGGATTCGCCTCTTTCTGCACTGTCACGGAACACTTATCGCTGCGAGGTTCCTTTACGGCGATCACAGCGGAGATGAACTCATATACAAAGTTCTAGGATTATACAAGTATCATAGCTCCCCCGGGGAACTTCCAATTTTGAATTCCCGTGTGACTCGAAGGCATGCGATTAATATTTATTAACACAATTATTAGCGACGTTATCAATATTTATTAGTATTTATGCTTAATAGAGCGACAAAAACTGATATATAAAATTTATAATTCGATGATTACGAAATCTTAATTATAGTGAAAATTTTCGGAAAAGAATGTTTTCATGTCATAAAAATATTTTTACGATGTTTCTAAAGATGCAGACGATTTTAAAAAAGCCAAAAAGTCATTGTGCCTTTAAGTTTAAATAGTGCACATACAACATGAGCAGTGAATATTGATCTTTTTTTTACAAAGTTCTTTCATCGGTAATCACTCGGTTAATAATTTTGTTAGCATTGGTAAAGCATGTGTAAAACGTGATGCTCCATGCAGCGCGAGTTCGTCTTTAGTTGGGAGAATTGCAATGCAATTTAGATCTCGTCAAGGGAGCGTACACATCCGCCACAAATCTAGATGCGTTTCAGACATGGAGGATAATCGCGCCGCGCGCGTCCCTTGATCATTGTCATACGAATTTTCATTTCTGCATGCCGCCAGACATCGCCAGAATCCATTTCACGGCGAGAAACGGCAAACGGTATAAATGCCCCTGTCTTTCCTCTCGAGAGAGAGAACTCTCTTTCCCTCTGTCTTTCTCTCCTTTCTCCCTTCCTTCTCCCGGCATGGCAATCAGATTGAATGTGCGTCATCATCGTCCTCGTTTTCGTCCTCGTCGTCATAGTTGGCTTCCCGTTCGTTCCCGGCTTATTCCCTTTCCGTCGTCCCTCGCCCTTTCTCATCCTCCTCGCCCTTCATCGTACTTCCCTTCGTGACGCAAAGGTAGAACAGTCAGAAGGGGGACCGGCAGTTCGAGCAGGAGGAGGAGGTGGAGGAGGTGGAGAAGGCTGGGGCGGTCTGATTGCGAGCGACGAAGGGGAGCTCGAGTGATTTTCGCCATGCTAATTTATGTGAATAAAGAAAAGCATAGCATAGTCGGCCGAAGGAAAACAGCTTGTCGCGTTTTGACTGGCGGCGAGTCCCATGGGGAACAGCGCGTCATGTGTCACGTGTCTGCACAGGACATGGTTGCGCACGATGGGAAAGTCATTGATCCCGGCAATGGACCCGCGTGTCCAGAGAGGAAACGGCAGTGGCCGGCTGGCAGCCGTCGAGATCGACGGGCCAGCCTCTCCGAGTAGCTAACGATGGACTTCCGACTAATTTGTAAAGCGGCGGGACGCGAGCGAGAGGATTGGAGCCTCACCGTGCTCGAGTTTTCTCGAATCAGAGCGTACAGGAGAGAAAATACAAGGCGCAACTTTTGCTGCCAATGTTTGGCTTCATGATCGTTCGCCCCTCTCCCCGCGCGCACAGATGCGTTTCGGAAGTATTGCTTCAGCTGCATTAATCGTACATCGCACGCGCGATGTGGGTCTTCAAGATCTCCCTGCGATACTTTCCTTCCTGCGCTCTCTTGAAGATGAAATCTTCTTTCACGTTTGCGCAATTTTCAGATTAATTATTTTTTCACTGTTTCCGATTTAGATTTCTTGAAATTGTTTCTCTACTCTTCTTCAATTTTTGCAGATATTCGTTATGAAATCAGATGCTTGATTAAGATGTTCTTCGAGGAATCGCTTTGAATCTATTATATTTCGTTGGAGAATCCGTCTCTATGTGACATGTAATACAGGTAGCATAACGTTCTATAGAATACCGTTTTTCAAGTGACGGTTTGTGGTTTCTCTGTGATGCGCATGAACGTACGATACATTATGTATATAGGGAAGACCAGATACGGATTCCATTTAGATTTTGCATTTTGGTAACATATCAATGGCTGCGAGCGTATCATGAGCCAGTAATATGGAAAATACGAATATATTACAAAGTTATCTGAAATTTGGTAGGAAATTAGCCTGAAGCATATAATCCGATGTGCGTATTTATATGCATTCTACCAAGGTAACCCAGATATCGAAATATAATAACATGGCTGAGCGACATAATAACGCCGCGATACAAAATCGCCCCGTGAAACTACGATTCAATATTCGGTTTCAATATTTGCGAGCGGATGTGTGTATTTGAGCGTGCCGTAGCGTGTTACATTTTTGCGCTTCAATTTCGACACGGGAGCCTCTTAAAACTGCCACCGGGGTGTCGGAGCGACTGACCCAGATATCATGAGGTCTGTTCTTTTTAGCTGCACTGCTGAACTAGTGCAATACGTTAAAGTGAGACAAGTATATTTTTTCTCACTCTAACTTATTGCACCAGTTCAGCAGTGCAGCTAAAAAGAACAGACCTATGGTCTGAATAAAGTTTTCTTACGCGGCGAAATCGCGGAGTCAACAAAAGAATTTCGAAACACAATCGCGACGTCAGAACAATGCTGCACTGCGGTACGGTTAACAATAATATCAATCATACGAAGAAGACGTGCCAAAGACTAAAAAGGCCACGTTGAAATGCGTTCACCATGGAATAGATGAAACATCAAAAGAAATCGAGAAAAATCGGATGAATCCAAGATTGGGATGCATCCAAAATCGTATATCAAAGAGATCGGAAGATCTGGACGTAAATTTATTGCATAGTACTGCTTCATTCTTAACAGAATACTGTGAAAGGACTCGACAAGAGATATTTCGGAGTGCATTTGCACATCCTCGCGCGCGAGTTTGCACATTTCGTTTGCGCGCTATCGGCGTGCCGGTGAATTATAAATGCCCACGGAGCGTTATTTATGTTAATGTATGTAAGACGCAGAAACGAAAGCACGAGATTAGCGCGCAGCTCACACGTGGAGAGCATAAAGTATCGTTCACAGCGGAATTAGAGGCGTTACGATGCGCATTATGACGTGAATTTATTAAATCATGCCGATAAAGAGAGAGATAGATATAGAGAAAGAAAGAGAGAGAAAGACGCAATATTATTTATTTACTGCAACCTTTTACGATAAAGCAGCACGTGGCACCAGCGAATCAGACCAGCGCGAATGACAAACCGGTTTTAATTGATTCAGACTTTCAGACGCTAAATAAAGCTGCACATAAAGGAATTATTTCTTAACAAGTCATTGGAAGAGTTGCTGACGAGTAGTGGAAAATTTGAAAGATGTCCACTCAATTAAAATTACGAATAAATCAGATAAAAATTGTATTCTTGCATCTGCTTTGCTGTTGCATTAGGCTGCAGAAGTTCATTCGCGACGCGAATATTTTTTAAATATTTCCTATAGAAGTTTATATTTGAATAAATGTGTTACTCTCTGATGAAACAATGTGTTTCATGAAAAAATGAAGGAAAGAAACAGGAAGTAACTTTTCTGAGAGAATTATTATTGAGGTGATGTACAATCATTCGATACGAAGAACGTTCGTGTGCTCCCGTTATACCGCATTAATGCTTTACATAAACGGCGTGCAAAAGGCACGATTACGCAACGACACAATCGCGATGCAACGTAATGTCGTAACGGCAGCACCATAAATTCTCGTAAACGGCATTCTCGAGACGTGGAAGCGATGGAGCCAGCGGATCCGATCGCGCTGATGTGCACCGCGCTTAAAAGTATCTTACATCTGAAATTACGGATGCGCATACGCACACACGCCCGTGCACGTATCAACCTGATCTTTACGTAATTCCCGCCGCCCCGCGCGCAAGAAAGTTGAATTTACGCCGTAATTTCGTGGCAATAATTACGCCCAAGCGTCCAACGTTAAACAACATGGAAAAACATGAAAAAAGGTCGTTGCCGAATTATTGTTACCCCGCTATACACGGTTGTCTCGTCTACGAACATTTTTCCCTGTGTGCACGCACTGATCCCCTTCACTAAGATTAGTTACCGCTCGATTAGCTTCAGTGAATGATTGTCGGAAGGGTAATTTTTTTCGTCGGTCTGCCAAAAGATAGCTGGAACGGGAACGCTCTAAGCAATGCATACGGTGACCTACATTCATATCTCACATTGATTTGAGTATTTTAAATAATTATCAGCGATACCAATGATCACCCGCATTGCAGTTCCGCAGGAAACGGTTTACCGTGTTTACTATTTATCGTAACGACAGACAGACGTGCCTGTATGTCGATTCCTTAACTTTTAACTTTCATCGTTATCATTACGTGTCATTGCATAGCTCTGTTTTGATACGTTTTATTTGCATAACGACATAGAATGATAGCGACATCATCGTTACGACGTTAGGGAATCGGCATACCGCAGTGAGACGCAGGCAGATTCCTCTTCCGCATTTCCGGCTGGATGTGATGTGATTGCGTGTACAGACGGAAACGTCTCGCAAAACGCAAATGACGTGAACGTCGCGGCGACGCGTGCTCGTTTGTTTTCCTCTCCTCCCCTCGGGTCATTCACGCGCGTTGCTCTCTGTTTTGCTGTTTTTCTTTTTTCATCCCTAACGACGAGCCAGAAAGGGAGAAACAGATCCCGCGGACGGAATCGATCGCATCCGTATCCGTTGCATCTAGCCCGTGATCTCGAGTGGCGCGTGCATGGCGACGTTCATCAGGAGAGCGAGGTTCCCCATCAGGAGGAGATACAGTGAGTCCTCTTTCTCTGCGCTGCCACACTCAATCGGCTTTGCTTACCGCGGTTGTTCCTGCCGAATTATCCGCTCTGGCGATCCACTCTTGTGTATCTCACTAATTACTCGGCGCGAGTAATTACTAATCGGCTTTTACGCGCGTGCACTTGCACACGCGCTCTTTGCGTGCGTCTCCAAAATGCGAGTGGAAACGTTTGCTCCGAAACGCGCGCGACCGGATTGTCGTCGAATTACCGATACTTGCGATGTCGGAGTAGACATTTTTCAATGTCTTTCGAGAGAAGCCGTTCCTTTCCTGTATGCAGTGCATGCAGTAAATGCAATGTTTACTGAGGTGGCTTGATGATTAAAACGTGTTACGATGATTCGGAACGAACGAGGAATTGTTTATTTATGTGCTATGGATATTTGCATTTGGATATTTATAGTGAATATCTGATGTTTTGGACATGCTTTCGAGATGCAAATTGGGCTTTCATAATTCTGTCAAGTTTAGGTAAACTTGGTATTTTATTTTTTATTTCTGGCCTCATTGGTTGACTCATTGTGCGGAAATGTCGAAAGGTGTCACTCTTTCATTTCTTCAAGTTGTACGTCATTTTTTTCATTATATGCTTCACGTTTTATTTATTTATTTGCTTTTTTATTTTCGGACCGCAGGTATCCATAATCTATTCTTGTTCAGATTCTTTGTAAGCTAAATTTCTCTGCTGATAATTGCGAGGCTTTGGATCAAGGTTCAACACTGAATTTATTTACAACATAATTTTAATGTCGAAACATCGAGTGATTTATCACAACAACATATTGGAGACGCTGTCTTATATTATGATGGGGTCTAGAAACGGCGCGACGAGCGCGTTACGCAAGCGGCATTACGTTTTTATGAAGGCTGTATTTCAACAGTGCAACGCCAAAACTTCCGGTTCCACGTAAAAGAAAAAATAAAAACGAAAAGGGAAAAGGCATGTCGAAAGAGCGAGCGGTTATTCCAGCGCGCGCGCGTACATAATACGCGATTCCCCCTCGTCGCTTATTACGTGATTCCGCGGAATTGCATAATGAGCTCGCCGCCGGCATATGAATGTCAGATCCGGACCTTGATTTCCGCGGCTGATCCGTAACGATCTTTTGTTTTACGATCGTGCGCGTGACTCAAATACACCTTCTTTGAATAATCGTCTTCGCGCCGAAACGGAGGAAAGGCATACGCACGCCGTCGTAAAGCCATCATCATGAACCGGTTTACTCGTACGTGCTCCAATTCTCGCGTTTCTCCCCCCTCCTCCCCCGATTTTCAGTAAGCCGCGTGCCACCAATTTGACTCGCCATTGCATTGAAGCATTGTCTTATGTGGAGAAACTGATGTTCATGCTTGATGCTTGCAGGTAAATCTCCGTTCTTCCCGAGTCTCGAGGAGCAGAGCGGTACTCTGCTGGAGGACCCGAATGCGCCGAGTCAGCTGGATAGCGTCGGCGTCGGCGTCGGGGTTGGCGTCGGCGTTGGCGTAGGCGGTGGCATAACGGCCCAAGCGGCTCCGCTCTCGTCACCGAGTCGGAGCAGTCCTCACAGCCAAGGCAGCGAAACTGGCGAACGTTTCTCCAGGAAAGTCTTCGTCGGCGGACTACCACCCGATATCGATGAAGGTACGGTCATGAAATCTAATGACGTCGATGATACCAACGACAGGGAGTCTTCCTTTCTTGATGTTCGAAGCTTTTGCGGTGTAAATAATTACGATTGAGTAATTCCGGATTGAGGCCGCGTTTCTCGTCATCTGTTCCCGAAGTTTCATGAACGTTTCAGTCTATCGGATATTCAGTTCATCGGATAGGGGAGCAACCTGATCCTGAGTTGCTCCCCGGCAGGTTTCCCTCGCACAAATGAACGGGATTACTCTCGTTGCGTGCGCGTGAGCGCCTCGGAATTTATTTCACGTCAAAGATAAATTGGAGATAACGATGTCGAAAGTTTTATTTGCTCGGCGGATTAAAGTAATCGCGATGTAATTATGGTGTGTCTTTCTGCGGCGCAGATGAAATCACAGCCAGTTTCCGCCGCTTCGGCCCGCTGGTCGTCGACTGGCCGCACAAGGCAGAGAGCAAATCCTATTTCCCGCCGAAGGGCTACGCGTTTCTGCTTTTCCAGGTACGTATAATTTACGCGCTCCTCTTTCTGTCTCTTTCTAGAAAGAAAGGATGAACTTGAGCTCATTATTCATCGGATGGTTGATCGAGTTTCATGCGATTACTCGGTATTTCAGGACGAGGGTTCGGTGCAACAGTTGATAGACGCCTGCATTCAGGACGAGGACAAGCTTTATCTCTGTGTGAGCTCGCCCACGATCAAGGATAAGCCTGTGCAGATCCGACCGTGGCGGCTCAGCGACGCTGACTTTGTGCTGGACGCCTCCATGCCACTCGATCCACGGAAGACCGTTTTCGTCGGCGGTGTGCCACGACCGCTCAAGGCCGTGGAACTTGCTATGATCATGGACCGGCTTTATGGCGGTGTCTGTTACGCCGGCATCGACACTGATCCCGAGCTCAAGTATCCGAAGGGAGCAGGCAGAGTCGCCTTCAGTAATCAGCAGAGCTATATAGCTGCTATCTCAGCCAGATTCGTACAGCTCCAGCACGGCGACATTGATAAAAGAGTAAGTAGAAAAGCCAGAGAAGAATCGTAGTCATTCTTTATTCCGACACGTCTTAGCGAGTAAGCCCTTAAACGAGGGATTTGGTAGAACGCGAGAGAACGGGAACAACCAAGTTCGTGAGATCCAATTAAGATACATCTTGACTAGATTTAACAAATTACGAGCAATTACTTCGAATTTGTTCTGAAATCATTTGGAACATCTCTTACTTTCTCCAAGTATAATGACGATCTTCAAAACAGGTCGAGGTCAAACCATACGTTCTGGATGATCAGATGTGTGACGAATGTCAAGGCCAGCGTTGCGGAGGCAAATTCGCGCCGTTCTTCTGCGCCAACGTCACCTGCCTACAGGTATATTTCGGTCACGGTTTCGTAACGCGACTCATCATCATTATCAAATAGTAAAGGAAGCAGTATAAAAGCGAAAGCGCGGCTTTACTTCAAGGCTGAAGGGGAATCTTCGAGATTCCTTTATGAATATGATGGCAATGAACAGCCTGATTAAAATTCAATTATAGAATTTCTGATGTTTCACTCTTGATAAAGTTAAAAGCACGAATTTTGAACAAAACAGTGAACGAAAGTATATTTAAATTATATCTCAACTTGGAGAAATACTTTATTAGATTGATAAAAAATTTCGATTTTGTTTTTTTCTATAATTATAACTTTTATAATGTCCTCTGTTTTCAGTACTATTGCGAGCATTGCTGGGCAACTATTCACTCCCGACCAGGTCGGGAGTTCCACAAGCCGCTGGTGAAGGAGGGCGCGGATCGGCCTCGGGCCGTGCCTTTTCGCTGGTGTTAACCCCAGCTGCGTTGCCCCTAATTATCTCGCAGCCCTAGCTAATTAACTACCACCTTCACCAATACACTCCCCCACTCCCACCCTCCTCTCACGTGCCCCACCCAAGCAATCCTCACCTCCCTGTCCCTAGACCCTCATATTACTTACTTACCTACAACAAGGAACACAACCTCAAAACCACTATTACTACTCCTATTACTACTACTACTACTACTACTACTACTACTACCACTCGATCGTCACGTACTACCACTACTCTACTACCACTATTACTACTACTATTCTACTACTACTATTATTACTACTACTACTACCACAACTACTATTCTACTATACAAATTACTACTACTACTACTACTATTACTACTCCACTGCTATTACTTCAAGTTGTACCGATTATACTGGAGGAAGAAACCAGCTGCTGCCGCCTGCCAGCCGATGCAGGCTCTCGGCGTCGCTCCGACCTTTCACCTCACGACGACTTGCTAAACACGCGAACATCCGCTTCGCGACGAGCGGCCGATGTCATCATCGGGTCGACGCCTCGTCGCCGAAACGGATTTCGCGTTCGATGGAAGTGTTGAAAGACAGCAGAGAAGAGAGAGAAAGAATGATCGGATCCACACCGAGCCGGAAGAAGAAGAAAAAGAAGAGGAAGAAAAGAAGAAGATGAAGAAGAAGAAGGAGAGACATACGCCGTGACACAGGATTACAGAAGAGAAAACAGACACGAATTCTCAGTAATATTGATTACTCGTACACGTAATAATCCTATCTGTCTGCGCTGTAAAATGCACCGGTTCTGTCCAAGAGATCGAGTATCCTAGTTACCGCGAGTCTCGAGGAGAGCGAGTGAGGGGAAGAGAGAGAGAAGGGGGAGGGGGGTTCGCCGCCCTCGCGCACGCACCCCCGGCGCTGTCGGCCGAGATTCTCCTCGAGTGTTTTATCGAAATCGCCTGACAGCGACTTTGATTATGATTCGGGTCCGCCTCGTGGCGTTTCGATTCGCCACAGATCGCCTCTTTCGAGGTTGCCCGCCAAGAGGTGCAGAAGTTTTGCCTCGCATCGTCTACGCGGGTCGGTAAAGTTTTGATTCGCGGAACGCGACTCGAGTAGATGCAGCGAGCGACTTCTCGGCCGAGTGGTGCTCAGTGCTTTCCCGAAGACGTTGTCCCGCTATGCGACCGGAAGTCCGCACTTCGGAGGAAGCAGCGTGCCCTGCGCGACGATCGATCGTAAGAAACGCGAGTACCTGATCTGTCGCGAAAGTGTGTTGCTAGAATGCGAATGAGCGAGGGGACGAGCGAAAATGTGACGAGAGAAAGGGAAAGAGGAACAGAAAGAGTGGATGCGCGAGAGGAAGTAGCGAAGATCGAAAACGTCGCGCAGATAATGAGCGCTGATGAAAGACACGGATGAGAACAGTAGGGAAAGGATAGAAACGACTCCGAGAGAGGCGAACCGTTCACATTGGATATTAATCGATAATGAAAATGAAGCCACGCTTGAAACCGCTGTGTATTAGGTAATTCTCTGTATCACATATACACGCACCACATACACACATACAACACACACACATACAGAGAGAGAGAACACACACCAATACAAACGCATACACACAGTCTCCTAGTTATTAAGAATTTATTAAAAATATGTTACATAAATAGGGGTGCGTTGCGTAATGCGTTTCTCATTCGGATAACGCGACCGCGCGCTCGTAGGGAGGCACTTAAGAGAAACATTTTTTACTAATTAACTTATTCAAGCGAGAGGATGAGAAAAAAACAGAGAGAGATAGTGTAAACGGGAAACAAACGCAGAAGAAACACAAACTGAAGAAACCGATTTTTTATTTAGAATAAAAATGCATCGTATATAAGCGACGGTAGGAGGGTTGTAAACGTCGGAAACCGTTGATATCGAAATAGTTCAATTTTCAATGCTTGCGCGCGTGAACAAGAGAGAAAGAGAGCGGCTGTATATGTCCGCGACGTATCACGTACGGACGCATGTGCTCCAGGTTGTCCAGACCTGCCTAGCCCAGTCTAGCCTAGCGTAGCCGTACCGGATTCTCTGCCAATACTTTTCCCAAAACCGGTGCGAACGACCTTACATACAAGCCTTCGCGATAACGCGAAGCGAGTCTCACGTTGTGTCGCGCGCGCGTCTACGCCTCTCGCAAGAATGAGAAAAGGGGAAAGACAAGTGATAGAGGCATGAGCTTCCGCTTCTCATTCGCGAACAAGAGGCGAAGCCGGCGCCTTCTGAGTACGCGAGAGCGAGTAAGACAAATTTTACACCCCCGGTTTCACTATACTACGTGCAATAAACGGTCGCTCTTACGCGCAAGTGCCGACGATCGGGATCGGCGATCGGCGAACGCTCGGGACGGACACGCGCACACGTGCAATTCTCCAAAGAAGTTTGTCAAGGTTCGCTCGTGACTGATCAGCGCTATAGGTGGAACGTATCGAATATCCCAAGTCTCTGAGCCCGTACGTTCACCTCTTTGGGAAAAAGCCGAGCGGCGTTCTTTCTCGCGCGCGGCGAAACGACCCCGCGGCTCGATTTCGCGTAACGAACGGGCGCGAATACGGTATCATTCTCGAAACCAAAGTAGCGATAAGAACCGCGACTCGTAGGCGGGGAAAGACCGATGAAACAGCGATATATCTAGGGATCGTACCTAATTTACTCTCTTCATACGTCCGATAGATGATTGGAAAGTGTATGGCGCGTCTGAGGGATCGCGTTTCGCGCGGAACACTAATATAGATTCGTATATATATATATATATACACACACACATATATATATATACATACATATTATATATAGAGCCGCATGTTGTCACTCCTGTACATACATACCGATCCCTCTCTTTTAATCCGATTAACCGGCGTTTATTAATCAATCGCGATCGCGAGTGTGCACGTTTTTCAATCCCTTTCAAGGCAAACGAACTTCTTCGCTGGGTGTATATAATCAAACGCAATCGCCGTAGTTCAAATAAAAAAATAATCAAGGAAGACTAGGGAAAGTTCTACCTGAATCTTGAAACGCCATTGATCGCGAGTCCTATTCTCGATGGGGGCATAGGAAACCATTTGTGGATGGCGGATATCGGAAAACCAGTGATTTTAAGCGTGACGCTTCCTAGACGCTTCCGCGCGGTATACTGTCCGGATACGCATCGCTTCCCAAACCGATTCGTCGCCGTTAGAATCGAAAATGTGCCGGCTATATAGCGTAGAGTAATTTTTGATAACGAAACAATAGGGCGCAGCCTTGGCGCTTACCACGGTCAATGTCCGCCACTTTCAAACGATCTTCTTATCGTGCAAACGGGCGTTTTATTGCATCTCCGTCTACGGGATTCTTCTCGAAACAAACCGAAAGGGTCGACACGGCTAGGAAGTGTTGCGCTTGGAATTAGTATGCAACGTTGAGTGTTCCGCTTCGTAGATAACAGAAAAAAGATAGCCACATTCTGTACGTAGCAGCAGCAGCAGCAGCAACAGTCGGAAGACATAGTTTTACCTCGCATGATGAGTCTCTCTCGCGGTACTCTTCTTCTGCACACGTATCGGACTTTGTACACGTCTACAAGTACACATACAGACACGCTCCAACACACACGCATATACGCTACTTACATAGACATGACACAGCAAACACATATACACACATACAGACGATTATGCGACCAACGGATCACGATACACGTTGCGCGCGAATCTAACGACGAAGGGACAAAAAAAAGAAGTAATTTCCACATCTATATATACACATATATATTTATTTTTTTGGTACTCCTTTTTGTATATACATCGTCTCGCCGTGTAGAGATTAGGCGGCGTTTTATTAGGGCACCGCACGGGGGAACGCGTTATTACATGTAGGTGAATGGTGTGTTCGAGGAGACACCACGCGACGATAGGCGGCCGCGTTCAACGAGGAACCTCCGTCCCTTCGTTCGAGACGCATTAATTGGCCCGTGTGCATCTTCAACGTGGACGGCAGTCGTGTAGAAGAGAAAAATTAACGAATCCGAAAAATTAAATTAAAGGATGGGGCAGAAGAAAGGGGTGAAGAAAGAAGCGCAGGGTTCGCATCGTAACTCTCTTTGGCCCATCGGGCGACAAGTGCTATCGCACCGAGTCTATTCGACAAACGAAAATTGAGAGATGAACGAATAACGAGAAAAACAGAGCAGGTGAAGAACCGAGAAAATAGGGAAATGAGGAACCCGAATCTGCCGCCCACGCTGAAGGTCTTCAAGGAAGGGAAGGAGGTGAAAGGGCTGAAAGGGCAAGCACTAAGTATATAATTGTACACATATACATACACTAGCTGATAGAGGAACAAATACGTTGAATTTTTCTATCCGTTGCTATCGCGATGTTCTAAATAGACCACGATTCGACCCTTTTTCTTACGCACTCAACGGACAATTCGAAACTGTTTCGATCGTGAGGAAGAATCGAGGGGGAGGTGAAAGAATTGACGTAGGCAGGAGCGCGGTAACGCGAGGAATGGAGATTTGGCGGAAAAACGTGAGAAACGGGAGGAGGGAATGGAGGCAGGACGAGAATGCGAGCGATTAGTTAGTGCAATTTTACATACGAAGCACCGTTCTCGTAAATCGTGCAAGATAGAGAAAAAGGGAAAGAGAAAGAGAAAGAAATAAAGATAAAAGAAGCGAGATAGGAAAAGTGAGAGGGAGAAAAAGAAGAACGACATAATCCGTGCGGCATACACAGGGGAAATAAATAAATTAATTAATTAAAATACGTGAGCCGCGCAATGGCGAGTCGCGTGCTGTCGCGGAAAATTTATGTATATGAAAAACGCCGTGGTACTCGCGCGAGCCGGCTCCCATATATTAGGCGAAAATTTTTCTCAATCCACAATCGCGATCACGGAGTATGCGTCGTCGAAGGCGCTCGTGCGCGACCACACGCAACATACGTACATGACACACATATACATGCATATACAACTACATACATGCATACACACACATGCACGCACGCACGCACACGCTCCACACTAATCGATCGATATAACTATGTAGCGAAACTTACCTAGGTACCAATTCACCTAAATCAATAATTGATAACTAAAGATATATATATAATATATATAGTATAGAGAAGATAGAGAGCGTCGTGTTCTCCAATACTTGTGACCGAGCGAGTACTTGGACGGAGACCGAAACCGATTTTTCTAGACAAATTTTTCTATGATGTTCAAAAAAAGTCCGATGAAACGCGCGAAAAAAAATGAAAAAAAAGCGAGCGAGGAGGGAGGACCGGACGTGATGTCACTTTGTGCCAGAACGTCGCTTCGGATCCTGTTTCGGGAGTGCGGATGCACACGCGCAAGTACACTTAGCCGTAGACACGACACGTGCACACATACACGCGCGACGGATTCGTGTGCTATTTCAAACCACAAAAGTCTAGCCGCGACTATACCCGTTCTTTTTACGATCATACACGCATATATACACACACGACGAGTAAATCATGAACAGCGTTTCCACACAACACGCGATCTTTTTTCGTGCCACACACAAAGAATCCATAAAAAAAAGTCCCCACGTGTACGGAATCTTTTTGTCAAGTCGCAAATACACCCCCTCGCATACGCGTGCACATATACATACACATACATATACATAGATACACTCACACGCGCGCGTTTCCCACCCTGAGCTACAGTCGTCTCTTCGGATATGAATGTCTAGCTAAATGTACCACCTCACTGTGTATACTCGGGTCGTTTCGCGGGTTTCGATCCACTCCTCCCTTCCCCTCCACCCGATTGATATTTATCTCTCATCCCCTATCCCGGCATCGTGTACCTCTTTGTGCGAGACACTTATTTTTGTGCTAGCGATTTAAGGCGCCACGAAGGGGGAAAGAAACTTTAGATATATTTCATGTAGAAGCGTATGAACGCGTCGACGCTTGCCTTCAAGCTTCTCGGGAACCAACTCGCGTGAAACGACTCGTTCGGTCGACGCAAGAGCGATAATCACAGTCACACTTGATCATACGCTCGTCTTTTTTCAGGATAATCCCGAATTTCTAATCATCGTTTTTATGATACGGATGATTCAGCTCAATTATCAGCGTTCCACAAAGTCTGCGATGGAGAACGATCATCGTAGTTTTGATCACCACCAACACTCCGCGCCGACCGTGCGATCAGTTTCACCACAGTTGGTTCCTGCGGATCCTTACTCCAAATCGTCGCCGGACAGACTTTCCGAAAATTCGGGGATCTGGTGCAACACACCCAACACACGCGAAACCGAATTTTGTCTGATATCTGAGGAAGCAGCACTTTCGCGTGGAACACCGAAAGCTTCCACTTCCTTAGCACCAAGAGCATAGTTTATCCGATCACCCCACAGAAGTCTTGGTAAAGCAAAATCCAGAGATTTCTCGTGTCGGTTCAAATCGCGTTCCTACGGCGGCGAGATTGAATCGGACCGATCACTTTTTAATGAGCACTTTCGATTTCGCCACCAATACTCGAGTACTTTCGTTCGACCGGAAGAGGAAACGGCGAAAGAGAAGATCGCGAGATACAGCGCGTCCGCATTTTTCAACGGCTGCGCGATATCTCGTGCAAAATCCGAAAAGCGTTAAACGGACGAATCGAGTACGGTTCGAGAGAGATCCGGCCGAATATTCCGTGTCGAAACGTGTTGTACGAGGGAAAAACTTTTTCTATCCGTCGTTTTGTCTGCATGCGCGATCGCGCGAACATATCACTTGCGGTCTACCGGATAAGGATCGGTCGGTTGGTGAAACCGAACGGAAGTGCTGTCGCGAGACCGGGACGTTCTCCCGCTTGTGCTGCGCGGAGTTGTCGCACATTTTTCACGTGATCAAGTAGCAAACTAATGAAGCGATAGAAGTGAAGTACAATGTATCCGTACAAGTTGCGCAACGGGCACGTTTTGCGACGCTTTTTCTTCGATGAACACTTTTTTAGTTAGATCTGTTGTATTTAATATTAGCGTTTGAATAGAAATCGTTTATATTTTATACTTGAAATGGAGTTGCAACTAGAGTTTGATTACAGATGCTACTTTTTTTTATTATTTCATTATCGAGCATAGTTTCAGAGTTTTTTTACCGTGCGCGTCGTGGTTCATCATCATAGCACTGCTAGAACGCACGGATTGGAGGATAAAGAGATAGACTTAGAGATCGATTTGTTAACGATAGATTTATAAAGAATATTTTTTGCACGAGGAAACTTTATGCACTAATTATTTTCAATCCCCGAGTTGAAAATCATTTGTAATTAACGTAATATCGAGCGCTCGTCTGCTCGTCGCAGAAACAAACTTTCCGGATTCGTTGGAAGTAGAAATCTTGATCGTCGTAGATACTGAAAAATTCAGCTTCGAACTTTCGGATCGATCGCGCGCGGCGAAGGGGAAAGCGATTAGAGAAGGAAGAAGTTAATAAAGCTGTAAAAACAACGCGACGCGCGGCGACGTTGCACGCGTATACATGCACACGATACACACATCCATCCATACACACGTGCACACATATGCATAACACCATCAAACTTTTGTGCAAGCGTGGCGCGTAAGTGAATCAATAGAGAAACAAGGAAAGAAATAACCGCAAAGCTACATCCGCAGTACGAAGTTAACGTTTGACATACGCCAGTAACAAAAAAAGTAACAACAACAAAATAATAATATGTTAGGTGTGATTCTTCACCTCCTTTGTAATATGTGTGATAAAGCATAATATATAATAATATAATGACAATTATATATATATATATAGATATATATATTATATATATATATATACATAAAGTACTAATATATAATTGATAATAATGATTAAAATATCTAATATATTGTGACAGACTTTGAGGAAAACAAAAGAAACGGTATGTAATTGAAATTATGTAAATTGCACGACACGACAGTAAAAAGCGAGAGAAAAGAGAGAGAGAGAAAAAGTGAAAGCGGAAGTATAAAGGAAACACGCGATTAGTACCCAGACACGTAGCGCACATAATCGCGCACGTGGGGTGCGAAAGAAGGGCGGCTATTAGGTGAATATCGGTTCGCTCAAGAAAGAGCTTAAGCGTACCTACTGTCGTTCGAGTGATGCACGTAATAAATTAAAGACGAGCGTAACGAGAGAGCGAGAGAGAGAGAGAGAGAGAGAGAAAAGCATGCATTGATTAAAAAAAAACATGGAAGGGAACGAGTAACAATGGTAGTCATTTACGATAGATTTGTATTTTTCAGTGTTGAAAAGTTTTTTATACCGCTGTTATATTCTTGTCTAAATATCTTAGTTCAGAGAAGTTGCGCGAGTGCGTGTGTACGTGGACGTTTCTGTGCATCTGCCCGTGTATGTATGCACACATATATGCGTGTATGCAAGAGCGAATGTTGCATGCGAGCGAGGGGGTGCGTCGCGAGAGAGTATGAGTGAGAAAGACCGGATGCGAGAGGTGAGGATGATCTGTCGAGAGCGAGGAAGAGACGATTTTGATCTCCTCATCGTCGATATGATAATCGCGCGATCGCCAACAGCAGCGAAAGTGTATGTGTGTGTTGTGTATCTGTGTGTATGTGTGTAAGCTTCCTGCGGAAGGATTGCCTGACGTAAATGTTCGTGCCGTCGAAGAGTCAAGAAATTAAAAAAGTGAAAAAAACAGGAAGATCGTTATTTAGCTATCTGTTTGTTTAGAAAAAGGCATAATCCTTTGCGTAGGATCCTTCCGCTTCGCGCGAGGAAAAACTGATCTCCAGACTAAGGGATGAATAGAAACATTGTCGAGAGATCAAGGACTCGCACGACAAAAAGAAGGAAGCGATAAATGTGTGCGCGATACATAGAATCCCATTACTGCTCGAATTATTATGCAAGAGAGAGAGAGAGAGAGAGAGAGAGAATCGTAAACCGCGTACACCTCCTGCTCACCCTCTAATGTACCGTTTTCCGAGTACGATTTGATTAATTAATTTTTATTTTTTTAAATAAAGTTATTATTCTTATATTTTACGATGCTATGGATAAATTTTATAGTATAATGCAAGTAAGCTACAGATCGTTTTTTGTTCTTTCTTTTTATATACATATACGCACATGCATGTACACACATTACACATCCACAGATCACGCGTGCACACACACACACATGACATACATGAATCAGCAAAAGAAACGATGCATTCATCCTCTGTGACAAAATTGATAGCCTTTTTTAAAAATCGTATTGATGGCCATATTTTAATCGTTTCGCTTGATCGTATGTGCACGTGTATGTGTGTAATTAATTTGCTTTGTCACAGTGATTTATCTAGCTTTTCAAGAATCTGACAAAATTGATTATACGATTAAAAGATAAATGTTTTCGCGTTTCAGAAAAATTAGAAAAAAATTATAATGAATCCTTTGCCTTTGTATATATTAACACACGCACACTCACATACATACATACATACACACAGAATCAGAGCCGTCGTTTCGATTTATCATCCGGTGCGGACGTGGAAGGCGTTAGATGATTTAAATGATCTCATCGCGACGGTGTGAAGATTAAATTTTCTCAATTTTCAATCGAACACCATCGCCCATGCGCAAAGTTGCCATTGGATCGATTTAACGAGATTTCGGTTTTGAACATAGGTGCCTTTTTTTAATCTACCACTGCAACAAATCGAGAGTTGCCGATCGAGCGCCTGCATCTTTTCCTGCTTTATGAATTTGCATCATCGCCAGCTCATGAAGAATGCGTCTCGGCGATGATTAATAATTCTCCCTCGTTATTATTTCGAGATACATATACATATGTTTCTACTCGTATTACTACGATTCACTGCAATTTATCATTACGATTAAGATCCATTATTATCATTATTATATTGCTATCATTATCTATCATTATCTATTATTACGATCAAGTCACTATTGTAGACGTTTTTATATACCAAAGAAGAAATCGAAATACACCGAGAACACCGAGATATATACACACGCGCACGCGCGCGCGCAGATTCGAGACAAAAGATAAAAGACGAAAGATTCGAAAGCCAATTGGAAAATCGCATCGAGAGAAATTCGCTGGTGCTCGATTCTCATCGAAATTCTCTCGACTTGCTACATGTCAGTTCTTATTTTTTTTGTCTTGTCTTTTTCGTTCTTTGCATGAGCGATGAAGCGCGTAGTCTCAAGATTCCTCCGATATTTGATAAACGATACGATCGACGACCACGTATTCGCAAATCGCAGATTTATCCGGGAAAAAAAGAAAAGGAAGATTCTTGGAAAATCCACGAATAATTATGCAATTTTTGATCGACGAGCACGGGAACGACGCGTAAGCTCCGTCTCCGGTACGATTTCGTACTTAAAGCGGATTTCATAAATTATAGACCTCTTAGCATACGTTACGAATTCTTCTGAAAGATAACGTAGGATCTAAAAGTCGCGCTAACAGTTCTCGAGCGAGTTTTGGATTCTCTGGATCGTCGGGTTGTTCGGCATGCTGGTATATATCGGCGATATATATCAGAAATATATATATAGCGAATAAAATCTCTCTTTGTTCGATGTTTTTTTCTTTTATATTAGATTAATCGATTATAGTACACGTTGAAAACGAGGCGAGGCCGCCAGCGTGTTCGCGGTAGCTTCAGCCGATCGCGCTTACAATTAGTATAATTCGAATTAATAAAATATATATGTAGACATGCGTAAATAATATACGAGTGAGAGAATGAGAGAAAGAGAGAGGGAGAAAGAGAGAGAGAAAGAGGTAGAGAGTGGTAAGCTTTGGTAAATGTTAAATGGCAGATCTTCGAGCGTGAAGAAACACGCGACAAGACGTTGCTAAACAAATAGCTGGGCGCAGTGCAATGAATTTGTGTAAACGGAGACGAGAGGAGTGCGAAGTGCACCGCGTGCGAGAAAACGAAAGGTACGACGACGTTTGCCCCTGTTTTTCCTTTTTTTGTTAAAAATTTTTTCTTTTTTTTCTTTCAGTGGCGACGCCACTGAAACGGGAGAAATGGTAACTTCTAGCGTAATCGAAGTGTCCCGGTGTCCCAGAGGCGGGCAAAATGAGCGTGCGCTCAGAAAATGAGAATATCGAGAGACTTTCGGGGATCGAGGAATGCGCTGGATTATAAAAAAATTATTTATTTCCCTTTCTTCCCCCTCCCCCTGCCCCCGCCGTGTAATAGCGATTCGCTGTCCCTTTCTATATGACATAGTCCTCTTATCTGTAGCACGCAGAGACGGAGAAAGTGAGAACTGAGTTGAATCGGGGTCTGCGACCACCCGGATTACCGGCGCCGGCCCGAATAGTCGAATCACTGTGAGGAAAATGGAAAAAAAGTCAAAAAAGGCAAATAGTCCCTTAGGTGCGAAAGTAGCGAATTTTTTAATACTATCTCGAATTTCTACGAAACCTCGATTAGCGAATCCTGTACCTGCATTAACTAGGAGAGAGCTCCCGCGACGGGGCGCAGGCGGTCTTATAGAATTGCCGCGTCGAAAGGGAGAGCGAGCGTTTCGCCACGTGTATTTTCGTCGAGTATTTGTAGAATTGGCTTATATTGTTATTAATCTTTAATATATATATATATTTATAAAAGATATATAAATATACATATACATGTATATGTATATGTATATATATACATTGTCCTAAGCGTGTAATTGTGAATATGAATTTCTATATGATCTTGTAATATATAAATTATATATATATATACATATACATTATATATATGCAATTACACGGAAAAGATCGGAGGTGCAACTTTTAAGTACCGGGTTACATAGTTACCATCACGCATCGGAGTGATTATCGCACGTAGGCTAATAATAATTTCTGGAGTGTGTATGCGTGCTTGTGTATGTATGGGTGTATGTATGTATATTTCTCTGAGCCGTGCGCGAGCTTTGCGACTCGCTGGTATAAAATGTCTATTAATCTTCCGCACGCGTAACACACGACGTATATGTACGTTTTGCCCACCTCTGGCAAAACCTGGCATGTCCCGAACGCGAGCGCAATCCTCCGCGGTCTCTTCCTTCGATTTTTCGTACGTTTTTCGCGTAAAGTGACTCGATGGCAACGCGCTAGAAACTCGAGCCGCTAGCTACGAGGAGACCGATACGATTAAATAATAAACGACAAGAATAAACTTTTATAATTAGTTAAATGAACGATTAGTTGTCTCGAGATGTTTGAGATCCTTAGATGCGGATAAAAGCGATATTTTCCCAAAAGCATTTTTAAAAAACATATAAATAGAGTTTCGGAATTAAAAAGTTAAACGTCTAATACGAAAAGAGAGAATAAGCTATATTACGATTAGTTACGTTTTTCACGAGATGTTTTAAATCTTTAGGAATGATAGACGCGATATTTTCTCAAAGCATTTAAAATTTAATTCGGCTCTCGCGCACGATAGGGCGAAAGAGACCGGATTCTCCAATGTTGACGAAATTCGATAGAGATAGCGAAATTACCGCGGGAGTGCACGTCGTAGGGGCGATGCTCCCGCGGATATAATCAATGACAAAGTAACGTATCTTTTAGGAAGCGTGCAAGCCGTTGCGTTTTATAGGAGTACCAGGCCAATCGCAACAGTTTCGCGAACTGTGACGATCGTCTTGATGATCTTGATAATCGATCAATCGTACGCGGGACGCATATATGCGTCGCACGACGGCGAAATTACTCGCGCGTATCACTCACACACCCACACAACACACACATCCACATTCCTGATACATTCACGATGATACACGTGCGCACACTCACACGCGGAACCCGCCACCCTCTCGTGTCACAGTATACTTCTGATTTTAGTGATATGACGATAATTAAATGTAGTGAGCTGTTTGTTTCTGCTCTCCTTTTTTTATTGATGTGTACATTTTCAGCGGGAGTTTGTAATTTTGTGATTCGGATACCTTGCAACGCGAGATGAGGAAGTGAGTGCGAGAACGGAGTAGGGAGCGTAGTGAGGACGGGTGCAAGGAGAGTGAAAGGGCTCGTAAGAGCGAGGGAGAGGAAAGAGAGTAGAAATGTGTGTACGATGCCGATTCATTGATTATCCTTAGCAGCTAGCGTGTAGTGTGTCGATATTGATATAGAGATAAATAAAATGATAAAACTCACGAGCGCGCCCGCGTTTTCTAAAGTAGAGAAGATAAAAGCGGGATAAATAAAACAAAAAAAGAAAAAAAATTATATATATATATACATATATACATGTATGTGTAAATATGTATATGTACATACACATGAAACGCGGCGCGCGATCGTTGCTAGCCAATTTGCTCCTACCGATCCTTTTTGTACCGTTCTTTTTTCTAAATAATAATCTCTTTATATTGTAATGTGTATTCTATGCTTAGAACGAGAAACTTTTGTATTACACGCGACATCCGACGCGCGCGTCCACCACGAGACACGAGTTATAAAGTAGTAGCGAAGTTTTTACGACCGCCAGCGATCGAGAGATCCGCGACGAGTCGGTTGATGAATCTTAGCTCATGAACGTAGGCGTTCCTTCGATGCTACAATCGCGACGAATAATAATTATAATAATAATGATTATAATCATGATAAGAATAATGAGTACACATGCAACGTACACACACACACACACACACACACACACACACACACACACACGTACGTTTGTAAATGGGACGTTCGGACAGACGAGGACAGGTTTCGTTGTTGAAGCGACGATTAGCGGACGGCATCAATCTCGCCATGATAATCATTCATCGTCGATCGGATGACCAAAACCGCGAAAATGACCGTCCGGGACGGGATCTCGCGATCGAACTATTCGATCGGATCGTAACCGAATGGGAATATCGCGGACCGATCGTGAATCACACGTTTGACGAACGACGCACGATATTTACGGCTGTGAAACGCGACAGACGTAACTCGACCTGGCGCGCACTCGGGAACTCCCAAGAAGACGAACAATCCAAAAGACGTCCCAGAGGCGGCCTAAGGCACGTCCAGAAAGATTGGGGACGTCTTTCACGACTCTCCGAACGTGTCCAGAGGCGTCTTTCGAGAGTTAGACGACGTTCAGGCGTTTGTCTTGAGGAAGACCTCTCGAGTGCGCGCCAGGCAAGAAGAGGACACATTTCACGCATTGCGAGCGCATCTTCGAAGTCGCTCGGAAACCGAGCTGTTGCACTTGGCGGCTGTAACCGTCGTGATTTTACACCGTAAAATTTATAATTATGTGCGGGCGGAGGGAGAAAGAAGGAAAGAACCGATTCGCCTCACGCACTTCACGGGGAACTTTCGAGTATGACATACCGAATTTTCGTAGCAGGATCGAGACAAGAGAGACTTCGATCATGACTCAGCTCCTTTCCGCAGAATACGATTCGCGTGGAAATCATGCCGGTCCCAATCGCTGATACTTTTCGGATCGCCGACAGCTCCAGCGACGATGATGAGAAAAGACGAGGGGATGGGATCCGGAGGGTGTCGAGGGGAACAAACGAAGCAGCCTTTTTCGTGTATTAGATATTTTTTTATACGACCGATACGTGCGTTCTACGAGAAAATACTTGCGTGATTTCTCGATGCCGTGTTCCGAACGCTCACGGACAACGGAGGGCGGTCACCCCTTGCGGGAGTAACGGATGCGGGTGCGCGGGGACGCGGGTGCGAAGCGAACGAGCCGAATCGTGAAGGTGAAAGGGAAAACGCGATAATCTAGGATGATGATTTTTTACCTTTTTCTAAAATATGTCAATCGACTTAAGATGTTAGTAGTACATGTTGATGTTCGATATATTCGCGGATTTTGAATTTGCGATGCGCGGACGTGAGTCTGTGGCAGAATAAGAAATTTAATAAGCGTGTCTGCATGTACGCGTGCGTGCATGTGAGAGCAAGAGAGAATGTATGAGCAGTAAGAGAGATTGAGCAGGATGAATGTACGAGGCGAATGCGAGGGAATGAATGCGAGGATCAATTGCTAATTAATCGTGCGAGGCACACACGTTATCACGGATTTCTATTTAATCGGAAAATATCGTAAAATGATTAACACGTTCAGTTACTGTCTTCTATATTCCACTCGTATTTCTTCTGCCGTGGCGAACGCGATCTTCCGGATCTCATTTTTTAAGAAGCGATAATCTCGATTTTTCCCGTATTTCTCTTTTGCGTTCTGTTCGTTTATTATCCACGATCACTGATTATTTCGTAAATTATACCGATATGTTCACGCGCAGCTTTAAAGCGCAATCACGCGATTCGATTGTGCGGTCAAACATTAGCAACTCGAGACACTTCACATTAAAGATTCACGTTTTTCACGAATGATGCCACGTAGAATGATTTTCGCGTGATGAATGTCACTGATACACTCCTCCTTAAACGCTCCATTTTTTAACGTTATCAACCCTCGCATGTCACAGTGAAATTGTAATATTATCCACCATCGACTGAAGGTGTTGTTATGCCAGTAGGCTCGATGGCTTTTATACAGTCGCATAGAGAAAGTATAAATTATTCTTTTAAAATCTTATTTATATAAGTCTACGTCGTTACATTGTTATCAAAGACATTATTTTTTATATTTATTTCGGATGGTTTCTTATCTATTTTTCTGATTAAGAATGTATTTTTATTAATTTGATAAACGAGATATTGTATAAACACATGTTTTATATTTTATAGTAATAACTTATTTAAAAAGGAACTCTCTTTTGAAAATTTATATGATCGTTTAGTCCCTTGATATCCGCATCACTGTGCGCTTCAAAAATCTCCATTATCTGTATTCTCTTTAATTAACAAGTACTTTAGTAATTTAACATATATAAACGGAACACTATACATTATATTTTATAACGATATCTCTATTTTCTTAATTAACAAGTACTTTATTAATTTAATATATAAACCGCGAGTACATTGTAAATTACTGCGATTATATTTTATAACGATACTTTATAACATAATATTTTTTTAATTTACCAACACCGTACGCTATATAAAATACGAAAATCGGGACTCGTGATGGATGTATAGATGCATCGTGCGGCTATCTATTTTTCGAGTTCCTGTCACTGAACTATGATAGCGCAGTATTATTTATTCATAGAAACGTCCGTCTGTTCGCGTACTCTCCGATTGAGGAATCGTACGGTTTGCATTGTATCGGCATAATCGCTCGATTTGCATTAATGCGATGGCGATTACGATGCATCTGAAGCCGCGCTCGCCAATTCTTCAAGTCATTCACTGTCGGTTGCGTTCTTCAAGGTCGCTCCTGTCGAGTAACCATGCTCAATTTTATCCGTTAACTTTTAACGAAACGTTCGCACTTGCCGACGTGAAAGAGTCGAGCGCGAAAAAAAGCGAGAACACGATCCACCGAGCGGCTCGTAGGACCAAAGGGACATCCTCGAGCGGCTTGAGAAAAGCGAATCCCTTACCGATCTTTCCGCGTGTAAAGGCGGCCACGCGCGTTCCCTTCAGACTGCACGTGTCCAAAGTTGGAGGACGGGTCCATCCCCTTACCGATCTTCGCACCATTTCTTCGCGTGTGTACATCGTCGTTTGACAAGCGTGATGACTACAAGTGGATCTAAGAAAACCTCTCCTGGCAACTTGGGTGAGACCAGAATTTCCGTGTTTCTTTACAGTGATTTTTATCAATTTCGGACAACAGGTAGTTTTCTTTTTTTTCGTAATCGTAGGTTTCCGTCAACGTCGAAAATCGTTGACTTGATTGAACAGACGAAAGATCTGGTATCTTTGAGTACCTCGACGGAGAGAAAGATTTAAAAGAGAGAAGAGGGATGAATTGTAAATCAGGATCAGAGTCAATAGACACATAGAGCTCCAAACGACTTTGCAGACTTTTAAAAATTACACAAATAATATCAGAAATTTTTCAGCGCGACTTTTACAACATATAATATCCTCTTTTTTACTATTTCTTATATTACTTCGGAATTTAAGCTACAGGTCTGTTAGATCCATTCGTGTCACAGCACTGCGTTGCGCATAATTTCCGAGAGTTCTTCGTATCTGTGATTAGCTTCCCGCGAGAGCCTTGGTAATCCGCGAGCAACCAGAAGAAGAGATTGGAGCCGCTCATGAACATGCGCATTCGGATACGCACGATGTGCACGTGTGAAAAACACGTGGTCAGAACGCGAGCACGATACAGACACGATGTATCGCTTCGACAGCGACTCCTCGCTTTTCTTCCTTCCATTCGAAAACGATCGAAAACCGAGTCTCGTCCAGAAGAAGCCGATGAAACGATAGGGAAAGTAAAAACAAAAAAAGACAAGTTTAAAAGAGAGCAAATAAAAGAAATAAAAAAAAGAGGGAGAGATAGAGAAAGAGAGAGAGAGAGAGAGAAAAACGTGCAAAGTATCCTACGAGAGCCATCGCAGCAGGCCGACAAACCAAGCAACCCACGCAATATATCCCTTCGAGGGATCGACGGAACCTTCGTAAATGTAAAACATAGTCGTTAATAATGTAAAACATAATCGATCGATAATCGTAGCTTAATTAGCGTGTAATATATAATAGAGTTTATTTTTTTTGGTCGCAGAATATTGTTATAAATATATTAGCCGAATGCGCGAGCGGGACATTTATGTGTACGCATGTGGATAGTGTATATGTGTGTACGTGTGCATGCGTATGTGTGTGTGTGTGTGTGTGTGCATATGTGTGCGCGTGTACGTGTGCGTGCGTGTATATGCGCGAATGCGAGCGTGAAGCGAGGAAGAGACTATACTATACATGAGAAGCGTAATGGGGCTGGGAGTATACCGGACATGCAGGAATAACGTGCTGCATGCGTACGTGTATACGTGTTTCGCACGTAATGTAGAACGGAACGGATGTACGCGCGCGCGCGCCTTACGTTTAATGTAAATGTTGGATTACTAATGTGTGTGCGACCCTCCGTACGACCGCGTGGAGCCGCCGCGACGAGCCTTACCGCGATACAACTCTCTTCGCGTTCTCGTTAATACGGTAAACGCTAATTTCGCCTACGATTACGCGGCGAGCGGCGACGTGACACCGAACGGAAAATTGCCACGGCAAGTTACGAGCAGCGCAAACGTGAGCGACTTTAGCGTTTGACCGTATATTAAACGCAGGCGAGAGTCACGTCCTGCAAGCTCTACACGCTCCAACGGGGCAGACTAAAAACTTTCTTGTCGCGATGAGAGACTCGATGCTGGATCTCCGAGTTTCTCGAGACACCGCGATTCTGCACGAGCGTGTTTAACGTGTCTGACAACGTGTAAGCACTCGTTTCCCGACAAGAAAATCGTGATGACGACTCCACATTGGCGACCACGCTGTGGGCGATAGTTGGCGAACGAACTCCCCGATCCGGCCTCTCGTGTTTAACGCCAATACGTGTTCTCACACATACACGTACACATACACACACACACACACACACATATATATATATATATATTTCCAATTTTTCTCGTTTTAGGTAGAGTACAGAGCGTGTGTGGTGCTAAATGCGAGAGGGAAAGGGAGAAAGAGAGCTGCTCCGCGAATATGTGTCGCTTCATGTCAACATGTTCGCCGCTCGCTCCAGCTGGTCTCGAAATCGTACGGAGGATATATATTGTGGCATTAATAACGTTAAGGTATCGGACATACGAGCGAGTAGGACCGGTGATATGCGTGCGATTTCGCGTAGAGTAAGTCTGATCTGCTGCAATCGTGCCATATGTTTCGACGTGGATCTCCAATGAGACGGGGATCGCATCGATCACGCATCCCTCGTGGATGAAGATCCCATCGAATCATTTCTATCGCCGATCCTTCTCGGTGGCTTCTGTCGCAAGGCGTTGTTCAATCCCTGGCAATCTGCAGAATATTATACGCGCGTGTTTTGTGTCGCTGTGTTTTTATTCACTCTTGACACTATATATCGTAATTAAACAATTTTTCCATTTGGATCTCAGACTTGTCTTCTGCTCTTCCTCAGCCGTGTGCAACACGGTGCGAATGCAGCAGGGCAGAAATCATCTTTACGCTGATATACGCGTATAATATATATAAATGTATGTACATATAAATGTATAGACCTACGAGAAACGAAAGACAGAATGTGAGAGAAAAAGAAAGAGAAAGGTAGGAGAGAGCGAGCGAGAAAGAAAGACAGAGAGCGCGAATAGTAGATGAACGAAAGAGAGAGAGAGAGAGCAAGAGCAAGAGAGCGACAGAAAAAGAGAGTGAGGACACTGTTGTCAAATGCGTGTACAAGATGGGCCATTATCACAGGATGCCTTATTAATGACGGATTCTTTTTGGAAAATAAAGTAGGAAGGAAATTCTGCCCCCTAAAATCTAAAAATATCAAAAGACCTTAAAAGAGACCTTTTAAGGTTCTCAAAAAGGCAGAAGCAACGGGACATTAGTCTCAGCGAATCTAAAAAATGCGAAGCTCGGAAGACGTTATTGTTATCTTTATTAACGAGAAAATTGTTGGAACATGTCCTGGCGTAAATCTCTTGTAGCTAAAAGTTACACTCTGAAGTAACCGATTAGATGAAGATCATTGCCGTGTCGCGACACTGTTAGAAATTCCGTTTCCGTTTCTGTGAGTGAGGCGCCTGTCGTTAAGTAAACGGTCGGCGATAACGGTGCATCCGGCGCACGCATGTACGTACGTAGGCAACGATATTAATATTTATTGATTATCGGCGCGCGCGATATCCTGCCAGGATGGCTTTCTCGCGGAGAAAAAGGAAAAAAGGTTCCGGTTCTGCGAGAAGGACCGTCCGTGGCGGCGCGTTCCGACCGTCTCGTTGGAACAATTATCAGTAGGATCGTACTTTCATGCTCGTTTCTCGATCACACGGATACACATATATGCGCATGTACACGTACACTCATACATAGACACGTACACGCAATTATAATTACTCAAAAGTAACTTGTACTCTATGTAACTATTACTATTTTTATGAATTTTTGTACATTTTTCTAATTATTTTGTATAATAATCGTTAGCGGAAAGAGAGAAAATGGCAGAAGTCTGGCACCCACCTCCCCAAAAAAGTGTTCAAAGCGAAGAAAAGGAGCTACATCAACGATGAAAAGAAACGTAAAAAAAACAAAAAAATGAAATTTCGGTGCGAATGTGCGTATATTCATACGAGCATGACGTGCGTGCGTGTGTGTGTGTGTGTGTGTGTGTGTGCAAACGTATGCGCGCGACTGTGTCTTGTGAGCAAAGTTTGAAAGAGAGAGAACGAGAGAGAGAGAAAGAGAGAAAAGACGACGAGAAATGTAAAATGAATAAGAGAAAAAGTACGCGGGGAGCACATAGTGTGAATGCGCGAAATTTTGCGAAAGTAGAAAAAGAATAGAGAGAAGGCGAACGAAAAAAAACTGAAAAAGAAGCCGCGAATGTCGACAATGTAGTCCACCGTTTGTCTGTGTAATCTTGTCTTAATCTGTCTCCTTGTCTGTCTGTCGGTTTGCCTGTCTGTCTGTCCGTGTTGTGTTTTACCAGGGGAGGAGAATTCGTTAAGATCCTAATGACGTAGCGTTACTTTTTCTCTGGATCTATGACGCGATGACGATGACAATGATAATTTTTATGTTTTGTATTAAAAAAAAAAAAAACGCGCGCGCGATGAACTTTCTTCTCAACAAACCCGCTAAAGGTGTATATATATATATATATATATATATATATATATATATACACACATAAATATATATCGTAGGAAAGAGAAAGAGAAGAAGAAGAGAGTGGGTGGAGAAAGAGGGAACGGAAGGGAGTGCGATAAATCGAACGAGCGGGAAAAAGGAGAGGGTGCATAGGTAGTATCGGAGAAGTGTAGTAAAAGAAAAAACAAAAGGCGACTAAATGATGTTCAAAACGACGATAAAACAAAAGAGAAGGGAAAGGGGAAGCGATAGAGGCGGAGAGGATTTAATTCCGCGGCCCTCACAGGTAGACGCCGCGAAAAGTCGAATGTGTGGAAAAAGTCTACTTCGTATATATTTGACGACGTGTTTGTTATAATTATAAGGGTCACTTTTTCTTTTTTTTCTCGAAATGAAATGCTATAAAATAGATCAATTCTTTCATGGATATACGGAGTCCACTTGCTTTCATCTAATCCCTCTACGGACCTTTAGCACGCAGCGAGAAGTCCTTATCAGCGAAGGGCTCGGTGCAAGAATGATGTGAATTCGCGTGTGAATCCGTCAAGTAGATGAATCTTCATAAAGGTCCGTTCTAGATAGTTCAAATTGACACTTGAAGTGGACCGTGCAAATTGCAGCGATTACACCGAATCTCATTCATTGTTGCTCCGAGCCGCTTGAACATACCTCCTCGACTCCACGCGATGCTCCTGCAAAAAAAAACAAAAGATATGTATATATATACGTGTAGTGCCTCAGTGCAAGAGTCGACGAACCAAAAGGCGCAATCGCGCGCGACAGTTCGTACCATTACTGTTCTACTCTTACTATACTTGATATTTATGTGTAACTTTTCGATTTTGTTCATTTCCACCCCTTTTAGTACTTTAATAAATGAGTTTGTTAAAAATAATTCGACGTCTCATTTTGCGTTGCGTTGTTTTTCATTTCTTCTAATAATTTTCAAATTTGACAGCCGGTTATATCGGTGAGTATGGTATGCACACGTTTTCTCTTTATTTCAATAAATTTTAAGTTTTTCTTTAAGTTATTAGATTTATTATTAATTCATAAAATTCTTCCTCGGGGTTTACAAGGCCGAAAAAAGTCTTGTATAGATTATTCACGACTAACGGCAAAATATCGCAATCTTTTTACGTTTATTACAACTTACTAATGCAATCTAATCATTTCATAATTGACGTGATTGAATAATAATTTTTGAAGAATTTTTTACACAGTTTCCTTGTATCTGATAACAATGCGTAATGCAATCAGCGCGAAAGTGCTGATTTCGAAAATTTTGCTAGATTTTGCCAAACATTTCCTAATCTTGCTGTATCTTGCCAGATCTTATATCGAACTGTGCTCGACTTTGATAAAATTTATCAAACTTTACAACACTTCGCCAAACTTTGCCAGACCTAAATAAACCTTGCAAGATTTTGTCAATTCTGCTAATCTTACCGAATTCTGCTACATCTTGGATAAACATCTTTCGCCTTCGGAGGATTTCAAGAAGCTTTATCGAATTTAAACAAATTCATTTTTGCACTTCTGACTGCTACTGTTGAATACTGTTGAAACCGTTTGAAAATAAGAATGTCTCGTATAATATTGAATCATAAACGAATAACATAGTGGCGGCTCATAGCAGAGATTTTGAAACTAATCGAGCCAGCTTAGCGAGATGCGATAACGTACACGTGGCGCTATCTACTATATCTTCTTGGAACTACCTAGCACTATTTTAGATCGGGATACAGGACGATGGCTCACGTGTGTGCACGTGTTGAAATACTAATAAAATTCTCCTAACCATCTTAATGTCACATCTAAAAAGAGCATTTTTAGATGTGACAATCTTAAATACAAGATTGAACTACCGAATATCGTTCATAAAAAATAATGAATTGCCATTCGGCAGGCGTCACTAATCCATTTTACATGTCGCGATAATGCAGGCGTTAGAACTAATGTAATTATAAAAAATTCTATTAGATGGAGCTATTGCCACGTGCCTAAACGTTAGGAGAGGAACATAAAGCTCTAATATAATTATTTTCAGTTTATTTCAGCGATATGTTACGTGTGGGGAGCAACTGGTTTATGAAAAGGTCGACAAGTTTGAACACAGTGACCAATGCTTTTTACAGTCGAAATAGTTGAAACTTTCTCCCGTCTGTCAGTCATGTCGAGGAAAGATCGAACAATGAGTTAACATGTTCCGAAGTCCAATTAGGAATTCTGAAATGCTGAAAGCCTAAAAGGAAGGCGAGCTTATTCTTAGGTATGTCGAAATATTTATTTATCCACTGATTTGCCTCGCTTCACCGGGAATAAAGTACGGTTATGATAAATTGTGCTTTTTCTCGGATATCTCAAGATAGAAACAAGAAATCGGCATTTGTTTATTATATCAAACGCGCAATACATTAATTATAATTGTAAGGCATGTCTTATAATCTTTGTTGCAGTGGACTGGTTAGTCAATACTAAACGTATCAAGTGCCTTAATTAATTCTTCCTCAAATTGTACATATACAATCTAGTCACGTACAAGTATCTAATTGTACTTAAAACTGAGATGGATTTTCTGAGCGATTATCTGGAAACTAACTCTGGCCGAGACAAAATATTCAGGCTTCTGTCGTACACGGCAAAATTGACCACCGTATGTACCTCGTCCAAGGATACAGAGAGAAAACTCAAGACCTTTGGAAGTCAGATGAGCGAATGTAGAGTAATGTTACGCCTATTGGACGATATTCCAGCGCTTCAAGAGATCATGAGTTATGGGTGGGGAAAGCAGGTATTTCCGCTAATCAGCGCAATGTAACGCAAGTTGAAAGTTGTATACAATTAAAGTAATATAAGAGACCATTGTAATTGACACGTTTAATTCAACTGCGAAAAAGTAAGCTGGGTGATGGAATCATGTATTATATTTTTCTAGAGCTTCCAGATATTTATTTATATGAAACGTCATGTTTGCTCTAAAAACAGGAATCTGACTGGTTGATCAGATGCTGTCAGTTGATGCAACATGCAGTTGGCGTTGTTTACGCCCCCATAGAGCATATCGCCTGGGCTGGCCAGCACAAAATCGTGTCAATTACTAACGATAAATGGGACCTTGTTACAACTATATTTTGGATCATTTCCTTACAACTGTCTATAGTGAAGTAAGTGAGAAACTGTATAAATTTTGGAAATTATACGTATTCGATCAGTCGTGCAAAACGATCATTATTTCAGGTCACTGAGGATGCTCCAGGGACTTCAACAGCGCAAAACAAATTTGGCGAACAATAATTCTAACAAATGGTAAGTGCTGTATAATATTATTTGAATAATACAAAATTTTTTATATAATTCTGTCTCTTAATATTACAAACAACGAATAAAAGACATACTTGTAAAAGATTTGTTTTTCTTGTCAAATATAGTATGATTGAAGAAATCAACAAGAAACGGTTGGACGTGCTGTTATCGTGCATACGCTACACACTGGACTTTGTTTATGCAGTTCATTATTTACCGCCAAACGTGCTTTGGGGTGGCCGTTTCAAAACGTGGCAAGTTGGAGCATTTGGCACAATATCTTCATGTATCGGACTTTATCAGTCTTTTTCATCCATTCAATAATCTGTTCAATAATTGAAATGACCAGGTGGAAAGTTACTGATAATAGATATATGTCTTATTGTTAACTTTATTGTAAAGAAGGTGGGTGTGAGAGGGATATTGTGAGGGGGTATTTTATGTAATATAATATTAAATCATATTTTGGTTATACGTACTGTTTTACAGTTTTATCAAATATAGATCCTGTGATAAGATCTAAACCGGTAGAGACAGATGCCATCAAGGGCGAACAGTTAATAATATTGTATAATATTGCGTTTTCAAAATTTCACGGATTTATCTAGCGTGAACTCTATAACGTGTGTCGTTTTTTTCCTTTGGTCATCATTTCAAGATCATCGTAAATAAAATCGTCGCTTGTTGGTCTTCTAGTATGCATAGAATTCAGTGAGAGCACTAAAACTGTGATGTTACATTTGTGAAAAAAAATATAAGTAATCGGTTCGCGTCAGCAATTAGCAAATTTGAAAGTAAAGTGATCCATGATAACGTTAAGGCGTAAGCACGCAGGACGCGGCACTGCTTGAAAAGAAACCACGTGAGAGGAAATGACCAATTGTCTCGCAATATTATTCCTATGTTATTCTGCAATAAATGTTCGGCACTTGATAGCATGCGTCTCTCATCTACGCTGAAGCAATAAGGAGGTGAGCGTGTCTGAAAACATAACATCTTCCAATAACATCTAGTAAAAAAGAATAAATGTTTATCTTTTATATAATGCTTCTATCCAATTATGCCACTGACAGAATTAACGATAGAAATGATCAAATTTAAAGTACACCTTAAATTATAATAAATAAAACTACAAGGCAAGATATTATTAGATGATCAAGATATCGTAATCTCTGTGGTTGACGAAACCAATCAGTGTTGCGAGAGTAACTGCGAAGAAACGGGAAGTTGGGATTGTTTTTTCTATTACTAGTGTTACCCGAGTTGGAAATGTAAGACTATACTACATTAGAGAGACAGAGAGCGCAATCCGCTTTCTTCACATCTCACAATCACAGCGATGTCATAGCGATAACATTGTGTCATATATATGATTCTTCCAGTATATTATTGTAGAGTTCACCGGTCACGTATTGTTCTCTAGTTGTTGTTCACGCGTTACCATGCTCTGTGAGCTCCAGTGCTATTAATTCTTGTACGATTCGGTGGAACTTTCTTTCGTTCGACACGACGAGAAATTAATAAAGTCTTTATTTTGTAACTCCAATAATTAATATGTCTGAAAATAATGCCGAAATTTTCACGTTATATCTACGAACTCTTCACGGCAGAAATCAAGTGTTAAATATCGTAGCAAATCTTCCAAAATTGCTTACTATATCGGCTCCACTCAACAATACCAGGAAACATCTTAACATCTTTAAAAGTCAAATAACTTACTGTATATCGATAGAGAACCTTTTAGATGTTATATCACTATTCTCTTGGATTCGCTCGTCCGGATGGGGAAGTAAGGTATCTACTTTTTTTTAATTTACAGAATAAGAATAAGAAGTACATGTACCGTAATGAAGTCAAAGAAGTTATCGCTGTGATTGATAAACGATTCTGCATAAATATGTGTAACGGAATTATATAACACTGTTTCTTTTCTGTAAAGTCAAGATTTCAAAATTTTATATCTGTTCTTATAACAGGAACCTGATCATTTTATCAGATGTTGCAATGTGATCATAAATGCGATGATGGTATTTAATCAGGCAATAAGCCATATCATTTGGGCTGACAAACATAATATTCTAACGATTAATGTCGATAAGTGGAATCCTGTTGCTGCTTGTTTTGCGATAGGTACTTCCAATATCGACTTTTTGAGGTAAGTAAGAAGATATACAATACTTGTAGTCTACCGGGAAAATTTTGTATACGAAATATTATTTAATATAGTTTCATTATAGCCAGTTTGTAAAATGTAAAGTGCTTGTAAGCGCAAACATTAAAATATGAAATGTTCTCGATTAACTCTAAGTTTTATTCTAGATCTTTTAGAAGGATTAAAGTGATTCGAGAGATACACAAATTAAAGCAAGACGAAAATAACAATTACAAACTGTAAGTATAATATATTATTATTATTATTATGCATTAGATATAACGAATAGCTCAACAATTTTATTCAAAATATTGAGGCAGATTATCATTCACGTTCAGATTTGTTACTGATGTTCAGTGTTTTTTGCTGTGAAAGTCTGTAAACATAATGCAATATCAGATTGACAGCAGAAACTAAGCCAGAATCTGCTATATGTCGCGTATCAAATAATTGTACGCAACAATAGATCCTGTGTGGTTTCTGTTACTAATCATGTTTGATTAGCATCTTGTTTGATTAAGATCTTAGATTTATAACAATATTCTGCTCACAATATTTCCAACACACTCTTACTAGTAAAAGTTACTGTTTTAATAGATTGATCAGTAGGCGTAAACGCCATTATACTTTTTGCGAACGAAAGATCGACCAACAAGCCGAGAAAAAAAAAGTCAACTACCTGATAGTAAATGAGGCAATGACATGTATGCGCGTTACACTGCAAACTATTTGCTTCATTAATTATTTACCGAATGGCATTCTCTGGGGAGGTCGTTTAATGAAATGGCAACTTGGAGCACTTGGTATTATATCATCATTAATACATTCTTATCAATTTTATAAGTTTAACTCAATCGTGAACTATGACGATTATACATCGCATACACGCAAATTAAATACTAAATAAACAAAGTCATGTTGCGAAAAGTGTCTGTATGCTTATATGGTTAAACTAAGAATGTTTCTAGGATTTTATATATTGACTAATCATTTTAAACAAATTAAATATCCATAAAAATATTATAAAAAGGCAATTTATAAAAATAATCACAAATTTATAGAAATATATTTAGGCACTGTCTGTGTGTATATGCAAATGTATGTATGATAATGTATGAATTCTATATATGTACTTACATACACATAAATTTGTATTATTATCTATTTGAAAAACTAGTTTTTATATATATTAATCTATGTAAAATAACTTTTATGAATTATTATAAAATGATTTTTATAAAATTTTATAAAATAACTTTTATGAACTTATATACATATACACACACACATTGGGAGGTAAGATAAATTGCAAATAAAATATTATATTCTTGCATACATATATATAATAATGAATAAATATTTTTCATATATTCTATTATATGTATATACATATATGTTATGCAATTGTTTGTTGTTTATGTTACTTATTAATTTATTTTGTAAATACTATAATAATGTTTATTTCATATATTTTTTTCTTTTTGAAGCAGGCTAAAAATATGCCTGTAATAGATCAAATTCTTCATGAATTACATAACAGCATCTTTCTGTACTTGTCAACAATTTATATATTTTTACGTATTACATTGTAATTAATATCTATTATACATTAATTATTAATAAGTACAAATTTGCATATCTGTAAAACAATTATTTTATTACCTCCAGTAACATACATTATAATAGGATTCCTCATAGTGGTATATGAAAAAAGTATTTCTTCCACTGTATTTGTATTTCATATATCAATAGTACATTATTCTATTTTTGTTAAAAAGTATGTGTAATTAAAGGCCTTGTAAGTTTTAATATTGTATAACATCAGACAATATATGACTATATGAAGTTATTTCGACTAGAATAAATAATCATTATATATAATAATCATTTATGTACATTTACCATTAAACATGAGCAATATAAGTAGAGTTGTTATATAATTGGATATACGTATTTTTAAGTATTTTTTAGATAAAGCTTTAACCTTAGCGATTTTGAATTATTATTGGCTTTACATGCGCCAAAGTGTTATAAAACGTTTTATTTATTATATTCTGAGTATCAAGTACTGCCATATTGTTACGAATTAATTCTTAAAAGTTATCAATAGAAGCTAAAAAATTCGACAGGCACTTTGCTTCCGAACATAAAATATTTTTGAGTTTGTTCGCAATATATCATCACAAGCTCAATATTACATCAATGTGCATAACTTCGTTTTAGTTTATTTAAAAATGTATTTCTGCTATTTTGTAAAATTATTTATTTTAATAAATTAGAAGGAGAGAGATAAATCCCGATTAACGGTGCGACTTGATCTGTTTCTACTAGAACAGTCTGTTAATTCTATTAACAGTCTTCTGTTTCTATAATAAATTATCCTGTAATGTTAATCAGGATAATTTTAACACGTAAAAATAACTATAACATATTTTTCAACGATGAGCTTAATAATCATTATAAAATTAATAAATCCACGGTTACTATTCAATAACTATAAAATTATTGAGAAATAACGAGCACGCATTATACGCATTATGACATATTTTGCATTTATCTTCTAGTCTCATGATTATCTCGATTGACTCTCTGTAAGGCTGAAAAATTTCTAGCTTGACTGTATTCAGCACGTATCCTGTGTTTGTACAAATTCTCAAAGTTCCATATTTGTTTAGTTAATGAATTCTAATGAATTTAAATATATATGCACATAATGTGTTGGGATATTCTTCGATCATTCTTTTAGAATTAACATCTTAATTACGTGAGAGTAAAAATTCGAAGATTTATGTAGACTGTAAGCATCACAAAGTATTCGGGCTTATTAAAAAAATAATTTATACGAGAAAATCTACGAGAGAATCACGTTAAAAGGCACGACTTATTGAAATCTTTTTCAAGCGATAAGCTACAGTTAAGAATCATTAAAATTTCTTTCCTATGAAATCTATTGAAACCGATAACATCGTTGTTGCACATTATAATTTATAGATTAAATGTTATATAAGCACGTCAAACGAGTACGTATATGTATTCTTGTCGATGTATCCTTTAAAGCACTTTCTTTTTTAAATAATTGCCTATATATGTAGTAACCACGTTATCGTCGTAACGTTATGAGAATCATGTACATGTGATACAATTAACGGGATATATATATATATATATATATATATATATCATATTCAAATTTATTTCTTAGAGGATATTAGATTCGTATTTAACTGTTGCGTGCAAATTCATTGTTATCACCTGGATGGAGAGTCTTGGACATCGTTTAACAAATTTTGCACTATACATTTCCGTCGCAAATCAATTGCTAAATGCATTGTCCTTATTTTTACTATTAATTACTTTTTCTCAGCAACATTACTCTCTTAGTATTACTCCTATTTATCACTAAAATGTAACTGTATGTAACATTAAAACTTAAAACATAAAGCACTAAATGCTTTCATGTAAAACTTTCAATTTAGCAGTAAACAAATTAATGAGTAAAAATGTGAAGTACAAGGATAAAGGATTTTAACTGTTTCAGCTTTGCTATAATATTTTCAATCTTATATCACTATATAAAAAATGAAATATTTGGGAACGACATAAGTAACATTATAACTAATTCCCTCTCTTTTTCTTATATTAACATAACTGCACGACTCGAATAAATAAAATCACGTTTTTTCGTAAAAGATAACACTGCTAGAAAAGCAAAACGGAAAAGTAACATCCATTTTTGCTACTCTGAGATCCCGCAACAGTTACCGATAGTATCTATCGTCAACGAAGCTGAGTTCTTAGTATATCGAAAACAGAATTGCACAACGGAAAAGAATAAAAAAACAGGCGTATGAGATATCTGCAAAAATATGGCTTTTAATTCAACAAAATTGTATCAAAACGGGAGAAACGCGGGTGATAAGGATGAACCTTATTATTATAAAGAGGCGTAACGCAATTATATATATAGTAAGAAAAAAAATAAAAATAAAAACGAATCAATTCACTACAATCCGCACCAGAATCGTAGACCGTGTACTTCTCCATTTCGTCAACCGTTAAACAGTCCATGTGAGCGAATTACCTGTGACAGCCACTCGCCTCGGCTATTTATAATAATACAGAAATCCAGAGTCGATTGCGATCGATAACGCAGCAGATCGCCGCAATCGAATGCATAGATACATTGTAATCTAACGTAAAATCAACGACGTCATCGACAAGTATCGCATTGTGAAAGAACGACCCGGCGAGTTGTATAATATCTTCCGGAGGGTCTCCCGTTATATCACATAAATCGGATATACATACATATATATACATATATATATATACATACATATATATATATATATCGCGCGCGCGCGCGCGGAGTGTGAAATAATAACAAATAATTATCGCATAATTACTTTGGCCGTTCTAGAATGATCTTTCTAGTATGTATATGTAACAATTGAGATTCATAATTATTATAAGCGTAACATTATATACTTAAACGTGAACAGGTGCACGATTATGACGACGCTGCTGGCGATTTCCTGAGGATTCTACGGGTTATGATCGAGCCCAGCTCAATTAACGGAGGCCTTATCATCTCGCGTAAAAAATTATTGTCACCGTGAAAGCCACACAATTCGACTCCCACTGACCTTAACGTGAAAATAACGTGTGTACGCTGATGTGTGTCTGTCTACTATACGCATACGTACACGTATATGTGTACGTATGCGTATTCCTAATGCACGATCGTGGCATAATCTAGCATCTAACTCTTGGCACGATAGTATTATCTTATATTTCGCGGTAAAAAAAATTCAATAAGAGAACCCGTCTCTTTCTTTCTTTTTTCCCCTATCTCTATCTCGCTCTAACATACTAAATAAAAGTATATTGTTTGCTCGAACGTAGTAAAAAAAAACTGCGTTCGCAATAGGAACTTCTTTTAGACAAATATGATTTTTAATATTTCAGCTTGTCCTTTTGCACGCACGCATAACGATAATGAACCCAATCGTTGCGCGTTCGCAAGCTCAATCGGCGGTGAATCGGCATATCGTCCCCGTATCGTCGGAATGCCCGTCCGCGGCTCCGCGATAAAAACTAAGTCTGCACCCTGTTACCTAAACGTTCTAGATTCAGGCGGCGCAACGTCGGTTAACCGAAAGAGTCAAAAAAAAGGAACAAAAAGGCGAGGAAGACGATCGTGGGCGTGCACGCACGCACGCACGTGCGCGCGCGCGCGCGAACGAACGAAAAACAAGTGCGCCGAATTGCGGTCGCACGCGCGTTCAAGGTATTCTCTTGTTCTTTCTTCTCGGACGTCGCTCGCTCTAGAATATCGTCGTACTGGACGTCGAACGTGGACAGTTGTTCACTCCGAAGTTCGGATTCAATCCTATCACTTGATTCGTCTTTGAATTCCGTGTCAGGGGCGTATGATGCGACATCGAATCCACGGAGTGCTGCCATTGCCAACAGCTGCGGCAGAAGTATCGGAAACATGCCTGAAAAGAGATTTTAAAATTGCATTCTGAAATTTAAAAGTGTATATAAGGAAACTCCGAATTTAAAACCGGAAATTAAACGCGTCACGAATCATTTCAATTTGTATTTGAACTACCCTCATATAAAAGGATTCAAGTCGTGCTAAATTAAAGCTTATCTATATTTATCACGAAAATAAAGATACTGTCACGTAGAAAGACGAGATAAACCAGGAGTCTAAATGTAGATGCGAGATAAAATAATTAAATTTTCCTCGTACCACATCGCGACAGAAGTAGTGTCCTTGTTGCACAACGCACACGGAACATATCGATTCCTCGATGTACGGGTCCACTTGTACCTAAGAAAAGTGCAAGCAGAAAATTATACAAACGGAAAATATAGTTTCTATCATGCACAACTTCGAGGATATAACGTACCTTCTTCGTAAATTTGTCAGTCTTAATTTCTATGAATGAGGCGGTGATCGCTTTGAAGTACGACTGCTTTGTATTGAATGTAACACGGCCGGATCCAATCGGATATTTATATTTATCCGTATCGATACCTAAGATCATTTTTATATAATATTATTCAGAAATTATATGTGAAATGTGACAAAAATATTTTTAGATATAAAGTGAAACGTTCAGTAATAATTACCTGCATAAATAACTCCATAGAAAAGATCATCCATGACTTTTGCTAATCCTGCGGCCGTTAGCATACCGTGTAGTGCACCGACAAATACCGTTTTGTGCGCATCGAGTCTTTGTGACGAAGATTTGACGTAGTTACTGTTCTCAAGGATCCATGGAATCACTTGTACCTGTGAAACAATTGTAGTTATAAAAATTTAATTTTAATTACGCCTTTGTGAATATACATGATGCATATACGGTATCATCAGTTAACTTACATCCTTAGGCTTTGAACGCTTAGATATAATTTTATAATACCATTTCTTGCCATTGGTAATATCGTGGGTGCAGCAGGACAGCATCGCTCTGACCTGAAAAATATATCATTTATATAATTCACATTCTTCGCATCATTTTCAATTAATTCGATTTCATTTATTTGCAGACGCGTATTAATAATCGAAATGCAAATGCACCTGTTTCTCTGATTCAAATATAATATAGGCGTATCCTTTCGGCTGAGCGGACGGTGCTTTTGCCGGCCACTCGACGCGAACCGGCCCGAACTGTTTGAACGTCGAAATGAGAATAGCTTCTGTAACATCCCATGGCACACCTCCTAAGAATACCTTCGGAGAATAAGCGACCGGCTCCTCGGTGCTCTGTGGCAAGAAGCCGCTCCATGTGCACGTTGGGTAGCAATGTGCTGAAATAAATACGAAATAGAATTGCCAAAACATTAAAACTTTGCAAAACCTTGTCAATGGATAATTTAATTATTGCTTCTGAAGTCTTTTATAACGGTTTTAATCACAAAAGTTGACGCCACAGCTTGAAATTTTCGAAAACATAGTAGCCTTGAAATTTAGGTTGAAAGAACTTTGCTTGCAACTCAAAAACTATCGGCAATGATATTATCAAAAAAGATTGACTCTAAACTTGTCGAAAGAATTTCGCTGATATATAAAATATGGGTGCAAATTTGTAGCAATCATTCGACTCATTTAAGCAATTTTTCCTATATCGCGTATAAATAATGGCAATAACGATAATCGCACTGATCTTCCGCACAATGTCGATGTATTACTACGTACCAGCGGCGTTTCGGTGAGATCGTGCTACTCGATCAAGCGACAACGGTTGACCCAATCTGCGCGCGGCACTTCCAAGACCGGTACAGCAATTTTTCTCGTGATTCAAGAGAGAATTGAGAAAATTGCTGCGATTTTGCCCGAGACCGTGATGATGCTGGTAATAATGCGGACTCGTTGGATTCTGTTGTAACGATGACAAGTACTTCTTCACAGCCATACGCTCGAACGCTGTCCTGTTACTGGGACACGTGTTCGTCTTTGATATTATGGAGTCCAAGGCTGGCGGGAAGCAAGAATTCGACGAGGAATTCAGTGACAAACAGTTCTGTGAACAAGCATTTTCGACAGTATTACGTGGAGAACGACGCAATAACTCACGGCGAGAAAAAAATTCTCGCTGAAGAAATATTCACCATTATTATATCCGATAAGGAGCCATCCACGCTACCGATACCGCTTGTTTCCGAGTCTGCCGGTGAATTGGAACGTGAGCCGTTACATCCCAAAAGATGAGAGAATTCCAGTGTCGGACTACCGCAGTCACTAGTAAATTAATAAATTATTGTTTGTAGAATATGCAAAAATTTCAATAATCAAGTATCATGTATTTACCATATGCAATTTCATATTGATTTAATTAATATAATTGACTAGAAAAATTACTCTTTCAGATTTCGAGATATATTTTCAAATGAGAAAGAAAGAGAAACGTGATGTATTATTTATGCTTGAAATATATATTTGCGATATTATTTTTATCTTTCGTACAATCTTCTAAACTTTTAGGTACCTGTACGGTGTAGAGCAACCCCGTATAGGACGACCCAAGTATGATGAATCAGTGGGCGATGACGAAGAGCCGGGGTATTGGAATGACGGTCGACTGGTCGGCGAAGACGGTGTATTTGTACTGTTACTGGCAGTAGACGAGTAACCGTAGGGATCGGACGTGAAGCTGCCAGGTGTGCTGGGACTGCCGGGAGCGGTTACCGAAATCGGCGAAGTTGGAATATCCAGTCCAGAGGAATTCGAGCAAAAACCGTGATTGCGATGATACTGTATACATACGTAATTGTTTAATAATCAATTACCTGCAATTACACATCACAAAGTCAATTTCGTCTACTATTACAGCAATTCTTTTGTCTAACGCATTCTCACGCATCAGAGACGAATCGTATCTCTTGCAATCTAATTTTTCGGAGAGATAAATCGATATCGCTGCTCAGTGAGTTCGAGAAATCTCAATTCCACAAAAATACGAAAACCATTCGCCATCTTTATCTCAAATGAAAAGAAGACGATACTTATATTGACGACATTGAGAATTGAACTCATTGAAATTGCTGCTTTGTGTTCTAATTAAGCAAGATATCGGACTGTGCGAAGCGAGTCCGCGGTACCGAAACCGAGATGAGTAGTTTCCTCCGCGCACACGCATTGCGTTCTGGAAAGCAGTTGGAATACATCCAAATTGAAACGTAATATTACGCGATGGCTGGAGTGCGCGATCGTTTGAAACGCCAGCGTCTTTGCGTCGGTTTCGATTAAAGAAAGAAAGAGAGAAAGAAAGGAAGAGAAGGAGGAGGAGAAAAAGGCGACGTGTGCGTTCTGATAGAGTCGTTTGACTCGCAGCAGCGGATTCTTAGTCCTTGCAATCGTCTCTATTCATTTTACCCAAGTCATTATACTGAAGCGTTGCGCATGTAATTCATCAAAGAAAGGAACTTTCTTGTGATTTGCGAAATATTTAAATATTTGATGTACAAAATCAATAATTCAAAACAAACTACCAAGTTTGGGAGTTGAACTGTTTTTGAGTTCTTCATTGGAAAAAGATGGTTAACAAATCTACTATAAAACATTGCCAGAATGAAAGCGCGACGACGATAGTCGTGTATATTATACACTGTATAATACGTATATAATCGTATATAAGCCAAAATCGATAATAATAACTGAAATAAATTAATCAAACACTAAAGCCACACAGAAACAGACAAAATGGGAAGAATAAGATGGTTGGAGTTATTCCAGTGATCATTATTCCAGTGCACCGCGGAATAAATGTCTGCTAGCAATATGCTTTACGTAGTTGTTATGCGTTACATTTATCATTTTTATCGCCATTCTGCATGTAATATTTGCAGCTTCGCCAATCTTATTGCCACAGCCGCGCTCTTCATCGAATCGTATTTCATGTCAAACGAGCTCTATATGTCAGAAAAAGAAAGGAAATCGCAAGTAACATAGCGTCACGTAGCTAACAGTATCATCTCTCTCGTAAAACGTCGGTACAACAAAGTAATGCAAGTACAACAATGTAACAAAGCAAAATAAGAGGCACTAAAATATAATTAAGTAAATATAATTAGAGATATGTAACAGTTAAATTTCTACTGGATATCATTCACTCGATGTACACTTACTAACGAGAACGAGAATAAGCAAAACAAACAAGACGAGATATAATAGACAATTTTTATTCGAGTTTGTTTATGGATGGCGACGTAATTTATTCTTACCGATACACCTATAATGACAAATTATACTGCAGCACGTTACACGTAATTAACAGAGCGCATCATCCCGGATTGAAACGGGAATTGAAGCGGAATCTGCATACCGCTATTCCGTATCTCGCGATAGCGTGTCTTATCGCGATGCGGCCGGCATCGTATCGACTCCCTGCTGCTCCACCTACTCTATTGCTACTATCCGTGGTTGTAATAAAAGTCGCGTTAAATGTCTTGCTGTACAGCTCGCTGAATTTTTAATTAGCCTATGTCGCCCGAGAGCGCAGTGATGATCAAACTCTCTCGAGCTCTTTCGCGACTCAACGAACTCGCGGGACTTTACCTCGTGTTGCTGTTGCGAAGAAGGTCCCTGGCTGAAACCGCCTAATTGGTAATTACGATAACTCGGAGAGCCAACCGTGGATTGGTTTCCCATCAATGATCCCCGAGGTAAATTCAGCCCGAACATGTCTGAGATTGCACTTTCGCCTGGTACAGAGAGAAGAAAAGAAGAGAATTAATATCTGTAAATATTCAAATAAAGATAGGCAAGAGCGAAAGCGCGAGAACTGGCCGCTTTCACGACCCAAGAGCAAAAGTCAAATCGTCAAGAAATGCAAAATTGCGCGACAAGGTGGTCGGAGCAAAATCCGTGAATCTGGGCGATCAAAACTCTCTTCTAGAGATTCCCAGTTTTCCGCGGAGCACCTACAATTTCGTGCAGTAAGTTGACTATCCATTTTCCTCGTAGCTTAACTCGTAGAAACTCATATCGTTTGCATGGTAAATAATATGGAGGAAAGGCGAGTATGGTGAAAAACAGCGTGTCTTACCGTCAATGCTGACGTTTTTGTCCGACTGCGAGGAGGAGGAGAGATCCTGCAAGTAACTCGGGGACGGTGGTGTTATGTCGAGCAGCAAATTGTTAATCGACTGCAACTGTTGCAGTCTCTCGCGCTCTTGGTCGCGCTCCTTGCCACGCTCCCGCTCGCGCGTCTGGCTCAGCTTGCGTAGCAGCAATTTGTTACGTTCCCGATTTTGCGTGGCATCCTGATGGTGCAATGAATCCTGATGATGCATCGCGGCGCCTTGGTCGAATCCGGCGTCCGTACCGTCGCCCTCGTCACTAAGCGAGAAGTCCAACTGCAAAATAAACATTTACTTCATCAATCATTTTTATACATATATTATATATAGTATATATACCCGAATATAAAATAAAATATCTCAAATAATATTATAAACACGCTTTAATAATATTTCGACCGATCCAAGTAACAATAATGATGTCATAGACGTCATTACGCTGTCTTCTGACGTCACTTTGCTACTTGGAGCGATGAACTAGACTTTTTCTCGAGAAATTAGGACGCGCGATTAATTGAGTCTCGAAAAAGAGAATTGAAGAAAAGGATTGAAGGACTTTGAAAATAAGTAATAAAAATAAATGGCTTGAAGTATAAAGTTGCCTCGAAAGAAGGTTAACGCTGTGTAGTTCATCGCGCGTACCATAAAGCTAACCCAATTTCCGAGAAGCGCGATTACACGTATACGTGATCTAATATATTTACATGGCGCACATACTCTCTCTGTTAACACAAGTTTCTCCAAAAGTCACACATTTACAATCACACAGCAGTTTCTCTTTTCCCGAGCACTTCCTCCCAATCCGAGAACCATGAACTCGTGATCGCTTCTGGTAAACTATACGGGCTTTTCGTCACGTTAAAGTAAATATTCCAGATACTCGATCGACGTAATCGAATGTAAAGTTATTTATATAGAGTGTTTACGCGCGCGCCGAACCTCGAATCGCATTCCTAAAGCTTACACTCGTAACACCTCTCCGCATCTTTGCCACGATATCTCGTGCTTTAATCGCGATGCGATGCGTTTACACGTTGCCCGGGTCTGATACATGCGGCACATACTCACGCAGTTTTCGCACTCAGGTACGCACGTAGCCGTGACTTAGGTCCGCTTCCTCACGGACTCCGCTTATTTCCCGACGGTCGCGATCGTAATGGCAGGAGGAGCGGCTCGTTTCACTTCAAAATCGCGGGCGCTTCGCGCGCTCGGCGGCCGAGTGTCGCGCACGAACGGTGTGAACGTAGCGGACGTACTGCGCGGCGCGCGCGACGAATCGAAAACAGGACTCCCTGAAGGACGCCACGCTGCCGGTGAAGCGCGTTTGTGGAATTCGGGAGAAAAAAATTCTTTACCAATGGGGTGGGGAAGCACATTCCACCGAACTTTTCTCGGATCGCTTTCGAATACGGCCGCCGAGTAACCGCCCCTCGTACACGTGACGTCGAAATTTTATCTAGCGTCTACGTCATCGGTGACGTAGGATCGCAGAACCCCTTCGCTCGTGACGCGATGCCATCTGCGCTTCGCAATGATCTTGCACGGTCATTTCGAGCGATTACGACCGATACGTTGTAAATGCAACTTGACGAATGGAGCGAGATATATCGGAAGGAATGTATAATAATAATAATGGCTCATCTGATTCATCTGGTTCTCACGTGATGCTTTATTTTTTCTCGACACGCCACGAATTTAAGACTCTCGGAGCTCTCAAAAAGAAAGGCGACAATGCCGATGTCTAGTGCGCAGCATAATTGTATGAAATCGCGCGCGCTCGTAACAAAGTCGCGGGGACGCCTCGTCGTGGATCGGAATTTCGTGAGCCGGCGCGAAATAGTATCGCGATTCGAAGCACGTGCGAGTCCACTGCCGAGACTATCGCGAGATCGATCGACCCAGATTTTTGGCAATTCCGCGGGGTGCATTGATCCTGCACCCTCCCTCGGACGCGCCTACGCGCCCGCGTATCCTTCCGCAGGAATTTCAGAGAGGGCGCGTTCTTTCAGAACGGAGTATACGTATTCGCGGGGATCAGGTGTTCGTATGTACGTACATACACGCACATATCGCGGGCTCCGACATGTCGCCGTGTTTATTTACGTTTGCGCGGCGCAGGACATTCCTTCGCCGATCTACGCGTCTACGTGGTCGACGTAGCGCCGAATTAACGAGCGAGCGTTTCGCGCGCGCGTTAAAGGGTAAAAGCGAACCCGGTGATCGGAATCGGAAGGAATCGGGAATGAGCAGCAGGCGCAAAAGCCGGGATCAGCCGGTCGCGTCTCCGCGGTCACCGAATTCCGTGATCTCGTCCAAGTGCGCCACGTCCATGTGTAGATCGTCTACGCGCGTACGTGAGACTCGCGCTCGCTCAAACCGCTCAGAATTTATATCATGCATTAAAACGTACGCGCGCCTCTCCGCGCTCGAGTGGACGCGAATCCATACCTCGAACGCTAATCCGGATTATCGTTACGACGTTACGAGCTCTAATCCCGCGAGGAGGCGAGAGAAGGAGAAAGACGGAGAACACGGTGACCAAAACTTACCGGTTGTATCAGCGTGGGCATATCCGCGGGGTGGGACACTCGATACGATTCCGCTGGAAAGAATCGTCACGGAGGCCTCGGCGGGTGCGTGCGTAAGCGTGAATCAGCTCGGCGCGGCTCGCTTCCGCACGATCTCGTGGGACGCGAGCGAGTGAGTGAGCGAGTGCCGCCGACTCGACGTCTTCCACCACTAATAACAACGCGTGATTAAGCGGTGTACTTCATACGTCGCGCGTACCGCGAGAAGTTACGCGCGAATGACGGCGAGTCGGCGACGAACAGCGGCGGCGGCGGTGGTGGTGGTGGTGGTGACGACGACGACGATGAGGGGTGGATTCTCGGGACTGGAGAACGCCCTGCCGCGGTGGAAAATCTTGAGACGCGATTCTTTCCGCGATTCCCGGAACGTACCTGATTCGCCGCTGTTCGACCGCCGTTTCCCTCGATTCCGGACAATCGACCCAATCTCGTTCGATTTATTGCCGATAACACGAGGACGGAACGCCCATTCTTCCACATTTGTCGTGTACCACCCCGAGTGGATTAAAGATCCTCGCTCTCTCTTCCTCTTTCGCACGCGTGCTTTCTCTCTTCTTTCTTGCTCTCTCTCTGGTTGTCTGTTTCCGTCTTGCACGCAACACGCACCGTTGGTCGGAAAGAATCCGGAGAATTTTCGAAGCCGCCGCGCAAATGCGCAGCTCTTGTCTCGCTATTGTCGTATCTTTCTACTTTTGTTCTAAGAAAAAGTCGAAAATTTAAGAAATTTATAAATAAGAATGTAGCACTCTGCGAAAGCTGTATTAGAGAAGGATGCATAGACGATGTGAAGATATTCTCAGATAATTTCTCATTATGACCGATCGATTTGCTAATTCTGGAAGTAATAAAAATTTCGAACTCGGAGTAGTTTTTTCAGACTTTTTATTTCTCAATCAGGTACATTGACACAATACCTGGATAAAATTATATTGCAATGTATATATTGCAAGAAATCAGTGACCTTACAAAGTATCAAAACTAGAGTATGTGGAAAAGCCACATGTACATTATTTACACCGTTGTTTTACATAGAGAATAAATATAAGTTCTGAATTTACTTTTTATTGTATAGCAGGTGAACAGATCATGTGAGAGAGAGAGAGAGAGAGCTCGCAGTTTTACTAATACTCTATGTGCGCGGTGGATGAATCTAACATCTCGACCTCGGAGCTGTCGCCAGTCGAGTAATTAACAACCAGTACGTCTCGCGTTTGCCGTTCCAATTTGCCGGGCGCGTTATCTTCCTCCGCCTTGGCAGAGTTCTCTCCCCAGCTGCCTGAGAACAGATTGACCCTCAACTTCTCGACAGCCTGATCGGCGGCCGAACCGCTGGCTACGCTGCTAGAATTTTCCATAGACAGCCTGACTTCGCCGTCTTCGGATTTATACTTTGGTATCTCCGCAGGCGCGTCTGGAAATATTTCAGATCGGTCGTGAACAAGCTCTATGATCTCATCGCGGATTTGAGAAATCATAATTTTTCGCAGAAAAAAGAAATGAAAATTTTATTAAATTTTTTATTAAATTAAAAATTTTTAATTAATTTTATTTTCCTTTCTACATCTTTTCTTTTTAAAAGATACTTTTGTGTCCTTTTTATCGACAATGGTGCCAATTAAATTCCACGCATACCAGGGTACGGAGGTGCCTCGTCCACTAATTGTTCCATTACGTATCCCAGCATGGTGGCGGTGAACGTGTCGTCCTGTCTAAGACCGAGTGCCCTGTGAAAAGCATCCACCGCATCCTGGATATTACCCATTAGCGCGTAAATGAATCCGATTGACGAGTACGTCGACGGATTCATGGGATCCAAAACCAGCGCTTGCTGGTGATACTCGAGTGCCGCTTCGTACTTTTTCATTTTTCTGCAGGTGTGCGCCATATTGTTCAACAACGCCTCCCATTTACTGGGCAGAACCACGTTCCTCAGGTCGCCCTGAATACTTTTCATGGCTTCCTTAAATAATCGTTCCGCATTTTTGTAACTGCGCTTAACAAGAATAATTCTTGATAATTTTTATGTAGATAGATACTACATGTAAATGAAGTTCTCGTGTTTCAATAAAAGGAGGTACTGCGAGCTTTTAGAATATGAAAATAATACTCACTCTAAATTGTAAAAGCATATAACACCCATCTCGTGTATCACGAATGGATCATTCGGCGCTATTCCTTGAGCCTGCTGGAAGAACTTGTCGGCCAGCTTCGTATTATTCGTCAAACCGCACTCTAATCCGATGTATAAAAGCGGCAGGTGGCAGCCTTTCATGAGCTGCGACGCTTTGAAATAAGCGGCCATTGCTTGATCGTGTTCATTCTCTACTGCGAAGGAATGCCCATATGCCAACCAAGCGGGGCCAAATAGTCTGTCCAGTGCAGTAGCTTTTGCTAGGTATCTTCTTGCTTGGTCGCTTTTACCTGAAATAAAACAGTACGGTATTTTTATAACTCGAATTATTAATTCGGTTAAACCAATCTCCAATTTTTCCGTTTCACTCTTGTAAACTTGCACAGTCACATTTTAAAGTACTTAAAATATTTTTCTTCCTTTTTGATTCGACTTAATTTCGATTTACTTAAGAAACGTAAGTTGAAATAATAATTTACCTATCGTATAGTAATAACATCCAACTGCGAACCACGCCAAGGCCATTTCCGGATATAAATCCACCAGTTTATGTGCCAAATAAAATAAAGCTGAGGAATAGAGCGTCCTTGTTAACACACATTCTAATGTTATCCATTCATTTCAAAATATAAACGAAGCGAACTTACCATTGGTCTTCTTAAGCTCGACTAAACAGGCAATGTGCACTGGAAGGCAGGAGTTGTGATACGGATCCTTTTTCAAGATTCTGGACATTAGAAATCTCACGTTACGCATTGTAAGAAAAGCTGCAAACGTGAATAGCGTAACGGAAACGCTAACGTGACTTACTTCTCTGTTAGCGAGAAACACTGATGATAGTCACAATTATAATATAACTTTTCGGCTTTCGCTACTTGCATGTCCAAATTGTCCACTAATCTGTCGGTGACAGAAATTCCCATCACGTTACATGTAACTGACGATTCTTTTGTGTTTGGTTCCTGATACTTCTTTAATTTGCTATCGTATAACAGTCGCAAAAGCTCCTCCTCGCCCTTCGTACATTGTTCAACAAATGGCAAGGACTCCAGGAGTTCCCGCTCTACACCAATATTATCGTTACATAAAGCGCGTTCAAAAAAGATAATACGTGGCAGAATTCATGTGATATATACCTTCAGATGCCGAGAGCATCTGGTTTTGCACCAAAGCTTCAAATGCTTCATACGAATAGACATCGCACTGTAAAGCTTGCTTGTAGCACTCCGTCGCTACCGCTCTGTTATCCATAGCTTCGTACACTCTTCCTTTTATGTACAGTATCGAGCTTTGAACCTGTAACACGATTGCAAAATGGTAATTCCAAATTTTTATGCGCGACCACAAAAAGAATTGAGAGAAAACGTTATAAATTGATAATATCATCAGAAATTCACACATTTGTCGCACTTACGTTTCTCGGAGCGTCCTGGAAGATGTCCATACGCGTGGAGAAGGTAATACCCGCCTGCGTAATATTTGTGCATATTTCAGACTCGTTGATGACTTGCAACGCATCGTTGTATTCCTTCGCTTCCAACAGACATCTCACAGTCAAGTAATGACACATCACATCGGTCTGCACGAACAAATTGTCATGTAATTTATTATCTGACTCATCGTGAGTTGCAGAAACATAAAAATACGTTTTGCAACGGGAATTTGTACAAATATACCGTTTACATGAACCAGTTATTGTACATATTGAGCTGAGAAATTGCTGCGTGCTGAAGTTACCTTCTCCAGTCCGTATCTCTTCATGAGATGCGCTGCGCGATGATACTGCTTCATGAGGTACATACATTGCGCTAGAACGCACACGTCCTTCGGATCGTCGTTGCTCAATGACACCACTTTGTCGGCCCAGAACAAAGCAGCGCTGTACAGGTGCTAGAAATAAGTACGGCTAATCTTGCGCCCGATTCCTCCCCCCCGATTACTGATTTCGCTTCAAGACGAGACTTACCAGATCGATGTACGATTTGACTAACTTCCTATAGTTCTCCAGGTCAATGCTTTTCTCGTCCAGCGAGTTATGCATGTTGTTATTATCGGCGCCGCGATGTGACATGTCGCATTCGAATTTTGTATACAAGTCAAAATAGGTTAGGAAATCTGTGCTTTGCGGCCTTTGCGGCGCGCGTCTCGGATCTTACTGACGCATGCGCGTGGCGTCTGTACACCTTTACACCTAGCCTCACCCATGCTTATCACCGAATGCTTATCAAAGCCTCAATTTCTGACATCTGTCTTTCACGTTACTAACAATAAATGAAGAAGCTAAGCGCACTTCAGAGCACTAACGATTTCCCGCAATATCATATTATTGATCAATATTATTTTGTTGAGTGCCGACAAATCTGTTTCTTTCAATGACTGATTCTCTGTTAAGCATAAGATAAAATGTATAACTCTTTTATGAGAGGAAAACTCAAATTTGTAGAAAGAGTAATTAAAAAGAACAGATATATACTGAAACTTTTAAACAGCTAAAAAATTGCTCAAAACTTTTGGTCCTTTTTTCTTATATGTAAAATTGAAGATATAATAAAAGAACGCCGAGATTTGTACCATTTATATTTGCAATATATTAAATAATTATTAATTAGATACATCATGTGCGATAGTAATTTAAAGTCATATCATTTTTATATGTACATCTTTTTCTTTCTTTCTTTCTCTCTGCTTTACGTTTTTCAGTTCGCAATATTTTAACAATGCTTTCATAACTCGTTACGAATCTTAATTATTATGACACGAGTTGCATGTACCAGATATACACATAAAACATTAGCTCCTTTCTATTGTAGCTTTTTCCCCGCCTTGTATCACCCCTCGATATCGCAATATTAATTATCATACAAAAGTGGGCGACTATCGCGTACAACGCTAAATAATTAGTCGATTATTCTGTCCATCGATGCCCCCGATGCAGAGATGCGTCTGCATCGGCGCTGGAGTTTTCAAGATCTATGAATAGTGAGTACATCACGGGCGCAAAACAACCGAAACCGAACGAATCGTTACAAGAGCAACTCGCATACTACTTGTACAGATTGCTTGCAACTTAAAAAAAAAACACACTAAAGGAATGAAAGTTTACAGGGCGCTCGAGGATTACAGTCCACCTCGTGCATCCGTCACGGTACACATCGATAGGTGATATTCCTCTCTGGTAAATTTTCATCTCGAATAAAATTCTCGTTATTATAGCAGCCGATCTCTTATTCTTTCTTAGTATGAAACTATTTTCCCTAACGGGAGGAATTAATTAATGATGAATCAAGATTAACGTCACGTTCGACCGTTTGAGGTGGACGTTGAATCCAGACTACCCGCGGTTTCGTACTACGCAGTCAGTGTGTGTGGTGGTGGGACCTGATTTAGCGAGAAAAGAAACGTGAACGTTTAATGAGACGTAATACTGTTGAGTCGATTACTTTAAACTACCTAATCTCGGTTCAGAAGCTCAAATACGTGCAGTGATTCGAATGCGCGTTCGCGTATTACAGTACAATTATACTTGCGCCACTTTGTGATCGTTCCGTCCCTCGAGCCTCCGCGAGACTCTCTTTCGGGACGACCCGTTCCGGGACGACTTTCATTCATTAAGCGCGTCATTGAGCATCCAACGTTAAACATTACACGATGCGAAGGAGGCACACACAAAAGTAGTTATAAAATCGCACTTTACATTCACACCTAATTGAGACACGGTCACGAATACCAAAAATTAGATTTCCATTTCGCGTGCTTCGTGCACGCGCGCAAAAAAAAACAAACAGAAAGGATCGCTAAACGAATGCCGCCGTTGATTAACCGGTGGAGATTGAGGTGAAATCTGTGACAGCACCACGTGTGTACGTGTACATACATCACATGGATCTTTTAAAAACCAATCGATGCAATAAATAGCTAATACATAATACAAAAAGTTAATGCTGATTACAATAATAGATTACGTAAACGTAATAACATAAAATAGTAAACGATAATCGATATCGATAACATGCCCTTTGTAGGTAACCTAAGGCTAAGGAGGAACTTATATATTACACTGAAGTTTCGACAACTTATTTAAACATGACTAAGCTTTTCTTTTTGCGGTACACACCAGCGTATACGTTTCATATAAAATTCGAAGACACCTTTAACAGCTCGCTCGTTATCATCCTATGGGGATGAAACTTCGCGACACTCTGTAATTGCGATGTCCGGAAATTTCCCTCTGCGAAATACCATAGTCAAAAGATTCGTGGGGAAAGCAAGAAATACAAGCGTATCACGATTATAATTCATCACGAGCTTTTCCGATTATGATAAAACGCGAATTTCCAGACAGTCCGTATATAAAACACATACGAGCCCCAGCAAAGCATATCCTCCATGTTCGTCGTTCCGATAACATTTATGTTACTGTTGCAACCGTGTCGGTTCACCGGATGTATCGATTCCTGAACGGCTGACAATAAATCAATACTGGAAAATCAATAAGATGACAGATCTAGTAACCGACTTGCTATTACGAGACAAGAATAGTTCTAAAAGTCAGTAGGACGTATCGGAATCGTCACGATTCCGATAATTTAACACGTTCCCTACCGCGTGTACCATTTTACACGCTGAAACTCATTTTCAGACTGTGATATTTTTATCACTGGTAGATAAAGTGTAAGAAAATAATTGCTGATATCACTATTGCATGCTCTATGATGATGTTTGTTAAATTGCATCAAGATTCACTATTTACTCCTACTAAAAAGTAAATTTGCAGCTTACAAAAAGCGAAAAAATAGATAATTTTTACATATTTATCAAACTCTATGTGCCGTTATAACGTGTTATAACCATTTTTAATACACATGACCTGAAAATGACAATTTAAAAATGGTTTGGCAGGGAACGTAACGAGAACCAGTTCTTGTTGAAGATGCAGAGCATGTAATATGCATTTATCCATAAGCGTTTTAGTTTTTTTTTTTGCGTGCACGAAAGAAAAGCGATATTGAACACTTCAAGAATCGGGATATTCAGTGAACCGACACGGACGCGTTGCGCTACATATACCGTCCTAAATCAATGTTAATAAATTATTACAAATCAGTTAGTAAATATATATGTATATGTACGCGGTTTGACCGTAACGCGCGTAATTATGCCGCGAGGAATTTAGCTCAGCGTGATTAGAAATATAGAAATTAGCGTAGTTGGCAATGGCAGTACTTGGAAGAATAGAGATACAAATTCTTGGATACTCTCCTACCGACTATCACAATGCTTTACAATACTAATATCATAATAGCCCACGATGAAGTTCGTTAATTCACGAGACATCGAGTGACCGGTGCAAGAAACGACTCGTTATATAATATTGCTGCTTTCCTTGCAGAGGTCTCGTACACAATTAATGGATAAATAATTCGAGTACATACTGGATACAAGTGAGACAGATCGGACGTAATGTTTCAACACATATCCAAGGTTACGTATATTATACTTAAAGCAGACATGATAACAAAACCGAAAAGCGTAAAACGGCGATCGTGAGATTTTCCGGAAGCGGTGCCACTCGAAGTTCTCGTTTTCTCACTTTTCATCCATTATTACCTGGATAAATGTCACATACAACCAGAGACGCGCATTGCGCGACATCTTGGAAATATGAAACTTTCATCGTCATACGAATGTAATCGCGCGAATTTATGTATCAGTATGTAACGCGCGTTATTATACCTTTTCCGTATTTAATCAGTAGTGATTTTCATTTTCGTTACATTACGGTATCCAATACAGTAGATGAAGATAAAATTTGCATACAGTCGATGCGTGTGTCGATTGAATTGGTTTATACCTAGATTCCAAAATCTTTTGAAATGTTTGATGCTTGCAAGTGTACGATCCTTAATTGTTACGATTCAACGAAGATGTATATGTATAGAATTGTCAGACGAGTCGGAAGTTTACGGCTAATGTAAGAGGCTTAATGTATCTCTTAAGAGCCTCGCACTTTTTAGGGTTTGTCGGCTTTTATTCGGAATCTTTACCGCGCGATCGTAATCAAATTTTACGTATATGTCAAAATTTCGGTTCTCTAAGCTTGTGTAGCAGATAATCTTTGGTTACCCAAAAACATCTATCGATACGTTGTCGGTTAGTTGCTACTGTATATATTCCTGTAAGGCAGAAGCCATTTTTTTATCATACGTTATAATAATACTTCTAGATCTCAAAATCTTAAATAATTGTGGCGAACACCCTGGCCACCGTTAAACCACATTTTTCATATAATTTGTGTGTGAACTATATATAATCACATTCATATTTCTCATATATTTTGAAAGAGTTCCATAATATCGATTTTATTCGTTTTCAGCAAGATCGATGATCCAACTCTCTCAGATGAAATAATCCGGGGCCTCACGTGTACGTATAAATTACAATACACAATAGTAGAACACGAAACGATACATAATTACGTCACATAAAGTTACAAGTGTGCCGAATAAAACATTTATAAAATAAAATAGAATACTTTTATACTTTACTTGGTGGGATTTTAATCAATTCTTAAGGGGATCCTGGAGTTGCTAGTGAAACAGTGTTGCCATTTGTATAAAAATGACAATTAAAATGCTTAATATAAAAATTTGGCAAGTTGTACGCACAAAATTGCACCCATCCACACTCGGGACAAAATAAAGGAATATAATGAAGCTTTTCGAAGTGACTTTAGAAGCGTAATAAAAGAGAACGGTTTATTCTCCTTTACAGAATCAAGGAGAATAAACCGTTCTCTTTTATTACGCTTCTAAAGTCACTTCGAAAAGCTTCATTATATTCCTTTATTTTGTCCCGAGTGTGTATGGGTGCAATTTTGTGCGTACAACTTGCCAAATTTTTATATTAAGCATTTTTTTGTGCAAATGGCAGCACCATCACGAAGAAATTCCCTGGTCACTCCAGCATCCCCTTAAGAGAAATCACCATAAATTACATCTGAGAGAGTCAAGATGAGATCCGCAAAATCGTTTGTGCCGGATTCTTATTTTATAGTAAAATACCTATATATATATGTATATCTTTGATCAGTGCCTTTTGATGCACTTGTACATCTATATTCGTCGATCGGAGCCCGATACGAGGAACGTAGAATCGTCGTTTGTTCGCTCACACTTTTTGGTCTCGGAAAAGAAAAATCGATCCGGCTTTGTCGGAAGTTCGAGATTAACGCGACAGCAAGAAATTCGATCGTTATACCGATGGATACGATAGCAAAAAATAACGTTCAGTCATTTATAAGGTATAGAAATAGGCTACTTGAAGGATACTGTATACGCATACTCGGGAAGAACATCAATCCGATATATGATAGCAGTGCTCCGCCGCTCTTCTATCTAATCCGAGTCCTCCTCGATCGGTGCAGGTAACATGGAGAAATGCTGCGCGCTAAGCATCCCCCGGGAGAGCGCATACTCCGCTAGAGCACGATGGCAGAACACGTACTGATCCGGCATCTGAATACTGTAGGCCCTCTGCGCTCTGATCTTCTCGACGGTACCTCGTATGTCCACGGTTCCGGTGTCCTCCAATCGCGATATGCAAATATCCAAGGTGCAAAACGTACCTGGACACACGATGTTTCATTTATGTTCTAATTCGGTTTTTACGTGCTTCAGCGAAACATCTTTGTGTCGCGTTATTTGTAAATATAATTTCTATTAACATATTCAATTATAGTTTTACAATTTTTCCAATATATTAATTGTTAATTATTAACATAATAATATTATACAATTATAATTGTAATATAATATTGCAGTTACAACTGTGATTGCACAGCAAACGTCCACCTACCTGTCCTTCCGATACCAGCGCTGCAATGTACGACTATAGGTGGTCCGCGAGGATGTCCCGCCCATGTATCACCTCTGCTAGCGAGCAATTTGCTTTGTTGCTGTCTCACTAGGGACAAGAACTGCAGTAAAACTGTAGCCGATTGAGGAACACCGTAATCCGGCCATGCCGTGTACAGCATATGACAAACCTCCTTCGTCTCATCAGTCTGGAACGAGAGAGAAATGGACGTGAATATGAGAAACAAATCCGATAAAGTTGCAAGCAGAAATGTTCAATTGTACACATTTACCTTATTATTTGTAAGGAGAAGCATGGATATTGTGTAATCTGGATTTGTATCGACGTCAAGGGTAGTTACGGTGAACCCACCGGCTTGCACCTCGTCGCCCGGTTCCGGCCCCCAGTACTGCGCGCACTTTGTGCGCCCACGTTCCACCACTCTGAAAAAGGATTGACGTATTTACGAACTGCATAGTATATACCTAGAGCTTCGAGCGCGAAACATATCGTGATCGATATTATCTTGAAATCCTACAACGCGAAATGAGGTCGAGAATAAATTAGTCTACCTCGTGGTCATAACGACGACCAATGTTTGTTGCTCCCAAACCATTCTCCAAAAATCGCCACACGTCTTAGGCAACGGACCCTGAGTGCTGATGAACGCATTCTTCTGTTTATAGCCATCGACGAAATTCGCGTTTATATAATCGGACGTTGCGTCCCCGTCGATCTGCGAAAGGCAGACTCTGCTGTGGTCGTAGCAGAGCACATCGGTATAGCGATTCTTCGATTGATTGGCCCTTAATCTGGAATATAAAAAAAAATACAAGATTATGGAATGTCACGATGAAGCTAACGCGTCGCGCAAAATCGCCATCTTACGCACTTTGCATTGTTAAATGAACCGTCCGGCGGTCTCTGCCTGATTTCCGTGTATTCCGCTATGAGGCCGGCGCGTCCTCGGGAATGTATATCTGTTATAAATTGCTCCATCGTAACGGCCTGCAGTCCAGGATCGCCATGTAGACTATCATCGTCACTAAAACCAGAACTAGCCGAGGACGGAGGCTGAACTGGGGATGGCGCTTCATCGGTGCCGATCCACGCGTCGCCATTAGCCGTGCTGATCTCGATGTCGCCAATGTTCGCCACATCGTCCTTCACCTGTTTGCTCTTATCAATTACGGGACTAGTCGAGTTACTGTGCGTCGTGGTCACATTAGGATTTTGATGCACCGTTCGATCCTGCGCTGTCGGTGAGACAGGTGTACCCACTCTCGGGGTGACCTGAAAAGACACATACGTCAAATTAAAAAATTTATCGTAATTTTATGTTATTTTATGTATTTTTTATGTAGAGCAATGTTAATTACAATAGTGTTTCTCTCAATCGCACGTCAGTACGGAACAACAATTTAAATAGTCTTTCTAACATAAACTACGTTCGATCGTCAAGTTATACGGCAGACTTGCGCGTTGCACAAATACTGACCTCACACAGTTCACCCCCGCCTCGGTTCGTCATGGATTTAAGACAGTGAAGTAGCCATGCTTCATGCTGTACCTCCAACGTGCCGCCTAAACGATGAGGCAATGATTCTCGCGGGATATGTAACGTCAGTTGTGGGATGGATACCGTGAACACTCGGTCCCTCAACTTTTCACGTACAAATAGCCGGAGGATCTTGAAGGGCGCTTTGAACCACAATGGCGCCGTTACGATCAAGACTTTCTTCAGTTTCGCAGGATAACCACCCTGAAACAACGATGCAGATATGTATGACTCAATGAGTATTTATATACGAAAGCTTAAAACTATTTTATTTAAAATATAAAATTATATTATTACTTTATCCTTATTTTACAATAAACATTATAACTTTAATCGCATATTCATGATGAACAATATCTGAATACATTAAGAACAGTGAGCAAAAAAATACATTTAAAATTATGATTGCTAATTGTAGATCCTTCAACTCATATATTCATTTCAATATTTAATTTAATTTTTAATTTATTTTATTGTTGAATTTCCATTCCAACTAAAATTGAATATTTATATAACATTTATTGTTCGAAATATCTTCCCAAACATTTTACGAGAAAAATATTGGTGCACAGTTGCGCAAACTTTACACGAATCTTGAAAAATTCAGTTGCGCTTGACCTTTCAAAGACATTGCAATAATAGAACGACCCATATATCACACATCAGCAATTCGGTTGCCAACTACTACGAGTCACGTACTTAACGCGAAATGTTTAACGTGCAGAAAACGCGACTGAATCATTCCTAATCGCGTTATCAGAAAATCCGAACACTAAATTGAAAAAAAAAAAAAACTTGTAGCTTCGCGTCCTCCCCGTCACCATGCAATTTCTCCCATCAATCAGCAAATTACATACTACCTACGGATACGCGACCGAATAAATATCGTTACGCGAGCCCGAACGAATGCGCGTCTCATGTTTCCCCAGTTACTTCGTAACGTACATAAAACACAGGAAGCCGAGCGACTTAACCCCCGGGTACAGGCCAGAGGGCGGAAGTACCGTAACGCCAACGACGTCAGCAGCACTACCACCACCATCGCAACCACCACTACCATCATCGTCGCCGCCAACCACCGAGGGTACGTAACAGCCGCTACGTATTCACGAACGTCATCGAAGTACGAGCGCGTACAACGAGGCCAAGGGACACTGGCGCGGTTCGTTCCGCGGGGACGAATCGCAGTTTCGCCTGGAGAAACGTACTTATTTTGGGATCGCACGAACGCACGAACGTAACGCCGCGAGCACGCAAAGTCGAACGCGTAACGTAAACCGCGTTTCACCGTAATTTCCCTCGTGAGAGAATTCAAATCACCGTCGAATAGCCGTGCCATCGCTTGCCCGGTCGATCGATCGTTAGACGGTTTCGAAATTTACCGTGAGCCGCTGCTGCCGAACGCGGCGGCGGCAATCGCAGGCGGGATCGCGGACATATTTCTTGCAAAGTCGCCGCGGCGTCGTCGGCAGCACTCAGGCAGGATTTCCTGAGGAGGGAGAGAACGAGCCACTCGTCCGGAGGATCGGCGTCCTCTTGGCGTCCTCTTGGCGCCCGCCGCGGGGGCACGCGGGTTCGATACTCGAAATCACTGCCGGCACTTCGGTCGGTCAATCGATAGCGTCAGATTAGTATGACACCGCCGGGACGCACACTTGACGGCGAGCTCGACGAGCTTCCTGGTGCTCGTCGTCGTCGTGGAGATAAAAAGGACAACGAAACTTGCCGGGCTCGCTCGCTCGCCTCGCGGACGGGACGCGCGATCGAACGAACGGGGAGAAAGGAAGAGAATCGGGTCGCGCCGTGTCCGAAGTGCGACAAGGTGCTGCAAGGGGGTCACGATGATTACTGACCGCCAGCGTCGCGACGTTAATCGGAGCGCGGGGCACGCATGCGCCGCTGCCGCGCCACCGTTCGGCTCTACCACGCGACCCCTTCTTTTCACCGCCGACATCCCTTACGCGAATTCCTCCCCCTTTTTTATTGCCGACAGCAGAGGTGCAGCAACCGTGTATACCGTAGTGACGTATTGCTCTACCAGCGGCTCTCAACCGCGACTTCCTGTCGCCGAGCGCAGCGACGTCAGCGTCGACGTCGACGAGTTCTCGATAATTGCTTTCGCAGTCGCTCGGAAATTTCTCGGAGCGTTATTTAAGTAACCGATCGGTTATTTTAATGCAAATTACACTTGCAGGGATTAAATCTTAAGATCTCTCACATAATTGCATATAAATGCATTCTTAAATGCATTACAAAACTAGAACAGAAAAAATTGGAATTGCAGAAGAAGCATAAAGTATCATCGCCGCAGTTTCATTAACATTACATCATAAATTGTAAGAGAATTACAAAATTGATGAATGCGATTTCCACTATTCCGTCTGCCAATTCATGCGGAAAATCTCTCGCAAAGCGCGCGCAATAGAATCTTATAACGCAATCTACGATACAAATTAATCTCAATATCTCTCAAATATCGCAGATACTTTAACGACCTTTCAGGTAGAGTGCTTCGCCCTGTTCCATCACAGGCACTGTGGCACTCTTTTCTTCGTAGTTCAACACGCGTTTACAATTACAGGAATAAAATCACGATGTCACGTGGAAAATGCTGGAGTCACCTGACAATGGCACGAGAATGCATCCACGCTATCGAATTCGAGCGAATTCGCTATCGAATTAATTACCGTCCAATGGAAGACACGTGTGAGACAATTAGCACGTATCACGATGCACGTGCAAATGTCACTGCGCATCGAAGCTTTATAAAATAAAAATCGTCATCGGGCGAGACTCTCGCTTCGCCTTGGAATCACGGTTCACTGCGTGATTAAGATCCGATAGAATTGCATGGTGCGTGAAGGTCTTTCACACCTTCGCGCCTTTTCCATAATGAATGACGATAATATCCTCCCAGGGAGAGAAAAAAAGGACACGCTCGTCTTGTAATCGCCCCCTCACGGGTTATTTAATGTTTCTCAAGATTACGTTATAGATACACGTACACGTACGGTATGCATGTGGATGTATCTTAATGACGTTATCGACATTGCTGACGCTATTACTAAAGAAGGAAGTTACTGGGAAACCTTTGAAAGTCACCCTACACGCCGTACTTTGACGTGCCTCGTCGCGTAATCGCAAATCCACTTTTCGTCAAGCGTGAACTCCCTTAAGCCTTGCTGTTCTTTCAGCTGCACATCCCCCTACGTTAAAAGCTAATTTAGATTTCGCGGTTTGTCAAGAAATAGAAGTCTCGAAAAAGAAAGAAAAAAATAGCGAAAAACGAGGCTATATAATAATTGAGACACAATAATTGGAACGCGCCGCGCTATTATAGATGAAAAATGTTTATGTAGCTGTTGAACATTTCTATATAGTTATAAAACATATAAGTTATATAATTATAAAACAACGAAAAATTACAATGTACAAAGCGACAAATTATTCGTCATCGTTAAATCGTAAAAAATGTCGATTACGAACAAATTTCAGCTGGAAACTGTCTCGTATATTCGAATAATGATGGTATTAAAGTGATGCTGCATTCGGGACGGGCCAGGAGAATCGCATATGTCGCGTATGACACCATTTTTTACGTAAGTGGGCCGACCGCATCAAAGCATTAACGCACGGAGACTATTTCGACCGACCGGCGATGACTAATTGGGTTAACTTCAGCGACAGTAATAACTGTAATGCCACTATGCCGGACAAAATTGCGCACAACGTGAATGTTAATCGAGTCGTGCGTTTTAGACGTTGCTAAAGGCATACTTCACGCTCACACATAATTCGTATAATTATTACGCTCTAATCTGTACGGAGAAATTTTTCACGAGAGAGCGCGGAAAGAGAGCTTCCATTCTGTGCCACAACAAGATATTTATATCTCGGAAATTTAGTAGTGCTGCGGATAAAGCAATGTGTGCTACTTTTCGAACATGCAATTATTGTTAACGGTATTCTGTGCATTTTATTAATTTTATATATATAAGCGAATAGAGAGATGTATAATTCCTGTTCGGGAAAGTAAAATATTTATATAGATATTGTAAAAAACATAATATTTTACATATTTCGTAAGCCAATATTTTCTAAAGTATAACCAATAAACTATTTATTATTATAACACAGTTATAGCTAACGAAATATACGGAATATGATTTTTCAACAATATCTAGATATATTATACAAAAATAATAATAGGTCAATCCAATTTTTTTCATATTTTATAACTAAAATTTAGATTCCAGATAAATGTTAAACGTATGCTTTCTTTTGTACATCAGTCGATATTGAATGCAAAGCACCTCCACTGTAGTGGTGGAGGTGGCGAACTAAAATCATGTATCGTAATATATAATATTTGCTGCAAGATAAACTCTTCTCTTATTCTCGATCACGATCTTTTCTCGCTTTCTAATCTTGCTCGGCAGGACTGCTCCGCTTTGCTTGGATGCACGCTTAGATTACACGCTGCTCGATCGCGTCGCATCGAAAAGTATTACGCGTATTTCGAGAGAAAACTGCACAAATCTATATAAGAAAAAAAGCAACGATAATATTGCTCTTTTGCAGCCTGATCTCACGGAATTTAATGTTCCCGAAAGAAGAAGAGAAGAAAATACGAGAGATTTTGTACAGCGTAGGATTGTGCAACGGTTTTGCAAGAGTCAAGTCAAGAAATCCTTGGCATACATTATATTATTCTCAACGAGAATAAACGGAAGCAAATTTCGCGCTCCTTGATTATTCAGGTAACTTGCGCTGATCGTCGGAAATTCTTAATTCTTGGATTTTTATACGCCTTTTCGAAACAATCTTTCAAACAATTCGCCATACATCATGTTACATCCATGTTTAATTAAATTTTGTACATTTTTATACGTCAATTTTAATAATTTAATAAATTTTGAAACTATAGAACACTAAAGTTACACGCAGCTTATTTCGGACATTTTCACGTTATATTTAACAATTTTCAAAGCAATGTTTAAAATGTATCTCGTCAACTTACCTTCAAAAGTGTCAGAATTTTCTGAGACAGATCATAGTCGAAATGCTGGTACTTGCTGTCTGACATATCATAAATAAAAACTAGACCATGCTTCTGAGTTTCTGCACTTTCGAGGGCGGCGTCCAACTGGTACACAACACCCTGGAAAAAATTTAAAAGATAACCATTATTTTAACCAGATCAGAATCTTACAAATTGACGAATTGAAAATTAGATATCTCTGTGAACGTTAAAACATATACATGCTGTTTAAAGAAAACCATCTTGTTTTTTTTTTGTATTTATCAATTGCAAAACTTACCTGAAGAGTCGTTTGGTGCGTAGTGTTTTGTGGAAGATGCAAATGCGCCGTAAAAATAGCTATTGCTGCACCTGTTGCGTCTCTCGATGGCTAAAATAATTGATTACGTTAAGCTGCTTCAAGTCGCACAGTACAATGACCGAATATAAAACGCACGCGGGTTAATTGCCTCCCCCCATCTTACCAGAACAGTAAATTTCCCTGTGCGTAGCTCGCTGAGCAAGGGTTCCTGAGTAGGATGCAAGACTGCTAGTCCCTCTCTTCTCCTAGTGGCTTCATGCTGCTCATATAGAGCCAAAGCTCGCTGAACCTCGAACTTGCGCGCCGCCAAAAACTTCACTGCTGTGCTCCAGGATACCGGGCCGGCACGTCTTCCGGCTCTACACTTATTCACGGCCTCTATGAATTCTTTTGTAGCCTGGAGAAACAGAAATTTCACACGCATATATTTACATATTCTATTATTAAAGAACAAGGTCTTTTGTACAATACAATTAATACACACATAAATCGAAAATAAATTAGATAAGACAAATAAAATTTTTCTGACAGATAGTTACTAATACACAATATATTTTGATCTTACTGTTAATAATGTTTCTAGAATTAACGACTACTTCGACGTAAACATTCGACGTTTCCTCTACTATACCAATTTTTAGAATTTTGATTATTCATGTATTAATCAACATTATTAAAAATATTTATACAGAACAGTCTGCTTAATCAATTATCGCAATAAACAATTTTTAAACAATCTTTATCTTTTAGCCTTGCTATTATTGCAAAAGGAAAAGTGCAAAGTCTCAGCAGAAAGCGATAATTTACTCTATGAATAAATTATCTCCTCTTACTGAACGCAACGTTGGGTAACAAAATTCCAGTCATAATCGCTCAACATCTTACACACATCGTTGCACAATGACAACCTTGAAAAACGGCGCTTCGCGTTAGCGGCGCGCCAGGACAGGAAACGGCGAATTACAATCCTTATCAGCGCGACCCGATCAACGGTGCGCGAACGCAACGCTATGCATATCTCGATTATTTCGTCAACTCATTCGTCACCTTCGGAACTACTTCGTGTGGTAAAGAGGAAAACGAAAAAACAAATGTAGAAAGTGCTCGATTCGTGCGGGCGACGTGACACCGACAATCTCGCATTTCGACGACGTCGACACACGTGAATCTTGCCGTTCGCCCCGACGGAAACGCGACGATCGGCATCTGTAACTTGCAACGCCGAGTGCCTAGGACGAAATTACTCATCGAGGAATCACCGACGTTTCTCGCAATCAACGTGCTTGCCCATCCGCGCTCATTGTTCGTGCCAAACCAGGAGATACGTAAGTACGTAAGATATGTAAAGATACGTTGGCGTCGCGCCGAGAAGATGACGGATCGGGAAGAATTGACGATCAGGATGATCAGGATGACCAGGACGATCAACAATCGACTGGACGTCATTTTGAGGCCCGCTATTAAAACGTACGATGACCGTGGACGTGGTGTACATTACACGTACACACGCGTACACATGCGCCGGTTGTACTACCGATGCAACTTCCGGTGTCCGGCTACTTCCCCACCGGCTATTTCCGGTATACGCCAGCCGGCGGGGACCAGTCGGTACGGCGAGTGGTGTAGGTCGACGCGCGTGCATCGGCGAGCCGAGAGCCGAGGAATTCAACACCGCGATACGCATTTCTGCGGCTCTCTTCGTAACAGACTGCTACGCGTGAATCGCTCTCGCGCATTCATCCGCGTGCGTAATAACGAACAAACGCCGCGGATAAACGGTAGCCATTTCATCGCGACGCGCTCAGCGTCTCTCCGTCCGTCGCCCACCGTTGTGGACGAACACCCTCCTCGACCCCCTCCGCCTCCCCTCCCTCCGTCTCCCCGCTTATCTAGCGATGAATAAACGAAGAGTTCGGAGACGAAGCTGAAAGGAGGGCTCCGGAGACGGAACTGCGCAATAACGCGGCGGACACGGAGGAATCCGCTGTTCACATCCGTCGTGGAAAGTCGCGGAAAGAAGGAAACTAAGTTTCCGGGCTAACATTCCCGGAAACGCGTGTGTATCCGCTGCACGTGCGCATCCGTATCCGCTGAGTCACGTTTATTAAAACGTATTACTACGCCGACGGATTGTTAATAACAGTCATTGAGAACCGCGTGGACGTTAATCGGCGGTTAAGTGAACTTTCTAACGTAAATGGCCGATGATAAAACGGTGAACGGAAAGGGTCAAGGGATCTCCCCGATTAGCGCTGATTAATCAAGGTTGTCGCAGTGACCGGCCCTTAACGCGAGACAGAAGAGGCCTGCGCCTTGAATTAACGCCACGATTATCATTTATCTCCGCCGTGTAATGAGGGCTCGGCACGCTAAAAATACACGTCGCAGCTTCACGTCCGACGGAAATTCAACACCGCAAATCGATACGCGGGAAAACCTCGTTACAGAGGCGCTCCGTCGAGGCGAACCGAGACGAACCGAGTTCGTCCATATTGAGAACTTGTTACACAGGATTACACGATAATTCGCGTATCGACGCCATTCTCGCGTCAACAAGTTCAGTTAATCACAAGGGCGTCCGCAGGGGGAGGGGGCATGATTCAAAATGTTATTTCCAGAATTAAAATATTTATAATTAAAAATTTATACACCTTTTGGGAGTAAAAGCTTTCTCACCGCGACCAGGTGGATGCTGCGCGCTGTGTTTGCAATCTGGCATCGTTTTTTGCTTTATTTCAAGGAAGAACAAGTACTTAATTGTTTGCTGATTCGAGGAGGGCAAATGCCCAGTCTTGCTCCCCTCCCCCCTGCGGACGCCCATAGTTAATCGCATGGCGAAACTGCAAGTGTGTGCAAAAACTTCCTGGTTACGCACACTTTATTTAATATTATGTACTTGTTACGTTACGTTGTAACGTTTCCAAGTCCTTGGGTTTTCTCAATGTTAATCGATCTTGTGCATTACCTAACCTTTATCCGGTTAATGTACTGTCTTCATTGATCATTTGAGAGAAGTTTACAGACTTTCGCTTGGTGAAACAAACGTAGAGCAGAGAATTTGATTGAGAAGTAGAGCGATGACCAGACGGGACGATTCTCCTAACCTTACACGAGCTTGCATCGATAATCGATTTTTGCAGAAACGAGTTCCGTTGAAAGATCAAAGAACATCGCATTACGAATTTATTTATCGCATGATCTAACGTTCCTCGTGCGTTTCGACCGCACCTCGTATACGCAGAAATCAACCGACTCACCGCAGTGGTATTACGTAGAGGTGAATGTTTAAAGCGGCGGAAACGGACGCGAATATAGCCGCGTATCGACGGCATCGCTCCGCTATCGACTCGCGCCGCGCGTTCGACAGCGCGGTTTTAAAATAGTCAAAATTTCCCAATCGGGACGCGCGCGCGCGCGTGTGGGTGTTCCCGAGGAGCCGGCTGCCGGAAACGCGGCTCATTATTAACGCCCGTGCCGCGTTAAAACACTCCGGCGTTTCCGGCGAGCGATCGGCGACCGCACTTTTGCCCACACCCGTCCGCGATTATCGAGATGGATAAAGGAAAAGCAACGTCGCTCTTCGCATCGACCGTGGAAAAAGAGGAAAAGAGAGAGAGAGAGAGAGAGATACAGAGGGAGAGGCGGCGATTTCCGCGGCGTGTTTACGATCACGATCGCCGTGACGCTCGCGAGAGAGATAACACGCGCGAGCGGATGCGAATAATGTTTACGTCCTCGTAGGCGCGCCTGCCCAAGCTGGAGAGTTTCGAACCTCTTTCTTCTTCTCTCTCTTTCTCTCTATCTATATCTGTATCTCTCTTTCTCTCGAGGACCGATAACCGGCGGAGCGATCGCGTACGATACCAATACCGGACATGTTCGATTTTTCGATGCCACGGGTCGCCGATGAACGGACGGACAAGCCGCGCCATCCATTCTCCACCAATTACCAGGCACGTTTTCATCCTCGCGCCCGACGTTGATCACCGGAGTCGGAGCACCCGCGCGCGCAACTCCGCGTTCCGCGGCGCTTGGTCCCTTCGCAGTTACGGATCCGAGAGCGCGGGACCGTCACCATCGCCGTGTCTCGCGAGCGGGTCCGGAGTGCGCGCGATTCATTCTCCGACCAAGGTTCTACTCACTTGTTCCTGCTCGACGGTCAACGTGGCTGCCATTTTGACTTCAACGCACCGACGTGCCCGAGGTGTGTACCAGCGGTGCGCATCGCACGTTACTTCCAGTCCCGACGCCGCGCGCGCTCGTCCGCGAGAGCAAGCATTCTGTCGTTCGCACAGAGTCCGTCCGGCGAGTGCTCACCTGCCCGCTCGCGACACACTACTAATCCTCACTGAGCGAAGCCGCCCTCGGCGACCGCGACCGCAATGAACTTGGCGACGGACCGTGGATCATCTCGACGCGCGACCATTGTTCCACCATCTCGCGCGCACCCGAACGCGCTTGTGACACGCTCCACTCGGTGGACCTCGGCTCAGCTCGATCGTCTTCCCTTCGACGGTCGCGCCGCCATCTTGAAAGCGATCGTGCGCGCGCGGCAGGCGGCGCACGCCCGCCATCGGCCGACGGCATGATCTGGCTACTTATCGTTTTGCACTTTGCGTTGCACTTGCGTTTATTGTTTGCAGATATTATTGATGCATCAATCGTAATTGGTGATTCTGATAACGATGAAAGAAGCTTCCAAACTTTCGATAAAAGGAATTCGTAAATATCGTAGAGTATAATCGACGGAGGCAGATTCTTATAAATATTATGAGTACAAGAAGATATTTTGCATGTTGGACGATTGTTTTAGAAAGATAAGGCTATATCTGTTGGATAGAAGTTTGACTGGTATGCATACGTGACAAACATCATGATAAAAGTCATGTTATTCATGTATAATACGTTACCTGTTGATGATTCACTAGATATCAAATATTTCCGTTATTAAATTTCCGTTCCAAATGCGATATTAGCATCAAGTGCTATTTTGTATGCGATTATATACATATTTGAGAATCGTGATGGAATGTAAAATTAAATTCCGTTCTTCAAGATAAACATATTTATCCATCGCGTTGCTTTATCGCGTTATAAAGATAACTAACAGCTAAATGCTCAACTGTTTCCTGTTAACGTATGAGGAAAGCAATATATATTTTTTGATAGTTAATGCAAGAAAGGAAGAAATTTTATTAATACAAAATTATCACGAGCACTTTCAATTTTTACGAATATTTTTGTAAAAATAAATATTAATTCTTGATTGATGGCGTCTATATCTCATCATTCAATCATCGTAAGTTGCATGATCGTGTTTTAATAACTAAGAAGAATATATGCGTACAATAATTATAAATTTAAAAGCAATTCTGACGCAGTTCTCTTCAAAAAAACATATTTGCTGACTAACAAGCTTACAATTCTTCTTAGTTATTAAAGCAACGATAATTTTCCCTATCGCTGGCCACGATAAGAATATAGATAAGTCAAGTTGTTCAGACAAAGCCGATAATAGAGTCTTATTAATCCAATTCCAAGTGGATTCCGATAGAATATTAGCGCAATCTCGACTTTTAATCTGTCTTCACGAATTAGTCGTAGTTGAAGCGTTTAATTGAAACGTCAACGAAATTCGTCTATATTCTCAATGCAGCTCGAGAATCGCTTTTACATCGAAAAACACCATAAAATCATTTCAGGCAGAAATCTTCAAGCGAGATCCCCATCTCGCCCAGACGGATGCTACTTATTCGGAGGGTTGAGAAATGCAATGATCCAAACACTGACGTTTCGTAATATAAACATTTTTCTTATTCAAACGTATGTTCTTACATTTACACAGTACAAAAAATTATACTCAGACCTGCCGGCCCGCGGTTCATAACTGCAATGACTGGGGGCGGCCGGTGGTTGCAGGAGAAGTGGGGTAGGAGCGGGGGCGCAGAAGGATAGGTAGCACGCGACTTCTTTCTTCTTTGGGGGTGAGGGGCAGAAGAGACGAATAATATCTCAAAAGGATTTTGAAGGTCTGTACATTGTTATACCGTCCGTTCCACTCCGCCCCCAATACACGGCCCATTGTTCTCTCGTTCTCGTCGCATTTTCGCCAGACACGCACGCCTTTCTCTCTCTCTCTCTCTCTCTCATCCACACGTTCACACTCTCTGTCTCTCTTTCTCTCTCATGCTCACTTAAGCATCGTTAATTTTCTTTCTCTCTCTCTTTCTCTCTTCCACGACTTCCTTCTCTTATTTTTTCCCTTTTTTTTAATCATTTACACTCGTACGTTCGTGCTCGTACTCTCCTCGGCATATTTAGCAACATTTAAATATTGTAATTTTTTCGTAATAATTATAATCGTAATAATGATAATAATATAATAATTATTATAATGGCATAATAAACTATCTATCTACGCGTGTAAGGTGTATTCTTTTCGTGTTTCTCGTAAAGGTTTGCGTACCTTCTTATCGTTATGCCGTCCTATAGAATCTTTTTTCGTATTTATATATATATATATATAATGTATACATATACGGATGTATATAAATGTATGTACATACACGTAGCAAGAGAACAAACAATAGCTTCTCGTCTGCAGCAATAATACACAGAAATATGTCTTCCTAAGAACTTTATACACCGCCGTTGTGAAATTATCAACGGTACTTGTTGCTCCTGTTGTTGCTTCTTGTAGCTTGCACAATTTCCATACAATCGTTACTTATCGACACTAAGATATTTAAAAATTTACTCGTTAAATATCATTTAATCAAGTCGTTGTATGCTATGACGAATGTTGAGATCAAAGAAATTGCGGATTCCAGGATGCCAATGATTTTTATTCGTTTCCTTACTGCTCATTTCCCTCTTATATCGTTTACACATCTGTGTCAAGCCGTGTAATGGTCGACAATCGATCGGCGCGAGATTAATGACGCGTACGACGCCACGTTCGATTCAAGAGTTGCTGTCCTGCATTGTGTCGTGCGTTTCTCTTTTCATTTGTAAAATTGCGCGGACGCGCAAATGTATCGACGAGCTATCCACCGCAGCTTATGCTCGTTCGAATCATCATCACTGAACGGAACTTCCGCGAAACGAGACAGAAGTAACAAAACGCGACAGCAGTCCTCGAATCGCCGGGCAATGACGGTGCGAATAACGGAGAACACCTCGTCGCTCGCACGAACCGTCACGAAATGACGGGAACCTCCTCCCGTCATCTCTGCGTGGATTCTGCGTGACTAATCATTTTCTCCATTCCTCTTTTCTCTACCTACGCATATTACGATACATAACGCACGCGCGCATACTTGAAAATGTCCCACATCGTTCAACATTGGCACTTTCGAAAGTCGTTATTCCTCGTTTTCTCTAAGCGTTACCGCAAATAATTTTTTTTTATTCATCAATTAGCGTATGCCTCGTTACGATACAATTACGTTACCTTTCTATCTTTTCGGCTTTATCGTCGGACAATTAGACAGTTTTGCATACGTTTTGACAAAAATAACATATTCATTCTTATCATCAATATCCCCCGCTCGTTACACGCTGGGTAGTCACTGGGTTATGAAATAGCGACGAAAAAATGTTTAACCCTTTCACTACGGAGAACTCGAGGCGTACGGCACCCCAAGACCACTGAGTGCCGAGGCTACAAATCACGTAGTAATCGCGATAAAATTAGCTACACGAGTGTATGACACCAGCTTCCGACAGAACAAAGTTACAAAGCAAACAGCTCCATCGCGAACTGTTGAAGTTGACCGTCAAGGGATCTTCACGAAAACAAAATGAAATACATCCACAGCCGTCAATAGTGAAAGGGTTTATTCAGTCCCGTTTTACATACACCTTCTCGGAAAGTTAATATATCGCAGAATACCAACTTTCTTTCCTCCTTTCCTTTTGTTCCGATGTCTTCACAACAATCGCAATGACAATCATACAAAATACTCATAGCACCCCGGCCGCTCATAACCGATACGCAGGCTGTCGTAGAAAAAAAAAAGTAATACGCCTCGGAGGAACGTCGCTCTACGAATGATACGAATTATCAGCTAAAGGTTGCGAAAAGGTTTCTCCTCCTTCTTAGCATCGTCGACAATGAATCGATTGTTTAGGCAGTGTTTTATCCTTACGCGCGCTGTTGTCGCGCGCGGAACACGAGAAACTAAACCGCGAATACGTATCGGCCATCTCTGACCGGGGCTTCGAATACCGAAAGCACCAGATCACCAGATTAAATGGATTAGCTTGAATCCCACAGTTATCGCCGATTCAGCTATAATAATTCGTAATCGACATCTAATTGCACAAAGGTACTCCTAGACAACTCACTCCTCCTTCTTTTGTTTTCTTTTCTGCCACTCTGGTAGTTGCTAGCAAAACTTCATTACACAATATATTTCAAATATCTACATTTATATAATATAGACAGTGTGTGTGTGTGTGTGTGTGTATTGGATACAGGCACGATATAATTAATTACAAATAACGTATGATCCAAAGTCCTGGTATCACAATAGTAATGGACGCGGCGGTTTACCTGTGCGCGACCCGGCCCCGGCGAATCATCATCGCTCGTCTCGCTCGCACTTGCGAGCTCGCCGGACTTCATGTCCGTCTTTCTCGCGGGGAGCGCGAAAAACGGGGAGAGCGAGTGAGAATTGCGCAAAGGAAAATCCAAAATTGAAAAACGACGAATAGCTAATATTACTCATCTATTGGCTCAACCAATATAACGCAAATCAAATCTCCGAATTATCTTCACAAATATCACAACAAATTTCGCACCTCCGCGACCCGATCTTGCCGCGGGGAGGGCGATATTCCGCAAAGACTCTCCCGGTCTCATCAGCTTCGCTGTGTCTGGGAGCAGCAACAACAGTTGATCTCACTCTCGGACAGTGAGATCATCCATCAGGAAATTGTCAGAGGGTCTTACGACCGCGCAGGGTGAACCTAGGGCTACGTTTCCTCCTTAATCTTTGTCTCATTGGTGGTCTTGAGCTTGGTGAGGGTCTCCTCCTTAACATTGGCTAGAACGGTCAGCGAGTCCTTCACGGCGTGATAGATGATGTTCTTGATCTGGAGCTTGTCCTCGTGATTGGTATGTGTATCGGACAGTGCGCGGAACTCCTGGGTCAAGTGGAAGCAATGAGAAACATTCTCCGGCGACACGAAGTCTTCGGCCACCTTTATGCAGTTGTGCAGATTGCGCACTTGATGCGGCGCACCGGCTGGCACGAATACCGCGTCGCCTAGACATTGGACGATAGCGTACCTGTTGATGAAACATTAAGCATTCATTGTATTAATATGTAAATTATGTAAATTTTATATATTACTACGTTAAATTATTTTAACTAATTAAATATGTTAAATATTTAAGGGTCGGCTTTCTCCAATTTTGGTTCTGTGACGTCCAATAAATTTCCGAATGCAGAAGTACTTGCGTTTCGCAAAAGTGAAATCAATATTCATTTTACTTTACATGTACAAGAATTCAATAAACTCTGACGAGTTATCTAACCCGCTAAATCACACATTTAAATAAAAAAAAAAACATCGACACTTACCCCTCGACACCATATTCTCGATACAATCGTTCTCGCAAAGGTCCGTCCAGGTAACAACTCTGATCGTGTATCGGATCGTGGTGCGGCTCCAAACGAGCACCGCGTTCTAAGGCAACAGCGTTCAAAAGATCTCGAATTTTGTCCGCATCGCGTGCCGCATAGATGTGCCAGAGCGCTCCCGGTGCCTCGCCACGATCGCGGACACGTCGGCGCGTTAGAATATCACAGCCTGCTTCGTCTATCGCTCTCAATGCCTCTGTAATAACGAATATTTCGATCATTAATTTTTCGTGGTGAATTAAGCATTCCGATGAAAACCTAGCGTCTCAAACTAAGATACAATCTCAAATTGACGCGTAATACAGACACGTACCTTTGATGTGCTCATCACTATCGGCGTCCTTCGGAATCCCTACGTACACCATGACATTTACGGCGTCCGAGATATCGAGATGGAGATTGGTCGTGCCTTTATTGGGATGCAATGCAGACCCGTAAGCGTTGTACATCTTCGGACCCAAATCCGGTCTGACGAAGCAATTAGGCAAGCGACTCGCCAAATTTAATCTACCGTTCCTGTGCGTATACTCGGACAATGGTAGAACCTTCATCAGATCCGTGAACCGCGACGGTAGAAGCTCGGCAAAGTCCTCGCCGGGTGGCCAGTCCTTGAGTTTCAGTAGCATGGGATTTCCCCGCTCGTCCTTGAGCCGCTTGGAAAAGTTCTCGAACCCTTCCCAGAACTTGCGCATCGGTTGGTTCGGTACCAGATTACCGGTCATACAGTTGATGAGATCGTTCTTCTCGTCGCCAAAATCGCGGGCAAACGAGTCCGGATGCCAAAGATTCATGTCCAACGCCTTGGAGACGTCCGACACGATTACCGGCTGTCCTCGTTTCCACTGATCCTGGAATATCCGGTAATTGTTCGGGTTGTTGGGATCGTTTAACCTGAGCAGCTTGCCGTCGCAGAGCCAGGAATGCGGTACGTCCGGGTAGAGGCTTTTGCTTTCTGTCAGAGTCATGATGCGGATCGGTAGCGGCTCCCGGCCGCGCTGCGTCCACTTGTAACGTCGCACGAAGTGTTTCAGCTCGCGCGGTTTCTCGTCGTCCATGCCGCTGTCCCGTTCCTTCTTCACGCTATGCTCGATCACGCTGGATATCACCTCATCGAGCGTATCCATCTTCGACTTCTTGCCGGACTTGGCGACGTTGTTCTGCGCGCCAGCGTTACCGCCAGTGCCGCCACCGGTCGCGTTCACGCCGCCGCCGCCCGCCGAATTGCTCGTGGGTGAGTTCGATCTGGATCCACCGCTGCCGTTCGACTTGTGCGACGGTCTAATGAGCAACTCCCGCAGCGTCGAGTAGTTACCCTCGCGATCTTCGTCCGAATCCGAGTCCGAGCCGCTCTCGTTCTTGTCCTGATTCTGCAGCGCTACGTCCGCCAGCCAGTTTAGTGGCGAGTTTTTGTCCTCGCCGTTGGTCTTGCTCTCGGACGACGCGCCGTTAGACTCGTTAACTTTCTTCTCTTCCTTCATTTCCTGCTTCACGTTCCCGTTAAGGACGGGCACGGAGTCTCCTTTGATCAGGCTTCGCAGGACTTCGTTCGGCTGCGACGAGGCCACGAGCGAGCAGGCGCAGTGCTGCGCAATTCCCCATTCCGCGCGACACTCGTGCAGACGTTGACCGAGCCGCAGGAGGCTGTCGCCGGCGATGATCTGTGTGAGCATCAGACGCTCCGGTTCGTGCGCCTGTCTGTTCGTGCAAAGCAGCCACGAGAAATCGTCCCTGTCCTTTCCACTCTCGCCCCAAATCTTGATCGTTCCATTTTTGCGTCCCTGAATATCAATACGTCTCTGTTAGTAAGCTTCTCTCTTTCGGATAGAAAACAGCAACGCGCTCGTACATTAATGTCAGTGTTAAAAAGCTCTTAAATAATATTAATATCACGTAATATCAATTGTTTATTATTATTGTCATCATGTATAACGTCTAGATGATTAACTAAAGAGATAAATATCGAGCACGAGTCTCACCTTGTAACAATCGATGCACACGACGAAACCGCATTTGCCACAGGCCCAATGATAATTGAACAGAGTAGTCTCGCACACATCGCACATCTCCCGAACACCTTGGATCACTCGCTTCCACGCTACTGTTCCGTCTACAACCCCCGAACTCGCTGTCAAAAGGTAAGCATAATCGATGCGCAAAGCGTTAAAAACATGCGAACAAAAGAAATTACGCAAGCGGACATGCAGCCTTTTACTTGAACAAAATGTAATTTTCAAAATGAAAATAAAATGACAATCAACTATTAAATTAAATATTATTCATGATTTTTTGGAAATTATACTGTAGAACACATAGAACATGTAATTTAAATATAAAACTAATAAAAGGTTAAATATACCGGAGGAAACATTTAATGTTGATGATAATAACATTAAATTCAATGAATAGGCTTATTAATACATGCGGTACATATTTGTTTGCTTGATTGTACATGTGCTTGATTGTACGAAGATACTTAATATGATGGTGTTAATTAATATGAAAAGGATTGTGGACCAACTTGGTAAAATATGTTTTAACGGTAAAGATCTTACCTTCGGCCATGTGTTCTTGAAGGGCGTCTTTCTCTTGATGCAAAAGATCGCAGAATTGATCGCCAACCTGCCGCAGTAGCCGATGTGCCGTTTCTAAGTCTAGGTCTTCCCGGTCTCCCTTGTCTTTCTCGTTTCTCTCGGACTTGTCATCTTTCCCTGTTGCCTCTTGGTTATCCTTGCCTGGTAACCATAATCGCAGATCTTCCTGTAACGTCATAACAACAATTCTCGCATGACAGCATACATTTTGAATTGAAATTATAATTAAATTGAAATATAAGTTGCAATATAATTCCCAGAAGTTACAATTGAAAGAAAAGTTGCTCGCGTTTCGCAAGACTTACCTCAGATGCATCCTTATGTGGATCGCTGAATCCTGCTATGGCCAGCTGTCCATTTTTGGTGTAGCGCAGCCTACGAAACGCGTAGAATCTGCAAAAGATGTTCTGAGGCAGATTCTTGGAGCGTTGATGAGGCGTCCATCGGCACTCGCGGCACTTGGCCAGCTTTGGAGCCACCTCGAAACAGGCACCATCTTGCAGCCAGCTCTCGCCGGTTTTCTTCAGTTGCGATATCGGCGGTTTACGAAAGGGATCGCCTCTACCACCGCTGCCGCCCGGACCATTGTTGCCGCCGCTCGTACTGTCGTCCCTGCGTTCCTTCTTTTGACGCGGTTGTTGATCCTCGCCACCCACTTCATTGCCCTTCGTAGTCTTTGGTCTTCTTCCACGTTTCCTAGGTTCCTTGTTACTTCCTACGTAACAAATCGCGTATCTCGTTTCATGAAAAACATTCGATTTATCTATACCATTTGTATATTTTCATTGTGACTGGGTGCGACTCAGTGTTAAAAAGCTCGTTACAACGTATCATAGTTCTCAACCGTTTTACATTGTCATCATTGTCGCGTTAAAAATAACGTGTTCTCTATGGATATATCGATGTAACTATATAATCAGGAAACAGGGTAAGTGCGTGACATTGCATTACAAAAATTTAAAAAAATAACAAGAATTTTATATTAAATAGGGAACTTTCTCTCTCTCTCTTTATTCGGTTTAGCAAAAATAAAACTCCGCGAACAAGGTTTCTGATTCTCATTCTTGATTCTCTCGAATTCTCGTACAGCTCTAGAGAAAGGATTAATTGTACGAACCATGGAACACGGACCACTTACCCTGCAAGTGAATAGTTAGTTCACCTGATGGGAAGTCCACTTACAAGAAGCTACGTCAACTAACCGTTTCCCGAGGAATTGTTGGAATTAGCCGTAGTGTGTCGAACCCGCGACGCTGGTTGAACGGAGCTCAACTGCTCACTGGTGTCGCTGGCCGAGCCCGCCTCGCTCTCATTACTAGACTCGCTGCCCGCACCAGCTCCGCCACCTTGCTTGTCCTCTTTTCGCCTCCGCTGATCTTCCGCGGCCGTTTGTTGCCTCCGTGCGGCGCCCTTCTTTCGTTTTACCTACCACAGGGCACAGATTATTAAGTAGTCAGGAAGTTCATGCTCTTGCCGCATCTACTAGCCGAAGCTGCTAATTAGCCACACTACTACTTCAACACTACCATTCACCACAACAAATCCAAATGTCTACTCAGATTCAAGCACTATTCAACTATACAATATTATTTCTTATTATTTCTGCCAAAAAAAAAAATTATTTTTGGTCTACCACGTTTCCTTATTACCTACGTGTATCAACAATTCGTGTAGCTCGTGAAAAAAATTCAAATTATCTATAATTTTTATGCAAGTTGGTGTGATTCAGTGTTAAAAAGCTCATTAAATAACATATCACAGTTTTCAACACGTTTTACGTTATCATCATTGTCGCGTTGTCCGAAGAATACAAATGTATATAGAAAAAGTATCTAGAAGCACGTACATACAGTGTAACGTTTCTTAATGTATGAAATTATTTTTAAGAAATTATACCATTTTGTTCAATTTTAGATTTATTTAAAATTAAAATTTTATTTTTTTAAATATGGTTTGTAAGTTTAATAAGTTTGTTATATATTTATATACCTATATCTCTTTGAAGCGTTGCTTCAACACGTGCTACACAGAATTCCTTTGTTTGTACTCTTTTTCTGAACACGTGAAATTGCGTGTGTAATTATGATACGACTCTGCCACTTTCCAGACATTATTTAATATTCTGATCAGGAACTAGCACCACTTCAAACATAAGCGGTAATTAAGACTGAATTTATTCCCAAGAAAATCGAAACTACTGTGCAAATTTCTTAACCACGTTGCGCACGGATTGAGGTTAAGTTGTAATCGCAATAGAATTTCGGTCGATATATTTACCATTTTACGATTTTCTTCCATGAAGATATTCTTGTTACTCGTAACCGATTGTGTAAGACAGTTGCATTCCATTTATGGATTAATTATTCATAATATTTTACGTAGAACTACTTGTACGCACTTACGCAACCGCCACCCATGACTCAGGCATCGCTTATGCAGGAAAATGGCGCAAATGCGCGCGATTTAAACGTACCCATTGCCATAGAGTCACATATCTATAGAAGTCTAACGCAATTTAGGATGACACTCATAGGTTATCTCAAATAAGACTTCTAGATATGTTTTAACCAATCAAATAACTGTATTAGTATTGAAAAGATATGTTTAAGCTATCTCTTTATGAGAATGGACTATATGGATTTGTCATGTTGCATGAACTTTTTACACTTTCAAACTACATATGTATGTATGTACACCCAGGCATTAGAGAGAGAAAAAAAATGGAAGTTGGTAAAAGATAGAATGCAAAGTTCATGCAACACAAACAAACTTTAATAAATACCGCCCTTAAAATTTCTCGAATAAGAGTTAGGAAAAGCATTGTATTATTCTTTTGCTGTATGTAATAGGAAAATGAGAGAAAAACTGAATATGTTATTGCCGATATAGACAACAATGAATAATAAGTACAGATGAATGTGTATATATTTGTGCGTATTATATGTAAGTATACATAAATTTGTTTATTGTTGGTAAAATAATTTAATTTGTGTATGTTGAAACACTCATTGTGTGGTGTGTGTGTGTGTGTGTGTGTGCGCGCGCGCGCGCGTGTGTGTGTGGAAATCATTGTATAAATAATACAATAATGAAATATAAAACACATAGTAAGATCTTCAAGCATATAATATGATATAACATTTTAATTTTAATTTTAATTTTAAATTTGAATTAAATTTGATAACATTTAAATAAACTATTTAATCTCGTTTATTAATCATAATTTAATCAACATCATTTAATAACTTTCTAATTATCACAAAAGACAGAAAATATAACAAAAATATCTGCAATGTTCAAAAGCTTTTATGATGTAAAATGCAAATTATGACGTAGCAAATAAACTACTGCATATTCATGCTTCTATAAATTCTACTGGCTTTTTATGAAAATTTTTGTCTATAAAGATATTATTGTAACATGAATCATAGATAAAAACTTCAGTTTCCACGAGTTGTCAAACAAGTAATTGCAAGATACAGTGATTTATTTTCGTATCTTATTATCTAAATATTGTTACGTGTATTTAAACTTTATGTGCAAAATGCAAATATAACAATTTTGACAATATCAATAGTTTCTTGATAAATTATAAATATCAATGAATATCAAATATTCAAACCCCCCCCCCCCTTCTTGTGAACTAGGAGCTTTTGACAATACAAATCTAATTTGATAGTTGTTATATTTAACGATTAATTTTCAAATCGTTAAATAATTGTTTATTATAAAACTAGAAATGTGGCATACAAGTGGTGTCGAGTCACAACCAATTTGATACATCTCACAATGTATAAAAAAAAAAACATATCTCAGCATTCTAGATAAGCGGATGCAACAAATACTTTAGTTTCAACAAGTACTTGAAGTTTATCACAGAAGTAATGTCTAGCGACAATGACAAACAACAACGTTATAATGAACGGCTCGTATAAATAGATACCTTGGGTGGCTTTCGTTTAGGCGGCGACTTCCTTTCCGGGTCGCTGCTAGACGAGTCCTCCTGCGGAGTCTTGCTGGTGTCGGTTGCATGACCGTTCAACGATTCCTTGTTCGCTGGTTTCCGGCCGCTCTTGCCGGTGCCTTTGCTCTTGTTGATGCTATTCACCGCCATACTGCCGATATTGTGAATCGAGTTGACTGCGCTAGGCAAGCAGGTGGTAGTAGTGGTTGTGCCGCTGCTGTTATTCGCGTTTGACGTCGTACGATCGTTCTCGCGGTCCTTGCTGTTTAATCCTTGCTGTGACGACGGGGTCTCACGGGCAATGTTCAACGGCAACGTGACACACGATCCGCCAACAACCATACCAGTAGTGTTTTCAGTGCCATCTTCGCATCTGGAGTGTCGTTGCAGCCACGCTTTCTTCAATTTATGTACCGTGGTGCTGCTAGGCGGCCTCGGCGCCGGGCTGTTGGATTTCTCGCTGTCTGCAGTGCCAGGATTCGGCTTGGCGGGTGTTCCAGGTGCACTAGGTGCCGGACTGGGCGCTGTGGACGGTGCCGGGCTCGGTATAGGCGCCGGGCTCGGTGCCGCACTCACTGGTGTAGGTGGTGCCGGATTCAACGAACACACGCTGCCAGTGCTGGCGGGTCGCACAGAACCGTCACCGCTGGCTGTCCTCGGTGCTGGACTCACCGGCGTTGCCGTACGCTGCTCCTGCGTCGTCTGACTGTTTGGTTGCGTCAGCAACGCCGCGGTGTTCACGACTGTGGTGATGGACGTGGCAGCCGAGGCAATAAGTGGGCTAGGCTCGCTCACCCTCGACAAAACGGGCGAACCGACACATTGTAGGGACAACGGTTGCGGCTCCTCCGTCCTCCGCTTCTTGCAAACCTCCAACGACACCGGTTGGCCGCTGATGTTGTCACACATCAGTGACGTCGGCGCTTTTCTCTTGGGCGAACCCGACCTCTCCACTCCGAGGTCGAGCGGCTGCGTTTGGAAGGCCGTAGTGATCTGGGAGGGCGGCGCATGCTGTAACGTCTGGCCAGGTTGCTGATGCGGGCTGGTGTGATGCGCGGGATGAGCGATTGGCCTCGAGAGTGGCGCCGAGGCGGCTGTAGGCGGTGAGCCGTGCAACGGCGGCGGTGGCAGCTTCGCGCCCGCCAACGAGCCGGCGAAGCCGCGGCCGTCATAGACGGACCGGCTGCTGTGCGCAGGCGGTGGCAGCGGCGGCGGCGGCGCCCCGTGATGATGAGGCACTTGCTGGTAAGGCGAGCTGCTAGCCTTCGACGTCAACGGTATCGGCGCGGCGACCGGCGGCTCGGATGCCCGGCACACCGGCGTGCCGGTCATGATCCCGGTCATGGAGTTAGGCTTGCCGTAGATGTGCGGTGGCGCCGGGCTGCTGACCTTCGGCTTGGAGCCGGCTGGCGGCGGCGCAGCGTAGTGCGACGCTGTCGTCGGCGAGGCCGTGGGCGGATGCGGATGTGGGTACGGATACGTGGTCTTGGCCGCGCCGTACGGCAGACCCGCTGGCTCCGGCCTGCTGAGGTAGCGCGGCTCCGGCGGCGAAGGATGTGGCGGTGGTGGCGGCTGATGTGGATGCTGAGGTGGCGCGTGCGGCGACTGACGAGGATTATGCGAGTGTGGTACCGGCGCCGGCGCCGGCGGCGGCGGCGGATGGCCGTGCGGACTCGGCAGTTGCGTCGTCGTCGTCGGCACGCCACCGCTGCCGCTACCGCCACGGTGATGGCTCGCGGATGGCGGCATGCTCTTCGCCTGCAGACCGTCCAGATGCGCTGGGTGCAGGTGATGCGGGCTCTGCGTTGGGCTTCTGTACTCGTACGCCGCAGGCTTGTGCTGCGGCGCCACCGACTGGACGTTCAAGTAAGGCATTATCTTTGGGCTGGACGAGTGCTGCTGCGGCGCCGGTGCTTTCGGCAGCTCTCTGCCCTCGTTCTTCACGATTACTGAACTCTTGTGATCTGGCAGCAGGGATGGCGGGTTTTGCAGCACCTCTCTGCCATGATGGTCCCTCTCGAGGCCGCCGGCTAAACCGCTTTTGCTCGATAACGACTTGTGCGGCTGCCCGAGTTCGCTCTTCACCTTGATGTCGTGCAGATACGACGCTTGTGGCTGGTACGTCGATGAGTAACTGAACAAGTTCACATTTGGCTCGGCTTTCGGCAGCGAGCCGTGCGACGGGCCCACTACCGGTGCTTTTTCGTGTAGAGCGCCAACCGGCAGCGATGACTTTGACGTCCGTGAGTGCGCTGGCGGTGGCGGGTAGTCAACTTTCCCAGGCACGCTCGAAGGTCGAGATACCTGAAAAACATTATATCAATAAAAACGTGTTTATATATAAAGTCGAATAATTAATATCCACATTAAACGTATGTGTTAGTCTCATCGAAAAACTGCACAAAAAGTTCAAAGCACTAACATAAAAACATTTTGGGTAACATCTCTCTCTTTTACAGTTATACCAACGTCACCATCAGATCTGAATCATCTACTCTGCTCATCCGTTCAACAAAAGAAATAAAAAGAACAACAACAACGTACCTGTTGAGCCGGCGGTCCCGCGGTCGCGTAATAGACGGCTCTCTGCTGCGCGGCGACATGATCCCTGGCCTCGACCTGCCGGTGCAGTCTTTCGGCCGCCACCAGGTGCTCCCGTTGCTCTCGCTCGCGGGCATCCCGTTCCCGCTCACGTTCCCGTGCTTCTCGTTCCTCGCGCTCGCGCTGCTGCTGCTGTGCCACGGTCAAGGGATGCGCCGCGGCGACGGCCGCGGCCGCGGCCGCAACCGGGGGACCGCCCGGATGACCGTGGTGACCGGCGGCCGCCGCGTGCGTCAATCCTGAATGTGGTGGTGGCGCCCCATGTGTCCTGCTGCTTGGCGGCGGCAGCGAGATGAAATTGTTCCACGCCATCGGTGCCCTTTGCTGCGGGACATAAGACACCTACTTCAATGAATACTGCCAATCACTTTCGTCGCTTGTTATCGACTGGTCGGTTGGAGATATTCCTGGGGCAAAATGGGATTTGTAGGCTGTCGCATGCAAAAGTGTATCTATAAATCGCATAAGTGTTGTAATTATTTTTCTAGGAATAGCGATTGGAAGAAGGTAAACACGAGGCATCAACATGCACCTAGAGCGAGAGATTGACGATGTTTTTAATGCTGTTTAAGTTAAGTTCAGTGGTTTTTAATGATATCAATCTGTAGAGACATTTCTGGTTCACAACAAATAACTTTACATTTCTAATTGCTTTTTTTGCTTCAAGATTATGCAGTATGCACAATAACACGATGATTACGATGACACGATGATTTATTCTTCTCGTTACTTTTCCAGGAAAAGATATAAACTATTGTATCATTTATCCAATATTATAATGTAACAATTTAATAATTCATTCTATAGAACATGAGTTATGTAAATTAGGACAGAACAATTTTTACTTTGACAGAAAGTTAAAACGCAGTCAACAATATAACATCCGCAAAAAAGTTCTGAATGTAAATCTGTGTTTATGCATTCTGCATTTCTCACGTTCTCCATACGCGTTCTGCAAAGTCAATGTTTATCGTTGCATTCCGTTGTTATGCAGATACGTAGTCGAGACGGTGCGTCGTTCAATTACCGAGCAAGTAACGAACAAATACGAACGTGCGTATGGCACAGCGATATCGCGCAGTAATTGTCTCTTCCTTCACGAAAGCACGTGAGCACGCAACATGATAATAAAAATATATATATATATATATATGTATATACATACTTCCCCATTGTTCCACGTGTTGAGATAGATTTTGTGTGCTTTGTATAAGGATGCATCTGTGTGGGTTCTTGTCTGAAACGGAGAATACTAGACTTAGGCCCGATTCACACTATCGGTCCGTTCATAGTTCAATCAAATATTCTTCCATTCTTCGTAACGAACGTATTCACATTATGAGCGAGAGCGGAGCGAGACTTGAGCGTTACCCATAATAGGTCTGTTTTTTTGTTTCTGCACTGCTGAACTGGTGCAATATGTTAAAGTGAGACAATATTTTTTCTCACTCTAACTCATTGCACCAGTTCAACAGACCTAATGTGAATACGTATGATATAAACAATGAAAGAATATTTGATCGGACAGTGAGTGGACCGATAGAATGAATCGGGCCTTAATTTTTGAAATATATTCGATTTGCGGCGGTTACTCCAAATTCTTCGCCGGATGTGGCTCGTTAGCGTGCATACGAAGCCACACGGTATGCGTCTTATATACATACGTTTAAACACCCGCAATCTCTACTGCGTATAAGACATAGCATGCATAATCGTCGGAACTTTCCGCGTGTGTCATCGAGCTATTACTATTGTAATTTGATGCTAAATTGTACACTCGTTTTTCCGGCACGTGTCGATTCGCGCGTGTCGCAAACGCCATCCAACAATCTGGAATAAGTATCGATGGCTAAAACATTTACGAGATATAAAAGCGGCATTATATCGCAAACAATGAAGAACGCAATTTGAAGTAACACAGAATAAAAAATTTTTTATTTTTCTGTGACATGAAGCTTTCATGTCAGAACGTTTTAACAAGAGGAAAATATTCAAATTTGTAAAAAGTAGAACACAAACAACTACTTACTTAGATGTTGTAAGAGATGTCAATTTACAAGTGAAATAATTTCTGGCTTTTTTACCTTTCCAATTTTCCGAAAAAAATAGGTTTTATTCAGGAGAACGACTCGTTCTGGATTTTGGGCAGTGATTTATTTACGAAAATCGAAACGTCAAGTAGTTTCACGTTACATCGAGAATTCGGTGGAAAACATTGAAGATCGATAGCAGCCGAACCGAGGAGAAACTAATTGAAATCATGGCTCTTACGGAGAAAGAGAAGTGCGAGATTTGTGTGATTAACGTCGCGCGTGATTGCGTTCAGACTGACTTTGTTAATGCCACTGTATACTGTAAGAGGTCTCGAAAATACTCCTTGCGAAGTTGCTGAACGAACTTCGACGTGTAACTAAGTAACTTCCTCCGCGGAAGGATCAAACAAACAACTTCCACTCGTTGCCGACGCTCGTCGATTAAACTCGGCGGAACTCGTTTCTGGAACGGCTGGAGGGCCGTGAATTAATGCAATCAAGTAACCAGCGATACACCGAGAGAGAGAGAGAGAGAGAGAAAGAGAGATGGCAAATATTGCACCGTAAATATTACTGTTTTCATCGTGCATGTAACGCCGACGCGCGCGACAAGGGACTTGAAGTTCCAGTAAACACATCAGTTACTGAAGTTGCAATATTCCCTGTAGTTTTGCTAAAATTTCCCCGAGAGTTCATAAATCCGCCAAACCGTATAATTTAAACCTATTTACTGCTGCAAATAAAGGGCTCTTTCCATGCACTTCAGGCACTGCTACTTCATTTCCAAATAATAAGCATTCGCTGAAGACCTTGCAATTACCCAATCGCAAGATGCTGAAGGAACCGTCATTATTTCAGTTATTAAATGGCGCAAAAAAAACCACACCCCGTTCGCCTACTTAGTTTCCCAATTAAAAGAGAAAAAGTGTCTTACATTCTTTAAATTTTCCAATCTTCCGTGTTCAAAATTTTTCCTTGCGATAAAACGCTTTATGTCGGTAAAGCTGATATTTCTTGAAGAGCACGCCCTCGGGATCGTGTCAAGGTCGACCCAAGGTCACTCGAGACAAATCAGAGATAAGACAGCGGTATCGACGTCCCGGTCTCGGAGGCAGGACGACAGGATCCGCCGAGGTCGTGAGTGGTGAGCTCTCTCGCGAACGATGCAAATCTAATTATAGCGTTGCGGCGAAGAAGGTTTACTATGCTAATCGAGGCACGAGTAAATGTCAACCCACATTCTGTTTACCCTGATGCTCGCGTCATCGCGCCTCGTGCGCGCTTCATGATACAAAAGGCGGTGCAACGAGCGCGACGCGGCAACAGAAGGGCGCGAAACGCGTCTCGTTAAAAGCCACTCGGCAAACGCAACCGTGCGCGGTATTTCCATCGTGCGTCTGGCGTAAACCGCTCCTATTGTACCGAGAACATTCGTCCAAAGCAAGCTGCTCGCACGGACCGCAGCAGCAGAGTTATCTAAATGATTTATCTACTATCGGCGCATAGAGGGAAATGATGCGAAATTTCTCTAGGAAGCGAGCATTTTGGCGAGCAAGCAAAACATTCCACGTCGCGAACTATCTTTCAGCAGCAGGTCTACGTGCGTCGAAGCGATCTTCGCCCGATTTGGCAAGTGACAAGGATACATAACGGCCTGTCTGGTATCTAGTGCCTCAATCTATACTTGAATACGACGCATACAGCGCTCTAATGCTCGCGAGCACACGGCCACCGAGCGTGCTCGAGTCATGCGCGATGTAGAGCGGAGGGCGAGTAGCGAGTCGGGGATCGCCGCGAGGTAGCGGGCGGAAGGAACGAAGGGAGGAGGAACGGAGACGGATTATGACCGATTGCACGTAATAAAAGCGTGCCATTCAGAGCCAATCAAGCGCCGCTCGCGATTGGTTCGTTGACTTTCTCCCGCTCGACTCCCGACCCGCGCGGCGATTAGCTTCTCACGCGAGGCGCGTGCTTTTTCTCCGTCTCGCTCGCATCAGGGAATGTACGCACGTTGTAGTCGTTATTATTTATGAGGGAATTTTCACTGTATTTCGTTCGGAAGAGGTTCACACGCGGGGAGAGAGAGGGGCAGAGGGGACAAAAAGGTTTCGCAACTGCGCGCAGGCGCGTGTGGGATACAGCGAGCGCTCAAGTCACGTTTATGGTGAATGGTAATGTGATCCGGAATAGAAATTGCCACGGTAATTCATAGCCAGTTCCACGGGACATTGGAGTTCGCTGTATGCCGAGTATACACCCTCAGAAAGGATTTCTGATAACAAGACGAAAAATATTCTTGACTAATTTAATCGTATTACAAGTATAAAAAATATGAAAATAAAACAATGGTTAATTTAAATCAGTAATTTCTATTCTTCTCTTTCGAATTAAATAAGATTGTCTTACTGTCTTGAGACAAGAGTAACATATACAAATTTATGCTTATATATTCTTGTATGTAGAATAATTTGATATTAGCGCCACTTTATAGTAGGCTTTGTCGATGTCGACGCATCATTTTCTCACAGTCGCTCGTCGACTCGGCGCTTCTGCGTCCTTTATTCCGATAAAACGGCCAATATTTATGTGTTGCAATCGAAAATCGGGAAAGTGTTTCTGTTATTTACAATGCAAGAAATATTAAAAGATATGGAAATGTAAGTAAGTATGTACAATATACTTACTTGAGAAATAAGATTTGAGATAAGACATTTTCATACCTTTTAATATTTCTTGTAGAGTATTGCACTTATTCATTGCAAATAACAGAAACACTTTCCCGATTTTCGATTGCAACACATAAATATTGGCCGTTTTGTGCAGATTCTACAAATTCTCTTACAAGAATAGAATAAGATGTCTTTTAGATCTCACAATATTCTTAAATCAAGAATATTTTGAACTTGCTACAAATTTTTATCTAAATCCTTCTGAGAAAATTAATGAGATAGCACCAAGATTATTTGAATCTAGATTTTCGAATTTTCTATTCAAGATTAAAATATGCTTTTTTTCAATAATAAATATGATTGTCGCTATAGCGATCTTATTTTATGATAGATTAAAGAGTAATAGCATTAAGTCCAGAAATCTTTTCTGTGGGTGTAATATTGCGCGAAAACTTTCCAACATCCACAGAAGTGCATTTGCATTTAGCACTCGCGGTGAAGTCACCGCATTGCAAAGAACTCGTATCATACCGCGCCAAGAATATATCCAGTTTTCAGAGCGACGACAAGGATGAGAACTTATCTCGAAAAAATCGAGATTCCGTATCAATTTTTATATAAATAAACAATGATGAATAAATATAAGCTGATAGTAAATCGATTGAGATTGTCGGATAAGAATTCGACGTGCGTGCTCTCTTCAGGTCTCGCAACGCCATAAATTTCTTTATGCCTTCCGCTCCGTGCCATCGCTCCGATTACCTCGCTTATCGCGCGCGCCTTTATTGCGTGTGTTATTACAGAGAGGAAACGATTTGCGCAGATAACGCAGGCTGAGTCATACCCAAGGAAAGTTTAGGCCGCCTCGTAATATGATCGGCATAATAATATCCGCGTATATCGCGCGCATAGCGGAATTTGCGCTACCTTCGCAGGTGTCGCGTGTATCGAAAACCGCGCAGTTTCCTTTCGCGCGAACGTGATCGAACTTCAAACACGTTCCTGAGGTAATTACGAGTCATCGTCAGGCCGAAGTGTAGTTTTTGCTATCAAGGACATTTATCAAACGGTACGGGATTAACGATTATAACGGAACTCGCTTAGTTGATTATCCGCTCATTTTTATACGGACGCCTTCTCTGAAAGTAGCGCGCGTCCTTGAAGCGATCGCAATTGTACAATATTAATAGAAGGATCGCGATTTAAGGCATTCGTTACGTAAGTGGTTGAAGAGAGATAAATTCGTATCACTGTACATTCTGCAATGGCAAGGCCACGATTCTTTTTATCGCAATGCTTTGACTAATTTGCAAGAAGCCTTTCTTCCTTAAAAATTCCTTAATAAATCGTCGCAACAGGACTCTTAAATTATTACTAATAGTATAATTTGTCGAGAATTGAACGATTCAGTAAATAAGACTGTTTGATGTTCTCGCAAAAATATATTGTACACAGTTTTGAAATACAGCTCACAGTAATTTCGCTTTTGCATAAGTTCTTTTTCCCGTTTCCATTTCTCGTAACATCGAATATTAAAGGACCAGGAGAGTAGAGGGAATTAGAAAACACACAATCAAAAGATTTCTTTTATAAAGGGCGAAGAACCACTTGAAATATTCGACGCACAAAAGTGGTCCTCGTAACCCTCCTCTTTTCGATCATCCTACCTCCCTTGGCACCCTTCTTCCTATATCAGTATGCGCGCCCTATTGTACTGCCTAATACCTTTGTCGTTCGTTATTCGTTATGGCATGCTGAATAGCTGTGATTGTGATGTAAGAAACCTACTGTCGACTTGCTATTGATACACGAAAGTGGGCGAAGGGATATAATTACGAAAGCGACCCTTTCCCTTCGTGAAGAACCCGTAACTTTTGATATAACATCGAAATTACTTGTACATGTGAGTTTCATAAATAAAATGTTTATTTATTACATTTCTCTCCAAATTGTGTCGTGCAGAAATTCTGTCCTTACAACATTTCTCGTTAACGTTGTAATTTCCAGTATAATTTCGGATTTAATCTTCTCGATTGTGCAAAGTTTAGAATTAATAGCTTCCAAAGATTCTGCATTACAGTCGTAATCTCGGCCAAACTTCTGAGGAACAGCAAGTTTTATCGGCTCGGCGCAAAGTCTGCACGTGGAGCTCCGGGAGAATTCTACGAATTTATTTAGATTAGATCGGATCACTTCCTTGATTACTCGTCAACTTTCGCCGCTAATCAGTAAATAAATAAACATTTGCTTCTTTTCGCATGGATTGTAACATCGGCGAAACATTATCATTGATTTACGACATCGGTTGACAGGTCAACATACATAAACATGCATGCCCCTATCGTGAGAATACGAGTGGTTACGCGTAATTTGCAGTTGCTTTTGTTCTGCCTTAGGTAAACATCGACGATAACGGATGTGCGATCGGCGGAATGACGCTCGCAGATGCTTGCATTATATGAAAACGTTATTGAGTCATTTGCCAGCGGCTCGCATAACACTGCATTTCGCAACAGGTAGAGAAAAAGCGGAAACGAACGAGTTTCATCTCGCACGGTATAATTCACATTAATTTATACTAATTCGTAATGCCACTGCACGCGGTAAAAATATCCGATCGATATCGTAACGTGCGCGCGGGGCGGCTCGTGCAGATAAGTATGTGCGCGTGCACGAATAACGATGAATAATGCATAAATAATGCGCAACCATGTAAGCATATTACGGCGAGACCGAGATCTCGCTTTCCTTGAACGGTTTTTGCGCCACACGAGCTTCTACCACAGCATGCAGCGCTATCGTAAATTATTCCGAATGCCTTCACTATTTCCGCGCAGACGCATACAGAGACAACAACGTTATTTCCTGTAACAGGCCGCATGCCAATCGGGATCACTACAAAATCCGATGCGAAACTCGACTTTCGTGAATACTCGGCAGAAATTGAGACCGGTATAATTTCGAGGATCGAGTTTCCACTCCATGGACGTGACATGTCCATACGTCCAATGCGAGAACTGCGTACACGTTTTCAGCGATAACAAAAGGACACGCATCAGCATATAGTTTTCGTGATTGTCGCGTCAGAAAGACTGAACAAAAGTGAATACCGAAACTATGATATCACATATATGTATTATGTTGCTCGCAATATATTATGTTGCTTGTCAGCAAGCTGGTGTTTTCGAAACCTTATCAACGATTCGCGGAATACTTTCATGTTTTCAATACCAGTAGTTATCTATGAATATGGATTATCTCTATGTTTGCATGATTGACTCGTGCCACATAGGAATCGTTCTACATATTTTTCGACGAATTCAATCACGAGTATAAGTGTCATATTATCAAAAGATACGACAAATCTGATCGTGTATCTATATGCGACATATGCGATCTAGTTACTAATATTAGCGACAAATGACGATTATTGAGATATAAATTACTGAGCAACGAGAATCGATAAAGACGAGCTACGTGTTTTACCAGTTTTCTCTAAAACAACATCGTTAATAGCAGATCACATTTTAATCTTGATTAAATCGGATGCAAAATGCATCGACGCTACTAACTAGAATTGAAAGCTAGAAAGAAAATATGCTAGTTTTGTTCTCTGAACATGCAACGCCAAGGTCTGTTTCGCACAATACTCAGGCTCACAGGCTTGGCCAATTGGCCGCCAAAGACCGACCAATGATTGAGCGCCAAAGAACGGTCGAACCTTATACCTGCTATGTCCAGGTATCTCAATTTCTTTTAGGTCATCCCCATTGGCTGTTGATATAGGTCATTGGTCATTTGAGGCCCAGTAAAGACCCAGCCAATGACCCAATCGCTAGCTCATTAGTCAGTGTCGACCCAATGGCTCGTTGGTCGGCATCGACCCAATACTCATAAACTCTTAACTGATCTGGATTGGCCCAGTTGTCATATCTGGTGACTCCTACTTGACATGACATTGACGAAATCGAAACTGTGGAAATCTTGACGCGCGTTGCGTGCAACGCATAGACGAGCGACGCGCACTATCTTATCATCTTGTAGGCGCGAGAACATTACGCCGCGGGCAAACAGATAATGGTAAGATAACTCTCGATAACGCCGCGAAGAACCGGAGCCGTTTGACGCTTTTTATGGCTATGCAGACACTTGGTGTCGGGGCGATAAAGAATAAACGACCGTACACGCCTTTCACCTGTATACTTGCCCTCGATCTACGAGCACGCTCGAAGATGAAGTTACGATTCGAGTACCATCGTGAGATCATTCGAGTGTAATTATACGCTTAACGGCGCGAAGCTTGTTAAGAAAATACGAAGCCTCAAGAAGTGACCTCCCTTGTCTCGTATCGGCGACAAATATTTTGTCGCCGCGAGTATTCTCGGAATTCTTATCTCAAAAAATAAAGATTTCTCCACATTCCTCCCAGAGGTTATTAATAAAATATAGATTATTAAAAATATATATTATCACATATATACACGAATAATAATAATAATTTTCATCTTTAGTAGAGATCGAATAATGAGAAGGGGTTTCTAATCCGCTTCGAGAAACGGTTACATATATGTGTGCTTACCAATCTTTTTCGATGTGCACGACATACATTTTTCTTCGCGTTAAAGTTAAAAAGACGCTGCGTCAAGCAGATTGTAAGAGGCTAAATTCGCTGACGACACTGTCGAGGAAGCCCAAAGGCTTCCTATGTGCTTGATACGCAGCACGAGGAATGCTGATTACACACACTTCCAGTGTTATATCGTCTTCGCGAACTCCGCTATCGTCTCGCCGGCACGTATAGTGTGCTTCGTAAGCTTTGCGTCAAAGTTCAGAATGTATCCCGCGATAAATCTGAAGACCACTTTGTTCAGCAAAAACTTTATCTCCAACCGACGTTCCGAGTTATATATACAATAATATCTTTTTTCCTTTTTAATTTAAAACTAGGATATGCTTTGATGATTTAAGACTGAAACGCTGATAAAAATAAAATTTTCAACTAAGATTAATTGAGAGAAATAACGTGCCGATATCTTTTAGCATTTTTGCGATGACATGTTCATTGCCGTTATCGCAATTTCTAATCTCTCACGGACTCGACTTCGCATTGAGAAGACAGGAAATCAAGTTTGAGCGCGGGTCATCTTACGAAACATTCTGTTTATCTGGGTCAGCAGCAATCGGGATCGATAATATTTTACACATATCGTTCCCTCAAGTCTTTGTTCAGAGAGACACAAAAGTCACAAAAATATTGGATTCCAGGTGACTGATAAACAAACGATAAACCAGTATCAATAATGCACGAGGCATCGTGCACACATTTCTCTTTTGTATCTCTTTAAATATAGATAGATACAACGGCGCTACCTATTCAATGCCGGATGCCTAACGGGATCTTTGAATTTCTATTGTGCGTAATCTATTCAGTCCGGCACAATGGCACGGAACGATTATCATGCAAGTTTTTGCGTACAATTGCGCAGATACGCGCCGGGAAAGAAAATTCACATCTTGCGTATTTGACCTCTCGATCTGAATGCGCATATTGCGCGATAATCGCGACGACGACCACTGCAATCGCTAACAGCCTACGCGAGAAATTAATAAATACCGAACGATTATCTGCACAATGGTAATAACTGAGACTTTGAATTTTCCAGCACAGTACGTATCATCGCGAAGGCCCGTGACTTCTATTCCTTTCACATTCTTGTAATGAATAAATCAAACTGTTCGTGTGTTTGCGTGTACGGCCGTGCATCTCCACGTGTTGTATTACATAAAGGAGATTTATATACTTCCGCGAAAAGATGCACGAAATTACGTCGGTCAGACGTGTATGTGCACTTCGTATCGATTGTATCGCATAAAGAACGGCCGCGTAGATCCACGAGAAGGATACGCGAGATTATAACGGCCGGGCATGAGTGTATGCACATTAATACGAGCGTGCAGATTGAAGTATCGATCTCTCTCGCTGCCAAACGACTCCTCTCCCGTTCCTTTCCGAGCCGGGAAACCTGTTCCGAGATCCGCGAGGCAACGCCGTAATTATAAAGCGCCGGCTGTACACGCGGATCCGTTCACCGAAACCGCCTGTGTCATTAATTCCCAGCCGGCATGGCAGCACTTTGCGAACCGGCCCGAAAACCTTGACTCACCCGAACAGAAAGAGAAAGAAAGGAAGAGAAAGAGAGGGAGGGAGAAAAAGAATCGAGAACTCCTTGCGCAACGCTGAAACGCGCGATAGCAATAGCGTAATCGAGGTTTCAGCTACCTCTTGTTCAGACAACCTTAAGAGGACCCTTCACTCCTCAGTCTAGACAATGTCAATTCTGATTATTTTGCCTTCATCTCCTCGGGATTGCCCGGAAGCTCAATAAATAACGCGCAACAACCCACACTACACGTGTACATTGAAATAAAATCGACACGAGATCATTATTAAAAATTGTAATGACGTGTAAACGATAAGATAATTATCCAGGCTTCATTTTCTTTTTCTTGTCTTCTTCCTACGTGTATTTTCTCCTTCTTTTTCTATATATTCTTCTGTTCCTTTTTTCTCTTTTTTTGTTTCATTAAAAAGTAAAATTCTTTATCTTCATCTGTCTTTGTTTTTATTCTCGGCTGCCAAGCGCGCCGCCGTAATGCTTACAATCATTTTCTTCGCATACATAATTCATAATCATTATTAATTTGCAAATCTCTCTAGTTCGCATCGTATAATTTGCACTCTCGTTACGTATTATTACATACTTTGTCCATTTGATATGCGTAACGTATTTATTATAGAGCAGAACAAGTACCGTCACCTCGGTTTTTTGTTTCCTCCGTCATTCCTTTCGCGCGGAGCTCTTACTGCATCGCGCGACGGACGCTTCTGTCCTCCGACAGGAACTGTCATTGCGTGCCCAGTCATTAACGTCGATCGATGTATTCATGTGCAACGCCGGTCGAAGCTGCAGCTCCGATCGGCTGTACTCGAGCCGCGATGCTCCGACCTTGCGATCGCGTTGCACCGCGCGACGGTGTCGCCGACCGGGGAAACGCGCCGAGGAACGGATATATCTAACGGGTCGCCCAATTTACGTGCGACCCCGCGCGGGGCGAAAGCGGCGAGCACCCTGCGCTCTATTCTGACACGTGATCAAACGAGATTAGAGCTCCCGTGTGCGTTGTGCGTCCTGTGTGTGTGTGCGGAATGACGGTAACTCGTACTAATCCGCCCAAAGCCGTCAATTACGGGCCTCGGCCTCCATGGGAAGTGTGTGTGTGTGTGTGTGTGCGTGCCGTCGGCCGCGTGTTACGCCATCGCTATCGTGTTTGTGCGCTTTGCCTCCTCCCATCTTTCTCTCTCGCGTGCGCGGGTGAGCAAGTGAGTAAGAGAACGTGCAGGAGACATGTGCCTACATGCATGTATAAGCTGCTGCACGTATGGTACATGCTCTACCAACATACCGCGCACATACAGCTGGCGTGTGTGACCCGCTTACACACGAGAGAGCGAGCGACTTGCTTTCGCGTATATTACGGATAACTGTACCGCCGGTAGGACTGGTCGGCCGGCCGCGCGCACGTGTGCGTGCGTGCCATACGTGAACGGGTGAATGCGCACACACGCGCGTGTGGGAGGGAGGAAAAGAGAGAAAGATGGATGCACACGTGCACCCATATGCGGCGAGTGCAAGAACGGCGTGTTTCAGCATACACGCGTCATGTGTGCTACGCGTGTACGTGGACGACGCGGTAATTAACTCCGCACGAGATTAGAAGGCGTGGGTAACGACGAGCGCGAGTTCACGGCGAGTGAACTCGCTGCTAACGGCGAGGCGAGAGAACGTGACGAAACTCCGCGTGCAGCTTCGGCGTATCGCGGAGGAAGACGCGGATGCACCGCGTTGCATAACGGCACCCAATGCTGTGTGCAAGTTTAAAGCACTTCGATTTTCCTTCTTTCTGTCACAGAGTGCATCAATGACTTCGCGTGGGTAACAAAATATCTTAGAATGTAGCGAAAGTAGACGTAAACTTTGAACACGTAGAAACTTTGATCATTTATAATTATACACGGTAACGCGATTTTTGCAAATTTTTTCGGCGTTAGAGACAAACGTCTGTCTATGTGTGTTATCTATATGTATATGCCTTTCTGAATATACAGGGTGTCCCGGGTTTTAACCGACAAACTGCGGGAGCATATTCTACTAGTGGAAATAAGAAAAAATTCTTATATCGAGTTTGCTTAGAAATGCTTTATTACAAAGTTATAAACCAATATTGAAAAGAAATATGAGATAAGTAACAACGGAACATAGTGTAGAATTTGGAAGGTCGAAGATGTTTATGTTACGTGTATTCACGTGTATTCATGTTCACTATGTTGAAACGATTCAGTATGATTGTTACTTTCACAACAGTAGCTGTTAGATTTCAATCGTCGTGTCAACTAGCAATTACTATCAGAATGCCAAAAGTGTTTTCAAATGAGGAATACACTGATATTCATTTCGTGTACGAATTCTGTGACGGAAATGCACGAGCTGTCGTACGAGAGTATCAACGTAGATTTCCTAACAGGAGAGTACCAGATAGATTTAAAGCAACGAATTACTAATTCAGTTACTGAGATGCAACAAAATTTTCAGGAATGTCGTACTGTAACAAATTCTGTACTACGTCGATGTCTAGCTTGTATCGATGTGCAAGGACAACATTTTGAAATGCGTCACTAAATCATTGCGTACATAATTTTTATTTTTGTGAAAAAATCCGTTGTTACTTATCTCATATTTTTTTTCAATATTGGTTTATAATTTTGTAATAAAGCATTTCTAAGCAAACTCGATATAAGAATTTTTTCTTATTTCCACTAGTAGAATATGCTCCCGCAGTTTGTCGGTTAAAACCCGGGACACCCTGTATATGTTGTATTTTTAAGAAGCGATCATGAGTGTGACAAATGTCAGTCATCGTCGCCGAACCGTTACCGATCATAATAGGTCTGTACTGTAAATAAATTCGCGAGAACGATCCGATACTTCTCGATTTTTATAATTACATCTATCGTTATCTTCCATTACTAAATCTGGCATATATATTTAAAATTGTATGTTTAAAAAATAATAAAATTACTTTGCTCTCAAACAACCTTTTCCCACCATCTCAAATTCTTTAGAGTCTTTGCAGTAAACTCATATTTCTTACCGCTTAAAGCAGCTTAGAATAACACTGAGGAAAACTGGCCATCTTTTATGCTGTTCTCTACATTTTCTGCAATTTATTTTCAAAAGAAAAATGTTTTTTTGGAATTTTCTTTGTTCACGATTGTTCTTGCTGATGATGTAAATCGGCGTTCCATAGAGAAGGGTTTACACCAGGAAAGTGCATGCGTTTTTGCGCCCATGCTGAGAATAAAGAATAGAGAAGACGAAGAATGAATGGAATCATTCGATCAATAGAATAGAGGGAAAGTTTCAGAATAGCCAATGATGAGATGGACGAATTGAATGCATAGTTTAAATACCGTTTGAAGATGGCGACCTTTTTTCACTTATTCGGATCACCGATTCCTTTGTTGTGCGATAACTAATTTATCGTAAGATTTATTACCTGATAATACACATCGTTATAATTATGTAGTAAATTTTTAATTAACAATTAACATGTATCACTCTATCTCGCCAATAAATTCCCTAATCACAATAATGAAAATCGTGAGTGGCCGAACATGGCTTCCCAAGAATGCAGACTGCATTAATGCAGAATGCATTAATCTTTCATTTGCATTATCGTAACACTTGTTATCCCGTACGTGCCTACGCGAGGACTTGGTCTGTTTCAGATGTTTAATGCACGAAATGCAACCTCTGTCACGTTACGGACTTAATCCTTTAAATATAGTCAGAGGTAGATATACGCGATAGACGAACAAAAGTGTATTAAAGCTCTCTTCGATGTTCTGGCTCACGAACAAATCGGCTGAAATGCGAATCTTGGAAATATTTGAAATATCATACATGATTCATGCATTTCGACACTGCGAAAGAGCAATCCACGCATTTGCGAGTGCAGCGACACTGAGACGAACACGTTCAAAGCTCCTGGCATCGAGTGAAGTTAAAATTTAAGGTTAAGATGTTTTTAGATTCTTTTAATTTTAAATCTAATGTGCCAACAACCAGCTGCTTATGGTTATTATAACACCCTCTTTGCTACTTTTCCTATTGGGGCCTCCTTGCCTTATTAAGGTTAAATAGAATTAAAAATTAAGGTTAAGAATCATGAAGTCACGACTGGATTGCCTCAAAAAATGAGTTATTTTATCGGCGCGGGATCAAACTATTAGAAAGATGACAAAAAGTTATTGATAGCAATACTTCGATTAAAATATTATGTTATCTTATTGCTATTAATAAATAAAAGTAGCTTTTATTATACAAACTTTTGTTCCTATGGAACGGTACGTTGCAACGTGGTCATTCTGACGAGACCACGATGAAGATTACCACACGATGAGGACGTGGATCTTGATACCGAAAGTATTGGTACCGAGCCAAGAGCCATTTTGAATATAATTGTTAACAATAATTTTGTTACCTGTCGTTGGATATAGGACAATATCTTCGCACGTGTTTCTTCATTGAATTCACTGAATTCTTTATTGAAATCATTTGGCATAGCCATATAGCGTTAGTTTATTCACTAGGTTTCCTTATATTCATCTTGTAACTCCGAAGAGTAAAAGCGCTAATTAACGCATCTCGTAAGGATAATATATAGATGAAGAATAAAGAACAGATGAACATCTCACGTTCTCGACATGTGCACGAAGATTTCTAGAATAATCGTACGCTCTATCGTGTACACGTGAGCAAACGAATGCTCGTTCGTGATAACAAATTATCGCGATTATCAGTGTGATACAAATAGCGCAAGAGTGGCGTAGTGAGCTTCCAGAATTATAAATATATGAGTTAACAAATTTAACAATCCTACTGTCGAACACGACTGATAGACGGAAACGAATGTAAGCAACTGGATTCGATGTGTAGGTTTCGAGTAGAGAACGACGAAAAGTGACAAAGAAGGCTAACTGAGCATTCTGATTGGATGAAATGCCATAGTAAGTTCCATAGCATTTTTGGAATAGAGAAGAGATTAACGTGAGTTCGTATTACGCAATCGGATCCCTTCGTAAGTGATATGTTATTAATCTTGGAAATATTTGCCTCTTCGATTTGATATAGAGGGCGTTTCTTATCTCCAGCCCACTAAGTAATGAAAGAAATATTTTTAAGTGAAGTCCAGTCAATCAGCACCATCTTTCTGTAGAAGATTATTTGTCGACGAGGATAGTTTTTCTTAAACGAACCTTCTACACTAAATATTCCTTTTCAATCTTTGCTTTTTTCAGTAAACTGTAAACATCTTCTCTTTTTTCCTTTTCAATCATTTTCAATCAAAAATAAGATGTATTCACTTTTATCGATCAATATCTCCTAATCTTATCCGTATGCATGAAATAACGCAAGATAAATATCTTTTTCAAAAATATCAGCTCGTTCAAGAGTCTTTTGAAAGTATTTTAAAAGATAAGTTGTGATAGCACATGTACACCTCTTCGGGTAACCATGTAACAAGGAACCATAGATGGCAGGAAAAACCAATCAAATAAAATCTACCGCATTTCTCTTAAAATATAATAATTGTCACAACAATTGATAATCGTGACAAACACACAACAATCAAATTTGGCACTGATGCAACAATCAAAAAAAGAGAAGGAAGATCGTATTTATGAAGGCTACATGTACTGATATTATGCGTACATAAATCCAGGTACGCATAATATATATGTATATAGACCACTTACAATTTTCAAAGCAATTTTGACACTACAAACGTTCGCACAAGACAGGTGTACTGGTGCATTTGCTCGGCTGAAACCTTTTTTCGAAAGAATTCGAAAGTTTTTCTACATCTGTCCTAGTCCTGGGAACAGTTTCTATTTACTTTCTTTGTTAAAAGGGGAAGCTTAGGTAAAGCTTAAGTAACCACAGAGGAATTTTTCGGTTACTTTGCTGAATTAATACACTCTCCTTGTTTTCTGAAGATAACAGTTTAAAGATCACGATGATCGTAGTTCTTTACAAATATTTTGGAAGAAACCCGTTTTTTTCCTAACTTAACTGTATTTTTTCTTTAAAGTGCTTTCTTTTTCCTACTTTTCTGCTCTCTAATTCTTTAGGTAAGGCGAAACGATCTCAATGCAAGGACACAAGGAGCAGGACTCCCCCAATGAGAAAGGCAATTTCCGAGTTTCCTTGTTATTAACTCGTTAGACACCGCTGTTGAGGGAAAAATTCCCCAGTCTCGGGAAATAAACATGATAGGCGATAGATGCGATAATTGTGGATGAAAATCTGATGATTTGGACACCTTCTGACGCTTTTGCGATCAACCGCAGGAAAATAGAAGTGTCATTATCCCATGAATCAAGCAGAATCATGTGTTTGCCAGTGAATCATTTCAAACTATGCTCTTAACCAGTAACAAATATAAAATTAATGCATCGAATAATTGAAACATAGATTATATTTTAATGTCTTCAAAATAAGAAGTTTAATGATAGATAAGAGAGTTGCGCACGTCTTTAGCACTATTAAAATTTGATACATGATAATTCCTACAAGTTAACATTCACGATGCAACGTAAAGCGTAATGTTGCTACTTTGTCAAGAAATGCAACGACCTACTTTTTTTCCGAGCGACCTTCAAGTGCGTAATCGTCAGTATGCGAGCAAGATATTTGAAAAATTTATAATTATCTATTTCTCCGAGCGAGAGCGATAATCAGATACATGCCGGATCAATCAATTACGCTACATTAAAAATAAAAACCGGTATCTTATCCGGCATTATCTAAGTATGACCTCAAGTTCACACGTTTATTTGCGATCTTGTCACAGCGGCTCGATAGTCGCGACAAGGGTTGTTAAGATCCGTCCAGACAGATTTGACGGATAGCCTCATAAAATAAACGCATAAAAAATCATGACTTTCACTTTTGTTACAACTGACAGCTACCTCCTTTTGTGTAACGTATGTACATACACAATGAATGCAACGATAAGAGGTCCAGTCTAGACTAGTAAATGACTGGATCTTTTTTTAAGCGATTATCGAACCTACCCTTTGAACCTTTTTTCTCCAACCGGAAAAAAGGGCTAGAGGAATAAACTGGGCGAATAGAGTAAGCTTGGTGCAAGGGATGCCTCCGTGGAAGGTCAAAGGGGATGTAATGAGCAGTAAAGCCTGACTAACCTTCGCCAGCCTGAAGGACTCCTCGAAGTGCTTATGGACCGCTTGCTCAGCAGCCCTTTGCTTCTCGATCCGCTCCCGTTCCATCTTGGCTTCCCGCTCACGCTCCCGCTTCTCCAGCTCGCGCGCTTCCGCCTCGCGACGCTCCCTGCAAACAAGCAAACATACGAAAACTTGAGTCCAGTCATTAATCACGCGATTATGCGAATCGGTGTGGTATAAATTAGCCCTGCGGTTTACGAGATCGTCGGCAATTAAAAGCGAATTTATAGGCGCTCCGCACCGGTAAATAGGCCCCGCTGTCTACCCCCTCGTTCCTAAGCGCAGTTGCAGCATCGGCCAATTAATTTTAATGGGACGTGATCTTAATCACGACACAACTCGCAATAAATCTTCGTTACGAACCAATGGAAATCTGTTCATCATTACGTTTTCCAGCAAACTGCACCAGTTTACAAGCGATAGGCAGCTTGGATTCCCTTATCTCGTCGTGTAAATCCGGAGGTAAAGTTGGAGTTACTTCGATCATCAATACGCTTCACGTTGAGGTCAGTTCCCAAAATAGCGACGAAAAAATAACGCGATCTCGCCGTCCATGTTTCAGCCGTGAGGCGCGGGCGTCTTCATCCGTTTCCACAACGACGCTTGGCAGCGTCAGACACAATTTGCACGCGCGTAATTTATACGCGAGCGTAAAGCAACTCGACCGCTCTCATGCTCCCTCGCGCTCTGCGTTGCTTATCGATTTATCTCCGCCCTGTGGTTCCCGGTTGCGCGAACCTCCGCGGAAACGGCAAATAACGTTATGCGAGGGGAAAAAAGAAGTGACAGTGCGCTCTCCTACCCCTTGAGGGCAATAAGCGCTGTCAGCTGTTTTCGTTATCTGACAGCAGCGAAATCAATTTGTTGTGTTACGTATCCTCTTTGCGTTATTCGAGATGCGAGTGCGTGGATCGCGTCATCATCATAAGCAATTTCCCTAAGTTTAAAGGACGCAAGAGGAATATTCATTCACACAGAAAATTATTTAAATTAGCATCCATATAATATTCAATCAATTTGATATTTTCTAAGTGTGCGAGGATGATTCTCTTACATCACCGAGATAGTTGTGCGCGGTAAGTGGCGCGTTATTCTCCATCCGTTCTCTTTACGCTCCTCGCTAGGATATATCAGCGCATTTTTTCGCCGCCTCGCGAGTTACGCGCGCGCGAAGACGAAGATAATAAACCACAGCGTCTGGCGTAGCTGCGGTGTATCTATTCCGCGACTTTTTCGAGGGGAAGATAAGCATTCATTAACGCTTGCGCAAGTTATTTATACTGTTACGTGCGCAATGCGCGTCTTTATCTGCACGCTCGGTCGGCGGACCTTACAATGCACTCGCAGGATCCGCGCGCGATAAATACGTCTGCGCGTATCTTTTTCCTCCCCGAGAGATTCGCTCGTTTCTCTTCCTCCCGCCGTCTCCTTATTTCCGCGTGCAGATGTTCGTCGGGTGCAGTGTACCGAAAAAGCAGATATTCGTTTACGCACAGGTATCTACCTATCCGAGTCACAAAAGGATAAATAGTAAAATGCTAGTAAAAGTGCTGACTAGCACTTTTCTGGGAAAAACGAAACTATTTCTCATTTTTTGACATGTATGTACCTACCAGATGACTTTTCTGGGAAAAACGAAACTATTTCTCATTTTTTGACATGCATGTACCTACCAGATGAACTAGATAACAGATGACCATTTTCCTTTCATAAACAATAAGAACAGAAGATCTTCTGCGAAAGTTTAGTGCTGGAATATAAGCCAGCAAAGGACTATGAGTCGACCTACTATTCTATTCTATTCTATTATGTTTCTACGTTATTTATTATGCGATGTAACAGATTTTCTTCGAGAGGGCGGATGCTGCGAGTAGCCTTAGATCATCAAGGTTACAGTAGAATAATTGAATCGGGCTGTCTTAGCTATTTACGCATGATAATCTCGTTGGAGAAATCGTAACGTTACTTTTATGTCATTTAAATCTTAAGTAGATGTCATGATCTCATACATCCAAAGGTCAAAGACTATCATTTTATCGCTCACTGATTAATCGATTGGACTAATCTCGATCAAAATAGAAATGTAAAGTCTCAATTTTCAAGATGCCTATTGTGCAAATTCTGGAAACGTTTTCATCATTAGTACCGCATATAAAGATCATCTGAAAATCAGCCAAGAGCGCACGCTCGACGCTGACTACATGCCTTACGAAGCGTTCTGCGTAATATGCGTAAGAGCATCGTCAGGGAAAAAAGGCAGATCCCGTTGACGCGTTCGCGCGTGCATGTGCACGCTCGTCGGAAGGGGGATCGCACGATGGCGAGCATAATGCGCACGATATAATGCAACTCAGCAGCGAGAGTGGCTGGCACAGCAGGGGGGAAACGAGACGGGACACTTCCAAGAGACCCGCACCCGAAGAAGCGGATGCATGCATTCTTAGAACGCATAATAACGTGTCTTACGATGCGGCAGACTCCAAACCATATGCATATATACAGGGTGTCGCGGAATCATCCTTACGACTGCAAATACGAGTCGATTTCTGTCAACAAATAATTCTGATGAATTATTACCGAAGACCGGGTTCGACCAACGCGAGAGGCGTAACCGAAGCAGTGGAGAAACCAGATTTTTCACGACGCGAGGAAACCGGTGGTCGCTTAAACGAGACAAATGTGGATCGAACCAGTTAACGAGGAACGTCGCATCGGCTTTTATCAGTAAACGACCGCGCCGGACGTAAAATGTTGACTAGGTTTGTTCGCGTTTGCTTGCGCCGTGTGCCGGGCAATCAGCTCGTTTGTGCCCCACGGAAAAAGCGATCTCGGAATGGTGAAACGCGGGGGTCAACACGGTCCTAAAAACGCGTGCTTGCTCTCTTTCTCTCTCTTGAGATTGCACGTTTCCTCGATCAGGTTAATCGCCAGGAAACAAGGGAGAAAGAGAGGGAGACACGCTCGAAGGCCGACAGGGCAGGAATTCCTCCGTCCCCCTGTTGCTTGCCCGCTGGTGCCCCGTCTCCCTTTTCCCGCCACCGGCGGGATCGTCCGTTCGGAAATCGAGCGGGGTCGGGCGGTGCCGGGTCCGGTCCGATCCGGTCGATAAACCGGTTCGCGGTATGGGAACGGGTTCTCGGGCAGCAGTGCGCGCGTGCGCGCGCGCGCAGGTTCGACATTTGAAAAATCCGGTCGCCCGGAGAGACCGGACGGACGAGAAAACGAGCCTCTCCTCGGACAACAGCGCGAGTATCGCCAAAAAAGGCATTACACATTCTCCCGCTACCCCCGCGCACGCGCGCGCGCGCATAGGATTGGTACCCTCCTCCCGCTCCTCTCTCTCCTCGTTTCATCAGGCCCGGAGCAACCGATACGTGATACTCGTATCGATGTGCGTCGAAAGTACCTGGAAGGGTCGTGAGAGTGGCGTGAGATGAATAGATTAGGCGGGGCGACGCGTTGCTCCTTTTCCTCTCGGGGCGTTGTTTGATGACGGCGCTCGGGATTACCTAATGGCCAGGTGAACCCTCGTTTTGGGGGCAGTAACGTCGAGATAATAACTCGCGCCGGTATGAGGAATTTCATCTCCTCTCGAAATTTTCTACGCGGACGTATATTGCCAAGAGTATCACTGTGAGAATGCTGATGTTGTAAAAACTCGCGCGACTGTTTGAAAGTTGTAAAGTGGCGTAACGATGACGCGGGAATGATGAAAAACGGATGGCGAAAATGTCGTGCGTTTTTCACGAACAATTTCCCCGCGAAGAATAAACGTAGTACGAACAAGCGTTCTTTTCCAAAAAGTATAAAATGACATTTCGCTCGCGTGGTGGTAGCAATTTAAGTTGTAGCTTATTTTCAAATAGCGCTATTTTCAATTAGCTCCTTTCACTTCCGGTTAAAAAAATCAGCATGAATAAAATATTTGATCGATGTAATCATCAATTTATGACCGAGAGCTAGAGCAGTCGTACAATTGAGAAATACGCGGCCATTGGCACGCAGAGAAGCATAATATTATTCCTGCGTACGAGAAAGTGTGAAGAAATCATAACCTAAGGTCAACTGGTTTGTATTCCAAGCGGCGATAGCGAAAGTCCCGCTTTACTCGCGCGCGCGCGAATGATACGTGCATGTCCCGGTGCTTTTCCGCTTTGCTCGACCAACATAAATACGGTTTTGCGTAACGTTTACGTCAGTGAGTGTAATCCTTCCCGGTACAACGTCTGAGTAAACACTGAAACACTATCGGATTTCGGGGAAACGGTCATTGATTAGCTCGTTCAGGATACTCACGAGAGCGTGATGAGAGTTCGACGTATTCACAAGCGTTGAGAAGACAACGGCCACGTTCCCCCATTGTTATCCATTCGCGTACGAGGAATCTCAAGGACGATGTACGAAATTAACGAGCGGATCACCGCAACGCGATCGTAATTTCAATGATAAATACGCAGTTGCGAAAAACGCGACGTATCACCCTCGTTCATCGGTGATTAATCGCGTGAGTTTGCGAGATCGGTCAGTACGCAGAAATATAATCGCCAGTTGCCACGTATCGACCATTATTGATCCAAGGATCGATACGGGTAATACTCCGCCTCGGGCGAGTGATTCGATTATTCTTGACTCGCACGTTCAATCCTCGAGATCTCATACATTCTGCAGGACATCCGGAGGATCTCTCGCTAATCAGCTTCCACCTTTGCAGGAGAAAGCGAGAGAGAGAATTCAATTTGATCCTAATTCTATTAAGATCTAATCGCAATTAAAAAGATCGGAAGGAATTGCGTATCACTGATTAATCGAATAAACGACGCAACGCAATTTCCCTCAATTATAGCACGAATGTTCGTTTATCAAAATATTTATATCATAATTATCATGATGATGTTTTCGTGTACGACAGTTTATTCGTGATAATTTTTACTGTTCCGCCAATTTATTCTGATAATTATGATATACGTTTTACTTGCCGGATGAGAAAAATATTTTATAGAATATTTTTTTTGATTACTCAAGGTTTCGCTACGAGGAGTTTTATGATATCGCACTTGGGCATTCTAAAACAAAGCACGGTTTCGAGGAATGCTTGTCTCTTGTATTCTCTGGACGTAGCTTGTCCTTGTTTGATTGCCTTTTTACTCCGTCGTACGAGGTGAGCGCATTCGAGAAGGAAGCCAGCGTTAATTTTCCCTCCACGACTGCCAAGTTGTTTCGTGCCGCGCTTCGCAACGCATTTCGACCATGACGGATACGTGCGAGCTACGAAAACGTGATCTAGAATTCCAGAACGATAGCTGGCTATAACCCGATTTCGCTGTTACGATTTTACCGTAACAAAGTTACTAAAAACTATGCGAAAATGTATCGTCATCTTTCAATCTAGAAGCTAATTGCTAGATAACAGATGATGGCTCGCTCCTTCATTGGCCAAAATTTGAGTCAATATTGGAGCGACACTGAGAAGTACGTGCCTACTTAGTTTTACAATAGTATGACATATATCCCATAATGAGCCATTCGTACATACACATATGTAGACCAATTAATATATTTTATGCAATTTTAAAAAATTTATGTTTGTGATTTTGGTTTTTAGGAACTTTTTAGTTACAGTAAAATCGTAACAGTGAAATCCGGTTGTACCCAGCAGCTATCGTTGAACTATTTCTGGCAAATAATTGTGTCATAATATTACTGCGCCGATAATTTAATTTAATTTAAACGGTAAGTAATTCACTTAAATAATCATTCAACAAAGATCTATTGAATTTAAGGCAGACCTGAGGCACTTCGACAGAGGGAAACACAAAAATGTAAAGAGAATAACGTGTACACGTGGAAATAACCTATAATACAAATTCGAGACGCAAGTGGAGTGAATTTGAAGAACAAGTGACGTCCACACGCAGACATCCAAAGAGAACGCGAGACAATTTTCAAGGTAAATTCAACAGACGCGTAAATAGAGTCGGCGACCTTCGCCGAGGCAATTTGCCAATCTCCGTAAGTCATTTCCAGTGCGCACGACGGAGATACGTCATGAGTAAGATAATGCACAGATAGGAAAAACAGCCGTGATACGAAGACGCGGTCATGCGAGGATCGGCAGAAATAATGTATTGCGCAACGTGCTGCGATCGTCATGCGAAGATGAAATGATCTCAATCCCCTGACTACGATCGAAACGTATGCGTATGCGCACTAAAAATCCGGATTGGCATCGTCCGATTTTCCATCAACGGTGGCAAATAAATTTCTCGTTCAGGTCGAGGTCGATCAACCGCGCGAACTGGCTGGAGATTCTATACGCGTCGAAGTAATGGCGCGCGGTAATGAATATGAATCACGAACGCTCGATTAAGCACATTAACTGTCGCACGGAAAAATTTTCTTCGCCCGGAGCTGCTCCCCGAGCGACATGGATGACCCACTTTGTGCGCTGCTAATGCACACGCAGTAAATCGCCCACAAAGCGGCATGAGTGTGAACCCTGAATTTTAGGGGGAGAGATTATTAGAGAGAAATCGCTGCTGACGCTGGAAATGTCAAAAGGAGTTTTCAAGTTTCCATTCGAAAATGTATATCACGATGAAAATTCTGCTATTCTCTTTTAACAGTAAATCAGCTTCTTTAAATTTCGTGTCTTTAAGTAAGTCTTGACTTTATGTTCCTCTCAAGTACTTGATATTCAGTCTGAAAGAGTTTCTTTTAATTTCTTAAAATACACGATTAAGGAATAATAAATTTATATTGAAACGACATAGTCAAAGCGCGGAGCAAGAGAATTTCTGTCACTCTTTTCGGGACGAGAATACACAAAGATGGCAAAACGCGCGAATGCACGTACGAGAAAATCCTCGTTAATCCTCCGTTTCGTCGCGTTGCGTCTCGTTGCTTTATACGGCAAATTAGCGCTTGCATTCCTACGCTTTCTGCACCGGGGTGCGATTACTTGATTTCTATGTGACGTAATTCTAGCGGACGCAGACCGGCAAACACAGGCACAAGGGAAAAAGAGAAAGAGAGGAAGGAACAAGTATTAATGGGGGTGGAAAGAGAAAACGCGAAAGTGCAATCGAAACGAGTTTCGCGCACACGCGCACCTCGACCAATGCATCATTTAGAAGCTTTGGATGCACAAAGATGAGCAGAGATATTCTTTGACGTAACATTCGCGTTTATCAGGTGACGCAGAAAAGAGCATGCAGACATGGCGTCTCGCGATTGTGAGAACAATATGATCGTCCACGTTTAATTTATCACGCATTCGTGTTATGCCGACTCAAGGGGATCGTAAATCATCATTAGTTTCGCTATGACGTAATGCATTCGGTGTGGAATTCTCGGGAAAAGCCTCGTGGTTAGGTAACGAAAGGCGAGCGGCCGTGACCAAAGATGATCTCGTTTCCAGATCATTAGCCTCGTCTGTGTAATGCAGATAGGAACAACGTGTTTCAGTAATGACGATCGAAAGATGCCCCGACTTTACAATAGTGTCAATTAAGCAGTTGTAGTTATTCGTTTCCATCTGCATCTTGCAACATTCAACGTAAATGTATTAATAATATAAAACGTAGCACTTTCTCTCTCTCTTACATGAAAAAATATTCATTTCCAGTTTGAATTCTCATAAACCATGTCAATTATAATAATGATATCAAATGAATGTAAGTATCAGGATTGTTCAATACATTCGAGGGAAACATTTTCATCCAATTTCCCCGCAAACGCAGACGGAAACGAAGAAACGTGCTCAAACTACGCCAAGCCTCGCGCAAAGAAGGTCAGCGTTCTTATATTTGTACGACTGGAGCGCGGCAGTAAAGCGCGGCGCGCAACTTTCGTTTTCGTCTTATTGGCGCGTGTTAACCCAGAAGTGAGCGACGATGACGTGCGCTGTAATTTCAATGAAAGCGGCTTTCGCGCATGCATGACCAACAACGACAACGGCGTCGCGTCATCCTCAGCGCTCGTCGTATGGAACGAGACCTTTGTCTCGCCGCTGGCTGGCTGGCTTTGCAACTTTGAATGAACCGTGTCACGCGGACGCGCGCATTTATGACACGGCGCTGAAACTAGTTCTGCGAACGCGGTGGCGGCGACCGCGACGGCCACGGTGGTCTATAGGAACCCTGCGCGCGAGAGAACCCGCGGCAAATGTCACTAACCTTATACACGTCCCCTTTGCGCTTCTACCTCCCCGGTTCTAGCCTGTCAACGCGCGAGCACCTGCTGCCCGCCGCTGCTCCGCGCGCGGCGGAACTCGTCTTAATGCCCGTCGCAAATGGCGTCTCTCCGCGTATTTACGTCGCCGCATCAATAAGCGCTTCTATATCCAACTGACTGTCGGTTGCGAGAACGAAGCGTCGCCAAAAGGTGTCGCGAGGACGAGACGAGTTCCTCCCATTTCTCTTCCTTCGACGACGAATCGAGCGGCGCTCTTAAACCGTTACACGTGTTTGATTTAGCTGCGCTATTTGCTCTTCCGTTTCCCGTTACGTAACTACTCGCGTGCGTTTCATACGTCATATATACGCGGTTTCCTGGATATTATTTTTTTCCCGAGAAAGCAACTGTATCACGAGTAAATACACTGGACGTGTTTGAACGTTTTATCCGGTCGCTCTTCACAGACTTCGATAAGATATAATCTCGGATTTACGTGGCCTTCTTTAATCTTCGGCCATTCATGTAATACAGTTTGTGTTACAATTGAGCATTGCAGTCTGTACACCGACTAGTTAATTAGATCCGCTGCACATAATTTCACATTAATTAGTGTCGCATGTATGCATGTATTCCAATACGATAACATCTCGTGGATTCTCAGAGTTTCAACACACGTAAAGACACAAGTATGCACGCAGACCGAATCGTCAAGCTAAAATTTGCATTGTGCGTGAAACGCGGGCGGAATGTACGCGAGCGAAATCGGCGGTCAGGCTTCGACGCGTGCACAACGCCTGCAAAATTGCTCGTGCAGAAAGCAAGGCGTGCCAGAATGCGCGTCTATTTTCGACCGGAGCGTTCGAACGAGAACGAACGAGACTGCTCGGTGTGCATATTACGACGTGACGTGTAAATCACACGGCCGTATCGTAGACACGTTGCAAATTTCGCGACAAAGTCGTGATGATCGACCGCCGGCTCGAATTTAAGCGGCAACAGCTGTTGACGCATAAACTGCCTCGCTCTGATCACTGATGATTTAATACCGACGATTTTGATTTCAGCTTTCTGGCAGACTGCTTCAAGAAGCGAGCGTAAAGTATGCGTTTCAATTTCCTATTAACCGGCTTGATTTTATTATTTCCTGGCAATAAAGTATAATTTAGATCGTGAACATCATAATTTACTATTTTAATAATTAAAATAGTAAATTTTAGTATTTTAATTTATTATTTTAATAATAAATTGAATCTTTCTAATAAAACGTATATGATTCGTTTATGCTGCAATATTAAGTTAACAAAGATAGCTTAATTAGTGAATGAACGGTCGTCATAGAGACTATTATATTATTATAGACCAGAACTCGACCTTGTTAGGTATTTTCTCTCCAAAAGGATGATACGTCTTATTGTTCACAGGTGGGCGGTAAGAACCGCATGAAATAATAATCACTACGTGGTGAATGCCCTTTGTAAATTGCTGCAGCTGACTCGCTCGAAAGTTATTTACACAATCTACCTAGAGCTGAGAAACAGGCAAGGGGGAGAAAGAGGATTCTCCGTCGATTTAATCCGGTCCGAGGAAGTTTCACGTCGGAAAATAATGCTTTACGATCGGCCTAACCACGGTGGTGTGCAGAAGAAAGGCCGGGAAATGAACGACGACGCTATTACGCGAGCCAAGGGGTTGCGCCGTGTCTGTGTGCGCGCACCCCTATAACGCGCGCGTGGAACACTTCGCATCGCCGGCATCGAAGCGGAAAGGCTAAGGGGCGATCAATAAATCCGTGAGGGAAACCCGGGCACGAAAGGTCGAATGCTCGTGCGAGGGCGGTTTCCGAGGGTTGATACGGTCGATCGATCCGAGGGTGCTTTTCGGGACACTCGGAATAATGACTCGGCGAGGGGAGAAGTACAAATCGCATAATCGGCCGCGTGTCTGCTGAGACTTCTGTGTTCCGCATTACGGACGATATTTGGATCATCGAGAGACGAGAAAAACGGATTAACGTAATTTTATGTTCAAACGACGTCTGTCGTGGAATTGAATTGATTTGCTTGCTTGTTATCACGCGGGACAAGTTTTGATAATCGAAAAGTGCAGTTACTGTAGCGAAATACACTCAGCAAAAAGCGAAGATACAGAGATATCGAAATGCAATCAGGTTATTTTGGAAGAACGTAAAACCAAGGCGTGTGACGATTACACATGCACTTGGTATATTCTATATACTCATCTCCACGAGATACCGTTGCTGAAAGCCGATACTCTTCAAAAGCGTCCATGACCTAAGAACGGGAAATCCATGGCTCGAGCTTCGAATTTTAATAAGATCGCGAAGCGCGGTGGAACTTTAAATTTAGAACGTCCTTGCGGGGGCGAGTTGGACGCTGCCGAGAAGAGGAAATCAATCTCAAAGATGTTTAAGGGCTAACGGAGCAGAACGCCCGCTATTTTCGGATGCAACAACAAGGGTAGTCCGAGTGGACCCGTTACGCATAACGACCCTGGTCTCAAAACGGAGTTTACGTAACGGGAAATTAATTTTTTGCTTACTGCAAATGTATCTCTCCGCAAAGCAAAAAAAGTATCATTACAAACGACGAACGAAGATGATCTTCATTAACTGTAACATTTAATGGAATTCGGAGAGAATAATTGTAGAGAATAACAAAAGCCAATTTTCATCTTTTAATAAAATTATGATATTCATGAAATATTATATATAACTAATATGAATCTGTTTAAAACCCGTGAATAAACAGTCAATTCTCATCAATCGTGATCATATTTTAATAGAATCTGCGAGAAATGGTAAATCGGCATCAAAGACAGTCGTACATGGCAGAAAGCTCGCTACGGAAAACTCCAGAATTATGTGAGATGAAAACACCGTCGTGTCCTCGCTTCTCCGATTGCGTCGAAACAAAGTTAACGTGCATTTCCAAAGACGCGAGAGAGACGTGTTTCTCCCCCACGCAGCGCGTATTCTTCTCGTCGGTTGGAATATAATTAGCGGCGGGCGGGCGGGGGCGAGACAGTAAATCACTCGGCGCGAGTAAAGATCAAGGGAACGACGAACGGCCGGTCCGGGTTACCGAACTCGTTCGAAAATTACACGACGGAAATTACTACAGGCGAGAAAGCCTCGTAGCATCCCGTAGCTCTGGCAGTCTCCTGCCGAGACAGGCCAAACGCATTTAAAAATAGTCGGATCGCACGCGCTTCCAAGTCAGTCGGCTTTACGAAAACCGCACGTAAAACGTCGGTTTCCCGAAAGCCAGTTTCCGACGCTTTCAAGCCAGATCATGGATGGAAAAAAGACGTGAAAGACCCCCGGCTGGCGCAGAGCTTCGTAAATCAGAAGGAAAAGCTGCAGTTTGTACGCTTAAACTTTCGAGTTAAAGAGGAAGGAAACTGGCACATTTTAAGAATTCTGAAAGCGTTCACGAGTTCTTTTCGAAAGAAAGAAAAAGGTAAAATTGAGAAAAAGGTAATCGCGGATAATGCGCCTAAAAGAACCTAAAAAAAACAGAATCTTCCGAATACTTTTGTAGAAGTCGAGAAAAATATCAAAGTTCCGGTAATCAAGAAATCGGAAATTGGAACTGCTCTTAGTTCTGAGTTATCCGGACTCCGTCTCAACTTTTCGCTCTTCATCGGACTAAACATGGAGGCCGTCTACTCTTAAAAGAATTCTACGATCAAAGCATGCATTGCTCAAGTACATTATTGCGAGGAAAAGATAAAAAAAGTTTTCTTCTGTCAAGACTATCGAAAGCTTGCAAGAGGCAAGAGTGCTCGGTCATCCTAGCAGCAACGTAATTTGTCATGCTCGTCATTATTAGATCCGCATCGCAGATAAAGCCGGCATACTCGAAGTTGGAAACAACTGCTCGTCGTTACACGGAGGAGGATCGAACAAATGCGAGAGCGAGCGTAAACGCTCGTTACGCTCGTTACGAAACTCCATTTCCCGCAACGTGGATCGTCGTTCGGTGTTCACGCTGAAGAGCGTCGCACTATCGAAATCCGATAATTGTGTCATCCTTTCCACGGCGCGAATGTCGTAAGGCCCGATAACCCTAGTGCGAGCAAAATTTTCATTCGTTATCATCGCTCGCGCTCCTCCCCCGCCGTCGACAGTCGCGTGACGTCAGAGACGCGGAGTTCACGCGGATTAACGAGCCAATCTGTGCCGCCGAAAGGTCGTCGTCGTCGTCGCCGCTGCCAGAGAATAATCGAGATTCCCCGCTGTCGCAAGCGAATCCGCGTCGCATTCCTTCCTGCACGTCGTCCGCAATATCGTGTTTCCATAAACAAGTCACCATTTATAACTCCCACGGACGGATTCGCGATTCTCTCTTGTCTCCGGAGCACCCACGGCGGCGGCGCGCCGCGAATAAACCAGTCTTTCACTCGCGCGGGTCCGCCCTCTGATCGCCTCTTGCGTCTCCCTTTTTCCGCCCCTCCCCCTCGAGATTTCCGTAAACATGCACTTGGCGCCCGTCCAGTCGCAGCAGAATGGAACGCATTATGCGGGAAATTGCAACGGCCTGGAGCGAACGGGGTAACGAGACGCTGTTCTTTTCCGCATCGAACGCGCGGGAAAATTAATTTGATCCGGTTGATCTGGCCAATAGGCGCAATTCGTCGTCCAAGGCGCCACGCGAGTGTCCATTGCCTACCATTATTTTATAGATACGAGAAGGAAACGTGCAGAATTATTTGCGACTGGAATGTGCGAAAGGAATTCATTGGGGATTCGTAATGCGCGGACATGGACCGAATCAGTACGTGTTAAGTAACAAACACTGTAACAGTAACGCTATAACAATGCGGCAGAAGTTGGCCGCTAGTAAAACAAAGTTCTGTTGAACTGATTATTGTACGGGAAAACCCAGGGACCGATAGAGTTGCTCGTTGCATGAGGAGACGTTTGCCATTACACGACTGTGAAATAAATCCCGCTGGTCGCGCAAACAGACTATTCTGCGAACTAATGCGTGCGAATAGCCCGTAATGTAATCATCGACGTCAAAGGCGAAATTCACATTCATATCGTTTCATGGTTATATCAAATAATTTATATCGTTTACCATTAAAGCAAATAGCTATATTCACGTGGCTCGAGTCTTCTGACGAGTACGAGTATCGATTTGTTCCGTTAAATGTCTGACATTATAAATGACCAATGTTAAATGTTACCTGCAGAAAAAAACGCGCGGAAATTTATATAATTATATGCAGCACCGTCATGACTAACAATGTTTTTGTAACAAATACAAAACCAAGAAGGCGAGAGTCACAATGAGTTATGTTAAGCCGATTTCTCAAATACTAAAAATACTGTCGTTCATGTATGTAAATAAGATACGTTTGGCAAGTTGGACATTCAATTCGCGAATTAAGACGTCCCAAACGGGAACGATGTGATAAATTCTTTATTGCCTACGACTCGTTTGGCTACGCAAATCTTGCTTACGTAACAAGAACCGTCCGCGCACTCGACACACATACGCACACGTAAGATAAACGAGTTTCGCACAGCAAGAGGAAGGAAGGCCACCGGGTTGTTGAACGTTTTTCTCGGAACTTGCGATCTTTATCACAACAACAAATACCAAAGCGCGAGGACAATTCTAGGAAGACAGGGAAAATTTTTAAAATATCAGTTCATTCCTATTAATCACGTGCACGTCGATATACACCGCAGTTCTCGAAATAGCGATTATCGCGCGCGCAAGCTCCGAAATAAACTGCACCACGCGATGCAGAACTGAAAATAAAAACAAGCTACGCGGGTAAAGCTGCTGCTGCTCGCTAAACGAGCCGTTTCTTGCTCTCGAGGGTAAACGCTCTTTCACAAGATGAACTCGGGGGTCGCCGATAAGCCGGCTTCCTCTCGCCGCAAAAGGTCGGCGCGTCTCTCACAGAGGCTGTGACCCGAATATCGAAGCGCGAAAATAATCAGTGGCGGGAACGCAAGAGTGGAATTCACAGACCGTTCCCCTTCACAGCGGTGCAAGTGCTGTGAGAAGCAACATGTGAGACGCACGCACTTTCTGCTCTGGAAGACGTAAGCAACGCAAGTGCGTTAAAAACAGAAAATAAGTGAATTGATCAAGGTTCGTCGCGTGTATCAATGTTGATAAACTGCGAGTTTTACGTCTGTCCGCTGCGTCGTTTGCCTCGTTCGCGTATGCAGCTGTTTTGGCACGTAAAGCAAGACTTCTACACGTGTCTCCTTCGTACATTCGAATGATTGATAAGGCGAAAATCGTGCGGAGTTGCAAGTACGGCTACAAATTGCATCAATCCTCGGGATGACACCGCAAGATGATATTACCGTAATACGAGCGTTAAATGCGATATCCCGCTCTCTGCGCATATAAACGCTTAATCCTTCAATTTTATTTCGACCGAAATGGAACATGTACAAATTGCATATCACATATTACGCCGTATTATATTTCGCAATGCAAGTACGGCAATTAAAATAATATCACTATCAATGATATCCACCAATCCAAATCATCACAAAATCATCGAAGGGAAATTGAGAACACTTTTTTCGCGGAGCACGTAAATTCGTTTATCCAAAAACGTGATACGCGATCTCGATTGGAGTCATCGGGTGGAAATGATTAAAGAGACACATCGCTGAGGCGGGCAATAAAAGTCTTCTCTCCCTCGCACGTTAATGCGAACGCGAGATTACTTCGCCCCCGTTTGTACAGCCAGAGCCAGCTGGGACCGAAGCCAACTCCGAGAGCATGTACCTTCCTCCATCGCCTTCTACGAATTCCGCGCAATCCGACGTTAAATCGCCGTCGTTTTGACCGCGTTGTAAATCGCGCGCCTTTGTCCGAGACCGAGACCAGCCAGGGAAAGCCACCAAGCTAATCAATAAGCGAGCCAGGAATAATAAATGCGGAAGAGGACTGCCTTCATGCAAGCGTCGTTGCACGAATATCATTAACGCCAAAGTGCGTAATATCAGACCACTGGCTGACGCAGCACGTCGTAACGAGCAAATTACACATGTCGGACAAAGAGAAACGTCAGTTACGGAGAAATGATTTCGATAAACTACTGCGAGAGGAATATCGCGTTACACACAATGACGTGCGTTGTGTACGTGAGTGTGCATCCTGTAATTTGTCGCCTTATCTTGCCGAGTTATTGACAACAGAAGTACCAAAGTTCTGAGCGAGTATTAAAATAACCGAGTCTCATTTTGTATTTATCTCCGGTTAATTTGACAGAGACAAAGCGGACGTTAAATGGACGGCGAGAGACTTATCGGTGACTCATACGATGTCACGCCACCGGTTCCGACGTTTCAGATATTCATCGCGCATACGGTTACACAATGGCAGTCCTTAATCGAACAGAAAGATCGATCGATGAATGATCGTGTGCAAACTTGACACGAGCCGGCGCGTTCACGTTTTTTTTTTCAATCGGTAATATGTCTTGTTCTTTTTTTCTTTTTGTTTTTCATTCGCGACACGCGAGGACAAAACTGCGTTCAATTTTCCCGATGGCGCACATGCTCTGCAATTCGACCTTAAGTTTCTTCAGCGCAACGATCACGAATGAGCGGAATGAAAACCGGTCGCGTCCAGCAGATAATGCATAACGCAAACACGAATAAAAAACAAGCATAATGTAATCCCGTGACACACGACTTACGGTTCTCCGGCTTGAAATCACCTCGAGATACTCTGCATCCTCTCGCGGCTGCTGGAAATGCGTTATATGAGCAAAAGACTCGTCGCGCGATCACGAGCGACTACGAGCGAACAAAGCGCAACATAGTTTCATAGTCCGCAGTTTTACACGGCGATCTGCAGCAGTGCAGCAGGTTTCAGATTCCACGACTGAAAATCTCCAGGGCACTCGGTCATATTGCGGTCGGCGCGAACTGGTTTGACGCGTGCAACTATTTCCGCAATTGCGTGCATTTCGCAGATAAAAAGCGGCGTGTGACCAAAGGACGAGGAGGCACGGGGGAAGAAGAGGACGTGCCACGAGGGCGGCGACAAGCGCACGCGATAACGATACTTGGGATACTGCCGCCTCGTATCGCCCCTGATAACGCCGGCAGCTTGTAGCGTTTGATAAGATAATGCGCGGCGAGCCGCCTTAACGTTACCGATTTTTCTGAGGTGGAGCGCAACGCGAGACGGCGGGAGAGAGACGGAGGATGCAGCGCGCGGTCACCTCGTTCGAGATACGCACCGCGATACATCGACCTTCGGACTGGAGTCACGCGCTCGATAACGAGAATGAACCCGTGCGAGCGCGCGCGGAAGTAGCGCGGGATATAATTATCGGATCGCAACGCCATCAAGAGTTAAAAGCCATTAATCGCACGATCGCGCATAATTAATCCGCGTGCCGTTCGTGTAATTATAGCTGTACGTTTTTCCCCAATCGATAGCGTTTTCTCTTTCGTGCGAAAAAGAGAAAGAGGAGCTCTGACCGATGATCGGCCAACGCTCGTAATTGCATACCGATGCATATTAAGGAATCGAGAGGGGAGGGAAAAAAGGAATCGACGTTTGTTGAGATAACGTGCGTGACGCGATGCATCTTGCGCGACTGCCTCATGAAGAGAATAAACACTCCTCGATACGAGTTCCGCGATAAATGCTAATGATTTCAGGATTCGCTGGTAACGATTAAATCGGTGCGTCTTCTGATCGCCTTATCTGCGGCAAACAACTTCCTCTGTCGTAACGCGTTATTACATATCGCGGCGGATCCGTTTTATTTATACACTTGCATCAGTCTCCAATCGCGCAGTCGCAATTGCGCAATGCGCCTTTTTTTTCACGATAGACCGCTGCTCGTACCATCGCGAAGTTCACGCACTTTGACCACCAAGCACGAGCCGCCTCCGCGGACTTGCATGTTATCGAGCACGCACTGATACGTGCCAATGACTGTCTCGAGTTGCCGCAAGCGAAATCCTATCGTTGAATACCGCGCATCATCGTTATGTAAAGCATTCAAGTGCAAAAAGCGGTTCGATGAATGATTAAAATTATTCCGAGACACGGAAAGCGCTCCGTATCAGCGAAGGATACGCGCGCGTTTGCCGACATATTTAATTGCTTGAAATGAGTGCGGTCGTATTTTGCAGCTCGCATACCTCTGAGATCGCGATAATTTTAGTTCCCTTTCACACGCGCGGAATCCGTCAACTTGCGCGCTTGTTCGGCGTAGACGCTGCAATATGTATATTCATATCGCGATTTATATCTGGCGTGTTATTCACAAGCAGTTCAGCTCCTGCTAATTATAGCTACTAATGCACGTTAATTATCTGTAATTTATAGACGTATTATAATCGGAATTGTCTTTTTATGCGTAATCAAAGTGGCTGACGTATAATCGATACGATATTAATGGCCGTGATTTCTTGACTTCTTTTCAGAGCGTCAACATAATAATTATGTTATAAAATAATAGATATTCCGTCACAAATATTATAATTCCGTGCGTGCGTAATTATACTGTCTTGCCGAGCGCACCGCGCAAGTCTAATCACATAAAAAATTAATAATCGGTATTGGCTCTTGCTTTTAAATTAAAGGTACCTACTTATCAATCAATAAATTACAAAACTTATCAATCAATACTTTCTTTCCTGTACGCACACGCGCATAAAAGCGAGCGTGTAATGCCGATGGTTGTTATCTGCTAAGCGCAATCTCCAGCCATGATATTAGTTGAATGCTTCATGATTGCGATAGTAATGACGTGTTTATGTCAGCTATCAGCGATTATCGCGATTGGCTGGACGTCACGCCCAGAAAATGCACGAACGCGCAAGTGCAGCTCTGTATAGGCATCACAATCGTGATGCGAAGCACACTGAATCGCCGCCGAGGAGATGAGAGAAACCCGAGCTCTCTATTGACCTAGATCGTGGCCTCGGTGGAGTGCAGTATCACCCCGTCGCGAAATATACAGGAGAGACACTGAGGACCTCCACCTCTGTCGAGGTAGACTTGCGTCGCATCGTCTTTTTCGCCTGACACTCTCTTTTCTCGCTCGATTTTCTTCGCCATTCCTTTCGAGAGAACTCGAGGAGAAAGAGAGAGAGAGGGAGACTGGCGGAGCCAGTTACCGGAGGAGGATATTTGCGGTTGTGATTCAGCGCTGACTCTCAGGAGAGAAACAGAAGGAACATAGGGAGTGAAGAGGAAGGGGAAGAGAGAGAGACTCGGAAGAGGCGGGGAAGACTGCAAATCGAGGAGGAAAACCGACCGCAACGACCGACCGATATACTCGGTATCCGATCTCAACTTCAGCGACGGATCCCGTGGAAGTGTTCTTTAGAATTTGGTGCAGATATTGTCTTAAAAATACTCGCGGAGGATCGCAGGCGTTAAATCTCATATTTAGACGATTAAATCTCGAATTAAAATTCTCGGTAGGGCTTGATTATATTTTAATGAACAATTAGGGAAGTGCTGTTGATCCTGTGACAGGCAGAGTTCTCCTTTCTGTGATGAGTCTTACGTTCCAAAGCTGAACAAAAATCAATTACGCTGCATCTCGTCGCGAGATTTAAAATGTAAACCCGTTCCGTGAACGCGCGTGAAAATAATCATCTCGCTCGGACAATGACGCATAGGCGAGTCTGCGAAATGTCGATTTTCAAGGACGTGCTTTACTCGTCGTCAAGGATTTTCTTTTGCCGACGTTTTCCTCGTTTCCGGTCTGTTTGAGGAGGTGCACGCAGGCACGCACGCATGCACGCGCCAGTCGTGTGTTGTGACAGCCACGAAATGTGCGTGATGCACGTTCGACGAACGCTTGTGAAAATTAATGCAACGGGTCTGAAATGTTTTCCCAGCCGCGCGGCTTTTGCGAGCTTACGAAAATAAATCTAGTGTTTTTTTAAGAGCGCAGCCGGGAGTATCGACACGATGTGCGATCATATCGCGCATGCCGACGTTCGGATATCGGAGATGCGATGAGTCAGATAGCGTGTTTTGGCAAACTAACGTAATCATCGTGATCGCCGATGATTTAATCTTCTTTTCCTTTGACAGACAAGGAACGAAAAAGACAAAGAGAGAGAAAGAGAAAAGAAATTAATCTATCTCTGATTTTACAAAGCTCAAATAACTAATGTAAATTATCATGTTTGATAATTTAGGATCATATAGAATCATACAACGAGAAAATTACGAGTGTACATTTTTATGGACGTACTAAACAACATGTATCTACTTGCTCGAGAGCCATGTTTCTCTCGGCGGATGCTCGAATATACAAATGATTTGCAGAAAGAGCATCTCGCCATTCTATGACGAAAGAACTCGTCGAGTGTCTACTTCGCCCGCTCTCTCGGTTCGTTTAAAAGCAAACATGATTTTATCGGTGGCTTGCTTTTGCGAAACGAGATGTGGTTCGTAAAGTCTGTTCTACTCGTGCATGCTTCACTCAGCGAATTTCAGCAGTCGAGTTGCGTGAAGTTTGACTGTGAAACCGTCAAATCGAAACCGTCGAACGGTTTTACCGTATCCGCTTTCAATCGATATCAGTTTACGTAAAATTTTCGTGTGAACGATCGCTTTTCAGCATGCATGGGAGAAAGGAAATGGGAGTTTATCTAAACCCGTTACAAAAGGACGGGTTTAGTTAAATACATCCTTCATCATCGCATCACGTTTTCTGTCCGTAGCCATCTTCGCGAATCATCAGTATCATTTTCGCAATCGATCATACTGTCACCATGCGAAATGGTGACAGCAGCATCGATCGCAACGAAGTCTTGTAAATGACCGGTAATTATAAGTAACCGTTACTGCTGACAAAGTACAGGCGTAATTTGATAAAGCCAGGCTTGTTCCACGCGGCACGGGGTACTGATTATCATTTATCAGATAGCACGGAGAGTCCCGCTGGATGCCGACCTTGAACGCCATCCGAGAACGTGCAAGTATACGCCAGCAGCCGCTTTGCATGTGTATGTATCTTCGTCCCTTCATCATATTTTACTCCCCTGATTTTCGTCCATAAAGCGTCACATTGTTCTGTGAACCGCGGCCTGACGAGAGAGCAGGTAGGAACCCTTCGAGGTAACAAAAGCACCGGCCTTGCCTTTATACATTTCCATAGAATGAGGCAGACTTTCGTGATTTCTCTACCTGAGTTCTCACAAAGGCCTCGTGATGTCTCGAAAAGTTCTTTTTCCTCCCTTCTCTCGTTTCTAAACGACTCTCCCTCTCTGTCGCTCTCTTTTGCGCGCGTCCGCCGCCATTCGACGTCATCGTCCCTTGCAGCATCCGGCGTTTCTGGTTCGCCTCGTTCAGAAAACGTCCGATTAGCCACATTGTTACATTCTAGCAACCCCATTATACATCACGCATTTTATAGTGCTCATTGTGTGCGAAAGGACAGAGATTGACCGAAATAATTTTCCCAGAGTATTATCTACCAAAAATCCCCTGCCGAGCGTGTCACGTTTTTCCTTGACTTCTGGGTCAACCTCGACAAAATTCCCAACGTGACCGTTTTTCATCTCTCGGACGTAAACAACGCTTGCGTCCGAAAGCGTGCTTCCCATTTTCCCATATGTTCAGGTACCAAGTATCGGGGATTTAAACTAATCGTAAACAAAGACGTAAAGACAGCGTCAGTAGAATTTTCAGTTTCGAAACACTTCGATCAAGTCCACGAACGAAAATAGACGACGGTGCCACCGGATCGCTCGGAATAATTGTTTCAAACCTCCCTCTTTCTCTCCACATTTAACTCGCGTCTACAAGAGCAAAGGCTGACCTCGGAAATTTCGCAGGCTAAACGAGGACACAAATCTCTTTTCTACTTTACGCAATCTTACTTATACCATCGCGCGTTCCGCGTTACGTCTTCCAGTCACCTGATTCCAATTGTTGTGCTTATCACTTATCAGCACACGTACACGCATGTACACACACGGATTCAAAGCAGCGTAAGACCGCGCGACGCCAATCGGAGGTGCTGGCCGACTCGAAAATGAAAGGTGACTAATTAATCGCGCCCGGTCGAGCCAGGTTTCACTCGGCCGTCAGACGTTTTCTCCGCGTTCCAGTTCAGGGTCACCGAGTATCGTTCCGATCGATTACCGGCTGCGGATTCGTTTCGATGGCGGGATGGTGAGGGGGTGGAGGGATTACGGGCGGAACGGCGGAGCCTACCTTCCGATCGACCGCAATCGACCCTTCGAGAGTTCTGTTATGTGCCACGCTCGACGGATTTCTCGTAACGCGAACGACGCGCACTTTTACGCCCTCCCGAATACAATCGTTCTTTATTTACGCGCGCGATGGAGGAATTGACATTTGAAAGGCGAGTGTCTCTGGAACTGATCGGGGTGAGACCGCTGATTCCCTCTTTCTTCCTCCCGCAACGTTTATCTGATACCGAGGCATTTTTACGGTTCATTCGAATTGAGGGTGAGCCAAGAGTACGTGAAATACGTGAAATAGAAGTCCGTGACACTCCTGAGATATCGTTTGACAACTGCTCGTGGAAGCCACGAGCAGTAACAAACTGCGAGCTATTTCGGCCGTCTATTTCTGACTCGAGCGTGTCACGCGCGCGCTTTTCCGTATCGCGCGCGATACGTTATCGCGCACTTCAATTTTATCGCATTTTGCAACAACGCAGGAATATCTCTTTACACTTTACTCATAAAAAGGTCTCGAATAAATTAACTCTCCCGGAGGAGAGTGAGAAGTAAATTCTCCTTGGAAACCTGAGAACGCGCTTGCTATCAACTTGTCGCTGAAATGACTGCGGTTGCGAGAAAAAGCCGTTGATGGTCTTTTTTCTTCATTTTTTTTAATTGAAGGAGCTGTAGAATGCCAATTGTCGAGTAAATTATTAATTAACATTACGCGCCGGACGCTCGCTCGCGCGAAGCAGCGATGCAAATGTCGTGCGCGTTAGCCGCGAGGCGAGCATACAAATCGCGGGGATTCCCGAGGCAGAAGCGAACGAGAAGGAAGAGGAGAAGCGGGAGAATCAGATCCGCTCGGTTCCGGGTTGTCCGCCTCGAAATACATCGCCAGCCGCGCGTCACGTATTAGATTCCGACAGATTCCGCTTAATTGCGCGCAATGACGTATACGCCAGCAGATGGTGGAGACCGCGAGCTGCGGGCTGATGTCGCGCCCGGATATTACGTAACTACTCTCGGCGACATTGTGGATTCGACCAAACCTGTTTGCGGACGCTTCCCGTCTCTCTTTCCCGCAGCTAAATTATTGAAGTCTGGATTGCAAATAATCGCTTCATTATCGATTCATTCGGTATATAGCTTCCTTATCATCGTATATAAATGAGCATGGCATATAAATATGTGTCACGTATACAGTTGTAGGCATCTGGCACGTTTCGTTCAGAAGGTGGTCTCGTAAATATAATTCGCGTTTTCCAAGTGCTTCAAACGTGATCTCGTTTATCTTAGAGTAAATGTTGCTGATCGTAGGCGAAATTTATGTAGCGTCTGTACCGACATTTTCATTTATGACAAAATATGCGTATAATGAAGGGAGCAGATTTGTATTGCGGATAAAATTCCGATGAAGTACGGCGATAAAGAAACATTCACTTGACGCGAGCACTTAAAGCGTAATCATTCAAGAACTTGATATATATATATATCACTCGTACGATACACTCTCTAGGCAAACATTATGGAAATGTGTCTCAAAACTTTGCCGATATCTTACATCGCGCGCGCTGATATTTTCTGACACGAAGATAACGGCGAATTGTGAACGTCTGGAGGCTTTTATCGATCGTTCCGAGATTAGAACGCGTTTCTTCGATATTCTGAAATCGGCCTTGAGCATTCCTCGCGATTTCTCTTCCGACTTCGATGCTCGAAGTTTCGCGATTCGCCAACCGACATAGAAGCTGTCAATCGCGGTATTCTCTTCCTATTTTTATATATTTTTATCCTCCACCACTGCCACCCTCAAATTCCAGGAACAATCGTCTACTCTGCATACGACCGACTCGGAGTAAACAAACTTGATGAGGTCGTTGAGGGAAATACCACGAAGTGAATCGTCACGCATTATCGTGTAGAGAATCAATGTAGAAATCACTGAGTCACAGTTCGGGCACTTTCATCGTTAAGTCATACGGACGTCCACTTTGAAGTAAAATTTACAAACGACAAACAAAGTTGTTATCGGCACTTGAGCGAGGTAAACGAGAATAGACGCACTTTGTACTTTTACACAAATAGAAAGAGAAAGAAGGCGGTATCTATATTAAAAACGATATCATTATCGATACTAATAACGCAACGTGCTCAGGAAATTATCAGAGCAGTATTACAGAAATATTATGCCGCCATTACAGACACGACGTCGCGGAACGGATTATCGTAGGAGTACTATCGAGATTACCGTGCCGCATAACCACACGCGCAAATCACGGTTGTTTACCTCGTCGTGAAATCGAGTGCGTTTACGCACGAGAGCTCACGAGGTTTCCGGTCAAACGGACGTCGACGAGTTCCTTTTGTTTCGCGCGGTGCTTCTGGAACGGAGCGCCCACGAGATCGCATTATCCGCCTACCCGCAGCACACACACGCACGCATACACAGACACACACATACGCATACGCGAGCGATTATGCACTGTTTACCCTACGCCGCTCCAATTCCGCGCATCTCGGCGGCTCGCGCGAGTTAATCGCCGCCGCGGGCGGGACGCGAGCGTTCTATTTTCGCCGACATGACAAATTGGTGCCCCGCCGCTAGTCGAACACCTGCAACCGCGCGCGCGTTCGCGTATGCACACTCCCATCGCCATTCTCGATCCCTATAATCGCGGCGCGCTCGTACATCATCGTACGTGTACGCTACCACGACCATGATTCACGCGACTACCGTCGCAAATCCGCTGGATGCCCCATTGCTTCGTAAATCATTAATGATTGAGACGGCGAGAGAGAGAGAGATCGACGAAGCTTCCATAATTCCCACAATCGATTCACTTCCGCGCGATCAGCCGTGAACGGCCGGTCGACCCTGAAGGATTCTAAGCAAGAGATCAAGAAACGAATCGTGTGCGAGAGCGAATCGTTAGCTTTTAAGGCGAGACTGTAAAGTGTTAAAACATTTGTGAGTGTTAAGTAGAATTATGTAAGAGTAATAAAAGATACACTTTTTTCTGATTACAACCGCCACGCACTCTCTCTCTCACTCAAACTGGCAGTTTGCTCGGGAGGGGCCTTTGGAAGGGACAGATTGCTTGGAAATATCCGACGCATTCGAATGTCCGAAAGTTCGAACATTCGGCGTACTTCGAATCGGAGATAAACTCCGATACTCCGAATCCAGTCGCGAAACATTCGCGGAACTGAGGTAACTATTCGTAACTCCGATTCCGGCTTCCAATCGCTCTCTCTTTCTCTCTCTCTCTCGGCTTCCATTCCGGAAAGCGATTATCGACATCGCTTCGGCGAGAGCGCCCGTTCGTAGACACGAATTCCCACGCGCGCGCGCGCGAGCGTGCTCCGCCTTCCAGGAACCCGCGAGAGGATATCGCCGTCGTTCGTGGAATCCCGCGTTGAATATACCTCGCGGTCCCGCCGCGGTACGGAAACCCAGTCAACCTTGACTTGATTCGCGGCTGCACCTGCACACCTCTCGACGTGCACGTCTTTCTCTTTTTCTTTCTCTCGATCTTTCCCTACCATACCACCCGCCGCTTATCACCACTGAACTTGCCAGACTCCCAAGCAAGATATAAATAACAGCACTCACCCTCCGCTCTCTCCCTTCCGTCGCGATGAGAAGGACGCAAAGAAGAACCGAATATTAAGCACACACTTACAGAGCTAACGCGGCGTTTCCTGCGTCACCGGGTATAAAGCTGCTCTGCTGAGCGACGGATTGCTGCTGCTGATGATGGTGGTGGTGATGATGATGCGGTTGCGGCGGCGGCGGCGGCGGTTGTTGCTGCTGCGGCGCCGGCTGATGATGATGATGATGCTGCTGCTGTTGCTGCTGAAAACCCGGCTGGGAGGAGGGCGAGCTACCCGCCGGCATCAGATTGTATGGCTGATAGAGCAGCTGCGGCTGGGCCTGCGTGGCCGCCGCGGCTGCGGCAGCGGCCCCGCCACCACCAGCGGCTGCGGCTGCGGCTGCGGCAGCCGCGAGTAGCACTTGCGTCTGTCCCTGGTGTACGTGATGGCTGTTGTGATGGTGATTGCTATGATGATGATGGTGGTGTGGGTGGTGGTGATGGTGCGGGGTACCCTGCGTGGCCGTCTGCGGGCTTACCGGAAGTACCGCCATTGCCGCGCCTCCTAACACCGGTGGCATGCTGTTGCTGCTGCTACTCGCTGTTGTCGCTCGTTCCACGTCGCGTTATCAACCATCGTCTTCGTCTTCGCCGTCACCGCCGTCGCTGTCGCGCGCGGTCTCCTCATCGCAGAGGGTGACGCGATGATCCTGATCGCGACGCGACCGCACATCTCCCGACGCGACCTCCGGGTCGGCCGCGAGATCAGCCTCGCGGTCGGATCCGCTGTCGTCCGTCGACGATCCGCGTATGCAATTCCTTCCTTCACTGGCTGACGTACGTGCTCCGTCGGAGCGCGTTGGTACCTTCACTTTTCGAAATCAGGCTTCGCTCGGCCTTCACTTCGTCTTCACTTGATATTCACTTCGGAGAACAATCACTGACGTCCGCCGAGGAACGCAGCGTTCGACCTGCTCCAGGTCTCTCCTTCGTGTGCCGGCAGCGTGACGACGCTGACGGTAATCGCGGAAACGTTGCGAGCACTCGGCCGCGCTCTGCGTGGCGACGAAGACTCGCACGCTCGTCGTCGTTCCGCGAGCGAGACGGACGAGCCACAGTGGGTACACGGGAGGTAGACCCTGTGTAGAGGAGAACGCTTATACGCGGCGACGATCGCTCACGGAGATTGCCGAGCGCCCACGAAGCGGTCGCAGTCGTTGATCGACCGACGAACAATGGTTTGATCTCCTCGTTTTTCTCTTTCTTCCTTCTTTCGCGACGCAAACCGGTGCACTTCCCTTTTCGCCTTGCCTTCTCTCGCTTTATCTCTCTTGCTCCCACTCTCTTTCTCCGCACCACCTCCCTGTTCCTCCTCTATCCGTCGCAGCACCTTTCCTCGACCGAAAGTTGAACGCTCGCCAATACGCACGTCGTCGTCGTCTTCTTCGAGTGGTATCGCCCACGCGTCGTAAATCGCGACGATTCGCGAAGGAGAAGTCGGAATACGTATCCGCACTGCAGAAACAAAAACCCCAAAGTGCACACATACACATACGCACGCACACACCGTTTCCGTGACCTCCGCACCCGCGAACAATGGCGTTCGCCGGCGGCGACGTCGACGTCGCCCGGCCGAGGTGGCACAAGTGTCGGGGGACGCACTGGGATTGCCCAGAAACGGGCTTTCCTCTTATCGGAGCGTCATCGTCCACCGAGAAGCGAGGATAACGAAGACCGCAGTCGCATTTTCCTCACCTCGTTTTTTACTTCTTGCTTTTCACTCTCTTTCGTCTCTTCTCTATCTCTCTTGCTCCTCCACGTCAGTCGCACTCGCAGATGCGGCTAATCTCACTGCAATTATCCTCGCCCCGCGACGGGGCGGTCGACGAATACGGAATTATGGCGTTACGCTTGACCGCGCGAGACCCGCGTCGCAAACGATCACCGCTGTATTCGCGGCGTTGCACCGTGCACGAGCACTGCGGAACGGGCGCGGCGAATACGCGACGCGCGCGACCGCTGGCTCCGGGCGAATCGGTAAACGGCTAATTTCGGGGAATACGGTCCGCGGCGCTATGCACACGCACACGCGTTACGTCACGCACGCACGCACACACATGCACACTTGCGACTGTTCGGTACATCCGCGCGATCTCTCGCGTGAGAACGCGCGCGCACGAGGATGAACTCGCAACTGCACGGACCAAGATCAGATCGCGTCGAAGGCCGCTACTCTACTGCGGCAGCGAGGAGAGCTCGCCCCCCCACCACGCCCACCCGCGGCAGACTTCCCCGGTTCGCCCCCCCTGCCTCACCCCCCCGCTACTCCGCGTGACCGCGCGCACGGCTTGGCGGGCCCCACCAGTCGCGCGGCAGCAACCGCCGCCTCGTCAGCTCTCGGGGCTTCTCTCTCTGCCTCTCTCCCTAGTGCTCTTTCTCACCCCGTCTCGTAGCGCGTTCCCTCTCGCACCCCGGCGCCCGCAAAACTTCGCTCGACTCCCTCCGCTCGACGAGCTCCCCTCACCGCTTCGTCCGTCGAAATCCCCCTCGTGACCGAAGGCGACCGACCGAGCGGCCAACTCGAGCACGACTACTCTCCGCTAGCTGCCGCAAAAAATACTCCTCGTGCATTCACGCACACGTGCTCTCGCTCGCTCCCTTTTCTTCCTCGTCGACCGACGGCGACGCTTCTGTTATTTGTTTTTCTTTCTCTTTTTTTCCCTTTTCGTTCCGTCTCCACTCGTCTTTCCGCGCTCGCTCGCCCGAAGGGCCAAATGACACGCCGACGAATGTCGTGGTGCGACTCGCGTGCGCACGCCTCCTCGTTCGGGGAGTTGCTGCACTGCCGGCGTCGTCGGTCTAATTACGAATGATACGCGTAACACCGGATGCGAGCGTAAGGTTCATGTTCGCGTCGCGTCGCGCATTTCCAAGTAAAGAGTAAGAGAAGCGTGAAGTAACCGCCAGCGTACAAAGCTTTTCACTCGACATAATAAATAGTAACATAAACATGTGTGAATCTATTAAAATTGTTATTTTTATGCGTTGCTTGCGCTTGAATAATTAAGATCTTCGTTTCGCCTTCATCTCATCTGACAATCGCGTTGAATGTTGCGTGTTGATAACACGAGTTCAAGTTTTTATGGGGATCGTACAGAGCGAGGAGTTACGTGGCACGTGTAAATTCCGAGGCCTTTGGCTGTACTTCCCCAAACTTCGCCAATAACGCGGCTTGAATTGCCACTCCTGGAGGTAAGCACCAGCGCGAGTCTCGAGTGAGAAGACTTGGTCAGCGCGAGCTCTTATTGGCGAAGTTTGATCGAACTAAAGTTGCCCGTTCCGCATCGAAATGAGGCGCACCCGGGATTACCAATTTCCGCCACAATGCAGTTAGTACCTCGTAAAGCAGGCTCGTTATTTCAACGGATTTCACGGAAGTACAGCGAAGTGTCTATCTTCCAACGAAGGAAAAGAGTCGTTCACTTATCAACATCAATAGATACAACATCATTATGCATTTGACGTCGGTTATCTAAATCGCTTCAATAAAAATCCAAGTTATTTTACTGTTTCCCCGAGCGATAATGCTGAAGTTTCATAATCAGACGGTGCGCTCGCGCGGAAAGCGAATTTCCGACGCGCGAAGCGGCATTCGACGCGAAACGACATTCGGGAGGCCGATATATTCTCTCGCTAATATTTGCGATGCCGATAGCGGTGGATTTAGCGCTGGCGCGGCGCGCGATATCGAGTTCTGATGCGTAAATACCGGGAATTTTCAATCTCTGGTAAATGCTACGTAGTTGGACGGACGTGACGTATCGCGCGCGAGGTACCGCGGGTTTTGATTACTCGTCGACGAATCGCCCGATCGCACGCGCGCGTGTGTGCTCTGTTCAGCGTCGCTTTGAATTTTTTACGGATATCACCTTCACGTCGAGTCACAAGTATTTCATCTGAGAAAAGCTGCGATAAAAGCGAGAGATAACACATACGGTTAATTATATCCGCGAAAAAAGAGAAGTGTGCGTATCGCCGACTGCCGGATTACTTCTTAACGGTTTAATTAACGTCATCAGGCAGCTCCGCGCGCGCGGTCTGCGTAAATATTTCGCATCGTCGCGGCATCGATAATACGTACACTTGTTGCAACACGTTCCCTGCTATCGCGTTTGCATCACGACGTTCCGACGCGACGATACGAAGCTTATTATCTGTCACTATCGCGTTAAATTAAGAAGACTAGAATTTCACGGAGCGTGATTTTCAATTAGAGATATCGAGTTGTAACATATATTCGTCCCGTTTTTTAAATGGTTTTAATAACGAATACATGTTACAACTCATATTATTAAAAACACTAAAAAACGAAATGAATATATGTTACAACCAGATACATTGAATTTACAATCAATTCCATTCGAAATGATCTATAAACCTAATGAGTTGCGTTACTCAAACAATGATTGCTTTAAATCTCGTATCATGAACCAGACTTAATTATCAACCGAGTATTATTTTACATGACAGAAAGAGGAAGATTTAACCGAAGGCTGAATGCATTTCGTCGAGATTTCGCGCGAGCTCGGCTTCGAATTCCGCGCTTCAGCGTCGACTCGCGGAAGAAAACGCGGCACTCGGAGGCGGCATGCCGACATGCATCTCTCCGGGGACGCGTGATGAGTGCACACATTGTAATCCCGTACGGCGTTGCGGCGTTACGTAAGGCGAAATTGTTTCCACGGCCGGTGCTTTGAGCAGAGAACGCTCCGCTCGCGCGGCGGACGATTTAATCGCGACCCGAGGAGAAACGTGGGAGTCACGCATAGCGGATAATTGTGCGATTCAATCTGTGCCGTCGCGACGGTGACGAGCAAAGACCTGGACGAAGAGGAGCGCGGAAACCGGAGAAAACGCGGGTTGACGCGGGAGCGGGGAAAATGTGACACTTTCCGCGCAAAGAAGACCGCTTTTCAGACGCGAGGCTCGCGAGACCAATGAAAGAAATAGGAATTTCGCATACAAAGGTCTAATTAGTGTCGTGCATTGTACTTGATTGGAACGTTCCGACATGCAGTGTCCGGCGTCACAACAAGAACGCGTTTCCATTTTGCGGTTTATCTCGACTATCGCTCTCCTCCACATAATTCGCAAGATAAAACGTTGCGCGATTGCCGTCGCATATTATTTGTTTACCATTTACGATTGCGTATCGCGTGGATAGTTTCATTTCGATATCGAACGCGTGAGCTATAAATAAACGACCGACATCGCTTTTAATCGCACAGCATGCTAGCCGCGTTAGGAAACAACGTCATAAAAACATATCACCGGCGGTGACGCAGCTGAGCGCATCGGCGCGTCGAATTATGCGGCAAGATGCGAAATTCTCGCCGAGATAAGACATTGTATTTTTTACTCACTTGTCTTTCTATTATCGATTAAACTGCGATACTAGCTTCTCTCTCTCTCGTGAAGGTGATTGCTCAGATTAGACACGATCGCAATAGCGGATAAAATATCAATCACCTGACGCACTCCGTGCGCCGCAGCCGGGTCCTTCGATCTGAGCGTGCTGTTATCAGTACAATGACGCGGAGATCAGATCAAATCAGCCACGACTGTTTTCCACCTGCTGCTCGTCCCGCGTATTTTCTGTCTAACGTATGACTTCGTTCTAATCTCCTCGAGTGCTAGTTAAGTGGAATCACCAACCTCGGACTCTTACTAAGATAAGGTGCGCATATTTTCTTATCGGTTAGCGCCCAGTCATTTACAGTCCCGCATTAAACGGTACATATATCAGTGAGGCAACGCGATGGTATCCGGCTGTTATTGAAGGAAAAATACCATCGGAGGATGGTCTCAGGATCCATTGTGTACCACATGTTTGGATCTCTTTAACGAGAGGAGAGTAATTAACGCAGAAGATAATTCTCGATGTGCAATTGGACTTCTAGCAATTAAAGATTACAGCTAAGTCAACATCGAAGAAGAAACAAGTTTGAAAGAAAGAGAGGGAAAGACGATAAACTTTGAAAAGATAACATACTTAATAGAAAAGAATTGTGATAATTTTTCAAAATGAAATGAATGAATGAACCAAGCGTTGTCAGCAAACGATAAGTTTTGAAATACGGAAGTCAATAATTAATCAATCAGTGCATCAGTTCACATGCTTGACACCTGACGGATCGCAGGTCGGAACAAGCGGATCGTTAATCGTCGCGATCTTCGTCGCCGTGGGTTTTCACGCTCGCAAGATCGCGCGATGATAAAAAAGCAGACGACGATTTGTCACTGTTTCGGCCACGTCACCTTCGCACCGATTCGCAAATCAGACGAGCGGACACGCAGCTCGCTAATAGTCGTACTGACAGCGCGAATATTCCGCCGAGCTGACAGGCTCGTCGAATCGATGCACGGCGGCTCGTTATTACGGGAATGACTAATATCTTGCGTCGATTAGTCACACGACTATCTTACGCACGCACACACTCGTTGAATGATTAAAAAAAGAAAGAACATGCATGTATCTATATGTGGCCGTAATTGCCTCGTTAACGGAATAAACATGAATTTCACGGCGCGTACGTTTCTTGCTTTAGCGTGCGCGTTCGCTCGCGATTATGTGCGTGACGTAACTGCATCGCGTCGTCTTGAAAAAGCTCCATAACGGCGGAGACGACGTCCGTTTCCTGTATCTTGCTGAAGAAAAACGGAGAGAGAGAGAGAAAGAGAGAGAGAGGATCCCAAGGAGACATGCCGTACATTATGCGATAATCGTTTGACCTCCATACACGTCGTCGAATGCGATCAGTTTCTAGCCTCATGTTTCTATCATGTGCACGTGTATCACGCATGAATAAATGGATCTCAAGATAAATTTCAAATGCGTCGTGCGTCGTTCGGACCTGTTCCTCCAGAGTTTGCGATAAATGTCGTACTTTCCGTCGTGTTACCTCGAGCCTAATACATAAGGCAAACGTCGCACAAATAACTGAACTGCGCGATCAATTAATCGTTCCCGCTTGATCAATTATTACGTGTCTATGCAAAGTGAACTTGATTCGCTTTGGTCTTGTTTATTTCCATTAAATTTGAAAATGATACTATTCTGACTGTCACGATATAAGGATAAATTGCAACTCGGAAGATAATTACACGATGCAGCAGTGATTGCTGCTTCACTTTGCGCACAAAGTTTTAATTCCAGACTTTTATACGCAATTTAATTGCCGAGATATTTGATGCATTAACTTATTCTCTTCTCGTATTACTCGTGCTCTATATACTTTTCCTTAAACGATTTTGCGATCAATAATCTTTTGAAATTTTAAATCAAGTGCATTTATTTCATCAATAATCTGTTTCCTAAAATATCTAGAGCGACCAAATTTACTGCCTCATGAAACCATATCAAACGTTTGTTGGAATACGACTGTCTCGGATCGTGAATATATATATTTCTTAATTTCCATTCCATTTAGCTGAATCGCGATCGAGGACAATCCGATAGCGAATTTAGCGGCCAGCGGTGACCTCGTTCGCGATTGATAAGCGGCCGATACGTATCGGGGAATGTTCTTTGCCGATCGATGACGTCTCGGCGCAATTTTGGCAGACGCTACGGCGCGCCATATGGAGATGTAGGTCGTCGCCGATGACACGTTGATCAAAAGCGCGGTTTCCGATTGTCGTCGCATTCTACCTCGCACGTACATGCGCGCGCGTGTTTTTAAAAAGTGAACGTCAGTCGGAACGAACAGTGCGCTCACATTGCGTTACATTTATGATAATGAAGACAAGTTGTAAGATATTTTGTGGAATGTGGATGTGGAATATTCCAAAAGTGTGAGACTTTAAGTTTTTTACTTCGTTTAGATTAAAGATTGCTTGAAACTGTCCAGACAGACCAAACAGCTTTTCTTTAATAACCTGCAATGATAATTATTATGCAACGATTGCGCTAATGGTTCTTCTGATTTTTATATTTATATTTTTATTTTATAATTTCTTTTAAATTCATGGTACGTGAGGATGATGATCACGCCATAAATCGCGTCTCGATAAATATTATCGCGAGAGACGCAATGCGAAAATAAATTGGCGAGAATTTGAGAGATCGAAGTCAATTATTTGCTGCAGAGTTTAACAGCAGCGGGTTCATGTCCATTATCATATTCCAACGTAACGTTCCATTTTTAACATTCCGACATCAAAGTATCGAATTTAATCTCTGCCGTCCGCACAGATTTAACTGGGAAAACGCTACACTGCACCGTGTATTATGTCCTTTGAAGCTCAACCGTCCGAACCATTTCAATCTTTAATGAATTGCATATCCTCGTTAAATTAAACGCGCCGACGGGGACGCTTTTGCTGGCTGAAAAGCGACTCCAAAATTTATCGAGGAATTCGTGCGACCGGCGCAAAATAACGCGATAGTTCAGAGTATCCAGTACACATGTTCGAGCCCGGTGCTTTGTAATAAGCGAGCCGGGACGAGAGCCCGGAGCCTGCTGCTTTATGTAACGCGGTCGCAGAGGGACATTAATGCCGGTTTCGAGTATCCGCTGTCTCCCGCATTCTCGGCATCTGCTTGCTGCAGCATTTTGCCCATAAACGTACACACACATAAATACGTATTATATATATAGGTATGCAGGCGCACATGCGCGCACACGCGTACGTACGTGCTCGATTGCATTACGTCGATATTCAAGGACAGGATATCCGCACGAGCGAATCGCGCGAGTCGTTCGTTATTCCGATAATTTTCCCGAAGTACAGCGCGTGCCGGTCTCGAAACTCGATCCGCCTCGAGAGAAATGAGAGATCCGTTCCGAGAAAACAATTTTCGTGATAGCTGCTTCGAGTGAATCGAGAAAAATGCCGATAGCACACGCCGGCGTACAAGGCGTCGAATAAAGTACAGCGTATGCATGCGAGATATTCCGCTTGAAGGCTTCCGATGCCTGATATCTTCGAAAGCCTTGAGAATAGAGAAAGAATATTACGCGGAGGAATGTCTTTATTTACGGGGGGAAAGTATGTATTCGATTAGCATAACGTTCTGCAGGCAGATATATTTTTCCGTTTCTTGCCTCTTTACATCTTTTACAAGAATTTTGCATAAAAATCTCGTCGCCATGCGGAATAATGTAAAACGCTTTCCACGATCTCGATCCCGTTCTAGTTAACGTAATAAAATACGTGAGAGACTCGCGACAAACGACTTCACGCAAAACCCTTTCTACTTTCGAAATCGAAATGATCACGACACGCGATAACGTAAACTTATTCCAGAGTATTACGTAGTTATTCTAATCTTCCTGAAACTAGTGTAAGCGGGTTCGCTCGCATATCCAAAATCAATTCCGCATTAATCTTCGTTACCGGCGCAAAATCTTCCAGATTGCAATATCGCCGCCCGTATCCGCGTGTAAAAGTGTGAAACACGCGCGATCCGCTTATCGACCAGCCGATGCAATAACCGTCGCGGTTCACGGGGATGCATAACGCGCGACCTTGTCACCCCCGTCACATGCAGCCCAAGCGCGATAACTCTCTCCCTTTCACGGGGATCGATAAACTGTCCGCGCCCGCCCTTTCTTTCGCGCCTCGGGGATAGCTTCTTTTCAGCAGAAAAACGCGGCTCGTCGCCCGGCTGCTCGTTGGCGTAATCGTCGAACTGCACGCGATCATACGTGCGACTTGGCGTTTATCGAGAGTGAAAAAATGCAAATAATAAAACGACCGGGTCGCCTTTCCCTTCGTGCCCCATGTCCATTGCGTGGAAATTTACATAGGATCGCAGGCACACGTCGTATAAACAGCTCAACGAAATGCCGATTAAATTCAATCAAATAGTGAGGAAAATGATGTATACTTTAGCATACACTTATCGCGCTTGTTATCGCACTTTTATTTGCTCGTTTTTCTTCGTTCTCTCAGCTGAGTGAGTCGATTTGCGACACCTCTGATGTAAAGTATCTTTTTATGCTTTGACAAATGCCTTCAACATCCACGTAAATCTCGGAGTTGTTTCATCGGCTCGACCGATTCCGAATGTGGAGCAAACGCTTCGGGCAACGCGCGAACGGAAAATCGGCTCCGTCCGGCGCGAGTCTGCGCGGACAAGTTGGCGATCGCAGGGGCGTGTTGCAACGCATGGGGGAGATACATCCGCGCGTGGCTGCGCGAGAAGGGTGATCGCAGGAGAGCGAGAGAATGACGGGTGGAAAGAACCGAGAGACAAGGAGAACAAGAGAGGCAGGGGATCATCGGGGTGGAGGACCGGGCGGACGTCGCCGGGGCAGCGGAGGAGGCTGAAGGGGCTGAGGGGGTGAGCCGAGTAAATTGGAATCACGTCGACCCCGTCGGGGTAAACAACGAACGGCCTTGATCGAGGCTAACGCGGCGGCGCGCACACGACGAAGCGGGTCGCGTGTACACACACGTGTCAGCGGGGTGCTCGCGCGCGCGCGCGCACACGTCGTGCTATCGATCCCATTCCCGGTGTCGACTCTTCCGAGCCGAGCTGTTCTCCCTCTATACCTTCTCCCCCCTCTCGGTCCTTCTCCCTCGAGGGAGATACGCACATTCCTGTCCCTTCGACGAAAGCGGAAACGAGAGGATGGCGCATACCGACGCACACGGACGCGTTTCGCGACGGCTTCCTCTCAGCGCGCGTGTGCGTTTCGCGAACGAGGCCATGCGATACCACGCGGCTAGTAATAGCCGTAATTACGTAAGTCCTCGGCTTTAATGATCTTACGTGACACGCAGACGTCGGTGATACTTTCTTGCGCGAATAATCGTCTGCATGAAGCAGGCATTACGAGCGATCGTGCGGTCTAGTTCTATGAGAGAGACTTCCGTGTATCACGCGGCCCTGAATCGGGGGATGCGTTGGAAGGGGGTCGTAATTTCGGGCTGGTTCGATTTTCGCAGCTGCGGGTACCTGGGAAAATCGTATCCCATTGATGATTTTCACGCGCGCGGTTACATTTTCATGAATAAATGCGGGGATCATTTTCGTGTGTCTGTAGCGCGGAAATTTGATAAACAAATACGGCGGTTCCGCATGTGTGCAACTGAAATTCGGATCTATCCACAAATTATGACAAACGCATAAAAATCCGCGCTTCAAAATGATGTCTGCAGTTTTCGGCGGATTAGCAACGAGTTTCATATGCACGGTTAACGATTCCTTTTTTGTCAAAAATTAATTCGGTTTCATATCTGGCGAGTTCACGGCTGTTATGTTATCGTTCACTATACGTGGGATTTCGTAGTGCTCGCGCGTTGTGAAAGGCAGTCTTGATAACATTGATTCGTGGAATAATAAACGACTGAATATCTTGTCTGAAAGGTCCCCAGGAAGCACGCGACCTCTCGAAAAGGTTAAATGGCGAATTGACGAACGAATGATGCGAGAATCAAAAGCAAAGTAACTGCGATAAATTATACGACATGTAAACAAGAATTGGACAGTACATCTCTCTCGGCACCCAGATTCTTCATCTTTATATAATTGACCTAGGACTAAATAATTCATATTATTTTACGCAATTTTAAAACAAGTACTGTCAATTGCCGACGCGGAACTGCGACGATTCGAGTAACGCGCTTGAAACCTTCAAAGCTACGCGAGTTTAATTAACGTTTGCCGACCGCCTTCGATCGAGCATCGATCGAGGAGATGAACGACTTCTTTCATCCACCTAGAGGAAGCCGCACAGTTATATAGCTATAGACGGAAAGGAGGGTCTCGAGGACGTAGAGAGACGGAGCTGCCAACAGGCAGACAGGCAGACAAGCTCCTCCAAAGCTAGCTTGGCTTTCCGAAGTTAGCTCGACACGAAACTGCCGCGTTGTGTTGGTGAGGTCATGGCACCGGGAACCCGGGCAACAATACACACTCGCTGCCGCCGTCGCCGGCTGCAGTTGTCTCACAACTTTCGTGGAACTTCCACCCCGTTGGATCGACCTTCAAGGTCGCGCCGCTCGAAAGGTTCCCGCGATTTCACGAATTTCCGCGAAGCCTCATCCACCCTCCTCCCTCTCCCCTCGTCGTGATACCGGGTGAATTTCGCCAGAGAATTACGTGGAATCGACGAAATGAGTTAACGAGCTCGTAATTGGATCGGAGCTCCAACGAGAAACATATTCCTGGCCCCCGTCTCGACTCTCTCGTTCCTGATTCGCGGCTCTTTCGTCACGCGATAATAGATTATATCGAAAGAAAAACTTCGCTCATTTCATTTACTTGTCGAATACCGCCGTTCGATCTTCGTCGGCTCAAGGTCGCCCTTAAGCTTCTCCTCTTTAACGAATTTGAGTCGAATTCGACAGGATTGGCAAATCGGAATGCAGTCTCGAGGAAACTTGGTTTGCCAGGGCGAAAATCGCACGTGCCGATTCTACAAATTTCTGGACCGGCCAATTGTGGAAAATCGAGGGAACTCACGCATAAATAATTGCGCGCTGAAACGCGAGGCAGTAGCGCGTACTGCGCGAAAACGTGCTTCTACATCAGTAGACATGGCGCCGGAAGGTTCACGTGTATCGATCCGCCTGTGTGCTATTATGCTCTCTCTCTTCTCTTCTCCCTTCATTCCACCTAGCAAAGTATATTACAGGATATACGTATAATGACGGCGCGCATTATCGTCTATCAAAAAGAACTACTCGCGCAACCAGACGCGTCATGGTCGCCTAAACTCTGTTTACATAGCTGCTCGACAAAGTTGCTCATGACGCGAGAGAGAATAGCTCGTCGCCTCTATCAGACCCGTGATCTTTTGACACGCGGCCGGAGGTTACGAGCTTATCATCTGGAAGCCGTTTCGAATGTAAACCGAGATAACGGTCGTCTTCTCCAAGTAGCGATAAATTCCACATCTTTCGCGATGCTCGCCGTTAACGTTCCTCTTCATTCCTTATACATTCGTTAAATGCCCGTTGCTTCGAGATTGTTAGGCAGCCAGCTCAGACAATAGCGAATTGAATGGAAATGTTTGGCCAGAAGTAAGCAGTATTTTTCTTTTTTAAGTCGAACGACAAGTGGAAAGAATGCAAACTGGAGTTTGATTATCAACGCCGAACTTTAAAGTAGTTTATGAAACATACTTTCGTTTCCTCGTGCAACCATTGTACGTATCCAACTTGAGCGTCAATCCAGAAGCAATATAACTACGACATACGCTCGCATCTTCGCCGGGAGATTTGTATCAGCATTCACCTCGAGAAAAGTTTTGCCGCGATAGAAAGGAAATGAGAGAGATAGGGGGATGAAACGGAGAGATACGAGGCCAGCTGCCGAGTCTGCGAAAGTATCTTCGGGACGCAATTATCGGGTCTTTCCTGCGACACCGGCAGGCAGATGCGCGCCGTTGGATCATTCCTTGCAACATGGCCGTTGCAACGCGACCTCGAATGCGAGTGCGTGAAATATGGCGAGCGAGCACGTCAGGAATCTTGTGCGATTTGCACGAGCGGGAAGCCAGTCAGTTTTCTTGCTCTTTATCGCGGCCGCGATGCGGCATTGCACGGGAACGCACGCACCGCGCGTCTCTCGCGCGCGTAACAGCCCATCAGTAAGGCTAAGAATAAACACGGGGCGATATTCCGAGGGAGAAAGAGAAGAGTTCGCCAAGGAAAAGAACTCGAGTAACGTTACTGACCGCGCGATGCCTCCTTCGAGCTAAAGGTCGTTCCGCTCGAGCACGCCGCGCGCACGTTCGTACACCCGCTATCCTTCCAGAGACGGTACTGGGTTCTGTGCGAGAGACGCGTGCTGCAACAGCCCGCAAAATGCGATCTCCAGCAGAAGATCGCGTCTCTTGACGTAAAATGTCTCACGGTGCTTCGATCGCGGGGTAAAGTTACTCAACGAGCACTGTCGTCAAGTACCTAACTGTTACTCTAACTAGACAACTACTCCGGATGCGGTAAGATTCCGTAATGGACGTGCAAGTGAAAGTTGCTCGCGCGATGAGCGGCCGCTCGGGAGAGCTCGCACTCTTCAGGGAGACGCTCAATCGTGGCGAGCACGGAATTCGAACTCCCCGACATGAATATCGATTCGGAAATTCCACTTCTCTCGAAACGGCCGTTGAAGTAAAACACCCGGGATGGAGAATCGGGTCCGAGTGAATATCGACAAGCATTCATTCGCAAACTTCGTGCCAGAAGCGTGGACGCTCTCGCACGCTTTTGGAATTCGAGGGTCGTTGCACCGTCTGGGCGACGCATGGCAAGTCATGGAAAAACGAATCGAAAGCGTAAAGTTACAAACGCGTGTAACTTTCAGGTCGCGCATGCCGGTCTGCGTATTGCACGGTAACGCGCGCTTACGTCACTTAGATGCAATTGCATTACGTAAATGACGTGTACGAGCACTTATGCTCGGTATGAACACTTAACGCGGTTCGAGAGCAAGTTCGTCGCACGAGGGAAAACGCGCGCGCCAACTTTCCCCGGTCCTCCGCCTCGTTGTCGTCGGAAAGGGGAGAACGGAGGAGCAAGGGGAGGAAAAGAAGAGGTGTCCCGACGCCCTGTGTAAATTCTCAGACGCGTTGAATACGCTCACGCACACGCGTGCGCTTCTTGCATTGTTGCTTGGTATGGATCGCCGGCGTGCGAGCCCCTCTTATTATTACCATTTGTTGCCGCGTACGTGTTTCCTGCTACGCAGCTCTAACGCGGATCCGTCCCTCCCCCTCGTGCCTGTACCGCCATTCGTACGGATATCGCACACAACTGTCCTTTACGGCCTCCTCTCTGTCCCTCCCTTTTCTTCCCTTCCGTCGACGCACCCACTACTACTCGTTGTGATCGCGCCCTTTTCTTTGCCATTCTGACGATGTTCCGGCAAGAAATATGCATCAATCTAGTTAATGCAGAACGACTTATATAGTTTTCTGTTTGGGAAAAAATTAATTTGGTTCTCTAGTAACAATCGTGGTGAATAATGATCTTTATTTTTGAACGATCTTCATTTTTGTTTTAAAAATTTATCGTTTTGAGTATAATAATTTTATCGTGATATGACTCAAAAGTATCGTTTCTATCATATCATATCATATTGTTGTTCTTTCTAGGAGCAAGTTAAGCTTCAACTCGATTTTGACAGAAAGCTGCAACGAATTGCACTCCGAATTTCGCTTTCGTCTTCGTTGAACGCGAATTCTGAAGTGTCATCTGTTGATTTCGGAGCAAGCATAAATCTGCTACACGGCTTTCCGTCTTTCCGGGAAGCACTTCCGGAAATCTGTCTGAATTACGCACGCTCGCGTTCGCGACGGATTGACGTAAACGACTTCTCTCAGCGTAACGAATTACCCCAACTTCTCGCCGTTGCTCTTCCTCTTACCCCGGTTGTGCACGGGTTCCGATCGGCGAGCAGCATCAACTGTGCGTGCGCTCGTTACCCGTTCCCTGATTATATAACAACCAGACAGACAATGAGTGACGGAACAAAGGAATTCCTTGGCGCGGATTCGACATTGAACGGGTCTGCAGTGGGTCTCGAGAGGAAGAGGGCGGAAACTGTCGTCTCTCCCGACATTAGCACGTCGCGCAGACGTGTCAACCGGTTCAGACAACTCTGAACAGAGTGCGACATTTAGTGTGCATTCGAATGCGGAATCAACGCACAGCATTAAATCCGAACAAGAAGCTCCTCAACCAGCTCGATGTGTTTTTCAATGAACAAAAATGCATGTTCTTGGGGTTGGATACATTATCCACCCCGCCAAATACGTTATTCTTTACTTCAACTCAAACAGCCTGCAATTCTCATTCGACGGGAGATTACGGGGATGATTAACGTTGAAGATTGAAAAGTCGCAACTTTAGATCCGTCGAGAATGTTAAGGTTTAACGCGGTGGGAATGAAGTGGGAATGTGGGGTTCCACATTTCCTTTTTTCAGCTGGAAGATAGACTTGCGGTTGAAGTGCACGAAGAGCAATGTGGATATTGTTCGCCGTGGAGCGTCTTCACGCGCGCGCACGTTCGCCGGAAGAATGATGGCTAGAAACGCAGTAAGATCTGTGTGCGATCTAACCGCGGAACGATTCTCCTAATGCAATTCCTCGAATTATGAGGCTCGGGCGCACGATGCGAATAATTAGCGGTGAGTAATGGCGAATGCTACAATTACACGACGACTGGTTGGCCGCGCGGCTGTTCGTTCCTCCCATACACATAGATATCGCACATACACGCGCACTTCAAGTGCCGCTGTCGGCGAGCGTAACGCCTAACAAAACACTCGCAAGAGAGACGTGCCTCCTGGCAATGGCGCCACGTTGAACAATTATGCCATGCTTTTGCCGCGGCCGCGAAGACGGGAAAGTAGCCTTCAATTATCGGCGCGCTCTCGCTACCGCCATAACGCGAAGCAGATATACGGCTGGCGGGTAAATGGCGCTAAACTTTCCCACGGTAGTCGATGTGTCGGAGTCCATGAAATTGAAACACTTTACCGCCGGGAGGAGGTTTTCCCCCGGTAGGTTGGCTATAGAGCCGCGCGATTTAGGTCAGACCGCGCAACAACCGAATAAGTGAGCGAGCTCACTTGATCGTTCTATCCATCGACCGAATAATCGATCGCCGGTCGCCACGCGGCAACGTTATCGCCGACAGGTGCATCGATACACCCGGTAGCTTGTCACGGAAAAGTTCCACCGGTTGTTGCCGGTGTAACTGTACGTGTCGAGCGGTAGTAACCACCATCACCACCACTACCACCACCACGTGGATGGCGCTCTATTCTTCGCCGTAAGGTCATTGAAACCCTGACAGTCGGGGACGTGGACGTAATGAAGTGGCGGCAACGAGGGCGTAGGGGAGCAACGAAAGGGTAAAGGGAGACTGGTATTCTTGGATGTGCGAACACCCAACAACTATGACGAGAAACGGGACGGGCTCATGTATCCCTTGAATTTGGAGAATCTACGCAAAGCCATTATACACGGGCGATTTCACTGATGACGTGTAACTATTCAGTGTAATTACACAAAATAATTTCGCGCATTGAAAACTTGTTTACTCGATTCTAATATAATCTGAGAGCAAGACCGTTCCAAGAGAAATAATGTTGATGTCGTCTATTGTCTAATATCTAAATTACTCTATATGCGTCACGTGCACAAGTGTGCACTTCGGTGAAGGCCAATTGTTAGGAGTAATCTTCTGTTCAGGACTGATATTTTACTCTTCCGGATTGATACACGATAGAGATAAATCCGCGTTTAAAACTACAACGGTCAGGCGGATGGCAAGTGTCCACCGACGTGGCAAGGATAATCGCGTGAAACAGGAAGAGAGATGAACGAGGAGATACGCGTGCACGTGAAACGGCCGGAAAGGAAGACGCGCGGAGAACGCGATGATAAGGTAAAAAAGAGATAGACTGGAGGGAAGCAGGCAAAAAGGAGGTAAGGAAAAAGCGGCTCGTTAAGGCATGACCTTTAGCGGCGGGAACGTGGGAGGTTATAATGCACTTAGCGCACGGTTTCGTTTATCGTTGACCGGAGTAGAGTCTCGGAGGTTTTGTTGCGGGATGAATGCAGGTCGTAGCAGGCTGCAACGTCGCCGGGCGGAGAGAGAAAGAGAGAGACTAAAGGGAGAGGGGAAGAAAGCACCGACCGCGGGACGATCGAGGGGTGCCGTGGCAGCGACTGGTGCGGGGGACGGTCGGAGGGAACGGTGGCGGGCGGGGTCGAAACCAGACGAGCAGACACAGAGCGTGGAGGGAGCCGATGGTGGGGTCGGACTTCTGTGTGCGGGTTATGTGTATGTGTGGATTCACACGGGTAGTGACGACACAACGAACCGCGCGAGGGTACAGACGTGCGTGCGGAAGGGGGCAGACGACGAGAAGGGATCGCGACGCAAAGAGAGAGGAAGAGAAAGAGGAAGAGAGAGGGAGAGAGAGACCCGGGTGAGTTAGGGAGAAAGGAACGATTGAAAGACGAGACGGAGAAAGATGGCGCGAGGCGGACAGAACGAGAGATGGCGAGAAGAGAGAGAGAGAGAGAGAGAGAGAGAGAAAGAGACAGACAGAGGTCAAAGGCCTCCGTACAGCGCCAATGTGCCACGAGTAACCACCGACTGAGCTTTCCACCACCAGCACCAGACCTACTACCACTGTTACCCGGCACTGTTCCACCACCGATTTCTCTCTCTTTCTCTCACACTCGGTCTCGTCCCCTCCGTCTGCCTCCTGCTCAATGATAATGTATTCCACTGACACACACGAACGTCACGCAACGTGCACACCCGAGCAAAGTGAACAGGATAAGCGACGAGCGGGAGGAAGACGAGAAGGCAGCGATGAGGAAAGGGGAGTGAGGGAGAGGAGGGTATCAGGGGAAGCGGGTGTCCACCTCTTCGGCACTCTGGACGGACACGCATGCGTGTTTGCACACTCAGCGGCGCATTTAAGCGTCTCTCCCGGGATGTGCACGCACGCCGAGGGATGCGTGTGAGTGTACACGCGTGTGCGCGCATTCAGGAGAGCTCGTATGGCATCCAGCAGCGGAAAGATGGGTGACGCGAGAATGGAGATAGAGGGAGAGAAGGATAGACAGAGACAACCGACGGGCAAAGGAGGGAGCAGTGGAGAATAATGCGTGTCTCGACCCAGCGAGCAAGAATGAAGGCAAGAGTGTTTTCTGGAGAAGGTCAACGTATCGGGCACGAAGGAGACGCGCATGCCGACGAATAATGGCGGTCGAAGGTCGATGGCGCTGATGATTGTCGGCTAGTCTTTTACTCTGTCTCTTTTTTTGGGTCTGCCCCTCTTTGATGACGGGAAACACCAGCGGATCTTCGTATCGAAATGACAGCTGCTAAAGTGCGTGTAGGAATAAAAATTGAGACTTGCGACATCAGGACCTGAGCGGCCGTAAAGGATACTGTCGTGAGCGAAGACGAATTGGACATTAGAATTCACGAATAAATTGGCCGTAAAATAAAGAAGCAAGAATAAATTGAAGAAATGAATACGCTGTCAGAGAGAAAAATGAGCTGAGGCGATGGTGTTCTTGAAAACAGAGAAAGAACAGGGATGCACGTGTCAACCAGGATACGATATTTAGCATATGGATCCACTTAGGGGTTCAAGCATCTTGAATTTTTACGTCAACTAAAGTACCCTAAGTCTTGCTTGAATGAGAAACACATTCTTGCCCAAAATCTGTTGCTTTCCTTCGAATCGGAATAATCATCAAAACGATTGCGAGATCAGTGTCTCGAGCTTCAGCACTATGGACTTGATCGCAACAATTGCGAGTGATGGTAATACTGCTCCCGCAAAAAGGTGAACGTTTGGCATTTCCATGATCGTGGATTAATGGATTCACAAGAGAATTCCTTCTCGCTCTGTGATTGTCGTGCTGGATAATTCACGAAATTGTGTTTAGATGTTGCTCAAGTCAACAGCGGAATCGTCGGGCTCGAGACGCGCGAATGTAATTACAACTGTTGGATACACGCAGCGAAGAGACGTACATGCTGCTCTCCGATGAATGTAGATCGAGTTTGTATAACGCGCTCCACAACGTCGGTTGCACATGCGGTGAAACCGCGACCACAACCTACTGTTTAAATCACGGAGACTCGATATTGGGTGACAGTTTCACGTACAGTTTGGGATTGTTGCTCACTAGTAAGAAAACATTGCTGTTGTGGGATCCTAAATTCAGTCGATATATTAACCTTCCTTCGCGATATGTATCCAACATACTTTCAATAAAATTAATCAGTTTAACGTACATGTATCATATACATAATTTCCAGACATATTTTAAATATAAAAGTTGATGCAATTAATTGTATGTGTAAAAAATGTATTGTTTAATCTTATCGAAAATAAGATGTTTATTAAAAAAGATCGTGAAAGACTCAATTCTCATGTTAATCTACCAAGAAGTCTTTGAATAAATTAATCGTATCACCGTCGCCACCGCATTCTTATTAAGACCTGAAACACGCGGGAGATGTGGAACATGTTCCACTGACATTATCCAGTAGGGGTCCAAGGTTGCGCCGGCTGGCGATATCAGCAGAGCGGCAAAGTCGTGCTTCCCCAAACACAGCGGTGCCAATGTCGTCATCCGGCGAAATCGCGTTATTACGAGGCATAAACGCATGTGAAAATAACAGTTTCCTCAGACTAAGGCTGGCCTTCAAACCTAAACCTAGCCGCGCGTTTGCAGGCAAGCAAGCAAGCAAGTAACCGAGTGCGCGCCTCCGACCATCTGGCGCAATAAACAATTCCGCGAGGAACCTTGAACGACGTGAGGTGCGTTGACCCGCCGTTAACCACTGCGGCGACACGCAGGTGGATTCAATAACGTTCCCGCGGAATTGTTTCGTAGTATCGTTCTCGCTTCCTTTCTCTCCTCCTCCTCCTCCTCGTCCTCCTTCGAACGTGCGTTAAACGCGCTCCGTTGAATCGTCGAGCGACCCACCAACACGATTCACACACGTACACTTCTGCTCCGACCGTGTTTACGTATGACATTTCAATGGATCATCTCCTGCACGAAACGTCCTGACGCTCCGTCGCCTCCATTTTCAAGCGCGCGCACGCGAGTAAGGATGGACGAAAATAAGAAATAATTGTCTCCGGTATCGTTATCAGTTATCCGATGCCATAATAGCGTATTCTAGGTTCTCTCTCTAGGTTCCTGTCATGCTCAGCCCTCTCTTTTCCTTCGTCTCTTTCCCACTCATCCTCTCTCGCGTTCTTCGTGGTATTAGATAGCGATCGTTCGACGAATCCAGTTTCCTGGTTGGAGTCCTTTCTCTCGGTGCGCCGACCGATGCGCCCTGCAACGGCAGCTCGTTATATACCGTTAGGATAACAGCGGCGACCCAGATCCTCCTCCCGGAGGAGGAGCCGACGTCCTCTTCGACGAGGATTTTCCTACTTCAGGCAACGGAGATCGAAGCGTTCGTCGGTGAAAGCATAATGGATTGAAGCGATACGGCGTTCCCGCTGAGCTAGGCGCTTCTCCCTTCCACACTCACCCACATATACATAATTCACATGTACAAAGCAACATCAGATTGTGTGTTCGTATTAGGCCTAGATTTTTATTATCACTATCATCCTACGACTCTGGAATTCTTAAGTCTAATTCTTAAGGGCTTGAATTCCAAGAACTTCGTAGCGTTTTCTCCTGGAAGAGCGAGCCAGTGTTTGCGAAAGTGACTTGAGTTTTCAGGAAGACATTTAGGACGTGTCTAGTAGCCTGCGTATTCGTGTTTACATCGCTGAAACTGTGCTTAAAATTCAAAAGATGAACCGAAGTTAGACGTCCGACTTTACCAGCTGAAACTGTAAGGATGCGCTTCCAGCCTTTTCCTTGTTTAACGTTTTATATACGAAACAGAGAATATAATTATCCCGAAAGTAAGCAACGTCCGCGTGCCAGAGACGTACGTTTGGTAGAGGGAAGCGTGAAAGGACGGTTTCGTGTGGAAAGACTTTGCCTTTGCAGAGCAGCACGCCCTTTCATTCGCCGGATGATTCAACGAGGCCGCTACCTTCTCTTCTTTACGACTCGCCCCAACTCTCACCACCTGCGCTTTTCACGCGCCGAGAGGATCTCTGTCTGTGTGTATGTGTATGAGAAATGGTTATTTATAACCGACCCGCTCGTTCCTGTCGATCGTTCCCAGCCGATTTTACAACAGGTACATGGGTTCCTGAGTTGCCTTTCCGTCGAGACGTGGAGCCGGTTCCCTAACCGGCTCGTCGGCGCGATGGTGAAACTCTCGGACTGCTGTGCGGAAACCTGCGAGAGCCGGGTTCGATAAGCCCGACGAAACTGGTTCGATGAGTGAAAAACGACCGTGAGTCTGTGTCGGATCGATGGAGCGAAGTTAAGTGAAGCCCAACCGACCGTTTTCGTCACGGACGGATGTGCTGGAGATCCATGCTCGGATTACACGTTATACGTGATATTAATGCGCGGGAAACACATTCCAGTGATTTTTGACAGTTTGAATTTGCTAAGTGTTGCTTACGAGTGAACAATAATATATATAAATCCCTCGTGGTCTTGGGAAATATAATGGAAATTGCCGTCCGATCCGATAATCTCGGGACGACTTAATCTCTTCGGATCGAGATTGATCGCATGCCGGCCGTATCTCGCTTTTATTCTCTCCCGGTCGCTAATCAGTCTGTATTCTTCCGCAATTGAGATCCGATAACACGTCAGATTAAAATCCAGCTGCCGGTCAGTACGTTATCAATGCCTGCGCGACGTGCGATAAAAATACTGCTCGCAACGTTCTCGCCGTCTATCGGGAACGTGTCCCAAGAGGGACACCGTATTTGACATCGATAACGACCGCGCGATCGTATTTACGTATTTCTTGGCGGCGATCGACTTCTTTCAGTGACTGCGACACGTAATTATCTCGCCGCGAGAAGTCGAGGACGACTCTTCTGGTCGTCTGACATCGGGTTATCGGCTTTGCTATTTCTGGACGCTTACGCGCCTCGTTATCGGGCATCAATATGCCTGCATACGTTACACGTGTCGCCGTGCGTACTCGCGAAACCGATTTCTTTTCCTCTTTGCGCGAATCGTCGCAAACTAGACGAGAAAAATTTGCGCCATCGAGACGCAATCGAGCTCCGAATAAACTGCATGTGAATTGAAATGAAATGCATTGAATTGTAATTGTATTTGTAATTGTAAAATGATTTAAATTGTATGATTATTGCATATTAATACTCTATTATATGCTGCATTATATGTGCCGCATTATATGCGCTGTAGCATACTCTCCATTGTATACTGTATTAGTACCTCGAGCAAGCTGATCTCAGAGCATAAAATTATTCGTTTCATCAGAAAGCAGCGTCGTGTCTACAAAGAGTGTAGAATTGTAAAACTTTTAATTAAAACAATTGGGTCATCCACCATCGGTGCATTATTTGAAGCAAAGACAGTGCGCGCGATAAACACATGGACTATGATATGCCAGGTCAAATGAAAATTGCTACCATTTATACACACGCGTAATGTTATACTGCTCGCTAATTAATGTACCACCACCGGCAAATAAACTGACGCAAATCAACCTCCAATTATTTCGCCCTATTACGCGTGACGTTATAATTGACGCGTCGAGGTTTTCATTATCGGCATCATCGTCATTAGATGAACTGGAATATGTCGATCGCGTAGGCCAGTTGCTGGCTCGCTCAAAAGTGGCATGTGTGGAAACTGGTCCTTATCACATCGAGAACGAGCCATTGCGCGTGTCGCCAGTTGCGATCTTCGTGGCTCTGTGTGTGCATGTGTGCGAGTAACGGCGCAGTTATCGCGAATAAAATATTGTCCCGAAGCGTGTTCGTTTACTCGTTCTAATCCACGACCGTTAATACAAGCGCTCGCGAGGACCACATTATTCAACCGGTGAGTTTATCGTGCCGGCCAAGAATTCGTGAAAAACGAAGGCCAGCTGATACGACTTCTGGATCGGTCACGCTCTCGCACAATTGCATGAGATTTGAAAGGCCGCCATTCATACTGTTCAGACAAAAAAAAGAGACCGAATTCTATTCGGTCCGCACGACAGGGCAACGATTTATCGTGCGACGACAGAGTTCGACTTTTGGCCCACATCCTGCCGACTTAATCGACCGCGAGAAAAAATTGTTTTCTCAGAAACGGCAGATAATTCCGGACGCTATCTCGCTCCGCGTGCACAAGCGCGCGTATATGCGACGTGCACAATGTGATGCTGGTGCCCGTATGACAGCCTCAGCATAGTTTAGTATCGGTTATATAAAAATTCAGCAATCCGTGTAATATTTATGACAGTTGAAAATCATCTTTTCTGAGGCACAGCGAGAACCATCACGTTTAAGTTCCAGAAAGCTGGAGGGAAGATTGAAGATTGAAGACTCATAAGAAAAGCGAAGATACTATTATAGGATTATACGTCCTCATGTCATGCTGAGAAAAGTTTCAAAGCTGAGAAGTACAGATTCGCTTAGCAGCTTATAAAAAGTAAATTGCAAGACGTGAATTCTCGATATAAATCATTCTCGGATGTAACTGTATTCATCTCGAAATTAATACCTCAATGCTTTATCTTAACCCTTGGAATGAAATTCTAAAGGTATACGAATAAAAGGATTTCGAGCGAAATCTGCAATTAGCAAATACATGCTATCAGGATGATTCAAAAGGCTTCGCAGAGAGTGCTTTAAGTAGCTTTTCAGCTACGTTGAAGTTGATGCGACTCGGCAGGTCGCTACATAGAAATTAAATGCCTCGAGAGCGGCCAAATCGATCGAAGCGACGACGAAGGACGAAAATCTCCATGGACGAGCCAGCTGTGCCGCCGGCTGAAGCGAAGCTGCGTACACAATGGCACGCCGAAAGGGACGTCGAAGGGTGGAACGCCAGGGCAACGACTTCGGTAAAAAAGGAAGGGGCTCGGAAGGACGAAGGGGGAGTCCCGGGGGACTCGGCGCGATGACGCGATACATTCCAGGAACGAGGGTGGTCGGACTCACGTGTCTTCTGTCGTCATCCCTTCCCTCCCTGTCCGGAGTCTGGTTTCTCCCTCCCCTGGCGCCCCTGCTCCCTGTGATCCCTGCAGTCTCTGCTACCTGCTACCCTCCTCCAAATGCGCCGTGCCCAGGACACACCCCCGGATAGAAACCTGATCCCCGGGTCGACGGTATTTTCCCGTCGCACAAAGGCACGAGGAAATACCTCAGTCTGCCATCTGAGTTTTATCTCGGCTTTTCTCGAGTGACACAGGTGTCATCGGACCTACCGCCGCCTTCTCCCCTCTGACCCCTGTGTCTGGAACTTGCTTCAAACTGAGGAAGACATAAATGCATTCTCCGGCGAGGTGCGCGGTAATGTTAACGCTTTACTACCGTCCATAAAATGGTGGATACGGGAAACTTAAAGTGATAGGTAGAGTTATCGGCACACAAAGCAAGACGGGATGTTGCACTCCATTGTGTTTTAAGAAGTGGAGGAGATTAAATATTATTTTGATATTAGCAATAAATAATAAGAATCATTATTCGATATAAATATTACGAATATTATTTAATAGACATTAGCATTATTTGATATGAGAAACATTGTTACACCACCTCGATTAATTCGATACCGATATCATTCAATTTACAACACAAATACAAGAATACAACGATAAGACTTCTCAGAAGAAGCTGAAGGCCAAAGTGAAAATCCTTTCCCTGCTAAAGCAGGTTGCATATTCTCAAACTTCTTGTAAGCAGTCGACATAAATATACTAAATATTTATCCATTAGCATTTAGATATTAAATCTAGCGGGCCTATGGCTTCTGTTCCATAGGAGCACAGCTTCCCACTGGTCGACGATCCATGTCCTTATGTAAATTTATGTACCATAGCCTCAGTTGGAAAACATTCTCGGAGGAAAAGGGCGGAAGAAATAAGTAGAGAATAAGAGGCCATCGACGGCAATGACCAATTGCGCAAACAACGTTACGAGGCTGATTCCAGCGCATGAGCAATAACGTTAACTGTCTGCTACAAGATCCGTCTGTGCGTCCTTTTCCATGTCGAATAGCTGAGCTTCTCGTTCGTCTTGCTCCGGCTGAGTCAATGCTGCTTTTTGCCGATCGTTGTGTCTCGATGCCCTCGGTTCGTAGATTTTTATTCTCAACGGATTCTTTCTCTTTCCCGCTCATCGAGAGGATCAACGAGTCGGAACGAGCAAGTTCGCGGGTCACCGAGAGCGGGCTCTTGCCAAGTTGGAAATCCGATTTGGCTCGAAACTTTCCGACAGCCACTGGTTCGCCCGAAAGAAGTTCGACGCAGCCGGAGAAGCGGGTCTTCCGCGACCTTGAAACTTGGCTATTCCCAAAGGAAGAAAGTAGGTGTTCCAAGTTTTCTCAGTCTCCCGGATTAATGGCGACGAATCCGACGTCCGAAGAACTGAGATCGAATCATCGAGCATCGTTGAATTCAACAAGAATAAACGATTCTCGCGAGAAAATAGATCACCCTGCCGTCAAATTTCATCCGATCTTCATCCGACAAAGAAAGGAAAGGCAAAGACAGAAAATATCAAAATGATCATCATGCTCGCTGATGATGATGATTAGAGACATCAGTAACACTTTTCCCAACGAGATCGCTGTCAAAAAATCGATGAAGCCTAACGAATCGCATTGAAATAGTAAACATCCAGTTAGCATTGTCAGTATTGTCCATCGTAAAGCTAGGTGCAAGTCTTTACGCGAGAATAATTGCAGGCAGTTGCAAAAACGGGATCTCTGACCCGCACGCGTTTACGCAATGCGGCATGACTATTTACGTTGCATGACTAATGGATCTCAGGATCGCGAGATCCTAAATTAAAACGGCGAACGTATATTTACCAGATCACGCGTGTCTTGAGTACGTGAACCCTTGAACATTCCACGCGACAGCTCGCTAGCTGCGTTGTGTCGTTCATCATCCAGGCTCTGGCACACGGTCGTGACCGTTCCTCGCGGTGATTTTCTGGAAAGGGGGTCATCGTGCGGAATCGGTTTCGCCGTAAATCATTGCGGTAGACATAGAGAAAGGAATGGCGAGCCCGCGCTCGTTGAAACTGAAATTGTTACTGACTGGCGTCGACAGCGATCAGCCACTATTAATTCCTCCACGTCGCACTCGTGTAATTGCTGAGATCGATAGCAGACGTAACGGTTTTCCTATGAAAAGAAACCGAATCATCACTTTATCCGCTTTCAGCTGAACATTTATTTTCGTGCTTTATGAATTCTTTATATAAAAGACTGTCTGCTGTATTTAACTGGCATAATAGTGATCTCCAAAACGATCTTGCAAAATGTCAGATCATTTTGCGCGTGTGAAACCAAAACGATGCAGATATTGACTCGCGTCTGGAAAATCGGTTACAATTGTTTACGATATTTATAGTACTGTAAAAAGGAAACTTGGTGGTCTCATCTTATTTTCCTTGGCATATTGGACATCCGGTGACATCGCTTCACGAACGAGTTCGTGCCAAATTAATTCGGCGAAGGTAACGGTTGAACAATTCTTTCCTGTTCGACATTTGATCGAAATAAGAGATGACGATCGCAAGGGGAGAATTCTAACAGTCGTAGATCGATGTAACGAGGGAGAAAAAAAATACTACCTGTCATGGTTGTCGACGAGAACAATGGAAACAGATCCTGGTTGTTCCGCTGGTACGTTCAGCGTCGCCGTAGACGACAAAGCGTAATTTTTGGTAGTTAATGGAACGAGATGCATACTCAGCGAAACGAAAATGTGACCCAAAGAGAAGTCTGCAAAATCTTTTCATGGCTTCCTTTTTGTGACATGAAAAACCGTGCTTTCAACCAATTTCAGAGATTGTTACGTAGCAGATTGCAAGAAGTTAAATGAAACAGAATATTTTATGGACATGAAACTTTTATTCTAACAAGATTGAAGATTGATATAACTTTAGTATAATAAATTTTATACCATACAAAGTAGGTTTTACTGCTTTTCTCATAATAAATATATTTTATAAAAACGGTTTTGGGTATTATTCTTTTGTCAATCGTTTTCAATGCAGCCAAAAAATGTCAGCCTTCACGGGTAGAAGTTTTTTTACAAAATAATTATTGCAAATACAATCTTCTTTTATCAAATTATATTGCTCAATTAGAGTATAATACCGTATGTAAGCTCACTGAGAATAAGATATTGGATCAATTTAATGGCGAACATGATTCTGGAAAGAATTAGCGAGCCCATGTACATACATTATGGGGCCCAGACGTTTCACATAACCACCATGGCAGAGAAATAAATGTGCTGCGAGTGGATGAGCGAGTTGCACCACATGTCGGATATCAAATAGCAGAGCACACTGACTCGTTGGCATGTTAGACGAACGAAATTGAAAACCCATTTAGTGCTGAGAAGGCATCGTATACTACGCAGATGCGCTTACGTGTATTCGCATAAGCGATAAATGATGCGCGACTACGTGGCAACAAACGTTCGGTAAAAGGCCAAGGTAAGGAAGGTACTGAAAAGAATAAATGAGAGACTCAAATATCTATAGAGACGTGCGAGGCTGACGAGATGTGCTTGAACAAAAGTGGTACAAGGCTCCAGGAATAACGCTGCACATTGGAAGAATGTGCGGACAAACTTGTTCCATAATGATATAATATTAAAACTTTTAAGAGAACATGTCCATATTAAGAGTTTCCAAATTTAATGCAAATCCCAATATATCTTAATATTGTGTGTATCTGCAATAATAATCATTTGGAAAGAAATTTTTCTACCTCGATGACTGCCTGAGTGAAACTCGCTGAAGATTTCGTTGCAGCAGTTTTATTTTCGAAACAATTGCAACATTAATTACTATAAAATTATTTAACTAGATCTGTACACATAGCGCCAGTATTGAGCGACTTTTTACCACATTAAAGCATTCCGATTCAGGCGTGAGTGCACGTATCTGATCTACGCCGACAACCCGAGAGTAGTAGAGATAAAGGTAACAAGTAACAATAATTAATGCCCGCGAGCGACACGCGCGATTATAATGGTGACTAATGCTCGCACCGTTAGTGACATAAATGGGACTCTAACAGTATATGTACAATCGTCGAATCGGTGAAATGCGACGCGTGCAACGAGCGAGACGCAGAATTCGTTTCGAAGTTCACCGTTACCCGCGAACGTATAAAAACGCGAGCAGGGGAGGAAAAGAGAAGAACAGAGAGGGGGAGGGGATAATAAATGTAAAGCACGGGGCTACATCACGCCACACCGCGGTTACCTAAACTTTCTAACGGCGTCTCTAGGAGTATCGCGAAATTACTTATGGTGGCGAGCAGCAAACGTACGTATTTATACGTACACGTGCACATGCACACACATGCACACGCGACGCGTACAGCGCGTGCTTTCTCCCGCGACGTAATATCATGCGAGCGAGCCACGCAACACGCGTCCAGCACGCTTCACCTGGTAACGTTTTTCCGTGCGACTCGCATAGTTACTCGCGGCAGGTGCAGTAATATACCTGGACCCTAACGGTGGAGAACCGGTCGGAATGACGGGGAGGTTTTCGCTGTCGCACGTCGATTCGATGATTTATGCACGGTTTTTTGTGGGATCGCTGTCTGGGAATATTAATCATCGAGAGAGAGAGAGAGACATTTCCTTCTTGATGATCGACTGCGGATTGCTAATGAAGCTGCGGAAATGATGTCTTTTGGCACTTTGACACGTGACACGTGAAACTCAGTGAAATCCACTTTGAATAATTTTTTTAGTTAATGTAGTTTATATGTGTTGCTTCTGTAATGTGTGTAGGATTATACCTGAGTATTTGTATTCTTCGGTACTTTGGGTACTTCGGTACATGCGAAGTTACAAGTGATGAAGTCTTTCGAAAGCAACACCGTTATCTGCAAATGTGTGGATAACGAGTTTCTAGAGGAAATTCATGCGTTATTCAGATATAAATGGCACGGCAGGCCTAATGTCGAAAGACGATCTTCCCATAAGATGTGTGATAATTAGAAAAGAGAGAGAGAAAGAGAGAGCGAGAAGAGTATACGTACATTTAATGCAATATTACAGTTTTCAAACAATCACACAAATAACACTGAGCATATGAGATGTACATCTTACGGGACGTGCTGCTAAGTTTAGAATTAAGATCCTTCTCTCATTCGGACACGCGCGCGATCATCGATTGTCGAGAGGACGACGTCGTCGTTCCATTTTTCTTAACTCGGCCAAGGCAGAGTGCCGCGGCTTCTCGAATGCTCGTATGCTAAGTTATGCATCGCGATGACGACAACGCTATGATGGACACAGTGATTTGCTCCGGTTGGAACCCGATAATTTGCATGGCTTCTATATATTGACCCATTTGTACAGTTGAACACGCAGAGTGCACTAGAGGTCACATACTTCGTGGTATTTCAAGATTATATCTCGCCAGTTATAATTTCAAGAGTCTCATTTCATTTTTTTTCGATTCTTTAATTCCCATAAGTGAATAATTTATGATTCTGGAAATTCTAAAATCAATTAAGAGGCAGCAATCACCGCTTTAAGTAGTTAGAAATTTCGGGCAAAATAAACGAGTCTTAAAATACCGTTGATTATAATTAACTTTAATTACTTTAATTTTAATTAACAAGCCATTCAAATACTTGCTTCTCCCATTAAATGCCGTGGAAAATCCTACCGCAAATTCAACACATTTACAATCGCAACAAAATATACATTCCTACTTTTTACTCCCATCAAATAATTTGCAAAGCAATTCTCTTGCCGTTCAATATCAAACTGCCTCGTCTCCTCTCGGCAAAGCAATACATTTTTTGCTGCTTTGATTCTTTTCGCTACTTCCCGAGCCATCCAGTTGTTCCACTAGAATTTCAAATGCAGCTTGCGCCCATTGAACGCGAGGAACAACAACGACGAGAGACAGCGGGGGATAAAGAGGCTTTGGCGACTGAGAGAACCCGCTTTGAGACAGAGAAGGGGTTACAGCTGGAAAGGTAGGGAAGGAGAGAGGAAGAAGGGCCAAATAAGGAGAGCTAATGCCGCACAAAGGAGAGGAAACGTGTTGGATCTCATACGTACGTACGTACACCACAGACACGCGAACGCGACAGTCGAGTTTTGCGCGCTTTGTCCGACACCCTGCTCGCGCGCGCACTCGCGCACTTGCGCGAGCGTCGAGTCGTGTCGCGCGTGTTCATAAGCGGAAAAGAGGGTCGTCCTGTGTGCTGTTAGACAAGCTGTGCGCGGGACAAGAAGCACAGAGCTCAGGGCCGGATGGCTGGAGCCAACTCTCGCTGTAGAAGGGAGGAGGGGCTGAACCGCCCTCTCGGGTCAGGTCAGGTAATAGAACGGAATTATGAGACGTAATCGAAATTCGCCAGCCCTTTCGCCGGCGAACGCCCTGCTTCATCCGCAGAGTTGCCGTCAAGCGCACTGAACTCGCAGCTGGAAAGTTCCTGGAGGAAGTTGGCCGCGATCTTCCCGCCGGCTTCATTATGCGCGGCAGTAATTAACTCGCGTCGCACCTTGTTTGTCATGGCTCTTGTCAAATTCCTGCAGCGATACCTCATGTGACTTTATGACATTATTTTATGTGAATGTGAGTGCGTTAGGAAGGTTTGTTGGTTATTCAACACAGGAAATAGAAAAACTCCGAAAACCATTCTTAGAATTATTAAGAATTCCCCATTAAATAACGAAAATAAAACAAGTTTTATTGATTGCTCGTCCAATGCAAAAAGTCCTACTATTCAGGGAACATTTAATTTTTCACGCATCACCACTAAAAAAGAAAGGTAAGATATCTCGTTCTAAAACTGAAAATAGTTCTCGATAAAAGCGAAAAATTATATCTCACTGTGCTGAAGCAAGTAAAAATAACGATATATTCGGATATCATTCTCGCAGTCAAACTACCAATCGTTGGAAATCTATGTACAGACTTTGTATTTTTCTATTAAAAGGATGACGATACGGTCACGATAACGCGAGACAATGCATCAAATTCCATCCGTGATGCAATGTATCCATCTAATGTGACATAAAACACACGCTAGCGAGATAGTCTACCAACACCCTACGTTTTTCCCTCTTCCCGCGTCTATCAGACATCACGAAATACGAGACTACAAGGATGGACGATGACTCGCAGCCTGCCTGGTGTACACCCAGCAACAACGGTGTGGCGACGATGACACGCGATTCGCACAGCCCAACGGGAAGTACGTCCCTGAAAACAAATCTCACAGTTGGAGCTAATCCGCCTCGGGGAGCTCACCCCATCCTCCGTTCACGAAGAGTTGTGGGCAGAGGGTGACGGTCGATCGCCAATGGCGATGGCAGTCGATCATCGGCTCGAAGAAGGCGGCTCGATGAAGTGCGCGGGCAGGAGGGCTCGGGAAGAACGAAGGGAACCGACGGTCAAAGAAGACGAAGACGAAGACGAAGAAAAAGGAAAAGAGAAGGCGGAGAAGAAAAACCGGTTCGACAGGTTCAGGCTCCCATTTACCTGACCATGTAGCGCCTGACCGCCTGCCTGCCGACGGTCGGTCGTTATGTATTATGCAGTCCCCCTGTATGTATAACGCATAACTACGGCGTATCCGCCGTGCGGGTAAAGGAGCGGAGGATTGGCCGGGGGGCGAAGGAAAAAGTGGACGAGGAAGAGATGAGAACAAGCCGCGACGCCTCTCCCTGAGAGAGGATACACAAAGAAGAGAAAGAGAGAGAGAGAGACAGAGAGAAATGCATGGCGGCACGAAGCGGCCGCAGCAACGGGCCGCATGATGAAAGCGGTCCCCCGTGCCTGACCTCCGCGCGATCTTCACTCTCATCCTGACGTTACATGCCTGGTACTCATCCCACCGTGGGTATTCCCGCTTCGAGATCCCGGCCCGACGGGACCGAACAGGGGTGGAGACCGGTTTATTAGATCGTTACGTTGTGTCGCGCGGAGAAATGTAATAATAGCGGACGGACGGAATACCGTAGCGCGCGCGGGAGTGTAAAGACCTATATACATGAGAACGATTTCCCCGAGCGAGGTCAGACCACCGCGGATGCGAAATGCGCTGGCGCGGTTTTAATTGCACTGTGCAACGTCGTGCGAGCATTTTATCGCCATCTGCGTTCAATTACGTGTCTCTTCAGTCGAGTCTCACGTTGTATCAATTAATATTGATGAAACTTAAACTCGATCGAGTTTAATCATACTTTCCCCGCAATCTCAAGTAGCGGTACAAGTTACGTAACAAGAAAAGTTTCCTCTCGACAGAGCTAAGCGCGGTCTGCATCGCGGAGAAGGTCTGGCTAAATAGAAGCGTCGATAGATCGCGTCAGCTTGCATCCAGGACATCGTGGCGACAATATAAGCGGCGTCCTTGCAGACTGCAACATCAATGTGAGTCTTGACGGAAAGAGGTTGCACTTCAGACGGGCGAAGGCATCGATCGACGTCAAGCCAACTCCTCAGTCGATTATCAGTCAGCGAGTGCTGTAAAGGCGCGCGCTTTCGCGCGGAGCTTTACGTAACGACTGCCGGTCGCCTATAAAAGACTCCACGTTGAAATCTTCTCGCGCGTTCACGAGAGGTTCCGCTCCGGCTCTCCTATCCGGCCGGATGAAATTGAACTTGCGATAAAAATAATATGCCGACTCCACGTGCACCCGCGCGCGCCCGCGAACTGGCGGCGTGAGTCACGAAAAGAGGTTTATGTTCCCGCGGACACGACCGTTGCAAAATGGACGCTCTCGTAGATGTCCTTGAGCGGTAGGATGGAGGTTGGAGTCACGAGTTCGCGGCTCTCCAAGATCGAGCGCCGCGTTAACGTATCTATGTCACGCCGAAGCACCTCGTTCGCTCAACAATAAAACTTATAATTTACGTCGGTCTCGTAATTTCAGCTTGCTGCCCCGCGCGCGCCGCGAACTTTCGTGCCGTTTCATCTATAATGCACTCTCCGCGGGAATATTGTCCGCGGTTCCGTAACTTTCGCGGGCGAACTTTGTGTGCGCGATCCTAAACGGGATATCGATTTCCGCTGTGGAGACGGGATGCTACCGATACACGTGAATGTCATTAATAGTTACAGCTCGTCTTCATGCAATTTTTAATGTTTCTTTCGCTGCATTTCGTTTATGCAATCCCACATTTGTTCTCAATACCAGTCTCTATGGTAATTTGATCCCATAAAATTGCTAAATTCGTTTAGGCACCTGACGATCAGTGTACAAAGTGCAGTTCAGAATGTTTCCCAGTAGAATTGAATTTACATATAAACAGCCTACATGGTTTACTTTTCGGAAATACCGGATCTGAAAACAAAGCGCGTATTAAAGTCCATCAGCTGCAATCTAATACGTGACTTTCACACGAAATCCGCACGATAATTTCCAATGGAAATGTATTGTCTTTTACACGCTCGGCGTATGATATGCTGGATTCTCTTTCGCGCCTTCGCAGATCAGGCCTCGTGCAGTCGCACGCATACACCGGCGGAGTATCGCAAGGTATCTTCACATGAGCATCCGCGATATCGCGTCATGTGAGACAATCGCGACCTTCCGGCGTGCTTCCTGGAAATGGCGTCGCGTTCTGGAAACCCGAAGAGAGGCTCGTCTATCATAGTGCGACACGATAAAAGTGCAGGATCCGTGCACGAAAGCGAGGCAGATAAGTTGCTCGGTTTACCAACCAGCGCGGATATGCCGCTTCCGTGACCAAAGGTCTTTTTGTAGTCGGTTTTCGACGTCTGATATTATCCTGGAATAAGGGCACGCTTAAGATTCTCATAATCCCCATTAAGTTGTCGTATCCATTTTACTTTTAAAATTGCTAGCTAGCAGTTCTATAGAAAACACCAATAGCTGGCAATACCTTGCGGCTTCTGTTCGATTTTACGCAAAAGGTGACGGTATGAAGACTTTCCGATTCTACCGAGACTCTCTCTGACTCTAATTATTAATAATATTAACTATTAAAAATATTAATGATGTGACACAAAAGGAAATCTTTACGAATACTTTGACATGCGCGAAAAGTTGTATTCGAAATCGTCTGAAAGATGATGCTCCGCGAGGAACCGTCACGCTCGCAAGGAAACACAATCCGCTGGACTGGTTGAAGGAAAAACCGATTAGAAACCGCGATAACGTGCCGCGAGACACTCCGTGCGCGCAATTAATCGATCGCGAAACTCATAGCACGCTCCACGCTTTCCTATTCATTGAAATTAAGAGCGCGCGACCGCGTATCCAGGCTTCTCGCGAGTGAGCGAGCGCGCGGCCGCCGTTTTCTTACAAATTAAAGATCGGGCCACGCCGATAAGGAAATGCCGTTACGTTAATTGGTACGCGGGGCAGGGTGTTACGTTTCAGGATTAATTTACTCGAAAACGATAGCATCGCCGTGCACTCGCGCGCACTCCAATTACGGTCGGCGCAGCGCGGTGCGGCACTGACGGTCTACACCTTTGCTGCACCTCGTCCATTCAAACATTGTCGCGAAGTGTGGCAAAGATCACGAGTATCTAGAGCAGCCGACCGATTGCCTCCTGTGGTCAGAAACGGTACACGATGAACCTTTCAACCCTTGCATTGCCGAAGTGCAGTACGTACATCTCTACCTAAAGTGACAGAAGAATGATGAAAGGCGACATTCTAAAAGACAATTGATAACCTACGATTTTTATTAAACTACAATGATCGTCTTCCTACTTTTATGATAATCTATAGGGAGCGATCCTCCAGCTGCGACGTGTGGAAAATTTTGCCTGTGACTGTCCGTGGGTGAAATAGAAATACACCGTAAGCTCTTGTCAAACGTCACTTGAAGGCGCGAAACGTGCGCTACGAGAACTCGAGAACCGGGGACGAGCGTCGCTTGGTATTCCGCGTGCAGCACCTAGAACGGCGCTCGCGCAGGCATTCCGCTGGAACGTGCTAGGCATTGCGCGTCCTCCTCCTCCGGGCCCTTTGGCCCCCCTGGCTCGTACGACCGAGACTTTCCCTCGCCCCGTTCCTGCCGAGATGCGGGAGGGTTGTGCGGATATAAATTCCGGATTCTGAGCGCGTCTCGGGCTCCTTTTCTGAATGCCGACCGTGGCGGGGAGGGGCTGGTGAGAGGATTGGATTAAGGGACGCGCGGGGACAAGACGGGCACGGCGTATTACTGACGCGTTCCAGGAGACCTCCCTTAATTTCGGCCCCACCGAACGGCGGGATTGCATCGTCCGGCAACTTCGCTCGGAACGTGGCCGTTTTAATCCTTCGACTTTGACTTAAGCGCGACTTAAATCGAGAGCACTGCAATTACGACGCGGGGACGGGAACGAGTTTAGCGAATTATCGACCTCGAGAGTTCCACGTGAGCTCGCCGGGAGACCGTTTTGAAGTTTAGCGCATGTGGCACGTTTCGGGAGCCCGTTGATCGTTGGTCACGAAACTTTAATCAGCCTGCGATCGGTCTTCCGTTCGCCGAGCGGCCGCGTACAATCTCTTTCTCACTCCCGACAATGATCACCCTGATAACTAAACTTGGACGGGTACGCGCGATATCGTGCACACACATTCACGGGAATCGGGAACGACTTGATCCTGATTCATGATCCAGCGGCGAATCCGCCGGAGAGAATTTAACACCGAGAGCTCCCCGGCCATGCGTTAAGAATACATAAACCGGTGAAGTCTTCAGAAATCATCGCGACAGCGAGGCGAGATGCTAAACTCGAGCTTGTTTCTTAGAAGAGACATGGAAAGAGAGAGAAAGAGACGGAGAAAGAGAGAGGAGGAAAGTTTGCGGTGAGAGACGCTCCGCGCGCGAGTCGAATAACTGGTCGTTCCAGTTTCTGGCGTTACGCCTGACGCCGGATGCCTCTCCCTCCATCAGCGTCGCCCGCAGACTGGTACGACCGGTATATAGCATGCACATGTATAGGTATGTGTCTCAACGGGCATGGCCTGCGTCACCGTCGTCATATTTTAAATGCTAATGCACCCCGAGATCGATCCACCGGCCGGTAAATCGCGTTACGTGATCAAGGGTGGTGGAAGGAAGAGGACGGAGCGGTTCGACGCGGCTGATTACGCTCATCCGTGAATACACGTCGCAGAAGCCGCTCTCGAAGCTGCTGATGTTACTTCCGCGCGTGGATTTATGATCATGAAGGAGCCTCTTCGTGGGGTCGTTACGATGGGACGCCAATGCGACGGCTATGAATAAACTAACAAGAATACCGCTCGAGAACCTGCCGCGATTAAGATATACTCTCTCGTGCCGATAATGTTAAATGTTATCTCGAGCATTCCTAAATTAATAAATAAAGATAAGATTGAAGAAAATACTAAAGATAGCATTCAGCGTATCTTATTGATAATCGTTTTGATATTCGTTATTCTTGTACTGATTTAATGTTGTCCAATTGATTTAAATTCATATACGTCATATACATATAAACTGAAAAAATATTATCGTTTGGCAATATCGAAGATGATATGATGTCGATTACGTCACTGAGAGACTAGAAAATTTATACCTTTCCGTGCGACAGTTGTGACTGTTTCCTGTTACGTATTTCTGCTGCAGCTATTTTTACGGTAGCGCATATGATGCAACCGGGATTTAATCGTATCTCCCGCTAATTGAGCGAAGTTTCCTGAGCGAAGATTGAAGTCGTTACACTCACGGAAACCGCCGGAGATAGCGCCGCTCCATTTCCATTCATTTTAATTACGTGGTCTCACACATACGTTATCAACGTCGCGTTTAGAAGCGCCGCGTCATATCAATTTAAAGAGACGCCACGATACTGCGAAGAATCACGTCCGCAACGTTAGCCAATTGATGGTACTCGCGGAATTGAGATAAAAACTGGCGTCGTAGTTGCGGTCCGAGCGCCGTTTTGCTAAATCACGATCAATGCAAGAGGCGAGTTCCCGAGGAAACGTTACGGATCGTCTATTCCGATCCGACGTATATTACATACAACGAGATAAGAAACGCGGTCAATCTTTTCTTATATTAGCAGATTTGAGGACTGAGAATCATCAACAGTTGACTTCCCCGTGATATCGCTCCGATACGATAGTCGCTGTCTTACGCCACGTTAACGCCAGGCGCCGAATTATTAATAATAACGATCACGTTATCGCCGTGTCACGCGGATAACAGGTCATCTTGTTCAAGAATGATAATAATACTTCGCGTGATACAACGGAGACCATCGTTACAATGAGCCTTGGAACATTCACACTTTGTGCTCCAACTCGATCTTTTTATATGAGCGCCGCACAAAGCTCGATAACTGTGACAATGACACGAGTGGAGACATTCATCACGAATGGTAATGATCGAGTGCATGCCAGTAAACAGAGCTTCGCCAGAGGTACGCACGACCTGCATCGAGATAAAACTGTACGTTGCTGCTATAAATACATCGCGAGTACGTTATCGAGCGAAAGATACTGTTGCAATATCTGCACGGCGACAACTTTTGGCAGGGATAATTTTATCTTCGAGGATCGGACATTAATAGCGACTGTAAACATTAACGATGCAATTTTGGGAACGTTGCTGAATTTTCCAAGATCGCATATTATATCGCGTTACTCGCGTGCTAATTTGGACTACATGGCTGGCATGTTACTGTAATTAAGTAATTATGAAACAAATAATGTTGTTTCTCGAATAATGTTGGATTTGTCAATTTGGGACATTCATTGAATAAGCTTCAATTTCTTGTTGACTCAAAGATGGTGTCAAGCGTACACTCGAACATTTATGGAAAATTGGACGAAAAATAATTGACTGGCTAAAGAGTCATTTTAGAGTTAAATATATTTTAGAACTGTATCTCTCACAATAAGTTACAGGCAAATTGTTTGTTCTCATATAATTAGTATTATTATATACTCTTATAATAAAATATAAAAAAAGCATTTACAATTGAAACATTATGTTGCTTATACAATATATCCTACAACTGTGAGTACCCATTATTGTACAAGGCACGCACGTGAAAATTTAATTATCTTTTCCAGCGACTTTCTACACTTTTCATTCTACAAAGGCTTAAGATTCCCATGGAAGCATTATAATACAATGGTCGCCCGGCACACCTTGATTCTGCAAATAGCGACTGCTGCATCCAGCGGTAGAAAACAAAGTGCAATTATATTCTTATACTCTTAGCGAGCAACCTTGATCATTTCTCCAGTGCAGCCAAGTTTCCACTCGCGCTTCGGCAATTCTGCAGCATTGCGATTCTAATAATTTCTACACTCGCTCGCAATCGCTACCTACACACCGCGTGTCTCAACAACGTCCTGATAGTCTCAGCGTTTTTCCCGCATGGAAATCACTTCTTTCTCTCTCTTTGTTCGATCGCGCCCAGTTCGCCCGTGATGACCTCGATGTCGGGCTGCGAGACAGCCGATATTTTTAGAGACGGCTTTAAGCTCGCGGTATATAACAGACGAGCTTGCCGTGTCGGCTTTTTCCGCGGTTCCAACGAAAGGGTTACGGTCACGCCAATCATTTGCGTTAACGGCGAATCCATCAGTGATCGCGTGGTGAATCGCCACCTCCTCCTCGTGCAAGAAGACCGTTCTCGATAACGCGACCTCGATCGCTCGAACTTTACGTTTAGTTTCAGGCTCTTCGCGTTCTGACTCGCGAGGGTTCAAGGTGTTCGTGAACGGTAGCCGTTACGTGTAACGCCTTTCCGGTACTGTGCCTCGTAAAGAGATAATGCTCGGACAATGGTACGTGGCCTCGTTTAACTTTGTCGTCCTTTCGCCAGCTTCGCGTTACGTTACGAACGTAACAATACCGCCTGAATTCCCAGCTCCTATTCGCGTGAGGTATTCAGCTCGCGGTGAAAACTACCAGCTGAAACAACTCGCATCCGGTAGTCCGTTTGAGCATAGTGTTCCCCCAATCTGATTCAAACAGCTCGTAAATGAACGAATAATCTTCCGAAAGTTGCGACACCTCCAAGACATCCCAAGAAAGAGAGAAACTCGAATCAGAGATGATTGGATAACGATCAGTGTCCCGGATTACTCTCGAATCATCGAGCGCTCATTAATAAATGGAAGATGACGGAAGTTTATTACCGTGGGTTCAACGCAAAAAGATTCCGAGATGAGCCGGAGGTCATGTCATCCCGCTCATGTTTATTACACCTCGCATTATTCATCGTGGCTTAAATGGCTGCGAAGGTCCCGCTTAGATCCCGCCCGAGGATAGCCAGGCCGATCAAATGGCCCATGCAAATCGCGCGCGCGATTAATCAGCTCATTGAATTGCAAGTATGACCTAATAATAGCTGCCTCTGGACAGAGAAAGCGCCCGACGACGCGAGATTCGAGCGGCTCGCACGAGAACGTCGTGTAGAATGCTGACGCGTGACACATTTCCATGAATTCCCGGAATGCCGGTGGACGTTCAGATATGCCGTGCGTTCAGGACGGCCTCGGGGGACCGAATCGAAGAGAGTGACAAGCCGCCTCAGATCCGATTTTCCATACGAATGGAACGACGCGCTTCTCTTCGTGCCTGAAATTGCATCGCGCCGCGAATTTGCATTAAGACCTCGTTTCTTCCTCGTCGAGATGGTCGAACGCGTTAGCAGAGCTGTCGCTCTTACTTCGATTACCGAGAAACGTTACGCGAATTACTGACATCTCGGAAGCGTCCACTTGCGATAGTTGCTCCTAAATTAGTCATAAAAAAAATTAGATGAAGTAAGGAACCCGCTCTATTTGATTCAACTTTCTACCAGCAATACGTACTTGTACGTCCGACTAATGTAATGTCGGTTTTCCGTTACGCACGTTACGTACAACACCTATGTAGTATGTACTATACGCGTGCGCGATTCTCCGCGTTACGTAATCATCAAGCAAATTTGCTCATCGCGATGAAATTTACGATTGTCCCTATTCCCGAGGACCGGTTTCATGCTCGTTTCAATTTCTAATGCAAGAGCTTTCGCATGCCACAATGTCGCCGTATTAAAAGTTATCTCCCATGAGTCACGTAATATTCCGCGGATTGCAGGTGCGTTATCAGCTAATTTATGCCGATAGATACTCGAAACGTAGACTCTGGCGTAACTCTTTGTAAATTGTCGCGAGTCATGCGACTCGTCGCTCTTGACATGTCGCATGAGAATTACTCGCCAATGGCGCGCTCGCGAGGAAAGTTAAACAAGCCGCAATTATGCAGCCAAAGCGCTTTCTTATCGATCGTTAAGATAGTCTTCCACGACTACGGTCAGTAAACGTTAACTCGTCGCCGTAATTATCGACGTGAAATTCATTCATGCGGATTCATGCCACGTGCATACGTGCATTATTTTTAGTCGCAAACGTTCCCGCCCCCCACTGCCACCGCGTTCGATGGTCATCTCTGCGCCCCCCTCGGCGAGAGGGAAATAGTTTGTGGCGAAACGGCGGTGCGAGGAATTTTTATGACGAAAGTAAAACGAAACGGCCCATAAAACCGGGCGAACGCGATTCCATCTCTCTTCGGCTACGCTCCGAAGTCGCATAAAGTTTGCAACAAACTTCCTCATCGCGCGGACTTTAGCGTCCTTCGTCCGTCCCTCTTACGTTCGCCATGCTTGTTCCTCTTCGTCTCCCTCCTTCTCCTCTTTGCTCGCCTCTCACCACTCTCCCGTGGGCGACAGAGTCAGCCAAAGCGATCGCGTTGGCGAATACGAGGTAGATAGCTGGCACGTTTTACAGCTAGAGAAGCTTACCGCTTGATAACTTTTAAAGCGGAACGACCGGCCCGTTTCTATTCACGCGAGAAGCCGATCTCTCGCCGTCGAAATTTTCAGTGCCAGCGCTATATTGTCGTGAACTATCAGGCGCGTTTCACCCCTATTTTTTTAATTTTCCATCTACTCTCCAATCTAACCACTTGAGCTTTCTTCCAATTTTTATCCAACCCCCTCTTTAAACTGAGACTCGTAGAACGTCCTAAATTCGTTCGCCAGACAAGCCATAAACTGTTTCGCAGTTTGAGATTTATCTTTTTTTCTATATTTGTTAACGACGTAAAACGTCTTTTACATCTGGCTCTACTTTAGGTTCGTTATTATTAATAACGAGCATATGATCTGTTGCAGTTTGCAGACTTTAGACGCCATACACAATACGTTTATGCATCATCGTTTTACCCGTTGTCGTCATCATAGTCGTAATACTTGTTCGATCGAAGTCGTAACGATATACCATAAAGAATCGCACTACTCACGATCACTTTAATAGGAGTAAAGGAGCACAGTGCTAAAATTCCGCTCACGTAGGCGCGAATCGTACTCACCAACGTGGACTAAACTGGCGTCTCAACTATAATTCATGAGAGCACTAAACTATTTTCCAACTACGTCCAACTACGGTTTGCTCGACTGTAACGGCGAAGTTCGCGACTCCCAGTTTCTAACTGGATCTCTTTTGCACGGACGCGGCGACGCCACTGCCATAACTTAAACGTCTACGGTCTACGCCCGCCTCAAAGCAATGCGCTCTGGATTTGTTCCTCTTTACGTTCATCTTGACGATTGCTGCAATGCCCGGCACGATCTATTGTTCATCTCGCAAAACTTGGAAAGCAAATTCAACTTCAAAGCAAACTCTATATCGACGTGAGGGATAATTTAAAAACTTGAGAAACTGCGCTTGTGTCTTTGTCTTTCTAATGTCCTACTTTTCACTTATCGAAAATGTGAACAAATAAAGAATTACGTGAGACATTTGAATTTATTCCATAAATGTTTCAAGATGGCTTTTTTAGATACATGTGAGTAAATAACTGCTTGATAAATTTGTATGTTCTTTAATATTAGCGGTGCTCGTAAATATTCCTTGAAATATTGAGATTGCCGGCATTTTTGGTGCATCTATAGAACACGCGTTAAGCGGGTTAAGATCAGGGAGACGCGCGTGGAAATGCATGACGCGCTAGATTCACGCGCGAGATCGTTGTATCGTCGATAGTTCTATTTCCGTGCTAATTCCTTTGCAAAACTACGTCGTTTCACTTTGTGGAACGAGGGGAAAGAGTGCACAAGTATACACTGTGGGGGATATAAATACGATTCATCGGGTGCATACTATCCGGACGGGTGTCTTCGCGTGCGTGACGCGCACCTGGTGTGTCACGTCACGCAAAAGTCGCCGTTCTTAGTTCGTCGACGCAATCTGCAACATGGCGTGTCGCACGCACCCGCGATTGCATTGGCGCCGACATACGAACATTTTTACACATGAGGTCGACCGCTCGCGAGAAAAATACCTCCTTCACTTGGATTAATTAAGTTATATAAAAATGTAGTACGTGATGAAAGTTGCATAATACAAAATTTCTTTTCAAAATTCGACATTTAACAATGTCTACCATTAAAAACTTATGTATACAATTATCTCCTTGAAATAATACTGTAGTAAAAATCCGTTTCTTCCGTTTCATTGCGGACGCAATTATCTTGTAAAGAATAATACACGTCAACAACCGCAATCGTTAAAAACGGTACAGTACCGCGGAAATTGAAGCAATTTACAAATTACACACGATGCATCCAAGAATTTCTATTAATCAATCCGCGCGTGAGGTTGGGCGTTCGAAAAGCGGACGTCTCTATCGGCAACATCCTGTTAGACGTTCTCCCTGAAAGCGGTGCGAAACCAGTTTCGTTTGATTACGCTATTGGGGCCCCCGTGAATGTGCGTGAACGTTGCACAAGGTGGAGCGCACAAGGCGAGAGAAAGAGAGGGGAAATCCCAGGGAAAGAGAGAAAGAGCGAGAAGAAGGAAAGGGAGAGAGCATGGGCTCGCATGGTGCTCGGTAGTAATTATTAACCCGCAGTGACTCACTAGGTTGAGGACCTTTATGATCCACGCTAATGGCTCCGCCACTCGAAGCACCCGGAGTCGAGCATAGCGTGGATGCGGGTGTACACGCGCGTGTATGCGTGCGCATTTATGGCTCTCGGCCACGCAAATCTCGTTGCGCGTTCCTCCATGTCTGAAAAGCCTCGACCTACCCTTCTTTTCTCTTTGGCAAGAAGAGCGTTAGTCACGAAGGCGAGCGAGCGTTCATGCTTTTAATGGATTTCTTGAATTAGGAGCGAACAGAACGCGCGCTAACAAATCGACGAATCAATCCTCATCTTATTTTTTGTTTTTACACATCGTCATGCAATCTCGGAAATATATCGTTATTTTTGGCGCCGCCCCCAGCGTAATTACTCACCAGCCAAATTACGGGAGTACAGAATTGTTGGAATCGTCCGGGCACGCGCGCACGCGCGTACACGCATGGCCGGCCATAGCTGTTTGCCGAGAAATTGAGTTATGATTTATATCCAACTAGCTACTATAATACTGAATTGCATGCGTGTGACCCGAGCGAAATTATAGTGAATTTATTTGAGCTAAATTGGGTCGATTAACACTATCTGCAGTAATTTCTCGCTACGTGACAAATAGGAAGAAAATTTTAATCTGTAGTGCCCTGTACGTGCACTTAAACACTTTAAACTGATCGTAAGAAATTTCCCAGACATGTTTAAAATGTGTAAAGAGAAACATTGGAGGTATAATTGTACTGCAATGTAAAGCGGTATAACTGGTAAATTAACATTCTTCTTTTTCGCAGGAGGGCTCGTATAAAATTCATCGGGAAATGGTGCACGTTAAATTCCTGCATCGTCACGAGACACTTACGACCCTCCCAAGGTACTGGTCGCCAATTTGAAGGGACATAAAACGTCCCCATCGAGAGTCAGAACCTGAATCCTGCACAAACCCGTATCCTTCCCGGCTACGTGAAAAATATGTTAGTCGTAAGAGAGCGCGGAAACCAGTTTCTCAGCCGGGACATCTGCGCAATAATGGCGGCGTTAAAGCGCGCCGAGCAGAGACCCATCATCCGATCGCGACGGACCGGAGGAGCGTATTCACGTTCATGATCTCATTGAATCGTCGATTCTGACCTCACTGCTGCTGTAGCGCCACGTCTCGCGCGTTCTATTGTAACGACTTATTATAGCCATTACTACGTCCCATTATACGACCGGCGGTTGGCGATCGTGCAGGGTGGCTGATTTGACCGCGGGGACACATTCCTGCGATTGGACGACGGACGACGTCAGAGAGTCAGTGACCCGATTAGAGCGCGCGACAGGAAATAGGAAGTTATCGTAATACGTGCCGCCTGTTCTTCGCCGAGAGGCAAAGCCGGCTCGAGTCGACCTCTCGAAACCGCGTGGAATTATAATAATTCGCCACTCGGCGCGCGATACTTCCGCAATGAGACTTCTGCGATGGAAGCGAATCCTTTTCTTACGGATTTACTAATGTTATTGAAACAAGATTATAGCAAAAGTAGGGAATACCTAATCAAATTTTCAATGATTTTCGATTAAAAGGAATGAGAATTTCTAGAATATCTAGTTAGCTTCAAGAATATAAATGCGCAATGAGATCCTTTCAATCTAATTGCAAACAAAGTCTACTTTGAAAGGAGAGTTAAAATGGAGATTCGACTGTCGGAGCAATTAACGCTAAAAATGGAAAGATCGTGATGAATTACGATCCCTTCATCATGTACCTGCCAACGTCGAGTTCGAATTTGTCAAAGAATCTGCGGTTGAAAGCGCATCCGGCGCAGTGGTACGGTATGCTGCATAGACAATACGGTACAGAGAGCACCTTCTGACACATTGTCGATCAATCGGTCGCGAGAGCGTTCGTGAACATGCATCCGATTTCGGTCCTTTGACGGGCCCGGTGGTATGGCCGGTTTGCCACAAATGCACGAAATTTTCCCGGGGCCACTGCTCACCTATCGATACGCAAATCCGAATGCTCTATGATGTCACAGCCACGCCGCTTGCAATTTGCGAAATAACCAGGCGTTTTGCAGCGTCGAACTAAACGAGCGCTGAAAGCATTTTCATTCACGTCAACGTGCGACGTAGTCCTGTTCACTCGCATTGTGCGCCCTGACAGCTGCTCGGTTAATTATCTCATTTTTATATAATTAATTAGTCCCGGGAAAACGTGCATCATTTGACGTGATCCGCGTGTTTTGTCAGATACGGAACAGCGGCAGAAAAATTGTCGAAATGCTGACGATTCGATGAAATCGTTCGCAATCAGAAATCGCTTGCAGGATTGTCGCTTCATTACGACACGTATTATAATTATAATGCCTTTTATACGTTTCCGATGCGGCATAAATACAGTTTTAACAAAGAAATAGCACATTTCCTCGAAAACAATACAAAATACAAAAATATGAATTTCTATTATGCATAAGAAATAAACGGCAACTTTTTCATCACCACAATGCATTATCCACATCCAACAATACTACTATGTACGATTTATATATATAAATACGCATCAAACTTCTTGCGTATCTTCCGAAGTATCCAGGTAGAAACTTCTGCCCGAAACAATACTACGATGTGAGAAGTTTCATCGGAGTCGCAGAAGCTTCGACCTTGGATACTCGAAATGTTCAATCAAGAAGTTCCCGCGTGTCGCGAGGCTGACTTATGGCTCGTTTGTTACGACGATTACGTACCGAAGCAAGCAGACAGACGTTACATCATTCTTCTCTTCTTCTTCTTCTTCTCCTTCTCTATCTCACTGCTCATGTACTACCAAGCCCATTGCTTCACTGGATTTACTGTTAGCACGGCCCACGTTCGCCTCGATTCCCGTGTGCGACATGCGTGTACACACGCACACATACACGCACACGCATACGCACAATCGAATACATTAATAATACGCCCGCCGCGTCTGTATTCGCGAGTATGTTTCATTACGCGTGACTCACCAGTTCTTTTCGTTTTCTTTGCGTGCGCAGAGCGCCGTGAACCATACAATTAATTACGTAAACAAAAAAGCGCGCTACTCAGGTATTACAGGGAAATCTTGCCGTTAAATATAAGCGCTTCGGACACCGCTAATGCACCCGACTGTACACGAATTCCGGCTGGAAAGCGAGTAGTGGCACATAACTCGAGACTAATGTGCGAGCGCGTATGTGTGTTCGATAGTTTGTACGTGAGCGAGCCCGTGAATGTGCATCTGCAAGACCGAATGGCACATAGGCGTCAGATCACGCAATATCAAAACTTCAAGATACTTTATTTTATTTTAAAAGAAGAGAGAAGAAACTCTTACAAATTTATGTATCGAGAATTGATATTAGTGTAAGGACAAGCTTAACAATAATGACATGACATAAACGATTTACAATTAATTAAAACAGACTAAACACAGATTAAACAAATTAAAACATATGGGAAATAACGAAATGAATGAACCAAAGTAATAAAAAAGTAAACACTATACAGGGTGTCCCGGGTTTTAACCGACAAACTGCGGGAGCATATTCTACTAGTGGAAATAAGAAAAAATTCTTATATCGAGTTTGCTTAGAAATGCTTTATTACAAAGTTATAAACCAATATTGAAAAAAAATATGAGATAAGTAACAACGGATTTTTTCACAAAAATAAAAATTATGTACGCAATGATTTAGTGACGCATTTCAAAATGTTGTCCTTGCACATCGACACAAGCTAGATATCGACGGAGTACAGAATTTGTTACAGTACGACATTCCTGAAAATTTTGTTGCATCTCAGTAACTGAATTAGTAATTCGTTGCTTTAAATCTATCTGGTACTCTCCTGTTAGGAAATCTACGTTGATACTCTCGTACGGCAGCTCGTGCATTTCCGTCACAGAATCCGTACACGAAATGAATATCAGTGTATTCCTCATTTGAAAACACTTTTGGCATTCTGATAGTAATTGCTAGTTCACACGACGATTGAAATCTAACAGCTACTGTTGTGAAAGTAACAATCATACTGAATCGTTTCAACATAGTGAACATGAATACATGTGAATACACGTAACATAAACGTCTTCGACCTTCCAAATTCTACACTATGTTCCGTTGTTACTTATCTCATATTTCTTTTGAATATTGGTTTATAACTTTGTAATAAAGCATTTCTAAGCAAACTCGATATAAGAATTTTTTCTTATTTCCACTAGTAGAATATGCTCCCGCAGTTTGTCGGTTAAAACCCGGGACACCCTGTATAGTTCCAAGAGAAATTTGATTTTTGCATCCTTTTCGAGAAGACTCCTCGTGTTTCGCGCGACTCCGAACGGACATTGCTCTTAATATCTCGACATGGGGGACGCGAGTCTTAATCCCACGCCATTGCATTGATAGATAGCGACGGAGAGGAAGATATCAGGAGATATAGGGACGTCCGACGGTGTGCGTGCGTGCATGCGTGCGCGGAGTCACGTACGTGCACGTACATACACGATCGATGCGCGGGTGAGCTCATCGTGGACAGATTTCGCGCGTCTGTGTGTGCATGACGGGCGTGTAAACTGCCGGCGAGCTGATGGACGTGTGCCACGTGAACTGCATAATGAACAGTGATCATCGCCCGTACCTCGCCTACTCGGACGAGGCGCTGTACGCGGCCCTGGTGGGAAGATAACGCGATGACCTCGAGATAAATTGGTCGCTCGCGATGCTCGTTGCTGATCGAGTCTGTCAGGACGAATGATCGACCCCAAGACAGTCGGCCACACATCGGTCAGCGAAGAAGTATAGGATCAATCGTTTATCACGCCTTACGATCGTTCCGTTCGATGTGCAATGCACATTTCGATACTGTTGCATTGGGGCATCGATTCCGAAGTGCGCTTTGCGCACGAGCGCACGCGGGCCATCGTGTGCATGCGTGTATGTGTGGTCCACAGGTTCACGGCATAGGAAAGTCAGTTGTATGAATTTAATTCATTCAAGCGGTTCTGCACGTTATTATTATCTGCTAAAAATAGGCTAGATCTGACTAAATGATTTAGTAATGTTCCATCATTCGCGCATTTCTTCCATACTGCCGTGTTTAAGTGTACCGTAAACGGCGTTCGTAGATAAGATAAAATCGAGCAGAGTGCGCGCCAGGATTAATCGCGAAATCCGCAGAGAGACGTCCGTGTGATATACACGATGGCCTTGGGCGAGGAGTGCATGCTACGAATGAAAGGTGCTTACGAGACTTTCGATTCGGCGACGAAACTGGGTGAACCGTGAGATATCCAGGCACGATTCAGAATCACGTGACGTAATCCGGAGGAGTTAAAGGCACCCGGGACGAGATTTATTTCCTTCTAAACTTGTTTTACGCACCTTCGGAGAACGCAGCCGTCCGTGCGCGACCGCAAAAGCGACAACCGTCGTCCTCGAGATAAATCGGTACCAGCGGATACGAGACGGTTTTTACGAGGCATTCCAGATCATAGACACGAAGCTATGCACAATCGGTTACTCGAGAAATGATAATAATAGCGCGGTGACTTAACTGCTCACGATAAAGTTGCGTTATCAGTTGACAGTTGTGCGACATTAAGCTTAGATGTCAAAATAGCTATGTGCCAATTAATAGGTGGTCGATAATAATAGCCATCATTAGTACAAATACTAACCAAGATAATGTACGTTAATAAATCAAGATATTAATATGTAATAACAATTTTATACGCATTTTCGCATTCATGATTATGCATTGCATTGTAACACCATCATCTTTTAATTGATACAATTTGTTTAATCAGTCGTTCGATCAGTTGAAATGAAACCGATTAAATTAAGCTATTATTTAATTGCAACTTTGCTAATGCACGTTTAAAAATTCATTTGTCATATGTTTATATATTTAAGCAGATATTGAGGTACTAAAAACATTTTTTTTATTCAGTGAAGATATTACAGATCTCTCTCGGTATTCTAAACTATTATATATTTGTACATTTATTCCATTATTTCAATTTCGAATGATTGAGATCCATCATATTTGTGACGTCGTGGCTAAAATACACATGTGAAGACACATCAAGTCCTCCTCTATTGTAAACGCCATTATACGATATCTCGATGCGGACACGCGAATCTCGAACAAAATGAGTACCCAGGACATATTTTTATAGCTTCCTGCCGCGCGTGCATTCCTGCTCGTCCTTTTCTTCTCCTCGCTCCTCCGTACCGGTTAATAAACGGTCTCGAATGAGGCCGCGGAGGGAGAAGGTTAAAGAGCAGGCGGAGAGGCAAGAGTGATCCGCAAGGAGAATCAGGGGGAGGCAGAAGGTAAAAGAAGAGGAGTGCGCAAAGAGGAGGAGGAGGAGGAGGAGAGATAAAAAAGAAGCCGCGCGTGACCTTGTACCCAAATGCCAGTTTCTGTTGCCGCGGTCGGCGGCCAGTCGATTACCTCTCTCAGGCTTGCATAAGCGTTAAATCGCGGTCGTTACACGGAGATCGAGGAGCCACCAAGAGAGGAGAAAGAAAAAGAGAAAGAGAAAGAGAGAGAGAGAGGGAGCATGTAATTGGACGTATTTGGAGCAGAATAACAGCGCGGCTGTTCACTAGGATCGCCTTCTAAGGGAAAAAAGGCTAAATTACCAGCGAACCCTCCGATGATCCGCGTCAGTTTCAGCCCGAAGGCGCACCGATAATCAGGAATAGCGAGCTGATGCTAAAAGAGAAGCGATGAAAGACGTAATAATAACGCGAGTGTCAGATATTTCTGCACCCAATTGTAGAGAAACATTTTTTCCCATTTATACGCGATGTCGCTGACCAGCAATTGGCTGGCATTTCTTGTTGCAGGAAGTTCCGGAAAGCTTCAAGGCGGCACGGATATTGGCGAGGTTCGCGTGATATTGGCGAAGGCGGCATCGTGTTTCGCAACGTCGCGTCGACGCGTCGATCTCACCGCCGTCGATCCGTATCTCCGCTTTATCGAGTTTCCAATTTCGCCTGTTCGTTACACGTAACGAGCGATTACTTCTCCCGGCAAGCTCCGTAACGGTATCCCTCACCGATATCCCGGGCGAATTTGCTCTTTAATTTGTCGATAGCTCTCACAAAAGCCCGATAACCCGCTAACGCCCGCTTCGTTAACGAACACGGCGCTAGCTCGCAACATTATCTTCCTAACGACATAATGTGGTTAGATGTGCTGTTTCAGCTGGTGGGATACTCCTCGATATCTTGGGGCTTGAAAAAGTTCATCCTTTCCCGTTCATGCTCGCCGTTGCCTTGGTAACATGGCGCGTTGTTTTCCGAAATGAATGTTAAAATTTACATCATTATGCGGTTCTGTGATGTACTTTTTATGAGGTCGGCTTGTCGGTGGACCCTCGTGTTACTTTTTGTCGACTAATTTCTGGTGAATAGGGCCGACATCATCCTTTCTCGGAACGGGACTAATCTCGTCTGCACGGGATTAATCTCAGTCGTTCCTTTGTATTCGGGAACGCGTCCGAGGTCTCGCGTGACTCATCGTCGAGGCCAGGATCGGACAGAAAAAAGATGCATCGATCAATCAGGCTTTAATACCTCGTGATCGAGTGCTACCGGCTCTAGTGGGTTCTCGTCTTCTCTCTCTCACGAGATAGAGAGAAGGCAAGAACGCACAAGAACGTGGGATATCGATCGCGGAGGGATGGGCTGCGTAGTTAACCTTCGTTGCTACATGATGGTCATTAGGGTAACTCTATCTCTCTCAGCGCGCATCTTCCTTCTTTTTGCGACGCTCCCTTCGTAAGTTTGCTTGTTCCCCGGGAGAAAGGGAAAACCGACAACGCTCGCGGATGCTATCGGACAGCTTTGGCCTTGAAAATATCTCGGGGATGCGAAGGGTACGATTAACTCGCCTGCCGGCAAACTGTTGCTTCGAATTTAGCCAGTTCAATTCCCACGGGAACACGCGCCGAGCCGCGCGTCCACAATTTTAAATTTGTTTCGTTGCATAGATGAAAAATCAGCGAGCGCACAACAGAGAAGCGTAAGCCAAGTAATTTCCAAGTTGTCGCGCGATCTTTTTCACAGCTTGCGATTCGCTAATCTGTTTTGGACGATTTCGAACGTGCTGTACATTTCTATTTCTCCAACAATAATCCGCTTCTAATTTTGATAATTGTCATTCGATGTGATGATCTTCCTTCTCACTTCTGTTACAGAGCACAGACAATCACTGGTAAAATGTACGATCTATTCGTGATAAAATAACGGAGATGACAGATTATTAAAAAGAAGCGCGGAGCACATGAGACAGTAAGCGTTTCTCTTTCTCCCGAAATAAACCGTGATCCGAAAAAGCGCGTCATAATGTAGCCGAGGTTCAACGTCACAAAAATACTCGGGAACGATATTTAGAGCAACTTGGCACCGGCTTGATGCAATATATTGTCAAGTCGTCGCGCGTCCTATCCCGTCCTCCTTCCTCCTGTCCTCCCTACATTCCGAACATGAGACAGCGGCAGACGATGTAGGAGGTCATCATCGTCGTCTAGTAGCCTGCCAATCCAAACCCTCTGCCGTCCCTTTCCGCCCGGGGCTCTCACGAGGAGAGCTTTAATATACCAGTCGTGTTACCCCGGTTCACGGACTATTAATTATTCCTACCTAGATGTTCGCTGAACTCGTCGCGTGGGTCGGGTCGCTGGATTTGTTACGAGGATTAGTTTCAGTGACGCGTTAATAAAAGCGAGCATGAGAGGATGAGAAAGAGAAAGAGGGAGAAAGACAACTTTCCCGTTATATCCGAGGAAGAAAATGATCATCAGGCGATCGTTCAATCAGATAGTGGAAGAGCCAAGGAGTAGAAAAATGCCTCATGGTCCAAGTTTGGCCTAAAAATGACGTGTCTGACGTCATTTTTCACAAATAAAAATCATTTTTCACTTCTCGAGACATATTATACTTTCAGAATGTTTGATATTTTTATCAAAGACGAGTGAATGAATTATTGTTCGAATTATTGCTGTTATTTTGTAAAAATTATTTTTTCACAGCTGCACGTTTGAATTATTCGCGAGCCGAAGTTTGTTGTAAGCTAGTTTTACTTTCAAACTTTCAAGAGTTACTTCGGTATACGACTTACAGCACACCACCTCTTTCAATCGATACGCCGATAAAATGAAACGGAGCATACGACCATTGACAGACAGGGAGTCATGGCCGACTATATTTCCATTGTTATTGATGTAAGAACGGTGGACATAACTTCTATACTTTGAAAAGCAACTTCTTGCACGTTCGTCAAACTTTGATTGTGGATAACTGAAAAATGGAACTGTCCGCGAAAAGAGTTTACTCTTACAGACCGAGCCGGCTTGTGACGGGAAATCAATACTTTCTTGTCCAACAGCCGACATAAAAACAAGTTTAATGCACATTTCCGCACTTGATCCAGCAAAAGAACTCGAATCATGAATCTTTATTTACTGCGACGTGACTAATCTATTTCAAATTAACTAGCGTAATTATAACAAATGTGCAAAAAGTCTTCACAATGCTACGACATGAAACAATTTTCCAAATTATCTTAAAAAACCGATTCAGTCGGACTAATAAACGTTGAAAAAGTTACATGAGCATAATTTCAAAATTAATGCTTTGATTTCTCTATTCTTGCGAGTAAATATCCCACTCGTATGTATAAATCGGACAGAGACCCACCGAGCGACATCGAAAGTTTTGGCGGGCGGCCTTCGACGAGGTCAAACGAGGTACAGCCGCGCGCACGGTCAGCGAGGTCATCGACACGTGCCGATCAGCGTCACCGTCACCGGGTCGGTAAGTGTTCCACCGGTTTATTTATACGAGCAGAAGAGCGACGGTTTCGGGTCACCGGCTCGTTGTCGGTGTACCGCGCGAGTGATGACTCGATTACTCGACCGAGCCTCGTCTCTATCGCGATAATCCGCCGGAAGTTGGAGGAGCGACTCGCAGCTGGCGCCCGGAAACGCACGCAGATACACGTAGATACGCGCGCGCGTGTGCAATGTGGCCGCGTGGGTCCCGTCTCCGTCCGCCTCTTTCAACGATCCATCTCTCCTCCCGTCCTTCTACCATCGAGAAACGAGAATGGCAAGTACACTCGACGTAGTCACGCGAGAGCAGTCAAACAAAGAAAGTCCGACGGCTAGAAGCGACTGCGAGAAAGCGCCGAACGCAGCTGCCTCAACGGTCGGACATTCACTTCTCCGGGCAACAGTCTCGGTTCCCTCGAGGATTCACCGGCCGTCAGGCTGGACGTTTCATTGCGGAGACACGCGAGCGAGTAAATTACACTTGTGTTCCGACAAACATCACTTGTCTCGAGAATAATTGAAACGTTGAGAACGAAAGACAAAACGCTCCTCTCGAAGTGCGCGGCGGTGCGTTCTACTCGTGACATTTGCTTCAAGCGCTACCGGTACGTTCGAGATCATTCCCATGCCGAGGCGATTAGTTGAATCGAAAAAAGGCCGCGTGATTAACGTCGCAGATCGTGAACGACTCGAGCGTTGGCGGGGAAAGTGATTAAAACTCAGACGGGATCGTAATGCAGTCGCGATACCGTTTAAGTACATTATTACACGCGTATTTGAAATCGCGCATGCATGCGCCAGCGCTATTAATGGTGCGCGTAGTCGAGCGGAAAAGTAGCCGCGCTGGATCAATCGTTTATCGTATCGTTGTGTATCATATCCGTCGCAACCATCCATTGACCGAGTCGATTATACATACAACAGATGCAACACAGCGTGAAGCCTTTCACGGCGCCATCTATCTGCGTCCGGATCTACTTTCGATTCGAATATGGATTCCCAAGAACGTGTGTTGATCCTTCTTCATCAGCTCGCGCGTTTTTCGCGAGAGACGAATTAGTAGGCCTCAACTTTGTTGAGTCCCATCACGAGTCAGACGATACGCGAATTCGCAGGAAAAGTCCTATCAGGAAGGTGAAGATAATCAAGAATTACAGACTCACCGGAGCATCCTCTCATGGCGATCCCTCTCGAGCAGCTCCTCAGGACTGGGTGGCTGCGGGCCAAGAAGAGCGTGCGAGAGCGGCGGATAGGCCCTGGACGGTCTCCACAGCATTTCTGACGCGACGACGGCGTGATGACCCGGAGGCGCCGGGCTCTGATAGCCGACCGGCGGCACCGTAGCCGCGGCGCTCGCGCCGGGGTTGGGTGCACCCTGGGACGAGTGCGCCATCATCAGGGTCGTGTGCTGCACGCTCTGCACGTGCCAGACCCTGGCCGGTACAGCGGCGGCCACTGCCGACGGTGTCGAGGTCGTTTCTTCAACGCTGAGCGCCGAGCTCCTACTGCCGCTCCGTTCGTCGCCGGAGCCGGCGCTCCTCAGCGAGCTTACCCCGCTGTCGGAGCCGCTGTCGCCGTAGGCACCGGCGATGCTGCTACTGCCTCCCGACGCCCGTATGCCGCCAACCGCCGTGGGCACTCCGACAAGTACGCCTGCTCCAGGTATACCGGCCCCGGCCTCCACTTCCATAAGGCCGGCCTCATCGCCGCCCCTCGATGTGTGAGACTGCTGTTGCACCTCGAGGAGGCTCGACGGGGTCAGGTGAGCGGCGGAATGGTGATGGTGCTGATGCGGGCTGCTCGCTAGCTGATGGTGATGATGCTGCGGTGGCGGTTGCTGTTGTTGCTGCTGATGATGGTGGTGGATCACCGGACTATCACTGGTGTAACGTTGCTGATGGTGTTGCGATTGATGGTGATGGTGATGGTACTGCTGCTGCTGATGATGCGGTTGGTGGTAGGATTGTAGGTGATGGTGATGGTGGTGGCTGGCGATCGGCGGTGGCGGCTTGTTCAGTCTCTCGGCTAGGATGATCGGACTCTCGTTGTGCCGACTGCGCTCCTGCTCCCGCTGTTGTTCCAGGAGCAGGCTGCTTTGCCTGCCGGGGCCGCCGCCGCCGCTGCTACTAAGCGGACTCAGCCTCTCCAGCACGGAGCCTGAGTCCTGACTGCTCGACTCCAGCAGCTCGACGACCGATTCGACGCTGGCCGCCCTCACGCCGCCGACGCTACCCACGCTATCCTCCGTGCCTAACTCGGTGGCGGTCAGCTCAGTTCGGCGCGACCGTTGCGAGCCGACCTCCTCTTCGCTGGCGTTCTCGTCGCGCTCGTCCTCCGCCGCCGCCGCCGCCGCCGCCGCCGCCGCCGCTGCTGCGTCCTCTGCGTTCTCCTTCGCGACGCCCTTTGTCTTTGATCGAGTCGTCGACTTTAGCAGTGACGGGCTACCTTCGCGGATGACATTCGTCTTGTCGCTGACCAGCGGCGAGTCGACGTGCAATCCATTCACGAGTAACTGCGGTGGCTGTTGTTGTTGTTGTTGTTGTTGCTGCTGCTGCTGCTGTTGCTGTTCCTTCTGCTCGCTCTTATCCGCGTCTCGATCGACCACGCGGATGTCCTTCCTCGCTTCTGATCCGCTACCTGACTGCTGCTCCTTAGAAGCTGGATCGCCTCCGGGATCGACTTTATCCGGAGGTGGCGGTTCAGGTTCTCTGTCCCGTTCCCTGGATTGGCTCTCCTCGTTCTCTTCGAGTTTGTCGACCTCTCGTTCGGTTCCGTCGTGTTTTCCCTCCCCCGCTTCCTCCTCGGCGTCGTCGTCGTCGCCGTCGTCGTCGTCGTCGTCCTCGTCGTCGTCCTCCTCCTCCTCGTCTTCCTCCTCTGCCTCCACCACCGCCTCCCCGGCCCGATCCGCCGCAGTTTCCTCGGCGTTTTTGCTCTTACCACTCTCAGACCGGAGCTTTCTGCCAACGGGGCTTGTTCTTAGCCGCTTAGTCAGTGGATCGCAGCGTTCCTGGTTCTCCTCATCCTCCCCCTCGAGACGTTCTTCCTCCCCTTCTTCCTCTTCTTCTTCCTCTTCCTCCGATCTGCTACCGAGACGTTCGTCCTTGTCGGCTCTCGCACCACTTCCGGTGATACGATGATGATGCTCGATAGACTCCTCCTCCGCGTCTGTTTTGGCCTCCTGGCCGCCTCCTGGCCTCGGCCTTCTTCGCGCGGGTCTCTGATGCGCCGGACCCTGCTGCTCGGTGGTCGGACTCTTTACCGCGGCGCCGCGTCTTCGTAGCTTTGAGGGGCTGCCTGACGCGCTGTTTGCCTCCTCCAACACAGGTCGCGCTACACGATTACCGACCTTGCCCGACGGTGGACCCTTATTCTCGCGATCCTCCTGTGTCCGTGTGGACAACGCCGCCTCCGCCGAATCCTTTTCGCTCCTCTCGCGACTTGCACCCTCGCTCACGCGCCGACGTCGGTTGTTACGGGTGTTGCTCTTCTCTGCAACAAGGGAAATGAATGATGAACGTGATGCATAGCACAGCTATCGAAATTGTGGTATAAAATTTAAGCTCTAAGAGTTAATCTTTTTTTAAATTTATTTTTCTATTTACGTCGTTGGCAGGATAGATTATAAAATATAGAACGTGACAGCAAATCTTTAGTCAAGTTTCACTTTAACAGTTTCGATATCATACATCCTGCTTCCGCAATAGTACAGTAGGAATACTTTATAATATTGTGTGGCACTGTACGAGATCGAACGGTACCTGTATATTACTGTAAATCACTCATTCCGACTTTACGGCGCTGTACGTAACTCTATACAGATGGATATAACCGACGCGGTATGGCCTTTAACTTGAAGTTTTTAAGTGACCATATAACGTCAAACTTTCCCTCACGGACTTGCAACAGACCCCTATAAAAAGTAATACCGGCTCGAAACTTTTTCATTCATAATTCTCTTTTTGTTTACGCTGAAGAATTCCCAAGTATCAGTACGCACGTATTTCATTTCGTCTCGACAGAACGGAAAGGTGCCTGGGAGACGACCTTACGGAAGCTGCTGATCGCGCCTAAACAACACCGACCAACCAGTCGCACGATCACTAATTATTGAAATTATCGACGGTACGACGGTAGATTATCGCGCACTCGATACCCCTGCGCTCGAAGGTTATCTCAATACCCTTGATCGGATCACATAATTGTGGCGGGCGACCGATCGATCCCTACAGCTGTCCGCTACATGGGCTGTTTCACCGTTCAGAGAGATTATGGAGCTGATTTACCGAGGTAATCCCTTTGATGTGCGCAGCCAGCGATTCGCATAACTCGGTAACCCTAGGACGCTATATAAAGCAGCTACCCTGGCAATTTCTGCAACCCCTCGTCTCACCCCTCCTTGACATTCATCACGTAACTCGACATGTCAAAATTCTTGCGTATTTCCTCTAATTATGTTTCAAACTCTTTTGCAAATTAGTCAGATTGCATAATAATTCATGTAGCAAAAGCAATGTTGATAATTATTATGAATTTCAGTCAAATGGAAATGTGAACTGAGTATGAAGTATGCTAACAGTAAAAAATATTGCAATGTTGGATCTTGCTGAAAATAAACGCTTTAAATCCGATACTTTCGGAAACATCTTACGTTGCAATTAACGATAATCCACGAGACTTCAAACATTTCTCAAGTCGAGTATCGCTGCGAGCCTCGATACTAAAGTAAATCACGATAACAATGTAATACCATTATCGTCCGTTCAATTGGCGCCCATCCAAAAGTCGATAGCATCGGTAATAGCCGCCATAATAGTCGGCTATAAGTTAAAGGATTGTTATAGGTTCAATATTAAATTGCTGCCTAATTTATTAGTCCGCATTGGCGTTCGTGCAATTGTGTACATTATCATCCCAAGTGTTCCCGCGCAAGCTAATAAGCCTGACAGTGATATATCTCACGATAGTGCTAGTACTTATTATCAATCGCTATTATAAATCTTCACGCTGACCTCGATCGCGAGCGAACAGCTCTGCGCGCGGATCGACAAGGAGGATCCGGATGCATCAGAGGAACTATGCAGAGTTCGCCGTTTCACCCGGGTTTCCGGTTCCCGTCGTGTCAGAACCAGAGTTCAAGGGGATCCTCGATTAACCCAGTAGGAACATGGCCACAGCGTGGGAGCAATTTACAACAAAGCACATCATGCACGTATACCTATCCCGAAGAGCGGATAGAAATGCATGCCTATGCACACTCGTACACGTTGCGTGCATGTGCATATAGACGCGCGCGCGCGCGAGGGAGAAACTGGTTGGGAATGGATAGAGAGGGATGGACAGGTGGAGGAGGGGAGGCCACGTATAAGCACCCATACATACATATACACACGTATATACGTATACACGAGCTGGCAGACGGGCAGAGAGAAGGACGGAGGGGTGGGGAAGGAAGACATGGAAGAGGGATTTATTACTCGGGATTTACTGTTATTACCCGGAGGGGGAAAACCACTCCACGGGCAGCGGCGATGCATACATACGCGGGGTGTGTTTATCCGATACGTGCAGTTCGCGTGTACGTGCTGAACGCACACACACACATATACATGTACGGATATCACACGTCGCCGCGCACGAGCGCGTTGCAACGAGACGATGCGCATCCCGTTTCCTAGCGACTGCGGTTTGTCGTCCTGTCGTGTTCCACGGTCGCGTATGCATTACGTCGCACGTAATTGAACGGTAATCGTGTATTTTGTTTCGCGATCTTGTTGTTCGCACACGTGGCGTTCACCATTTTAGGACTCGAGGCAGGATTACCGAATGTTCTACCGATATTCCACTAGCGAGAGATCATCATCTCTTACTCTGTGTGGGGTTACGTTGTTACGTAATTACCAAAGTATGACGTTACACGTATAACCCATAAAAAATAGGAAATGGTAATCGATTGATATTAATCGATCTTGATTGAGAATATGGCAGTATAATCTAAATGATACTTTAATTTTATAACTTTACAAAGATCGCCAAGTATCCTTTTGTGGTAAAAAAAAGAATGCGTATGCTATGCCAGAAATTCCGCGGATGATTTTCAAAGTAGCTATTCCTTTGTAAATGGATAAGTGACACTTTTGTAAAAGTGTTAGCAGACTGCGTGGTGCTGTTTTTTCGGAAAGCGTCTGACGGCTCGCTACGCTTTCATGAAACGAAATGGCGGAATGGTGGAAAGTGGGATAATCCCAGCGGTGAAATTCCAAGGGAAAGTAAGAGGATTCCTCGGGAGCGCCGGGTATCGGGATATCGAAAAGGGTCGGGGATTATACGGCTGGCACAGGATTCGCGCGCTCAAGTGGAAAGTACTTTAAAAATATATATCAGAGGGTTATCCAGCGCGCGGTATGAATTTTTACATTTCCACTTTTATTTCTTTTACTCGTGCCGTTTTATCTTTCTCGTGATGCGACCGTTTACGCGTTGCAAGTGCGTTCTAGACACGACGAGTCACGTTATCTTATAATTCCATGCGCGTGTGATAACCTATTAACATATGACTGTCGGTTTGAACAGACAGTATTATATTACGAGATGAACGATATTGCTTATGTATAAGTTCTTACGCGCAGATTAGACACTTATATTTATATCATGAAAAACAATACTGGTAAATGTGCAGCATAATGTTAGTCATTGGATTGTTTTCCCGCAGCGCGTTGCATTATGTAAGACCCACACGTGCGCTTTATTTGCATGTAAATTCTTATCGTGTGTACAAGAGCATGACAAATTGCTTTGTCCTTTGAAACAGGTATGAGGAAATAAAATGAGTATGCTGTCGGCAAACTCATACTGATGGAGAGGTGAATAAAAAAATACATAACAATAGCTATAGCGATTTAGAAACAACGTACGATAAAACATGCAACAAGAAGCTATACCTACAACGAAAAAAGCTTTGCATTTAATTTCTGCCTCGATTGAGATGCTTTCACGCAATCCGTATCAGAGAAATAACCGGTAATATCCGCGATCGCGACAAAACGATAAATACTTTACACGTTAAAAAATTCGCCGTGATTAACGACTCGAATCGAACCGTACGTCATCGCATGTACGTCTCTTCCCGAGGGATAATCTCCAATCTCTACGGTTGAGAGCTGTTTACATGACCTTGCATCCTGCTTGGCTGGGTGGAAAGGGAAGGGTTTTAAAAGCGCACGGCCCTTCAAAAGGGTCAGCTCGTGAAAAACAACTCCTACGCCAGCGCTCTTTGTCGCGAAGGGCGACGGTGCATCCTCGTGGTTTGATAGAGATCGCCGGCTAGACCCGACCTGCCCTGAGTTGGAGGGGTGTGAAATTAGACATGCCTGGGTGACCTCGCCAGGCATTTAAATCCTTTGTCAAAATCAACGCCCCATGCAGGCAGACAGGCAGGTAGCCCTTCCAGTGCTCCGTGGTTAACAAAACATTCACCCTCCTTCCACCCTCGCCCTCGTCCCTTCCCTCGTCACCATTACCTCGCGTGTCTACTATCGATCGCGTCATGCTGAATTCGCATTCTGCATGCGCCATTAGTTTCAACGCGAGTATCAGTCACTGCCATCCGCTCGGTCTATTGCTTCTCCTCGCAACTTCGCGTTACGTCCGTTAAAGGGCGAGAAAGGAAAGTGTGCCATATGGAAACTCAGCGAGAGAGGTAGATAAATCATTTCCGAAAAGTGGTGTCGTCTCGCATGCAGATAGCTTTTCTAGCGTGAATCGCGAGACATCAATAGCTCTTCAGTTGACGGCTAAGAAATTGAGTTATTCTAAACACTTTTGTGGAGAACAAGTTTCACGTAAAATGCGAATGTCGAAGTTTTCACTCAATTCCAAGTCTTGACGGAACTTTTATGAGAAAAAGCATAGTTCAAATGGATTGAAGTATCTGTGCATTAAGCGGAACGCAGATATCTAAGATACTTTGTTGATAATTTGATTAGAGAACATGACAGTGCTCATATGAAGATGTCAGCGAGCAACGATTACGAATGGATCAATTATTAAGACACACGAAATCAATTCTCGTCATTTGTTCCTTCATCGAAAATGCGTTTCTGCAAAATTGCAGTTTTTAAAGTTCTCTCGGCTGTTCCTCGAATCGTCCGATACGGATTCCATGCGTTAATCGCTTAATGTTCGAACGCGTAGCACTTGCGCAATATCTCACATGAATTTTGCATGAATATTGAACTAGTATTAGATAGTCGCATTAAACGGCTAAATATGCGGCATGAATATGGCGTATCATGTGTATGTTAATAGGATCACTGCGCAATTGTGAAGATCGTTATTCATCGTGGATGGACTGCATTACGAAATATCGCGAAGCTCACTCCAATTTTTGCAACTCAGCTGATGTTTTGTTACGCGTAAATAGCGCCTACAGCTAGTGAAGATAAAACCATGTGCGCATTGTAATCGCAGCCGATTGTACGCGCGCTGATACCACCGATGGTTTACGCGCGTAGGCGATTTATGCATTGGCGAACGCTGTACTTTGATAATTAGGCTGATCAATTAAGCGTATTTGGGAGAGGATCAAATAAAAGCCGTGGTATGCAACCAACACAGCATTACGGTGACACAGAGTATGCGGAAACATCAAAGGATGGCGCAACGAAAGAATCACGTAATTTGATAGTGAATTAAGAGCTCATTAAAATATATTTGGCGATTTTATGCATTCATTGTTATGCGTCGACTATTCCCTATTCCTGGGGGTAGATATCATCACAATGCGCTTATATATGTGAGGCACCAGTTACGTTATCTTTGTCTACAACATTAGAATTCTATATATTATATTAATATTATGTATTAATGTAATTAAAATTATATTAATTCTTGTATATTGTTATCCATTTCGTAAAATGTAAAAAATATTTGAAATGAGATGCCTTTGTGGTATTGTTTTATTTGTTTTGAAATATAATAAACTCGCACCGAGGAAGAACTGGTGGAAGAGCTATATGATTTACCTTTTCAAACAGTGATACGGATAAACCAAAGCTGGTCGATGAATCGAAAGTTGCGATATCTTCGCGGTTGCGTAGATTCGTGTGTCTCTTCGAAGACGCGTCTCGTCTTCCACGCTTATTTTCGGAGCCGCTATTTCTGCCGATGCTCTCCGGTGCTACGGATGGAGAGATCCCCCGCATCCATGATGCGTTTGTTGATAAACTTATTTCCAACATCGCGAAACGCGAAACGAAGCGAGGCAAAACGGAGACATGGAGGCAGAGTACAAGCGGGGGCAAACGCGAAGGGAAGCAGAGGAGCATGGTGCAGCACGAGGTCGTTCGCGGCGGCGAGAAGAAATGACGACGGGGTTGAAGATCTGGGATGGCCGTAAAGAGGTGGAAGGAGACGACAAAAATAAAAGTTCTGGCCTGCCGCCAAGTCTTCCTCTCTCTCCCTCTCTGCTCGCCGCCTCCCTCGATCTCCTTATTCTTCCGCTTCTGAGACTTCCAGGCCTCATGCCAAGACGCGCGGCGTCAAGCCCACCTAATTTATTCGCAAACCAGTCACCGTCGATTCTGACGGAAGTTTGATAGGGCTGACGAGGCGTCGCTCAGCTCAAACATTCTTTCCGCGAACGGACACACGACACTTTGGGATGTCATAATATTGAAGCGAAGCTTCGTAGGGCGGTGACGATGAACGCGGAATTAGCGTGCACTTTGTAGTTTCCTGTCTTGCAACTTCCTTTTGAGTAATGGCACTTTGAAGATCTTGAAGAGCAATGCATTTGTAGTCGCGAGCACTTAATCGCGATCTTGCTCATCTCGCAGGAGAAAAAGAGAATGTGCACGGGAATAAAACTCCGCTCCCCGAGGTCAAAGAAATTAAAGAAGTAGAACGCGGCATGGAAAATTTATCGCGAAGAATTGTCGTCGTGTCTGAAAATACGGTTTGCTTGAAATACAGAAGGCGGTGTTGTAAAAGACGTCTCCAAAAGATCGTAATTTGCAAGTCGAAAGAATGAAAGAAGATATCTCTAAAAAGGATAAAGAAGTTTATGTATACGTGTTTAAAAAATGCAAATGCAAATTGATGATAACCTCCGCTTATGCATCATGCATCGCATATATGTATGTCTATGGCATCACGATACTGTTAGAATAAATTTTGCTAACTTTAGAAAGAGATGTGTAGACTTGAAATTTATAGCTTACATTCTTATCAAACGTATTTAGTTATATCTTTAAACAAAAGAGATAATCGTAACTGTTATAACGCAGCCTTGGGACACTTTTAACAGTCGCGAAAGAACCGACCGGAAAATCGCTTCTTTATCGCCCAGCCCATATTATGGTACATACATTATCATTTATTAAAGCGCTATGCGTTGTGACGCGATGAACGTAAACAGCCGGCATTAATAAGCAAGTAGGTATTTACAATTGATATTTTCCGTAAAGCACGCAATCAACGTGCGACAACACGAGCAGACGCCCAAGATCGATTATAAGTGTTATTACATGCAGAACATGGCGCGCTACGATTAATTAATGTATCCATATCAGAATTAATCCCGACTCGATCGACGATTTATTTCGAAGAATAACCGCGATATTTCCGCCGACCAGAATTAAAGGGGCACACCTTCTCTACAACCAAACTAGGTCGGACTCAGGGCAAACCGCTTCGATTTCTACCAATCACACTGTGTGTATGTATGTATATATTGCACTGAAACATCAATGTATTGTCCTAATGAACAATTCAGATGAGAAAGAATTATCTCTCCGATGCTCCAGCTATTATTATGTTCAGTAAATATTTCCTTCAATTATTCAATCAAACTTAAAATAATGTAGAAAATGTCATATGCCATTTTTCCATCGTGGGTTTTCTATCTCCCTCGGTTTTACCTACCCTAGATAAGCGTTATATTTAGCCCGTCACACTGTCTATTGACGTCGTATGGCCGACGTGAGTTCATCTGTGTGCTTCAGTTAACTTAGATTAGTAATAGAGCGATAAATCAAGATTGATCGCGCTCGATTTAGAGAATGGAGGAAGTAGAAGAAACGCACGCTCTCCGTAGGCTGATTGTGTACGTGCTACTGCTGACAGCATCGATATCGTGGCACGTCTCGCACGACCGATCGTTCGCGGGTACCGCCGTCTGAAATCGATGAGCCGGAAAGATCGGCAATGATCCAGCGATCGATCACATCGGCCAATCGACGCTTCCGCATGAGTCTCATTCCGCGCTACTGTTACGCGAGCGTGACTCAAGTCGTTCCTGATGTATTGGCATTGTTATTGTTCATGGACTTATGCTACAGGAAATGAAGCTTTTTTCAATGACAATTTGGGCATGATAACGTCCCATTTTCCAACATTAAATATCTGACGACACACGCAAGCTTGAGCTCACGATCCCGACGAGTAGACGATTCTTCGAATTCACTCGAGTTCACAATTATAGAATAAGCTTCTTTATTTATTCCAAATTCCTTGAAATTAATTCGCTAAAAGTCTCTCGGTTCCAGTATATGTATGCGATCAATGCATTTGTAAAGACTAATACTCGAGTTCTGAGTTACGTCAGAATCTCGCAGAGTTGTAAATTCCGATCGCGTGAAGAGATCGTAAATCGTGTTACTCGCCCGTGCGGAGGCGTTACGTAATGGCGCGATGTAAATCGTGCGACGAGAAATCTGTATCGGCGGGATCGCTACCCGTATCGGGTCGACGCGAGAGGAGAATGACATAATTCATGATCGCCGTTAACGCCAGGCGAGGTCAGGCGAGTTCTGCTCCCGCGAGGGCGACGCTTTAATTAACGTTCCGAGTAGCTTTCAGCCTCTCTCTCTCTCCCCCTCTATTTCTCCTTTTACTACCCTCTTTATCTCTGCTTTTAAACCTGATCTCGGCGACGGCGACGAGTCGACACGTGGGTCAGCCTCCACATGGTTTCCCGCAGACGACCCACAGAGTTTTTGCCCCGTAAAAGCGAGAAGCGAAACGAGAGCGGTCAAAATGCGCAATGGAGAGAGATAAAGAGACACGGAGAGAAAGAGACTGAGGTTATGATCTACGAGGTCCAACCGGAAATTCGTCACGTGTCGACCATACGGGCCTGCACCATCGTTTTTATTTTTTTCCCTTCCCTGATCCCTCTTGTGAATTTCTATGTGTCGGGCCTTGGCCTTAGTATCGCCAGTCCACCGGGGAGAAAGGGGAAAAAACAAGAAACCGAAAGTACAGAAAAAGAGAAAGAACGAGAGAGAGAAAGAGAGAGAAAAAGGATCCGAAAGCAGGAGAGAGATGATGGAGGCGAGCAGTGTAGGAGGGACGCCTACAGCATCCACGGTGGCCTGGACCCAGAGAGGGTCTCGCAGCTGCGCGCCTCTATTGTATCTTTACGACGCTGAGATGGCAAACCAAGGCCTCGATTCTTTCTCTCTGCCACACCAGACACGTGTATGTGTGTACGAGTATTCACATATCTCTCTTTCTCTCTCTCTCTCTCTCTCTCTCCTTATCGTCTATTTACATTCGCCTTTTACGCGTGGTAAAAATTCTCGAGAATCGCTCGAGTTCGCCAGAGACAGCGCGATCATGATACAACGACGGAAACTTTTACGATACACTTGACGGAATGGATGGACTGAAGTACATTTTGCACCTGTCTCGCTACCGCGTTCAGCAGTAAATACAACGGTTTCTCTTCAAAGCTTGATTTATTGAGCTTGACACTTAACGTCGACATGTAATAAGAACCAGTCGGCCACATGCGTTTCATATGTGCAATGTGAATATATTTCTGTTTTCCTCATTCTACAACGCAGGAACAGGTACAAAAGAACGACACAAACAGGTACAAACGACACGAGCAAACTATAAATTACCCAAACATCCGAAACTTTTACTTTCTTTAAAGTCGGGTATCAGTGACACCGAATCGAACCAGTCGTCGTCGAGCTATACCGGATATTTCTCGGCGCCGCGTGTAATCGGCGGGGCAGTGCTCGTGACACTTTGTACGCGCGAGTAATAAGCACACCCACACGTGTCCGAGTCGTTGTCGCGTGGACGTGTGTACCCGAGATTTGTACGTCGGTGACAGCACGGTATTCGGGCTTTATCGGTCGTAAACACGCGAGTAATTATCGTTGCCGGCCATCTTGCTCCGCAGGCCACGTCGCACATCCGGTCACCGACCATTCAATCGTTACGATCCAGGCTGCGGGCCCGACTACGGCTAATAAATAATTCAGGAACAATGGGAAATGTCCACCCCCCGTGCCCACCTCCTTCATCCACAGCAAGATAACACGATGCGAAAGAGGCAAACGAAAGCGCCGAATACGCAATGAGTCTTTAAATGTGTGCAATTTCCGTCTCGCGAGACAAGTTCAAGGCTTTAGCGAAGCTACATAACATATGCGATTAATCAGACGGATGGCCTCTGGGAATCTCCATTTTATGGGAACAAAATTTTCTTTCTGCGATTTTTGTATCTTTATTTGTTAATTGATACTTGTATGAAAACGTATAATAATTAAGTCGTATATTAATTCGTATATTAATTAAGTATAATAATAGAGTTGATGGATCAGTGAAATATAAATTGCAATTACAATACGCTGTTCTTAATTTATTATTTTTGTATTAATCAGATTGTGCTTGCTTTTAAAGGAAATGTCTCGATTCTTGCGAGAGATATACATACAACGTTCGCAATGAAAAGATTGGAAAGATGTATAAAGGAATATAATGAAATATTGAATAATCTACAAATCGCGATGTGCAAAGTTATCTGCCTGTTTATAAAGAAGCACACATTTTTCCTGATAATTACGTTTTCACAGATATAACAAAATTATTAACACTTTGTTCGCACGTCACACATTTAAACCAATTCACCGGTGATATTTTGGGGAACCAGCTGAAAGAGCCACCCACGTGTGCAACAAAATTAAACGCGGCAATAAATAAAATTCACACGAACGCCTATTACATAGATATGTACGCCTGTTCGTACGCGCACACACAGGCACAATGCACCGAGTGTCGGGGCCTTGAAAACCTAACAGTACGTGTAATTTCACCGTCTCTCGGTCACGCAACAACGATTGCGGAATCCCTACTCACACGTTTGCTGGATTGCGGCCACTGAAACGCGATCGTGGCGATGCGAGGCGATTTAAACGCGTTTCCTATCGTGATCGGCCTGGCGACAATCGCGTTCGATCCGGAACAATGATAGGTATTTTAACGGCACGAGCGATTAACAGGTCACTGTCCGACGTAACGATGGCCGTAATGACTTCGGCGCCATTCGGCCTGTGCGCGCCGATTTACTTTGCTCGTTAAGCCGCACTTTGTCGTGGTTTCGTATAGAAAAGGCTTTCGGCGGTGTACAGGGAACTCTAAACGTTCCGCCGTTCGTGATGAGCCCTTGGGTTTATGGCAAGACATAAACGTTGAATGAGCCAGCATGACGACCAAATCGGATGAGCAGGTTGCAGCCCACATACCTGCGCATTATGGCCTGACCCTTGGGGTAGCTACCGGCGGCTTGGGTTTGTAAAGGTCTCGCCTATTCTCCTTCGACACGGTCTTATGCGGTTTCACACCATTTTGAAAGATACATCTAGGTATGTAGCAGCTTTTACTAAGTAATACTGGACAACGTTATGGCGACGTTTGTAACAGACGTCTCGCAAACCTGTCTTCAGATTTAATTATCTACCGGTGAATGACGATGCCTTCATGAATACTGAATTGAACAGCCATGTTGTAATTTTGAGGGATTACAGCATTTTGTACATTCTGTACATTGTGATTATACACATATATGCCGCCAATACCAGTTTCTGTTCAATCACTCGTATAAAACGCTTAATGGAACAAGTGAATATGTATGAGCGCACTAATCCTTCCCGAACTTTGCTTACAGTTTGTATGTTGTAAGAATGTCAAACCGGTTTCTCGCCGGTTCGATAAATTTATAATTTCACAGATTTTCTTGTGCTGTCTATTAATTAGCCAATGTTCCCGTCACTTCAGCTGGTATAATTGAACTATAATCCGGTTTCGTGTCTGATGCTAGATATATCAACCTGCGAAACTGAAAGGCGCCTTGTGTCGAGTATTAAAACTATACATTAAAGGCAGCATGGCTCCTTTAATTGATTCCAAATTGTTTTTAAAACGATCATTTAACCGTCATTCGAAATCATCCACTGTAACCACTGCAAACTATGTTTGCTAGAGAAATTCTTTTCACATGCACGTGAATATCGCAGACCATTGAGAACCTAATATACGGAACGATCGACTCGTGCCTTATCTTCACTGGCAGAGTATCACTTTCGGCGGAGCGTGAGAGCCAACTGTATTGCATTGCAGTATTGCACATCTCCAAGAAACCGAAGACCTTGAGAATCTCCCTCGAAGCTGGGAGTTTTCACTTCTCTCCGTGAAATATGGAAGGATGATATTGTTGTCAACAGGTACGCCTCTTCTCAACTATCGAGAGATAGAATCACGAGTCTCTTGCAACTGGCAGAAGGAGAAAGACGCAAAAGCGCTTGTTGAAGAAGAGACATCTCTTAAAGAGGTGACGCTGCGCGAATGACGAAGCGGGGGCGACAGAGAGAGATAGATGGGAGACAGAGGGAGACGGAGAGCAATTTTAAACGGCGTCTGCTACTCCGGGTCATGATCTGCTCACGTGTCCCGCTTAAGCCAGGCTCGTCCATTATGTTTTATTGTGTTGCGCCGATGACGTCACGACCAATTGACCTCCCTTGAGGCCGCCCCGTGAGTTTAACGCGAGCCAATGGCTTCGTAGAGTACGCACGAGTCGTTATTCTTGGACAAGACGGTTCCTGTCGCGACGGGGACAGAAGAAGAAGAAGAAAGCAGAAGACAGCCGCTTAACATTTCCAACGCCGAAAAGTCTTCCTCGCTTTTTTTCTGGAACCAAGCCGACCAAGAGCGCGGCTAGTCGTTAGTCTCAAAGCCTTCTCAGTACTCGAGTTGAGCGAATGTTCACGTTGCGTAGTGGGCTTTTCGACGAGGATCCGTCAGGCTCGCTCCAGATTAACTCCTCGGAACTAATATATCTTCGACGGGTCGTTAGATGGTTATCGCCCGGTTCCTCGCACTGATCTGCTCTTGTCTCGAGACATTCGTGCGGTTTGCATTAGATTGTATTCACAATGGTCAGTTTGTTACGCTTTTGGGATTTCAAATGCTGAGCAAATCGGTGTCTCAATGCTATAAACTTTTGCAACGAATAAAATTGGCGAATAAATATTCTGATTTTCAATTAAATTCAAACGATAAAAAGAGATGGATATGGATGAGCAATTTGTTTGTACTTGTTTTTATTTGTACTTCTTCATAATTAATTATGTGATCGCGAATGCTTGTAATTGTTACAAGTCATTCAGAGATTTACAGAGGATTTATTCAATGATACTTGCACATTTACGGTCGACCTACTTTCTTTTATCTTTAAAAACTACAGCTAAAAAAAGTACGAAAATAGGAATATAGTCTGCCGTAAAAGTCTACCTTGATTATAGGATATCGAAATAAAGTTAATTGCATCTTTAAGTTCTTGCTTACTGACACGATTTGAAACTTCAAATGAGTGAAACTTTCGATTACTGCACGAAACAGTTACGTTTAAACACCGTAGTTTCTCTGGAAAGAGCAACTGTGACGTTTTAATTCCACTCACTTGCTATATGTACACATGGATGGAATTCAGACTACATCACACAGTCATCATCATCATCGTGCTTTTTCTGCCTCCGTCTAAAGATCTCAGAGTCTCAGTCTGCGCGCTCGGAAGTAAATGCGCAACGGCTGACCTCCGTGTGATCTCCGGTTCGTGTGAGAAGCTGCGAGATGAGTCATTGCGCTTTCATCTAGGTGGGCTGATGACGCGTAGCGGATACTCGGACTCGGTAAGCGAGTCATGCCTCCCTTCGGGAACTAAACGGTATGCTAGACACGTACATGTCTACTACCCACAGGCAACCGCGACTCTATATTAACACGAAGGAAACGAAGAGAACGGATGAAGGAATGGATGGAAAGTATGAAGGATTTAAGAGATAGAACAGATAGAAAGAGATAGAAGTGTTCGCTTGTCTGAATGACGGAACCATTTTCCGTGATGCAAGAATTTATGAGACTCGCTGAAAAATACATACTCGTGTGGTCTCATTGTCAATTGTATGTATTATTGAAGAAAATATGTAGCTAAAAGAAAGAAAAATTGATCACTGTTAACTACACTTTTAAGATTTTGCTGGTCCATCAAAACTTTAAATAGAAAAATATTGAAAAGGTTAAATACAATTTTGGCAAATTGTTTTTAAATTGTGCTTAAGAAATGCATCATGAAGCATCATCGCTGCTTTGCTGATTGAAAAATACTGAGACGGAGTGTGCGAGGGACATCAAAAGAACAAGTCGTCTAGCAGCACGATCATTCCCGTGTCGGAGGGAAGTCGCCATATGGTGGCGACATGCGGCAATTTCGAAGCTACTTTTGCCCGACTGAAGCTCCGCCGCGTGCCATTCGAGAGATCGAGTTCTTGGGTTTCTGCCCTTGCCTTGCGAGCTCTGAAAGGGAACGATCACTTGTCCGTGCCCGTGCTCTGTATCGCGCGACCAAACTACTCCGGTTCAATTCTCAGCAACGCTTTTCCCCTTTCGTCGAAAGTTCATGGTCGGTTGCCTTTACAAGCCGCTAGTTCAATGCAGTCGATTATTATCGCTTTACTTTAAGTTAATCAAGCGTTTGTGCGTCTTTCTTGCCAAAACATCAGAAGGACAACATACCGTTAGATAATAGAAAGACAAAATATAAAAACATTGCTATATTATTCTAGATTTAAAAGGAAAGATTAATTGTAGATATAAAACTTCTAACATAATACAACATTTCGCTTAAATCGCCCAGACTGCATAAGAGAATCGTAATAAAATACCGAAACTCAGAATTTACAAAAGTTCTCAAGAAAGGAACATTATATCAATAATGGAGAAGGCGTGTCGAGTTCGATACTTCAATCACCATTCACTAGGCATATTTCGCGTAACACACTTAAAGCTGACTCGTCAGATTTCCCAGTTACGTAGCTCTCCCGCGGGATAGGTAACAAAGACGAAGCGTGAGTAAAAAGAAGGAAGGCTGAACCGAAGAATGCGAGTGCAAAAGGATGCAAAAGAATTGATGATAGTGGAGTGGGTCAGGAGAAACGACGGCGCACCCTTAAGATGCAATCCACGACCACGTTCTACCATCATCCGTGCTCTACCATACGCGTGTCGACGACCGGGAGGAGAGTGCTTTGCTTCCTTCCTTTCGTCTCCATCTATCTCCCCTTTTTACTCCTCCTTCGTCTCTTCCTTTTGGGCGCAAGATACAGTGAGGGGTGACAAAGTTGCTCGACGTTGCAAGATACTGGAGATAGTGAGAGAGAGAAAGAGGGAGAGGGAAGGAGAGGCTAGGTTCCCTAGTGACTCTATATCATGACGGGACTATCAAACAGGGGCGGATACGAGTTCCCTTCTCTCCTCTCCTCCCTCGTGCCATAATTCTCGTCTCGGTCGCTGTGGGTGTACTCTCGGTTAAGGGGATCTCTCGCACACAGGTACACGTACATACGAACACAGCCGATGACTCGATCGGTCATATGCACACACCGAGCCGAATGAACGCGAGAGTCAGTGCCGGCGATCTGTGCTTCAGATATGCATCACGGCCGGGAGGAAAGGGGAGGATAATGTGGAACAAAGACAGGCTGAGGTCGACAGACTTCGCTGCTTTGCCCTCCTCCCGCCGTTTCTACGTGCAAGAGGGCAGAGGGGAGACGGGACGACGTGGCGAACGGAGAGAACCCGCTGAACCGGTTTGACGGACCTCGACTGGTTTCATTAAACCCCGGTTGTAACCTCCTCCTCCTTCTTCTCCTCGTGTCCACTTCGTCCTCCTTATCCGTCTTGCATCTGCGTGCACGCACGAGCGCGGCTAAAAAGCCCTGCTGGCTGACTCGCTCTTCGTGTTGCCGGAGTCAAGGATTGCCTCCCTCCTCTTCAGCCTCCTCATCATTCTCCTCCATCGGCGATAATACGGAATACGTGAAAAAAGACGAGTGTCGAAGCGCAAAAGAAAAGTGTCTGGTTAATTGCTTCGGTCCCGTAATACTCGCGCTGCGGCCCTGCAACCGCACCTTCTCCGCCGTTTCTTTGCTCCTTTTGCAACCGCTACGACATGTGCGTGCGTGCATGCGTGGCTCTATCGCGGAAATAAAACGTCTCGCTGTTCTAATATCTCGCGGAACACCTCGACTCGCACCCTCGCATGTATACCGGCAAACCGACGCGACGAAAATTCACTTTCGATGCTCACAGAATTGGCTACTTTCAGGCACGATCGTAAATCGACCCGATCAGGGGTAAATCGGGCCTGCCTATAACTTGTATCCTTCTTGCGGCACGATAAATCTGCACCCTCGAACACAGTCAGAGGTACCGGTGCCGGTCCGATTCTCATCTCGCGCCGACATTGAACGTGATCTTCGCATTAAGAGAGAACGGTTATCTAGCTTGAAATTTATCATGCTGATACGAGTCCCGTGTTGCGCGTTAAATTCAACTCCGGCGAGGGAATGGGAAATTATGGGTTACTCGGCAGCGTGATACAAGCGCGCATCGGGAAAGTATTATATTTTACATGGAAAGAGAGAGAGAGAGAGAAACCAGGCTACCAAACAAATTACTCATTTTTACAAGATCCCTGAGTGGATCCGGTTTTGCCCAAAGTGCAAGAATCCATGAATCTTCCGGTAAAACGCCATTGTGCGTATCGTGCGTGGCCCGCATGAAGATAAAATAGTTTTTGCAAAAGAGGACCTCGAAGATTGCGTTTCTTCGGCGTTTACCCGAATGAGTAACTCCGACGTTATTTTATGGATATTCGCCCGAGGAAACTTACGCGTTCGCGTCTCTAATTTCTCTTGCTCGCCGCGTTCCCGTTACCCCTTTTTCTCTTTCTCAAATGAAAAGGTGTTTTGCTGTGGAGTAACGGAGGGCGGGAGAGGGTTGCTCCAACGCGCGCGACGGATTCTGCGAACCGTGGGACTGCGAACCACCGGATCAATACACCGTCGAGTAATTGCGGTGTAACGTCCGTGGGCAGCAGCCATGAGAGGGAACGATGAAGGCTCCGTTTCTCTCTCTCTCTCTCTTTCTCTCTCTTTCGCTCTATCTCTTATCCTGCTTTTCTCTCTCTTCCTCTGCAAACACGTTGATATGCATGGAGCTGTGACGACGGCATCGCACACACCGCATGGGATTCAAGAGAGCATTTTAATTTCATCGTTAACACGCCAATTTAAAATACGCAGAGTGTATTTTAAGCAACTGCACACTTTCCCCGAAAAGCGAATGTTCGCTGACGAATTCTGAGTTCACACGTGCCTGCAAAAATATTATGGACAATTTAATCGCAAAGCTGCTCGATACTGAACTCGATACTGACTCAGATTGAATTCAATTTCAAAGAAATAAACAAATGACGAATTTTTCGCACCGATTTCGTTCGGGAAATCAATGTTTAACACATGCAAGCAATTACATAGGCAAAAAGTTGCATTTTGCACGATAAATGTTTCACGTTAAACGACGATTCCGATCGCACGCCTTGTATGATTCGACAAGATCCGTTAGGAAATCTCATCGAGAGGAATTACGTAACCAGGGAATCGCGACTATTTCACGCTGTGCAGTGAAATTTAATCTTCAGCTCGCCGAGCTTTCAACACCGCAATGAGCAATCGACTTGCGAGCTAAGCGAGGCGCGAGGAAACATTACGGCCCGTCGTTGCAATCTTCGCGCAATAAAGAAAGCGATTATTGCTCGGGTGAAATTAGTCGGATGCGAGTGGCGATTACACGGCAGTTAATCATAATCGCCGCCGTGCTGCGAGATCTTGACCACACTCAAGGACCGCGTTAATGCTGGCAAGTACTGCTCGGTCCATTTGAAGTAATGACGCGTTGTTAAATTAGAGGAAGACGTTCCTGCGACTGCCACTTGAAGATAGTTAAACGTTCGCTTCGAGGAACCTCTCGAACCTTTCTCGCGTTGATCCACAGACGTTTCGGTGCCGTTTGCTCGAAAATGAGGGAACTGTCAATCTCGTAATTACTGTTGCCCATGCCCTCGTTCGGCAACTCGCGAGCGCAAATTATTTTGGTCGAGTCGTAGTTAAGTGAAGAAGTGGAATCAACAAATCAGCTAAATCAGCAGTAATATAATATTTCACAATCACGAAGTAATACTTATTAATGCGTTTTTTGATATATCTTATATATCTTTTAATATCTTTTTATGAGACTTAAGCTTGTTCGTTAATGTGACGTGGTTGCGACAACCGAACTTCTGAGAGTTACGTTACCGTTAGAGATGACGATCTAATGAAATTTACGATGAAGTAATGTAAATGAGGACTAAATATAAATTGTAGAAATGTAATCTGTTGCTCGGGGCTATTTAAATTCTTCAAAGTCACATTTGGTAAACGACCTCGCTCAATGACTTACAACCTCCAAGCTCATAGTTCTTATCTGAATAATTCATTGTCTACCTCGAGTAACCGATAAAATCGAAATCATAACGACGAAGAGATAAGATTGAAATCGGCCTTCAATCAAAATACGAAAAAAAAACGGAGATCGAAGAATCTAATAAACTCATTATCTGCAATTTTTTTCTAGTGATATCTCGTATTGACGGAGATCCGAGTAGATTTGCGACGTCAACGAAAAACACGCGATTCCAATGCAATTTTCTGAGTTCTTACAGCAATGCATCAGGTATAATGCAATTTCGCGTTCTTTGCTCTGAAGACAGGAAGACTTGCGCGAATTTGGGTTACAGCGAGTGGAGGTTCCGAGCACAGCGGAGGCGAGGAAAAAGAAATGAAGGAAGCATGTACGTATACGTATAAATAGATAAAGTGGCAAGTCGTAGGAAGACGGAGGCGACGGAAAATCTTGGCTGCTTGCCAGACGTCGCGAGATAAATAATTTATCACTATCGTGTAAACGTGAGAAGCCTGGCCAGCTGGTTCGTGCACGTCGCGCAGCTACTCGCTCCTCTCAGTGTCCCCTTTCTCTCCATCTTTCGTACTTTTCCTCTCTCGTTTTCCTTCGGCCCTTCGTGTTCGGATACTACCGTCTGCTATTAAAATAACCGTTCCCGCTGACCGCAAAATGTCCCTTTCGCTTTGATTGCATGTCCAGCGATATGAATGGGCGCGCTGGCAAAAAAGCGCTCGACAAGAAGGTCGACGGCCATCGGGGGATTTTGCGTTTCGCTGAAATTAAGACGAGTCTTTCCGGCGAAATGTGACGTCTGCTTTTTTTCTCTCGATTTTACCTCTTTAACTGACGACTTTTCGGTCGCCACGCTGCAATAAACCTTGTTCTACGATGTATGACCAATTAGAGTTTATATGACGAACAGAGACCATTATGCGTTGCCTATCATTGCGGGAAACTGATTATGCATGCGACTGAACGGACGTAAAATGGGTCAAACTGAAACGATATCACTCTCTTTCTCCCTTTCAAAAGGGAGAAAATTACCTATTTCAACGGAAAATATTATTACTAACATAAGAAAACTAGGTTACTGCTAACATATGGAATTCAGTGCATGTCAATATTGATTCAGCTTTCTAGAATCAACACCAAGTTAGAGATTCCTGATAGATGAACTGGCGGAGTTAAAACGGCGATAAAATATCAGCGATAACGTTATCAAAATCAAATAGTAATGATATACACGTAGGTAACAGTTTTACTTTGAGCGTAGAAAAAGTTTGCACGATTAAAATATTCTCCCGAACACATTGATTTTAGATAAAATATCATTATCGATATAATAAAATGCACGTAGACTATTCACTTTGAGAACAAAACAAACTAGCACAATGCATAAAGTCGTTATGTGTGTAATTTTAATGAAACAATCTCTCAACTCCATTAAGTATGAAACATATATAAATTAAAAATATTAAAAATTTGAACGCGATACGCGAGTGTATTTACTTTGTATTAATAGACTACTATTGATTTAATAAATAATTTTCGCGTGAATCAATAAAACTTCAGAATACGGTTCATGTATTTCGAGAGTAATAGAAATTTAATTTTCAAACGTGAATTTCAATGACTTTTGGGTATAAATTACAAACAAGATTTCTAAAATCGAAATGTTTCCAATTTTGAAATTTTCGATTGCAAAAGCTCTGAGGAAGAAATATCCCCCGTATCATAGAAAAATTGCATCAATAGTGGCCTATTTCTAAAATTTACTTATTTATTTATTTATTTTAAATGGCACGTTTATAGAAAATATCGTCCTAAAGTCGTCATTGGAAAATTGATCGGCGATATGTTTGTCCATGTTCGTTCGCGTGATACACCAAGAAAGCCAGAGCATGTAACAATACAATAATCGATTTCGCGTAACAATGACAAATCTCCCCATTCCAGTAGAAAGAAATATTTTACGTTTCCTACTTACGTCGACAAATTCTGTAAGTCGCAAATTCTATTTGAAGACTTAACATAAGAAATGCCGATTTAGTATAGCACGCTTTAAAAACGATAATTCTGTTAGTAGAGAGAGAGAGAAAGAGAGAGAATGTGTCACCGACATATCGGACAGTGCCAGAAAGAGCGCAAAAAATTGCGAATTGCCGAGATATTTATGAGGGCAAAAGTGAAAATGAGCAGTACCTATATTTTTCTCTTGCATTCCTATTCGCGCGAGCAGTATAAATAGCGTTTGGCGAGAAAGAAAACTCTCTTGGTTCGTTTTTTCCGGCATTTTGAGCATTTTTATTTACACGGACACGCGCTTCTGAGAATGTAATAAAACCGGTGGGCATCTTGACGTCGTATTTTTTCCACAAAACAAAACTGATATAGATCATGCGTTCCGAGTAAAGCGTGACGACACGTTGCACCAAAAAAATGCTGAAGATGGCATCTCGTGTTCAATCTTACCAAGCGCGTAGAACGTGTAATAATCACATTTCGCCGTGATAACTAAATCGCTTATCGCGCGCGCGCTGAGTCTTCCTGGACGCTCAGCTCACCTTGGCTCAGCGAATTTTGTAAAGGAAAAAAAAGGAGAAATGAAACTGCACATGCACACCGTTTGGCTTTGCATGTTTTCAAGGTAAGCGTAACCCGATAAACTTGCGCAACGAAAAAATTCAAGATATCCTTTCGACGAAACGTGCGCGAAAAATATCTCTTTCCCCAGTAAATGTGAGTTTAATTATTAACTTACGATTTAACGAGTCGCTGTTGCAAGTTAAATCTCCAAGATGAATCGTAAAGTACGTCTTCTTACCTGCAACAGGAAAAAATTATCGGTCAGATGGGTAATACAAAAGTGCTAAAAGTGAAAAAAAGATCTTAATGTCCATATTAATTCGCCAATATTGATTTTATTTCGTGTCATCCTCTCTTTTAAGAATATTGCTTGATTTACGTCGGCTTGCTATCTGACTGATTCTCATTCCGCGCACTAGTTTCGAAAAGAATTGCAATTATTCGGCGCAGAAGATTGGAGAACTACGCTAAGTGCCGTCGCAATTCGACTGCACCGACAGTCGCGTTCAAGTACCTAAACTTCGAAGGGAGGAACTCGAGGGCGAAGTATGTGGATCGATGAGCAAGTCCGAAGAAGAAAGAGAGGAAGAGAGAAAGAGAAAGAGAGAGAGAGAGTCGTTGAATCTGATACAGAAGTTTTGATAGCACGCGCGCGAACGAGATAGCTGGATCGAAAAGAGATGAGAAGGGTGATGAAAGAAGCGACAGACTAAGGGAGGAAACCGGGACATGTACGCAGGGGCGGAAGCGTCTACTACGGATGGTAGGAAATGGACGAACGAGGGTGGGAGAAAACGGCGGCAACAGAGACGCCACAGAGAGCCATTAACAAGTTCGACACGCGAGTCGGAAAGTTAGCGAAACTACCGGCAAGTGGTGTCAGTATATAGCCCGGTTTATAGCGGAACTTCCATTGGCAACGCGCACGAGCTCGCTCTATACACGTATATCTCTGTGTGCGAGCAGCCGCGCGAGTGATTGTTACATGTATATACATACACGCGAAGCAACGTGGAAAACTTTGCGAAAACTCGCTGGGCGCTTCGACGCGCCAAAACTTTTTAATTGATTTTATTCGCTCGTCGCCATCCTGATGGTAGTGGTGCCGCGTGATTTATTCACCGTTCCTTTTTTTCTCTCTCTTTCTCTTGGACTTCCCGCACGAGAGAAATTACTGGCACGGTATATACCCCTCGCGAACTCTTTATCTGATTATCGCGTTCCGACAGCCTGCAACAACGTAATTAGAAAGATTCTTGGGAAAAGTTGCGAATTATTTTAGCCGCGAAGTATCTCAGCTGAATGATCTTTATTCGAACGTTATTCATCCTGCGTGTTGTCAAACGAGCAACATCTCCGTGAGATTCATTTCGCTTCTCGAAAACGAGCATAGAATCGCACATTAATCTTCTTTAAAAAAAGGTCAAGCTTCAAAAATAGAGTAAATACAGCTATTCAACAAGTCATGCGTTGCTATGCACCACATGCACATTATGTGCGTTGAATCGTAATGAGCGAGGATTTCAATATGCAATGATCTCGTCGCATGAATATTTTAGAATGTCAAGTAAACAATATTCTCCGGAAGTCATATTTTCTACTATTTCATTGCTCCAGGTATTCTTTAGTCGCCTACAAACAGTTAGGAAAATTTCTGAATCGAAGAGCATGTTCATGAACTTGATAATACAGCTCCAGAGAGCTTTCTGATGTCGGGAGTCACAGCAAATGACAATTTAATTTCTGGTCGTTTCCTTTTCCTTCACGCTGGCCCCGGTAACATTTCGAACAACGTTCCCGATCCGCTTGATGGAAAACTTCGCCGAGAACTTTGGACGGAAAACGACTACGGTAATTCAACGGAAAAAGTTTATCGCGCCGAATTAATGGTGCTTCGAACTTGATCGCTTCGACTTTCAACGACTCGCAGAGAATCTGAGATTAGCTCTGAACACTGTGGTATTTCGGCACTTTTCCCAAGCACCCGCAAAAACACGCGTTCCGAACAATTAAGTTCGATACAATGGCAATGTATGTCACGATCAATCGTTCTCACGTGGTTTGCCGGGATTTCTTCACTGTTAAAATAGCAATGCGCAATTTTGTTTTGTTTTTCTAATCATTAGATAGATGTAATTTGTGTAGTTATACCGTTTTTCATAAAACGGTACACGTTAATTGAATTTGTACCTGCCCCTATTGAGAATCCACACAAGCGCACTGCATCTCTCTTCCGCTTTCCAGCTCGGCTGGCTGCGGAATTGCGCGCGCCTTCAGAGTAATTGCGTGGTCTACAAATCTAAGCACGCGATTGCTCGAAGGGAGATTGTTCGTGATTTCACTTCCAGCCATGTGTATGAAGATCTAGGAAAGATGAAGATGAGAGGTAACTGCACGGATTTTTCTTGCGTGCTCAAGGAAACTTGTTATAAAATATAACAGCAACTCGTTATGTACCTATGTACACGAAAGCATTGAAAGACGCACAAGTATAAATAATCAGACTACCCAGACTATGTTTTATTAAACATACAATAGAATACACTATGCAAACAGGTTCCACTTAAAGCGGCACATCTTTCAATGACGATTTAATGATTGCTAACAATTATTTGTTAAATACATGTTGGCAAGTGAGCAATATCGAAATGTATAAAAGGTCACTCTGAAATGTCGAGAATTAAGACACTCGGTCGATCCATTTGTCAGCGTCAACATGCATGATTGTATCCAGCTGCGTTATTAAGGGGTATCACGAGATTCGTTTATAAATCTATTACAATGCACTCATGAATAATTTGCGCGGCGCTCTCGGGTATCGCGAACTTTCGCAAAGTTCAAGATTATAGCAGACGCCGTATCTTGTGGCGGAGACACGAGCAATCATTGTTTTACAACCCGCGAGAGCTTTCGGTGTTACCAGGCCGTGAGGTTGTGTGCGTGTGCCTGTGTAACTGTATACGAGGATATATATATATATACATATATATATGTTTGCCTACGGAAACTGGCACACAGTCCCCGGAGGGAAATTTGCATGTACTTTACGCAACGAGGCGTGCACTTTCCTTTACAATCTCGCGCGTATAGCACGTCCAACTTGGCGAGTAACTATCGAGCGGTATCTTAATACTTTGCAGTCGACCCATACACGATCACGAACATCACCGTCCTCCGCGAAAATATTCAGACAAAGATCAGAACATATCGCCTTAGCCGTACGAGGTTTCGCAGTGTCTCGCTAGAGCCGCGATCTATTGTCTTCTGCAAATGGCATGACGCGAGCGTCGTCACCGATCTGCCAGAAATAATTATTTGCCGTATAACTTTATTCGCCGCAATCTCTGCCGTGTATTATAAACGATATTGAAATGAATATCGTGCAATAAATATCTCTCTGACTCTGACTAACTGCGAAAACTGTCTTAGTCATCCTAGTTTAATGCATCCTGCTATCTCTGCATCTTTCAACAAATCAGCAGTATTTTTGCTTCATAAAATTCCTGGCAGCTCTCCCGGCTTACTCTGTCCATTTACAAGCGAATTTACATCGAGACGAGAGCGATTCGGTATAGAAATTAGGAAGGACATTCGGAGTATCTCGAAATCGGCGGATAGCGGCCGGGTGTCAAATAACTTTCAGTCTGATAACTGTTAGAACGTGTTCCGCTCCGCGTATTAACACGCGGCCGAGTATCATCGCGCGAGATCGTGCGGTGCGGATAAAGTCCATCTCGCAGAAGGCGTGAAACTCCTCTCTCTTTTCTCTCTCTCTCTTTCTCCCTCCCGTCTTTCTAGCGACACAGGGAGAAAGAGATAGCAGAAGAGAGCCACCGACCATATCGGCAAATCCCATCAGCACTTACGTCGGATTTGTGTGTGGGTCGCGGACTGTGGTACGCACCACACCGCCACACCACACACACGCACATATCGTGCGTAGCTGTGTGCGCAGCCGGCGTAATGGATAGCACGTATGTGCCCACGCGTGCACATAGGCGACCACATACACGCTCCCTCCCTTCGGCCCTTCACTTCCAGAGATCCCTCTCTCTTCCTCTCCCTCTCTCTGTCTCTCTTCTATGTGACCATATAGATACAAGCTCGGTTCCGAGTAGCGTGTCTGGCATCTTCGTATATAGCGTCGCGGCGTGGGCTCGCGGCTGGCATGCATTATTCACGAAGTAGTCACAAGCTAAACCCCACGTTCCTGCCTGCCTGGCCGCCCGCCACCCCTGCCGGTCGTGCCGGTTTCGCTCTCCCCCTGGTCCTCCGCTTCCCTCTCGTCGCCGCTTGTGCCCGCGAGCGCACTGTGCTTCGCGGTGCATGCACGCGCTCATGGACATATGGGGTGGTGCGATGTATCGCCCCGTGCAAACCAGCTGTGGACTCAGAGGTGGGAAGAGAAGAGGACTCATTCTCTTTCTCTTTTTCTTTTTCTTTCTTTTTTTCTCAGTCTTTGGCTCCGTGAGCGGTCTTCTATTCCGCCGATGTTACCCTTTCTTCCATGCTGCGCGTATATTTACGGGCGAGGGGAAGAGCAGAGAGAAAGCGAGGAAAGGAGAGATGGAGAGGTTAAAGCCGACCCGCTCTCTGTTACACGATCGTTGACTTAATTAAACTAATGAGGACGTTTCGATCGAGGTGGAGCCCGCCTTGAGACCAAGATACCGGCCAGCACTGTCACTGACCCTGCTTTCTCCTTCTCTTGCGTTCTTCCTGGCGGCTACCGTGCCGTTGCTCGATCGAGTTCTAAAGTGACCTGCGAGGGTGTCGGACTCGGTGGATTCTCCCGGGAGCTATTCGGACGGCGGAGAACAGAGGATATTGTTAAACTTGGATAAATAACAATGGGTATCCGGGGAATAACGTAGATGAGAGAATAAATGACGCACGCGGTTCCAGGATTTCTCGTAAAGCATCCGACATCTCGGGAAAGATAAACTAAGATAAATACGCGATGCCGAGTTTTATGCTGTTCATGGCATAATTTTTGATAAACAATATCACTCTTCGGAAGCTAGAAATTGATTTAAATCAGAATAAATAATCTGCTCAATTATTGCAACGTTGTATTGGAGTAATACCAATCATGTTACTGTTTATCCGAAATCTATCTAATTTCAGACTATTCGACAAAACCTCCAAAATTTCATTTAAAAACAGAAGCATCCTTATCATATTCCATACAGTTTATTTTTCCAGCACGTGAAAAAGTCACGAAGAATTAGCTAATGATTAAACATTGCGCAAAATTGTGCTACATCCTGATTCTCATAAATCCCGCTACTGAAACTGAAAAACAGTCGAAATTAGTATGATAACAAATGGCTTCTCACTAAATGCGAACTTTTCCAACATTTACCGACTCCGAAACGATCCGACCATTACTGACAATGAGATACAGAAGAAAAGAGTGTAACCTCCATTTCTTGCTGCTCGGATGGATTTCTGCGCGCAAAGTTCACGCAAAGTCGGCGCTTGAATCTCCAGAACAGTGCGGCTTTCCAGAACAGTGCGCCTCGAGAGAGGAAGAAGAAAGCCCGGCGGCGATTACGCGAGGAGAAAGTTACCACGGCGAAACGAGAGAACGAGACTGTTCTTGTAGCTCTGTCAGTCGGTCTTTCTTTCTCTCTTTCTGCCTTCCTCTCGACCTATAATCGCGATAGACAGCGGGAGCAGAGGAGACGGCCGGGCAGACGGCGCGGGTACAAGAGCGAGAGGAGCGCGAGAACCGGTTTTCCATGAAGCCTCGTGTCTAATCGCGGCGCTACACGAACATTATAAGCCCATCGCACACAAATTTGCATAAAAGCATAAGCACCACGCGCAAAGTATCTGGACCAATGAGATGTTCCGCGTAAGCTGCGTCGAATAGCACACCACGGCTAGCTATGTGGCTCGGATGTTCCGTTTCGCTCGACACGCTTTCGCGACGCGCACCTATCGATTAGATTTACGCGCGATCGCACTTCTTAATCCCTCCCGCTATTAAGCAGATAACAAAATTACCGTGTGCAGGTTGTATCGTCGTGCATTAATCTCGGCCAGATAACTTTCGTTTACGTTCCGTGTGGTCGGATAACTGCAAACGACCACTGAGAAGATCGACCTGTTCAGAACTGGAGTAAAAGCGAAAGACGAAAAATAGGAATAAGACAATAAAATATAGATCTGGGGTAGTTCAATCACGCGCGTTTTGTTGGAGAAAAGTTGACCCAACGTCAAACAATATTTTCGCTAATCAAATATCTGACAAAGCCAAATATACCACGTGTATGAGACAAATGTTGCTGTCAGGGATAGCTGGAACGATGACGTACAATGCGACATTTGTGTTGGGTTTTTGATGATTGTTTTACACTCACTGTGATAAACATTTTCCGCTCTCCCGCATATCTCGTATTCGGTTCGTTTAACTGCGACCAAGCCAAACGAGAGCAACTTGTTACATGCACCGAGATAGGCACAATGTAATGGTACAATTTATCATGTAACATGCACGCGCGCGCGTGTAATATGCTTTTATTAATTTCTCGTAAAATTGCATTATTGGTGGCATTATCTTTAGTTTTATTTCCAGTTCGACGATTGGCTAACGATTTAAACCTTGTCGCTCGAGATCAATTCCGCTTTGTGAAAAATATCTGGATTCGCACACGATTTATCAATTCCGTAACAACTGCAATATCACGGTATATTACTCGTAAATACGAGTTAATAATTAGCAACGAATTGAACTCAACTAAATTATGCTATTAATATCGCAACTACCCTGCGCGTATTCGTGATTTAATTAAACGGTACGGCGAATATATAGCGTTTAATCGAAATCTATTGTTCCTCTCCGTGCGTATGAGAATGTAATTGTGTTTGCAACATTAATTAAACTGCCGGGAAGGGCGCCGTTCTCTTTTAACATTAACTTTTTTATTCGCTATTGGAATACATTTAAATGTTCAATAATTATATGATTAGCTTGAAAGGACAATTAATATACGAGAAAGTATAGGATTTTTCCTACAAAAAATTGGAAAATAGGATACATCATTTCTGAAAGCGAAGAGAGATTAACGAATAGAATAATGAGTATAATTTTCGCATTTTAAATTACTCGCAAATATAGCAAACCGAACGAAGCAGATATCCAAATTAAATTTATTTAAATTATTTCGTGAATAATACGAAGAAAATTTTATGTTAATTAGTATCGCTTGTTGTTGTGATGGTGGTACTCGCCACTGTGATGATGCGGGTCCATAAAGCTTCATCGCAAAATATTCCGCGAGAGATAGCCACCGCAGCTTCCGCTAAAAATTCTCGAACAATGAGAGAATAACAACGACGCGCGATTGTGGTTTTCCTTTAATCTTGGATAAAAAAGCTATGCATCGATATCGACGTTGGCAGCCCTGCTATTTTTATTTGTCTAATCCTCATCCTGCTACTATTATTCTCATGGTGATGTATCCTACGATCCGTTTCTCGCGAAAAAAGAGGGAAAGAAAAAGACGTGAAGGGACGATACGATCTGCTCCATTTAATTTGCCAAGGCAAATGTTTATCATGGGCTTACCAGCCTCCTATCGACATTGTTATATCCTCGGTCTTTATCGAGAATCGAATGAAATCTACTTCCTTTCTTTTCGAGAGCTTCGTTTGCGGAATTTCTGCATGGATGTGCAGATAATGTGTGCGTTCGCTGTATTTCGTTCATGAAAAATTTGTGGAAACCCGATAGTTATACTTTTCAAGCAGAATTCTTGAAGAATTAAAATTTCTGAGGAAAGTGGGAGATCAGCTCGCTGGAATTTAATAGAAACTGTCGACGATGTTGTATGAAAACTGGGCTAAATTTTAATGCAATTAAAAGAGAGAGAGAGAAAGTACTCCTAGGAAATATCAGCCAGTTACGTATCATACTATTACTGATCGAGTTACAATTTTCGACATTATATAGCTAAGAGTTAAATGATTTTCGTAAAATACTTATAAACGATAAGATTTAATGAAATTTAATTAAAATTTAAAACTTAAAATTTAATAAAATTTAATTAAAGTGAGAGAGAAAAATTAAATTTATGCTATCTGCTAATCATTATAAGCTTCTCAGAAGATAACTTACATCAACCGGAAATTCACGGTGTACCCAATAGAATTTCTACGTTAATACGATTTCCGTGTGTCTGTTACACACCGGTGTCTATTGTCTGGAATTTTCCTTCCTAGAGTAAAAGCCCGACCGACGCGCGCGTTCCGAAACGAGCGCGATCTCGTTACCAAGCTGCATCATGCAACGCCGAAAGAATTCCAAGCGTGCCACCATCACCATTATCACACCACCGATATTCTCCATATTTTCGTCTTGGAAAAATCCACCTCCATTTTCGCTAGAATTGTTGGTTTTGCGGGCATGTCGGATCGTCCCGAAAATAAGCGGCGCACGGCCGCACAAATACCAGGGCGCAACGGCATTGCATATTCATAGAATAAAATACGAGCATCGAGCGAGAGCCGTGCAAAGAGACCGCTGAGAACAAAGCTTAGGAAGCATGCATATTCCGCACCGTGGCTGGGTGTTTTCAATTCAAAGGACGGCTAGATTGGACCGGAACAAGGCGTATCCCTTCGTCGGCACGTTCCTCAATATACCAGGACCCACGTCCTTGAACAGAGTTCAAGGCTTGCGAATGAGTACCGTCGCGAATGCGGCGACAGCGTGCATGTATCAATTTTAATCAGATTTCTCGTAAGATCCGTGCTAGCCTTCGCTTTCCGATCGTGAGCGACGATAGACATCATCAAAGATTCACGCGCGTATCCTTGATCTCACATTTCGAGAGTTCCTGAGAAGAAAATGCATCAGGTATTTTGCTCCGAGAAACTCGGTCAGTTTGTGCCGTTTCCCGCGAGATGCGGTGGATTACTCGCACGAAAGGTCAACGCGTGAATTATGCAACAGAAAGGACTCGTGCCGTCTCCGCGAGGATTTTCCTCGGAGATCGATGATTCTCGATCGATCGCGGTCTTCGAAGAACGAGGGAACCGGCAATCGTCAATGCCGCTTATCTAAAAAGCTCTTGCTGTGCTAAGAGAATCGGGAAAAGAGCTTAGTTGATTAACTGATCACGCGTGAGATATTCCACGTGCCGCCGTGAAAAAAGTGAAACTTTACGCATACGTAATTAATCGTGTTGACTAATGCAGTGATCTTTTTTAGTAGAAATAAGAAGTCCAGTCCTAGAGTATTTCTAAACGCTCCACTTTGAATAAATTTTATGTAACAAAATCTCGAAATGAGGTACATTGAAGAAAACAGTTCACGTGATACTAAACAAGGAATAAACAACCTCACAAGTAAGGCTTTCTGTTATTCCCATACATCAGCTCAGAGAAGCATCTTCAGATCTACGATTGTTTATAATTATCATCATCACAATGTTGTTGCCAACAAGAAATCTGTGAATTTGCTTTCTACTTATCCAAGAGAATTCGTTTCCCAAGGAGAGGATGCAAACTTTATGAAGCATACTTTATACCAGCTTCTATTTGCGATCCAGCGGAAAAGATCGATCTCGACGAAAGAGGCGCCATTCTAAATAGAGAGTAACGGCCACACCGGACCCATGATTCGTTTCGACTCAGGTAGGACCGATATCCGCGTCCCCTCCGCGCCACCCCAGCGAACCTGCAGCTAACCGAACGCCACATAAGGATTCATGGCGGACCTCGCCATAAATCGAGGATAACGACTGGTCCGTGTACGCGCCGCGAATACCGCCATTAAATGCCAGGAGAGCGTGCGAGCTGCCTCGTGTTCCGCAATTATTTCGCCGAAGGACGACCGCTTCTGGGTTCGCCGGAGGTCCTACGTGATGCAGGGACGCGACCGAGTTCAGGACTCTCTCGGAGAGACAGAGAGAGAAAGACAGAAGAAGAATACATCGGGTATGCGCACAACCCGCGTTCACCTTGTATAATATAAATTGCGCAACGAGGTTTACGTGCCTCATTAAAAATCGCGAGTGACGATAAAAGGGTGTCGTAAAGCCATTTATTCTGAAATCGGCGCGCCTCAGACCTCGCGACTCTGTCTCGCTGGGATGGCTTCATTAAGCGGATTTATCAGGTCTTCATCAGGTTTGCCTCACTGCGAAATCTGATTCTCGCCAATCTCGGGATAGACGAGCACGTGGCGATAGACCGAATAGGCCGGTGTTTTGTCACCTTTATCAAATATCACGAATGCAAAAGCGTACAAAAGCGGTTCGCACTCGCGTTATCTGTGCGCACGCGTTTTCCGCGACTTTCGAATGTCGCAACTTGTCTCCGAGTTATCTAATCTCGTCACTTTGCAAGGCTAGAAGCTCTAGACATTTCGTGATCTATTCGCAGCACTATTTGCGACGATTTGCCCTCGACACAGGTGAGCGGAAATATCGGCGCGTTTCCGAACTCGGAAGTTGCACCACCTGCTGCCGCTGCACGAGCTACGCACTCTCCATCCTCCCCTCTTTCTCCATCACAAGGGTCGATTCCGCTTTAAATCTCCCGGGTCTGTATTTATTTCGTGCCTCTGCGCACTTAACTCGAACCACGACGGTTCTCCATTCGACAACAATTGAAAGTCGATTGAATATTGCACGGGGTGGGAGGAGGGGAAGCGCGAGAGTATTCCTTTTCACATCGGAGCCGAGAGGGAAATACGTGATATATATTCCGCCCTCCGTTTTCCCTTCGACGGACGAACGCGGGGGTGATACACGCATGGGGATGAGCGCAGAGAACGGGAAGTAGGAAGGGGAGGGGAAATAGCAAGCGAGAGAGATGAATGCAGCCGTGATGCGAAATGGGGTTGGCCGTCGTTTATTTTTCGCGAACCGCGAGCACGGGCGTGTGCTCATAAAAGAGCCCTCTTCTCCCCTTCTCTCTCTGTCTTTTTCTTTCTATCTCTCAGCCCTCTGTGTATGCGTGTTTCCGCGGAGTTTCTCCCCGCGAAAGTTTTAATTTCCAGCGACGCAGCAACCCGGCCGCGCGAACAAAAGTTTGACATGGTGCGCGGGGATCATTCGCGGGGATGTATTTTTCCGCCGGACACGCTCTGCCTTTAGCATCATTGTGTGAGAGTGAGGTTTACATCGCGCTCTAGCAGCGTCATGCGCAGCCAATACCTGTTGGCTCTAGGAATTGCGATCGATTACATGGTTCGCCGATAGCCAGGAATCTCGCTCCGCCCTTAAAACTCGCGTTCGCGAATGTTCAAATTATTTGAAAATCGTGATTGTATGTATGCTTCTCCCTCCTCTGAAATGTTACTCTAAATTTATTTTCTTTCACGTATTAAAGAAGATTTATTTCATTATTAATCACGAACAATCGGCGCGCCGAGAATAACAAAAAAGAATCATTGTTCTTATGTAACTCATCTGCCATAATCATCTCTCTTGTAGCCGTCGCGTGATCTTTCCGCTTCTCGCTTTTCCGCGCGCCATGACCTTGTGACTTCGCGGCGCGAGTGCGCGCGCGCACGCCATGTGTTTTCGCGAAAAAGCAGAAGCCGCACCGGCAGCGAGATTTCATCGGTTCGCACGGTATTAAAGTTTTCACGAACGTTACCTGGTGGGTGACGCTGTGGTTTCCCTCGGCTGCGGCGACTGGGCGCGTGTAATCCGTTTTCGTCGATGTAATCACCACGTCACAAAAAGCAAACCAGCTCGCGCGGCGGCACGACACACCACGGCACGGCACCGTGTCGTCCGCGAATCGTAATCCTGCACACTCGCGTTGACCGATGAGCGATCACACTTCGAAACGCGGTGCGATCTCGCAAACGCGAGAAGATGGACGGACGCCGAATCGCCTAAACGCGATTAAAAACGCCGACAATCCCAGACACGACGCGATCACTCTGATTCACACAGGTAACACTCGCGCGTCCGCGTTCATTCGTTCGGTTGGTCGGTCGGTCGCTCCGCCGTTTGCGCGCGAACACTTCCGAACGTCCACGAAGCTGCGCGAGCGCGCCCGAGGCGAGCTCGGCATGCGCGATGTCTCGGCCGTGACCGCGGGCGAACCTCAAAATTGCGCGACAGTGGCGAATCTTTTTTCGTCCTTATTAAAAACTCGTCGAGCAGAGGAATTACACTGCGCTGTTTTCTCACACGAGCAATCGAGTTGCCGACAGTCTCAGAATCCTCGACACCGCGCGACAGCTGCGAGCGCGCGCAATCAGAAAGTTAGTAATCAACTTCGCGCCGAGTGATAACGCGCAATTAGCACTCGTCGACTCGGCGAGCGGACTTCTAATATTTGCCACTATTCACAGATACACCTGCGATTACGTCAGAGGAAGTCACAAGTGGCTTCGTTTCGGAAACAAACGTTCCTCGGTAATAATTCGATTCCGGTGCGAGATTTCCGAGCGCCGCGAGCACCCCCGAAGAACGAAGAACCGGAGTCGGATTGAGTTAACGAAGCGAGCGAGCGAGCGAGCTTGCTTCCTCGTGTTTGCGCGACTCGTCACGCGTGGATCATCGCGTCGGTGGCGACGCGAGGAAGGCGAGGCAAGACCGCGTCTCGCGGGGATCGCGCAAGTAACTGAGCGACCAGGCGGCGTCCCAGTTGCATGAGACTCGCACACGGCTGCGATTCTGCGCAAGAGGTGCCGCGAGTGCAATCGGCGATGGAGAACAATGTGCCGCTTCGAAGACGCGATTAACACTTTTCGCAGCTACGCATCGGCTGCGAAATGATGTGCTTTCTGACTCCGCTTCTGTGTCCACTCATAGACTTTCAGGTATTTTTACATTTTTCACTTCATGTGTATTAGATAGTCATCGTGAATAATTTTATAGATTCATATTGGAGTAGTCAAGTGTTAAGAATGTACCAGATGTTTTGTTAACAAAGTATTGTCAAACAACAATTTTCTGGGACTAGTATTGCAAGAGACGGTTTAAACATTTCTGTTTAACTTGCACTAATGAAATTCTAAACGTTTTACGTTTTGTTCAGCTGTAAATAGTTTACAAAATATATTCCTGACATTAATATTCACCTTACGGGAAACAACGTGTGCGGCAATCAGCGATATTCAAATGGATAATATTTTCCACATTTATCGGCTAATGAAGCTTACAGAAGGTGAAATATATTGCACGTATTGTTTAAAATAGCACATGGGCAGAGGCAGACAATTATCCTTACGCAATGCGCATATCTGCGTCCCGAATGCAAATCGTAATTGAGCAAGATGCGGAAACAACGGAATTCTCTCCGATTGGCGCGCTGCTAATTGAATTGCGTCGAACAGACCGCACGTTCGGTTTTGCGACACCGGACGCCGCGCATCGAACGCCTTGTAATGTTGTAATGCTGTAACCGATATCGCGAGCTTTACGAGCCACGATCGCAACGGGATACGCTCGTTTGCCGTAACGTGGGTAGCCAGATAGAGCGGTATCCGCTATCATGCTTTTCAGGAATTGATGTTAACACACACGCGATCCCTCCGTAATGGCTGCGAACGGACAGTGCTCTTCGATTAATCGGACATCGCGATCCAGTAATGCCGCGGCGGTTAATGGATGAATCGTTTTTAAATCGCGCAACGACGTCATCATATTAGCGGTTGTAACTTGTATCTGAGCGATAATGCGATACCGTGACGACTGTAAAATGAATTTGTGATGATACTGATAAATTATTATTAATTTACCCTTAACTCGACGTAAATTAACCGACGCGTTTACAGTTGGTTTTATTGAGTCATTTATTGTCGACAGATCATTTTGTGTTTCTTATCTTCTGGAAGACAGGATTATTAACTACATTCTGATTTATGCTCCAAGTTTATTTATTTGTTACATCATCTGTCTCAATGTGATGCTATTCATATATCGTGAATGGAGTAATGCTATCTAATGCTAGTGCATATTTCATCACAAGAAATAGTAGCAAAAAGACTTGATGAATTCTCGTCTTTCAGTCCTCAAACAGAAATTGCAAGAACTCGGGTTAATATTTCTCGCTAGCAAAAAGCTTTTCGTATTACTGTGTCGTACTGTATAAAGATGCGGTTTTCGATATTTTAATATTAGCACTATAATATCTGAGTAGATTTCATAACGCATCGCTCTTCGCTCTTCAATTATCCCTTCCAACAGATTACAGTTTTTCCTCTTAGAGAAACATAATAAGAAAAACTTGTATTGCTGCGAAGAATATTCAGTGTTGTTTTCGCGGGTACCGTACGTCATTACCATGAAGTAAAACGTATTCGCACACTAGGGGAAAAAGGGAACAAGACACGATGTTGCACGTCATGCACTCGTGCCTCTCATTACACGCGTGCACGCGTTGCGTGACGGATCGGCTGATCGGCCTTGTCTCAAGCGAGGTCTCTGGTTCTTTCTTGGACCCTGCGAGGAAGGGAACTCGCCCTCGATGAACTACAAAGTGCACTCAGCGACCTGCACGAGTCAGACGGTGAACGAAGCCGTAATGGCTAGGGCCGGCCCTTCAGATGCGGATCAAGTTCCGCAGAAGCGATTTCGCGGTGTGGCGGTCCCGCTTCGTGACTTTGCGCGATGCGAGTCCCTTGCATCCGCTCGTTCCACGATTCGTCCTCACGCAGGTACACGACCCAGGGAGCCTTCTCGTCGGCTGATCGTCGTCGTCGGCGTCGTCGGCATCCTCATGTTTCATCGTGCGAAACCGGCCAACGCGTAAAACCGGTTCCACGAGAACGAGGAGGAGAAAGAGTGAGAGAGAGAGAGAGAGAGAGAGAACGGGCTCCGTTTTCGCCGAATCGGCTCCAGGGCCCAGCCTCGCATTCGGACCAGGCCCTTAAGAATTCTTGTTTTTCCAATGGCCGGATTCCGACCGCCCGCGATCCAATCGATCGTGATCCCGGAGCAGCCGGCGGCGGGCACCGGAGAACCCACCGATCTCCCTGTTTCTCTTTCTCTCCAATGGTCCATTGTCGAGCAAGGGAAGAGTGAGAGGAGGACGGGACAGCAATCTCTGCAACGGCGCTCGGGCCCATGGTTCGTCGTCCGTGAGCAGTTTTAACGACCGCGTGGCCCGGATCGACCCAGTGCCTCCCGCTCTGTTATTTTCCGCTGCCGACAGCACAAACTTCTCTCTCACATGCGTATCCCGGGAAATGGGCTGGTTTGGATTTCTCCATTTTTTTCCTCCCTTTTACGACCGTTCGTTGTTTCGTGCGTAGAGGGATATTACGAGCGGGGCGCGATCTCACATCCCGGAACCTCCTCCAGCAGCCTAGAATCTACAGTCTTGCTGCGAGGATCTTTAGTGTTGACTTACTTTGTATTCAATTCGGTAGGGAGAGATATGAAGAGTGGAGATATGAAGGATGAAATTTACAACAAAAACAAAATTCAATTAAACTCAATCAACTTGCTCTCTGATTAATACGTAGAAAACACAGATTGAACTATTGATATTAATGTACTTCCAATAATGACACAGAATTTTATAGAAGAAGAACTGATACGTGAAACAAGTTGCAATAACACTTAAAGTTAATTATCACAAAATGGATTAGCAATCATAATTTGATTTGATTAAAGAGAAGAACGCCAAAGAATCTTCCGGATTAAAAAGAAGAATGCCAGGATCTTCCGGATTAAAGAGAAGAACGCCAGGATCCGATTTGCTCAGAATGACATAGAAAGCAGAGGTCGATAGAGAGAAGAGAAAACTGAGGAGGAAGCGTGATGTGCCAAGCAATCCGATTCTTGTGTCTCCAAGGAGTCACCCCGTCCCTCCCTCTTTTGGTCCCGCTCGGACGGGTCAACCCGGTCGAGTGGTAATTCTAGACTTAGTCAGCACAGCCGGCATACCTCGTCAAGGTTAACTCACTCGTTCCGTCCTGAAATTCCATCCGTGCAGAAACACGTTGCAAGGCGGCGCGGCGAGCGGAAGCACAGAGGAAATCCATGTGGAGGAGAGAATGGGACGGAAAGAGACGGAGCGATTTCTTCCGCTCCTCCTGCTCCCCACGTCCTCGAGGGGAATTCTGGGTTAATGGCACCGCATTACGATCGCGTGACTTCAGCATGAGATCCATGCGCGCGATCTGGATCGCAGTCGTGGAGGAGGCAAGAGTAACGCGGCGAGATACGAATCGATCTTGAATATAATACCGCCGACACGGGCGCGTGCACGTGTGTGTACACGTATGTGACACAGACAGGATTCGATCGATCGGCCGATTTGCTGATGGTGGTGGAGAATGGGGTACAGGAGGAGCTGAAGTAATTACGTTTTTTCCGTGATACATAGTCGTGTGTACCGCGTGCCGCACGTGAACCATCAACTTCACTTGGTGAGTGAAGAGTGGAGTCACGATTCCCGTGTTTGAGGGACGAAGCGCACGGTAATACCTTCGCAAATGTTTTCATGCGCAGCCTAGCTCTCCAAACGAGAGTTCCAAGTCAATAAAATTGGTATTGCTGCGGCGTGCACCAGGTATACCGGTCGTCCCGTTTTTGTTAGACCTCCAGTCTGTCAATTCAACATTGATGTTTCTTTAAATGTATTTTTAATTAAATTATCAAGTTCGCTCGTTCATCTTTTAACTGCTGAGCACGTGTAAAGCGTTTTGATTTAAAGTTAGGTAAAATTAGAAGGAAAATAGGCAAGGTAAATTTTCATCTTATGATTTTATATTGCAATAAAAGAATTGACTTTAATGACACTAATATAATTGATATTAATATTGTAGCATAAATGACGTTAGTTGTGGGACACTGTGTATACACTTTCTCGGCGTGAGTCACTGCACTCTCACTGTTAAGAACCGTACCAGCCAGCGGCCCGATTCGAGGCGGTTAAATCGAGAAGAAAATAAACGAACCATTACACCTGCTAAGTGCATTTAGAAACATATCACTAAATCAAGTCCGATTGCCATCTTTATGACCGTTAAATCTAGAGAGCCAGTTAGAGATTCATGAGTCGCATAATATTTTATCAAAATTTCAGCGATTCGGACGTGTACGTAGTTGTGCCAGACCAGGAATACATAGACACGGGGATCTGTCGCTGGTTGGACAAATTTATGTGTTAATTTATAGTGACGTGAACATCGGCATCGACGATTGACGTCCAGTAGATGTCAAAAACGAGACACAGAATCGACCGCGAGATGGGAACAGAACGAGGTCGAACCGCGATTAATTATCTATTTTTGCAGCAAGCGTCGACGACGACGTGTTCGGATCGCATCGATCCGATGAGAACGTCGCGATCGAATTATCCCTATCGGACATGAGATATGTCCGGAATACGTTAAAAACGATTCGTCAGCGGCTTCTATATCGAGAAATCCGGAATTAAGATCGCTCCGAGGCGCGGCGTACATCGATTCGCATTAAAGCTGCATGGCGTTTAAATTAAATTTTCTGATCCTCGGATAAATGTCGAGACGGTTTTAACGCGCATGGATTATCCCGATAAATTACGTTCCGGTGCGATTAGCAGCTCTCAAACAGTCGCATATCATCTGAAACGGAAATACTCACTTCTGTTTCTTAATAAAGTGATATCGTGTGCACGACTAGATAAATAATGTCACATTTACATGTTATGCGAGAAGACGTGCGTAAGCATCGTGTTTGAACATGTGGACACGCATGTTTTCCATGGACACGTTTTCCGTTAAGCGTATTCCATGCTTGCGCAAACGGTCTTTGAGATTATTGGCCTCAGCCTTACGAGGAAGGACATTCGAGACAGGATACGCTGGACACGATCATGTTTCCTCGCACGTGTACGCCAGACAACAAGGACGTGGCCCTTCTATGGCTCGTCCTGCGAAACGTCCAACGAGACATACGTCGAAATAATGAATAGAAGATAAGAGGGGAATTTTATTTGGGGAAAAAGAAGGGCATGTAGATACCTCTTAAGAACCAGCATACGTCGCTTACATCTCAGGAACGTAATAATGTTTCACGTGAGAATATAACAATCGCGATAAATCGGCTTTGAACTTATCGATTAATGCGTTAACGTTTCTTAAGAAAATTTTTCTATGAATGAAATGTGATGATATTTTTTACACGACAAAACTGGCGCACAGCATTAATTATGCATGATGCTCCAAAAATAAATAGTCGATTTCTCCTATGCAAACACTTTTTTTAAACGTCGTATGCTTTCATAACTTTTCAAGTTGCAACGTTACAAAATATCATAGATAACCGAGTTGTGAAAAGAATTCTCTGAAGATAAAACTCTTTTTTTTATAAGGAACCGTTTCTCTAGGTCAGTTTTGGTAATACGTGGTGTAACCTGGCTGATATCCTCCGTGTGCCCAACAGCTATTTGTGAAGGATAACAAATCATTTTCTCGGTTTCTCCGCAGTATGCAAACAAAACCACCGTTGCGAGATTTACGCGGCATGCCATCAACGCGTGTCGATGGCTTGAATCACGATTCTGTGTTTCTCTTTTTCCTCATACCGTTTATCCGCGCAAAACAGGCATAATAAACTGCAGTCATTGCTGCGAAAATAACGTTTCTCGATATGTATTTGTGTCCGATAATTGCTAGGTGAATACACTACCACAAAAATATTTCTTATCACAGGATGATGTTATCCAATAGGATTTAATTTATGACTGCAATTTGCGAAAGAAATAAAAATGTATGAAGTATTAAGATTATAACAGAAAAGAGAAAAGAATACATAATAAAATAAATGTCCACATTTCAAATAATATTTTTCATATCATTGCAAAATGACTCGTTAAAATTCTTTCATTTTTACTATTATTTTCTCTCGATAGTTATGACTATCGCTATCGAAATAACTTTCACTTTTATAGATCTGCAATACAAATTTTATGGATATTTCTCTCTACAAAATCTTACGAATATTTAAATTATGCATGCAAAAGTGTCTTACGTCTTTACGCTTCTTTACATATTTACTTTTAGATTAAGTATGTGGACTTTGTTCACACACACACACACAAGTCGGACTTTCTTACATGATCCGCATGATTATTGGCTCGTGATTATGGGCTCTTATTAAGAAAGTAAGAGCGTGAGCGAGATATCGTCACGCGTCTCGTTTCGGAGATCGCATCTGAACGTATTGCCTGTAAATTCCACAGACGTTTCTTCCAGATCCTTTTCCGTCTCTTTTTCTCCCCGCCGAGTCAGGGAGGAAATAATTACGGTGCCCATTTAGAAACCGGTTTGACTCCGGTTCCTACCCTCCCTGTCCTCGGCCCTCGCGAGGCGAGCTCTTTGACGAGAACCGCCGTGCCAACGTGGAGAAATACAGAGAAGAAAGAAGCGGAGCGAATGAATAAACGAAGGAAGGAGAGAACGTGTAACCGGCAGACAGAGACAAGGGACGGCGAATAAAATCGCGTAGGGCACAAAGGGCCGGCGGGAGGGAAAAGGGGAGATGGAAGAGGGCCCGGCGCGTTATTAACGGAGAAGGGAGAAACGTCATTTTAAATACAAGCCGCGAAGCAAAGACGGAACTCGTCGAGGGATCGCCTGTCTTGTGGAATTCTAGCTTTCCGCCACGAATGCTATCCGACTTCCGCGGTTCGTTCGTCCGTTCGCTCTCTCGCTCGCTCGCTCGTTGCGTTCACAATCCTTCGTCCTGCCTCCGTTCGTTTCCTAGGAGTCGCGTCGCATTGACCTGGAGCACAAACGCGATTATCGTCGCGACGGGCGGACTGAAAATTCCCGGGAAACGCTCGATATTCCAGAACGAGGCAGCCGGACTCGCTCCTTAATGACATACGATGGGAATAATTTGCGGAGCGGTCTTTTCCACCTCCATCTCGCGAGGTTCTCCGGTCTTCGTCAGAAAACGAACCAGACCGCCAGGTTTTCTTCTCCTAGCTTTTTTCGCGAGCGAGCGAACGAACGAACGAGCAAGCGAGGGAGATCGGTGGGTAGGTAGGTACGTAGGTAGGTAGTAAGTTTGACTTGCAAATCACTCCGCTCGTGCGAGCGCGTTCTTTCGTCTCGGTCTGCCTCTTTTCCTTGTTCGCCTACGTCCCGTGCGCGCGCGGAATGCAATTACCCTAATTGCCAGCACTCTAAGCACGTTGCGTAAGGGCGGTCGGTCGTTATCGGTAACTGCGAGTTACATCGTTAAGCGAGCGCGGTTATACCGGGTGTAACAGGCGCGCCGAAGATTCAAATAATTTGTCCTTGACAAACACGTCGGAAGGTCAATGGTTCTTGAATAGCCGATTCAGAAGAGTGGAGTCGACGGTAAATTAAAAGATGCAAGAAAGTACGGTGAGACCTCGCTTCACGCTTAATTTCAAAGTGGAGGATCTGACTTTTTGTTGTCGAGATGTAATGTAGGTTTTATCGAAGTTTTGGTCAACGTAGAGTTCACCTGAAATTAGCCAGAAAGTTCGTTTTGGAAATGCAGAAGACAGAGTCTAAAACTAGAGTCATTTTGTGCACTTTTTTTGCACAAAGTCTTTTAATTATATCTTCTTTAGTTATATCACACGATGTTCCATCAGTTGTATCTTACGTTATTATATCATAAATATTTATTGAGAGATTATTAATTCACACATTGTTCATGCAAATATAATTATTTGCATATTAATTTAATCACTTATTTACGTTTACAAATTAGTATTAAAATACATGATAACTATACAAATCAGTCTATATATATATATATATATATATATATATATATATATATACACACGTGTGACTGGTTTTCTCGAGGTCGCAAAGATATCTCGAAGCTGCAATCTGCCTCAGATATGTGTGCGTCTCTCGAGAAGGCCACTAGTTCCCAACGGATCAGTTTGCATAAAAAAAATGATCGATATGCACGGATTATCGACGTCACGAGCAGATGCTCACGTCGATATTCGCCGGAAGACATTCACGGGAAGACGAAATAACTCGCACGCAACGGAAAGGCAGAAAGAACTTTTTGCGAAGTGCATCGTCCGAAGTTCGCAAATCACTCAGCGCCACGAGATGCGCACACGGTGCAACTTTCCGCGAAGTGTGTCAACAAAAATAGGAAACCGCCCCGGTTTCCAGGTGGTCTAAATCGAGTCGACGCGGTCGCTTCCGCCGACGAAATCGTCGTCGTGAGAGCGACGGAATTACCGTAAAGACAACCGTTTCCATCCTAAGCAAGAATTCTCACGTGTTCCCTCCTCCTCCCCTGTTAAATCAACGAAATCTTCTGGCGAGCGAGCTTCGCCATTATCCATTTCCTGTCAGGAAAACTATTTCCAGAAAACTCCGAAGCGAAACTTCTCGCGCGACCTGGAGTTGACCGCAAAGAGTTTCGCAGTCATTTGTAATTCCGATACTCGTCTTTAACTCCGTTGCGACTTTTTCGAAACTATGACCAGGAGGCTAAGAATGTCGACCTTTATTTTAAAAAAGGTTTTCGTAAAGAGTCCTTGATTGTTCAAACGTTAGTTTATTCTTCCATAAAAGATCTTCTATAAAAGAGATTCATGGGTAAAGATTTTACCTCAAGCGACGTGCCTCGAGTTTGAAGATAAGCACCAGGGAATCCGTGTTTCCTTAATTGCTACCGATAGATACTTGGGCCACACGGGTATACCGAAATCTCCCGTTGCATGCAGTAAACTGTTGAAATTGGCGGGAGATCGAGGAGGTGTCATAACTCTTTCGAGCATGCTCGAGACGACTGCGATGCTTCGATCGTGCGCCGTGGCCGCCATCGCCAAGGTCGACAGCTCTCGTCCAGCTGCATAGGTGGGCGATAAAAACGGGCTGTTTACGAGTCGCTCGTTGAGAAGAGCCACGATGAGGATTAACTGCCGCGTGCACATCTCTGGAGAACGGGCGGAGGAGAATTGAAAAGGTGGAGATGGCTAAAGAAGTAGGCACAGAAGAAGAAGAGGAGGAGGAGGAGGTGCAGTAGGACCAGCCGACATTAGGTGCAGACGTGTTACGGAGCCTGGCGAGCTGCCACGCGGCAAACGTTTCAAGGGACTCGCTTCCAAAACCTGTTTCCGTCTGCATTGTGGCCGGTCAGCCGACCGGTTCTGCCGAGGCGTGCGTGCATCATCGGCATGGCGCTTTTGCCGCGGGAAAAGCTCGGCGAAACGTTGGAAACGTTGGTGGCGGTCGAGGGCGCTTAAACGGCCCTTAACAAAGTGGATTACACGCTGTCAACCGCCTTGAGATGTGCACTCGCTCGATTTTAGCGCGCACCTCCTAACGTGACCTACTTCCTCGCGCGCGGGACTGCCATAAATACCGGATGCACGATAATAGATGATTATCGGACGGATATATTTGGATCGCCGGCGAACGCGCCTTTTATCGGAGATTGGAATATCTTTTCCCTTGCTGCGCGCGTGATTACCGAAATTTCCACGACGACGACGACGTGATCGATGATCGAACATCTGTTTGCGTGTTTCGAGAAGATTGAAGAGATACGCTACTACTTTGTACTGATCTTTGTAATCATCTAGCGATAAACAGAGAGGTGAACTCCGATCAAATCGATAATCTCTCAACGTTTCTGTTCTCATTGATGACGCGAAATTGTCCTTCAGTTTTTGCACGGAGAAATTACGGCATTGCCACGGATGCCGACATTTGAAGGATTTATCCGAAGCCAGGTCTAACTGAACTCATCCAGGGAATTATTCAAATACCTCTATACATAAAATCGCATTCGTTAGAGCAGAGGAACGTGCAGCAGGAACGGGAGGGGAGAATAAAGCTATCACACGCCGTTGCGTGCAGCTATGGAAGACCTGCCGGAAACGCGTGCGCAACGCGACGTATTGCGCTTCGAGGCATCGACTGTGCGCGGAATGCCGGCGCGACGAGGAAGTCTGGGAAACTATTCAGCACCGGCGGCACCGGGGAGAGTGCCAGACGTGTTACGACCAGGTTGCTCCAGCCTGGTGCACGACCGACGACGGCCCGGCTTTAGCGAGCCCGGCGAAGGAGAGGGAGGAAGGGGTGCGGAGGCAGCTTATCCTGTACCTGTTACAAAACAGGTTCTTTTGTGCACCGACTCAGTTTTTCATCCCTCCGCTTGTACGTAGCGCTTGTACAAGAGCGCGCAAAGAACTCCCGCGGGCTTCTCCCTATAGAGCGTGCCAAATGAACCGACGGACACGTTTTGTAGATGCCCTGTCTTACGTCGAGGGGCAGAGACAGAAAGGAAGAGGGAGAGGGAGAACTTGTCCGGAACTGGCTTTGCCGACCGATGCGAAATCTGGTTTGATCAGCTCCTCCCTCTGAAGCGAGTTTCAGAGAGTCCGATATATAGGACGGCAAGCAGAATGGTGTGTATAGGTATTGATTGGCCATCAACAGCGAACGCAACGTCGCCCTTGCGCTCTTAAGCGGATTCTGAGTCTCCTGGCAAATTGCTTTTTCCTAAATCCATCGATATCGACGAGATGTTATCTTTGTGGAGCACGTTGGGACTCGATCAATGGCCTCTGCAACATAGCAGGACGTGCACACCCCGCAAAGGGGAAATCGAAGAACAGCGAAGAGCGAGCGTTATTATTCGCGGTAATTATCGATGAAACGATTATTAGGAAAATGTTACGTCATCGGCGTTACACTTTCCAAAAATATCAGTGACCTTGGGCGGCCTCCGCCAATTACCCCGGTTTCCTACTCGCGGAAGTGAGGAATTTGCGAGGATACATTGAGACCATCGTTGAGCGGATCGTTTGAAGTAGCTTGACGTGACGTCAGTCGACCTCTTTGTATCTGCCGTTCACAGCGATAACGCTCGGAACGACAAGTCAACCGCGGAGATAATGGGTAGCTTCTGCGCACGCGTCAGCGCGAGTCAACGTACTCGCGATATGCGATAACGGTATGTGCGGCCGGTATGTGTCGTCTGTTCGGTGATAACATGATAACACGGCGATTACGGGCCACGTGTATGTCGTGGCCGTGCAAAGCGGCTGTGCCGTGCTACCGCGCAATCGAGATCACCCCTCGCTAATTGACCGAATTGCAGGCTAGTCCATCCTGTCTTGTTGGAGAAAGATCCATGATTCACCAAGTGAATTGATGTCACTTTAGAGAAAGCGATAATATTTTCAGCCTGCCAGTGAAGGAACTCTTTGGGAGGATTGAAAATGACACTGTATCGTCGTTTTATAACCAGCGTACAAAAGTTTTATAAAAGTACGAAAGAGAGGGAGAGAGAAAGTTTTAAAAGTTATAAAAATTATTTTATCGAAAGTATCACATGATATTTCGAACACAGAAACTGGAAAATTCGCTGATGCGTCAATATCAATATTCGACGGATACACGTTGTTGCAATACTTGCTGCTCTGTTGTCACTATCAAGATTCATTCCGCCACAAAGCCGCCTATAATCCTTCGCTCCATGGCTGTGATACTTTTATCGCAGAAATGGAAAGTTTGCGCTCGCGCATGCAAACGTCTTCCTCGCGATTCGATAACGTGACTTTGTCAGTGAAATTGCAATAATAGCTGCGTTTATTAATAATAATAATAATAATAGCGCGTACGCGATACGTTTGTGCTGATGGAAAAATCTTCATTTCGCAACAAGATCATGCGTTACCCGGAAACAAGGAGCTTCATTCTACGTTTCACGATAACCCCGCGTGTACGCGATGCAGAGGGAAGAATGACGGGGTTATCGTGACGATACGCAGGTTCATCGTACACATACAAGTTCCTCGGGCCGATAAAAATAAAAAAAAATAAAATGACAGAGAACGCAACACAGTCGAATTGCATCAATGAATCGATAACGCGATCATAGCGTTTCGACGCGTCTCAGAGTTGTCGCGATTATTCGTATTTGCTGAGCAAAGTATATAGCCGAAAAATGCAAGTGCAAAAATCTGTAATGTCTCAAGCGTTAATGTTTTGCTGAGTATACGCATGATGATAATTTCCAGTTTTGCATAATGAGCAGACAGCTACTTAATCAGCGGTCGTCCCAATTTGAAGCCAGAAAATACGGTCGCGGCGACCGTAGATATGCGACGAGATTTTCGTCGCGTCCTCGGAATATTTCCGCCGGCGACTATAAATTTGCAATACGGAATATTCAGAAGTTCAGCGAAGTCGCGGGTAGTTAAACAGAAACAAATGTGGCTCCATAAATAATGCAACCGCGTGCGCACACGCGTTTGCAACGGGGACGCGTGTTTAGCGTTTTCTAAAGCTCGTTATTTATAGAAGAGCCCGCGACATTTGCATGTTCCGTTCTTGCCTTATAATTTCTCGTCAACGTGTGCGCGTGCAAAACGAAAATAGAAGAGCGTGTCTGAATGATAGCGCAGTTTTTTCAGAATTTCAGAATCACAACGCGTCCCTGGTTTGCACAAAAAAATTTGTGCAATCGTCCTCAACGCGTTCTCGAGCACTCGAGCACCCCGAAGGTTGCACACGAAAGCCTCGGCATTTTCAAACACGGGGGAAATAGACTTTATATCGATCAATAAACAACACTGTGCACAAAAGGCGCTAATGTTTACCGTGGCTTCGCAATAGCCGCGTTCGCATATCGCGGGCGGTGCTCGTGAAAAACTGCTCGCAATGAAATGTAACAACGAAAGAAAAATAACGGGACGAGCGCCGGGAACGAGCAAAAATGGAGGACGCAACGAGAGCGAAATAAACGCGGTTGGAAAAACAGCGGCAGTTTGCGGTGTCAGCGTGAACCACTGCGAATAGAAGAAAAACCGTATGCGAGCAACCGCTAGATGAGAGGACGGCTTATGCGAGCTTACGTGTGCACGCGCGCGCGCAAGAGGGACGTGCATTTCCCGCCTAATCGCGCGATGAATCAAGCGGATAACGGCGGGTGAGACGCGGACGGGGAACGAACATAATTATTTCCAAGGAAATTAATTTATCGCCACGCGAGAAAAGAAACGGGATTCCGCGCGGACGCGCGTTTATCGCGCGACTAAGCCTTTTAAAGTCGAGCGAGCTTAGAGCTTGTCGCATTCTCTTTCTCTTTCACTCTCTTTTTCGCTCGTGCTTTCGCTCGTGTCGCTTTTCATAAATAAGTGCCATTTATTGTGTCTATCGTCGATACACGAGGGTTATCGTCGCCCGCACTCCCGACGCGCTGGACTTTGATTGTGTCGTAGTTTCTGTGCTCTTGACGAGTCCTCGCTTTGCTGGGGATTGAGAACGCGGCGTTTTCTCTCGGTGGCGCCGAGAATACCGAACCGGAGACAAGATTGGAAAATAATAATATAGGTACGTGCACCTGACAGCACACGCGCAAGATTGCACACGTATTCGTGATACCGCCAGAGGAAATCACGGTTACAGTCAGCCTCCGAGATCAAGCACCGAGATGAGCACAAATTAAGACACATCAAGTTTGATCACTTCTATGAAAGACGTCTACAATCAATTCTAGTGATCTGGACAAAATTGTTTGCCTTTACGAGAAAATTTTCTATTCCACAAATATTACATCTGTCCGGGAAATGATTAACAAAAGGAAAAGAAACAAAAATTTGCAGCAGCTATCCATTTGTTAAATCACGTCGCAGGGTTGTACTCGTTCTTCTACCGTAGCGTATAAATTGAATTAATATAAATTTAATTTAACACAACTTTTCTAGCAGTGCTAGGCTGACCATCAGAATCATGCCATCTATTTTACTTATATTATAATGCCCCCACTTGGAGAAACGAGATCTGAGGGACACCACGAAGATCGCACGGTTCCCGAGAATATGCAAACTTACCAGAACATGGTACCGGGCAAGCAACAAGCACACCGCATATTTACCTGAAACAAAAGACCGTAATTAATAGACGGTCATACTGGTGGCGACAAACATCGCGCTGAATGGTCCGGCAAATGCACGCGTCCGGCCATAATGACTTAGAATCGTGGACTGCGAACAAAAGCATCGGTAACCTTAATGACACGCCCGTAAAATTATACGTTATCCCCCGCTGCTCGAACATATGACTAATAACACATCTCACATCGTTTCAGAATCATTCGAACTTTACAAAATTCGTCGCTAATCAATGACAACGTGGTAAAACGTAACACGGCTAGCGAGCTAGATTCAATTTCTAAATTCAACCCGAGACTGTCATAGACGTCTTTCGAAACTGTCTCAACGAAATTTGGACATTCAAAGTTTAGTTAGGCAAGTAACTTTATTTATATAGGTGAGCTCGCACCAAAATACTGGCTTAATTCAATACTTCGTAGACGAAGAAGCGCGCAGGGCATCTCTGTGCATCCCCTACATCTGTATTTGGAAGTCTCCAATATTCTCGCCAATAGTCTCCCGAGAGCAGAAAGAAGGTCGCGTCGTTAAAGGCAGGAAAACATGTCGCCAGGTGCGCTTTTTAAAAGCTACGGCCATTTACGAACGTAACCGGTGTCCCGCTTTTTTCTCCTTCCTCTCTTCCCCTCCGTTTTTCTCTCAAGGCCTCAAGGAATCGGTTTGCAATGAATGCGCGTTTAACGTCTCCGGGGCAGCTTCGACTTCCTTTTAATTCCTCTCCGTGGTACAGCCGCTCGGCCCGACTTGCGGATTAATTTATAAACGAGGCCGAGAGAGAAAGAGAGAGAGAGAGAAGGTACGGCGCTCCAGATGTTTATGCACCTGCCGGCCCTTTCTGTTTATACACGCGGAGCCACTATTTTTAAACGCCGTCCACGATGAAGTCGTTTGGATCTAAAGTAACTTCCACGCGAATCCACGGATGCATCAAACTTGCATTAAATGCATCAGTTCGCTCGTTCTCTTGCACATTATCGAACGATAAAGATCTGTTACAACTTTAAGGTTTCATAATGGACATAATTCTTCAGCTATAAAGTAACATCGCGTAATTCATGGTAAACTGTTATTTACAAGACATCCACTAGACAATCGTGAGAATATTATAATTTCATCTTTCTATAAATTTACAAGTACAATCCTCAAATATCTGCACGTATACACACATATTCCAATTTCATCCCGTGAGTCTTATTTATAACTCACTCTGCAAATGTTTCTTATGAATTATGCTGCTATCGCCTGTCGATGAAGCTGAAGTCGGCTATTAAAACGCAACTTCACGTTGCGGCTGTTTGTTGACCTCGACGTTGCGGCAAGTCATTAATTTATATCGTAGCCGCTGTCGGGAATACTTTGCAAACAGTATCCTCGCTCGTTACACAACTGTCGCGAATTACGTCAGAACCGCAACCGATCCAACGTCGATGCATCGCGCAAATATTTACAGACATCATTTAAATTTCAATAAAACACGCCAAGTTGGTCTTGACGCTCGGCTACATTTTCGCGTCCAATCAACGTGATTTTCCTCGCAGTGATTTGCAGGTATTTATTTTCACGTGCATCGTCCGTGCAAGAAAAACGTACAAAATTCTATTCATTCGTCATAATCCACGTAAACATTTTTATGTACGCTTTTATGTGTATGTACCTTCAATTTTTCTGCAATTCATACATCGTATCCAAATAAAACAGCATCTTCGCATCTCTGCATCTGTTTCATGAAAAACTGTTAAGTCCCCTAGCGATATTGACAATGACGCGAAATACCGCGGTGCGATTTATCGGTGAAGCCATAAGAAAGCGATTAAACCAGTAACGAGATTCGCTCGATCAGTTACGATTCCAGCAAGGGTAGCAACACAATATCACGTGCACCATTTCGCGCAGCTCCTCTCTCCATCAGCGATAGGTCGAGTTTAACGGTCGTCGGCGAGCTGAATATGCACCGAGTCTGTTTCTTGCCCACCCTCTGCCACTCTCTGCCACCCTCTCCGGTCCCCGTTCCCTCGCGCCTCTTTTCGCATCTACCTACCTCTCGTTTATCCGTTCAACACGTCATTACCGAACCGGTTGCTGCACTTTGCCGTTTGCTGCAGCTGCGATATCGTGCCCGCTTCTCTCACGCTCTCTCTCGTCTCTCTTTTTCTCTCTCTCTCCCTCTCATTCCGCGCACCGATGCTCGTCGCGAGATCAATCGCTCGATCGATCGATCTTCGTGACTCGATCGTCAGGATACGTTCGGAGGAGGCAGGTCCGATCGATCGGATTATCGTTGAGCCCGGTTCTTCGGCTTTCGCCCAAGTTACGAGCGGGCGAAAGAGCGCGGCAAGGTCATTAAGTTGGCGAGTGAGCGTAATTGCTGCTACGGGGTTGATCAGGAAAATTGCACGAGCGCGTCACGTGTTGCACGAGCGGGCATTGAGGAAAGTCGACGTGCGGCTCGATTACGAAGAGAAATGCTGATATTAATTTCGCTTTTTGCCCATTCACGAGCGCCCGCTCGGTTGGAGGAATTAAATGCAAGCGCAGGCGTAGGAGTACTTCGAAAATCGCATTCGTATAATTTATGCACTCTGCTTTCTTCTCAACAAATTGATAAAAACACTTTGAAGCTTATCGAATTTCTTGATTTAATTTCTACTTCCGACGTCTTCATAATTAATCGTGCGACGGATCGAGATGCACGTACCGTGAACGCGCTTTTGGAAGGAGGAAGAAGGAAGGAGGACGTCATTTATACGCCAGCGCGAAACGCTTGCACGTAATTCGGGAGGAAGCGCATAAATCAACCGTTTTTATCCAATGCGATTTAAGGCGCGGTCTAGGAAGCGGTTTCTCACTAACCGTCGGGAAACGTAGCGGAACGAGAGGAAAAAAAGACTCGCAAACGTAACGGCGACCGCTGACGAGCGCGTTCTCCGGCGAGCGGATAATTTCTCTCGGAGCGTCTTCGGAGCTCCGAAGCGTGCTCCAGATTCGCGGCGAGTGAATTAGTTAAAGAGAAGGTAAGAAGGAACGAGGGGAGTCTTGACGTTGACCGATACGTCGCGCGGAAAGAGAGCACGCGGAGAAAAAGGAAGCGGGTTAAGCTCGGCGCATCCGTCGCGGTTTGACAAATGTTTGCCGAGCGTGCTCGACGAGCATTCGCGGTGATTCCCCGACACTTTCACCTTTTTATTGATACGCTTTTTTATCGTTCGCCTCGTTTCGACTTGATCAGAATTCCTGCACGCCCGATATTCGGCAGAGAAGGAGAGAGAGAGGGAGCAGCACGCCGCTTGAGGGAGATTCTGTTAAAATAACCGAGGAGCTGTCGTGCGAGGATGCTCTCTCCGTTTTGTGCCTCGTGAACGCAAAATCTCCTCACGTGTCTGTGAATATGTTGTTTCTCGAGCGTGACTTGAGTGGTGTGCGAGAGGATGAGGCGAAGATTGCCGACGAATCTATTCCAACTCTGCGATGCGACACATTATGCGTCAAGAATTCTAGATACTTGGATGTACCTAACGGTAACAGCATGAATGCAAAGGAATGAATTTTTCGCACTTAGCACGCAACTTCAATCAGATTTTCTAAGACAAATATGACTTTTCGACTTGAACATTCACCCACTCAGAAATTTGATATCAGAACGAAGAGTATTTAACGAACAGTTATATTCTCCATGCAGTGAAATCTAAAAATATTAGGAACACGTTTACCGTGTAAATACCGACTCCAAAAATATCACTTTAACCACTCTTCAAATACTCGCGACACATCATCATCCATCGCGTGCTTCTCGTGCAAGTAATTTTATCTTCCCGATAATCGATTAAATGTCGACGGTCGACCGTTAAAATATACTAATCGCGGCACGTTGCTTCTTTGGCTCCAGCCTGAGGATTGATATAATAGAGACAGATGGCCACAAACACATCTCATCCTCGATGTCCAACGAGACTAGCTGCACAAGATAATTCATCCTGAACAGCGGACAACGTGTAGCGGATGAAGAATACGAGAATAACGTAAGCCGGTAAGCGCTCGCAAGAGAGGATAAATACGAAGAAAAAGCACGGCGACACACACATATACACACGACACATAGAGCGTGCTCTCGACAGGTTGGTCCTCTTTTTTTTTCTCTCTCTCTCTCTCTCTCTAGCTGGCTGTTTCGCGTTACTCGCCGCGGATCTGGTTTCGATTTTATTGCCCTGCATCGCGCGCAGGCGATATTTCGTCTTTTACGACCGTGCCGCCCGTCGTCCTTCGTGGATTTCGCCGGTGTGTACCACGGCCTTCGCGAGCCGGGAAAAAATCATCCGCAAAAATTTGGACCCGCGTTACGGCGCAAACGTTTTCCGTTGCTCCGTAATAAGTTTTAACATCGCTGCAAGAAACGATCCTCATAAGCAACTCAAAGAATCCCTTACGTCTTTTTTCCTGCAACGTGCAGTTTTCTTCGATGATACTTCGGTGGAGAAAAAGTGTTAGTGACAATGACGATGATATAATAACGATAAATTGTTCGAGAATCGTACTGGCTACTTGTAGCTTGCGCAATCTGTGGGAGATTTCCATGGGTGATCCCAGCAATATTAAATCAAATGCTTCAAAATAAGAATTTCGGATAAGTTTTAATTCTTTTTTTTTATCATTTGCAGTTTTCAACTCATTTCAGTCCTTTAAATCAAGTAAAACAAATCAAGAAAAAATTCGCTTGCAAGTTAACTGAATTGTGCTTCCCGCTTTCATTTCAATATGCCTTACTGATGGAGTAATCTCGACGGTCGAAACGATACATTCACAGCGCGATCACACGCTGGATAATGCTCAATAAACTTACGACGGAAGCGAGAGTCCAGTCTGCGATCCGAGACAATTCCGCTCGAGTTTGCGGGCTCGTCAGCCCGAGGGAGATTGATTCTACCGGCTACCGGGCTAGCAACCGGCAAAACGAGCTGAATCGCAGCTGCAAGATTGTTTTTCGCAAACGCGAGCGCGCACGGATCGTCCGCCGCCGCCGCCGCGATTGTCAGGAACTCGATTACTCGCGCGAGTAGCAGAAGAGGGGTGAATCTAAACTCGATTTGCCGGCGAATAAGTCGATTCCCCGCAGAATTTCGTAGCCGCTCGATCGGAGGGTCGAGATTGGCGGTCGACCGCGAACGGTGAACCGGCGCGGCTTCGATAATTTGGCGTTTACACCGTAATTTCGCTCGGACGTCGGCCGAAGTGAGCCGCGAATTCCAGGAGAGTCCGCGTCCATGGAACATCTCTCGAAAGCATCTTCTGACTACATACACGTCACGGCAGCTGGGGTAAATGGCGAGTAGGCGAGCTGAGAGGGTGTTTGGGAAAGTTTCCTCCCCAACTGACGAGCGGAATTAACCGTCGTAGTCGCAGCGCGAGGAACGCACGGGAGTCGGATAGTTGCAGTTTTATTCGTGAGACAGTTTGCTGACTGCTCAACTCGCATCACCGCTTGCGCGCCACCTTGTAACCCGGGGTGAGTGTCCCAAGCGCTGGCTGGCTCATCCCCGCAGTAGTTTACTCGCGCGCGCGTTAATTCCGATTGCAACGCCCTGTCCAATTTTCGGACTGATCTAAAAGTGCCGCATGAGAAAATTACGCGATATATAATCCGACGTGTCGCCCTCGAGCTATTCCAACCCCGGCGAGCGTCGACGGGTGTCGGTCAATCGTAAAATGCAGCTGCTGGTTGGGAGACTACAGCGCTAATCCGCTTTATATTTCTAATTTAATTAGTTTATATTTTGCAGGCACTCATTCTAGCGTGAATACATCATTGAAAAGTCGAAGTACTCAGAACAAGAGAGAACGATTTTTCATTCAACGAGCGGGTGGAAAACAGATTCATAACAGTTACAAGGAATGCCACTGTTTGCAACTAATTGTTCATGATCCGCTTGGAACGTGGAGATATTTATAACTGATAAACCACGTTAACTGATCGCACGAGAATGAGAAAACAACATCTAGGAAGCGGAAAAGTAAATTTCACGCAAAGTATTTACATGATGGAGATACGTAGGAGACGTAGTGCGTTACGTTGGGGTATTTGCGAGGTCGCCGGCAACCCCTTCGATAAACACAGAGCACCCATCCACCCTGAATGAGCGCGTTTCTCCCTCCCCAACGTCCCTTCCGTTCTATGCCCTCCTGCCACTCACCCTTCGCTACCCTCGGTATCCAGCCTGCTCTCGTATGCGCCAGTTACAATGCTATGGAATAGGGACGCGGGACAGAGAGACGGACAGGAAGGGGTGGGAGGAGCTGGGGGCTTGTTTCGAGACGACGGTATCGACCGCTCTCCAACCCCGCGGCGACCTTAAAGGGGAACCGTCGTAAACGAGAGAGCACGGCGCCTTTAACAGCCCAAAATAGAGTCACCATTTTTGGCCGAAAGAGAAGAAAGATGTTTCTATGCATTTTTAGCATCGTTGCATCAGACATGCATATGTCATGTCATGCGAGGTCTCTTTCGAAACGAATATTTTTAAACGGCATAATTTTGCGACTTTCTCAGCGCTGTGTCCCGCTTTTTCAATTTGTTTGTATTTATAGCACGATTGCCAAAAATTAAAACCGTTCGGGGAATTTATCATTAGGTATTTTTCAGCGAGACAACAAAACGCAATACTTTTCTTCACTGTGAAATACAATGTCGATGTCTCTTGCAAGCTTCTGAACAAGTGAGCAAATCTTCTGAAAAAAAGAATCGTGTAGATGCGACGACCTCAGACATAATTCAAGGCCTGATCCTTTTTTTTCGCTCGTCGCGTCGACGCGTCTGGCGACATCGCTGCCGTTGCCATTATTCCGTGGAAAATGCGGGCAAATAAATTAACGCGGGAAACGACGTCGAAATGACGCGCCAGTACGTCCGGAAATGCGATTTCTGCGTGACGGTTGACGGACGGGCTGATATTTCGAGCGCCGTAAATAATTCGAAGAGCCCGACGCGGTCCTCGAGAGAGCGCGGTAATTTAATAGGAGAAGAGCGCGATCTCTCACTCGGAGATTTATTATTGCTGATTGATGGCTTGTATCGCGCGCAGCATCGATTAGCGGCCGGATATGATTGTCCAAACTCGCGACGAGAGCGTGCAAGAGAGCAAGCTAGAACGAGCTAAAGCGACTGAGATGCGAGTAATAATTCATGAACGTGGACAGGAACGAAACGTTTATTATGCCTCGGGACGTTGGCCCCTTTTGAGCAGTTTGAGCGTGCTGTGTTAATTAAGCGGGATGCATATGGAGAAATGAAGAATAATGTGATAAGAACGAGTTACATAAATGATGATTAAAAACGGAATCAAAAATGTTGCTGCGAGACAAATGTAAATGTAAAAGTACGCCTTCTTGATAATTACAATAGATAATACATTTTGTGTGGAGATATATATATATATATATATATGTTTTTTATTTTTGAATATTAAACCGATAATTAAATGTCTATTTTCTCGTCATTATCAAAATGAACAAGATAGTCAGCAACTTTAATTAAACTCAGCATTTATTCATTATTTAAGGATATGCATATACACACATATTCGAGATATTTAAATATTATCCATTTATAACGGATTTTATTAAATTACAGAAATATGTTTCCGATACTAGACAAATGTGAACTTTACACGCTAATATTACGGTACCAGCGACATCACCAGCAAAGATCCTTCATCTCTATTAATGTCTCGCGACGATGCGACGATGTCTTCCTTCCGTCTCGGTATTCTCGACGTTTCTAATTAACATCGCGATTAACCATCCTTCACGTTTGCCGATGCGAGACCTGGAGCCCACGCAGTCGATGGAAACGACACAATGCATGTCGCGGTGAGCAACTAATATGCACCACCGTGGTCCAGCGTGTCCCGCACAGGCCGCAATGCACAAGCCATTGTGGCCCACCGGAACAAAACGGAACTCGGTGTCTTATTTAATTTCGACAGCGGCGGAAGCGGGCCTTTGTGTTTGGCGCGCGCGGAATTATTCCCGCAGAATACGCAGCCGGAGCGTGGAAATTCATTAATTCAACGGGGCGTACTTTGACAGAGCACTAGCGGGCACACGCGTGCTGTTTACGGTACCTATATGCCGGACACGACGCGGAGATTGTCGCGGATCCACGTAAAGTTGACGGAAATTCATCGCTCCGGGGGACCGCGACGATTGTGCTCTCATTTACCGTTGCCGGCTCGTTGCGAGATGTCCGCGGCAGAAATGCGAACGCGCAATTCCGTATCACGTAACGCAAACAGACGGCCGCTTGTTAGCGGGAGATATATAACCCATGCTGGTATAACGTCGCCTCGCCGTTAAATGCGACTGACAACACGACCGAGTAATTAAGGTCTCTGGCCTATACTCGGCCCGAAATTGGAGATGAAGCGAAACACTGCAACCGGCAACTGGCGCGCCGCGAGCAGAGCAAATCCCGGAAGTTTTGGAAAACGGTGCGAGAGCGAGACAAACTGGCGAAACGGGGAAAAGTTAAAATCGATGAGGATTAGATAAAACGAAGACGTTGCTCGCGCGATGTAAAATATCCCGCACGATCCGCGGAAACTTCGCTCGAGTCGCTCTCTTGTTCGTAATTTTCATATAAGTTGAACCGTTCGCCTCTCCCGCGGCCCGGTATTAAATTACGAAACTTCATTTTTGATGGTTAGATAATAATTGGCTCGCTTCCAGCGTGCTACACTACGGACTACGACGCGTCTGACTTCCTGCCAAGAATATTTGGATTGAAATAATATCTGTCTTCTTAGTTCTTTCAGCGACCATATATAAAAGCACCGGATTAAATCCGTACAATATAAATGAAAAAGGGCAGCACTCTGCTCTCCGCTAAACATAGTTTTCAATTTAAAGCATTGAAGTATTTTTGTATGCTCACGGAATTATAAATACCACAATTCTTGAATTAGATATCACTAACCGTCTGTCACCAGAAATAAATTTATAAATAGTACATCTTTCCCACCTCCGCGGAAATGTCGTTCCTAAGTTTTCCCTGAACGTAGACCGACTCGTAGTGAATTACTCGAATATAATGACATAAACAAAGACAACGTGCAATAAAAATGTTGGACTCGGATAATTCTCTACGGGTTACGGAACAGACGGTAAGACGGGAAGCAATTCCTTAGCCGTGACAGGATCTAATGCGGAAGGAACGACGCAAACGAGGGCGCTCAAGGAACGAGATATCTCGGGCGTGGTACATAAAAGGGTTGGATTACTGATGATTTATAATTCACCAGCCCGAACGAGCGAAAAAGAACGCGCTCGTGAACGCGCATTACGAGTAAGACCAGAAGAGAGAGAGAAAGAGATAGAGAAAAGGGGAACAGGAGGGCCAGACTGTGAACGTGGGACGCGTTGGAGGCGGCGCGGAACAATGCAGCAACGAGCACGAGATTACCACGAGAACGGTGCACGCTTCGATATCGAATTAATTACTTGTTACTTATATTACCAGGATTTCCGGTTTACTTTATTGGAGATGGAACGGCTTTAAAGAGCGCGGCGCGGGAGCCGGCCTCTCCTAACGAGGCGCTATAAATCTCCGCTTGTATTTTCGTCTGTCGTTTTAATGCGGCTGATTAAAATATCGAAATAAAAAAAAGATATGCACCGCGCGCGTACTTCTCTCTCTTTCTCTCTCTTTCTTTCTCTTTGTACCGTTCGCTCGCACAATGGTCTGATTAAAAAGAGGCGCGGCTCCACCCCGCCGCGCGCGTTTCCCTTATTTTATGTCGGGATAAATAAAACGCCACTTACGATTTTACTGCCGGCTCGGCTCTCGTGCAGCTTGATTAAAGCACTAAAAATGTATTACCACGCCCGGAAACCTTAATTAAAACAAAATGTCGCTTAATCTCTCGAATCCTTTCGCGTTCCTTCTCGAGGGCGACTCTTGCTCGAGCTCAGCTAAATAAAACCGAGAAAACAGAACCCGTTAAAGCGGACTCGGGCCGACGAGTACAGAGTTATCTCTCGTGTCGTAATTTTGAGAGATGCGAATGTTCGCCAGAATTACAGGGCTTCTTGCCCTGATAGATAGAACATGATAAATCCCTTAACGAATGCGCAGTTGCGATTCTTCTTGCGAAAGTATGTCGGAGCATATGCAATTTGCGAATCATCGATTTTTCGCCTAAGCAAATAACGGAATTTCTCCCGCCATGTAAATTCAAGAGATCTTCGGATCTCTTTAACATTTAAAGATCTTTAGGGACTCTAAATAAAATTAAACAGTTGCGCGCAGAAAATAACCACCGCCAAAATTAAACGCAACCAAAGTGGAACATACACTCCGCAGATCTATTTGATGAAATATTTTAATGCGCTCTGTGCCGCATGTCCTACTGTTTCCTGTCTGATCAAGTAAACTATTTTTTGAAAAAAAGATGAATTTTTCCTTATTCTGGTGATCAGAAATGGAACATGAAATGCAATGAAGTCTAAAGCTGCAATCAACTGCGAGTTCAACGACGCAGCGCTCACGCGGAGGGTAAATTCGTCGAAATCCCAACCACCGTGAATATTTTATGCGACGGAATTTTACTCGGACATGGAATTAAAAGCCACTTTTCAATTTAAACGTCGAAACGTTTGAAATATTCGCCCGGCGAATTTACCTCTCGCCCGATTTCAAAAATAATTCCCGCGAAGATTTATATATGCGCGCACGTGCCGCGGGAAATGTATCGGTGCACTCCACGCGCGTCCCCTTCCGCTCGCCGGAATCAGCTCGCCGACCGAGAATAAGCAGATTAAAACGGAGCTTTTAACTCGAATGTGGAGAGTATCCCCTTGCTTGCGAGTGAAAAGGAAGAAAAAAATCACATCGCGGTTTCTGATTTTATCGCGCGCTGGAAAAATCCGCGATCAGCTCGCGAGCGCGGCAAACGTTTGACTTCGCTGGTGAAGTTAATTACAAGCCGAGTTACAGTTTAAGTATCGTCATGAGGCGAAAAGACGCCAGTAGGGCTGGCACAATGACTCGCGAGCGGTAACTGTAATGCCGTCATCATGCCTCCCGCACCGGTAATCAGCGTAATTCGCAAAGAGGAAATACGGCTTTTTATCTCGCGCGTTCTCATCTCTGGTTTAAACTTCCGGCGAGACGAAATAGTTCTACACAAGACATCCCCTTGTATTTCATCGAATACCTTATTCTTCCTTAATGAACATTACAGCGAGCTTTAATTCCCCTCATTACATATTTCGACGATGCACATTGTATGCAATTTTAATCCTCTTCGTCACGGAAAAGTTATTTAATATTGAGATATATTAATGTTCTCTTCTCGAAACTCATAAAATGTTGACATTAAAGTTTACCTTGTCACATTTGAATAAATCACAAATTTATATGAAAACAAAACAACAGTTTTCGGAAAAGTGAATCAACCTATATACATACACGTTTATTTTATACATTGTACGCGAAATTCAACGCATGTACATTTAATATACAGGGTGGGGCAATAACTATTACCACCTTAAATATCTTCGAATTTATAAGGTCCAGAGGAAAATTTATGTAATCAAAATTATACGGTACGAAGGGGGCTAACATATGGCGATAATAATTTTTGTCCTGGTGGAGGCGCTTCGAAGATATCAAGGTCACCTTCATTTTTTTTAATGGGTTCGGTATGTTTTTTTTTCCATAATTTCATAGAGGAGCTTAAAACAAGTACGGAACTCATGACACAAAATTATTGAACAAGATTAAATGTAAATGAAAACGATAAAAAATACATTTTTTTAAATGAAACTATGTTATTTTATTACGTGACGTTTTATCTCTTATTTTATTATTAATGTTTATAAAAGGTGTTCGAAGTGATGGCCAGTACTATCAATACAACACTGGATTCTTCTGATCACTGATTGGCTTGCTCTTCTAATAACGTCGGGAGCTATTGACGCACAGGCTTCAATGATCCGTTGTCGCATGATTTGAGGTGTAGTTGGTTCTTCTTTGTAGACCATGTCTTTTAGGGTTCCCCATAAAAAGAAATCCAGTGGTGTCAAGTCTGGTGAACGAGCTGGCCACCCTACAGGACCTCCACGCCCAATCCAGCGAGTTGCAAATTTTTCATTAAGTTTATTTCTCGCAACTAATGAAAAATCAGCAGGGCATCCATCATGCTGGTACCACATTGTTCGTCGTGTGATTAAAGGCAGGTCTTCTAATAAATGAACCAAGTTATGCTCTAGAAAATTGGCGTAGCTGTTGCCATTTAGATGTCCGTCGATAAAATAAGGACCAATAATTTTGTTATCTATGGATACCACACCATACATTCAAAGACCATCGTCTCTGGTGTTCAATCTGCCGCAGCCAATGAGGATTTTCCACTGCCCAGAAATGCATATTATGTAAATTAACATTCCCGTGATTAGTAAATGTTGCCTCATCAGTAAATAACACTGTATCAAAAAATGAGTCATTGATTCGAATCTGTTGTTGAGCCCATTGGCAAAATTCAACACGATTTACAAAGTCCATTCCATGTAATGCTTGGTGAAGGCTGAGGTGATATGGATGGAATTTGTTAATGATGCAAGATGCGGAGTACGCTCCTCCGATTAATACCAGATTCTCGTTCAATTTGTCGCGAACTAATGTGCGGATTTTGAGCCACCATTGTGAGAACTCTAATTTCATTCCCTTCATTAGTTTTTCGCTTTTCACGCTCACTTTTACGTCTATTTAAGCTACCGGTTTGTCTAAGTTTATCACACACATTTTTAAATGTTCGACGCGAAGGCTGAGTGCGATTAGGATATCGTTCAGCGTATAAATTTTGCGCTCTCACTGAATTTTTTTGACATTCTCCATAAATGAGGATCATATCGACTTGTTCTTCAAATGAATACATCTTGCACGATTGACTTATCTATCGATACTACTTTTTATGTTTATCTTATCCTGTGAACTTATTAAGATGGCCTTCAAAGGGTCTTTGTTTTCATTGAAATAAGTTTACGTCACTATTTATTTTCATCGATGTATCCGTTTGAAGAACAAGTTGATCCTCATTTATGAGGAATGTCAAAATCAAAACATTCCGACAAAACATACTAATAAAGCGTCATTTCGTACATCTTTTAAACGTAAATTTCATTTAATATAAAAATGTATTTTTTATCGTTTTCATTTACATTTAATCTTGTTCAATAATTTTGTGTCATGAGTTCCGTACTTGTTTTAAGCTCCTCTATAAAATTGTGGAAAAAAAACATACCGAACCTATTAAAAAAAATGAAGGTGACCTTGATATCTTCAAAGCGCCTCCACCAGGACAAAAATTATTATCGCCATATGTTAGCCCCTTTCGTACCGTATAATTTTGATTACATAAATTTTCCTCTGGACCTTATAAATTCGAAGATATTTAAGGTGGTAATAGTTATTGCCTCACCCTGTATAATAAGATTGCATTGTGTAGATACGCTCGTGGAATTTAATTAACTGTCAAATCTCTTTTCAACGTTTCCAAGCCGAAATTCCCTCCCTTACGAATGACTGATTTCGGGAATAATTTTCGGTAATTCGTCCACATGTCCAGCTCCATAAAGAATCGATAATGGAGCAAGATCAAAGTGGACCCCAGGTAGTTGATGATCCCAATGTGAGAGAAATGGACATATCGCTGTTGCGTGTCGTCACTTCGCACCACATAAAGAACAGTGTACGCACGTGCATGTGCGTGCTCGCAGCTGCGGTGCGTTGCAAAGCGTGTTTAGGCGGGCGACGAAGCACTCGTTAATGACATAATGACCCATGATCACGCGTGATGTCCCGTCGAGGAACGCGAGAGATCCGTTGGTTCGTTCGATGACTGTTATTGAACACAAAGAAAACTCGTTAAACGACCACGCGAATTCTCGAATCACCCAAAGCGTCCGATTTTGCTTGTGCGGAGGCTGAGCGATGCGTTCTGCGACGATCGATGAGGTAAAATTGTTGATTTTCGTTAAATTAGCGAGTATCGGAGTCGTTGAGTCGTCTGTGAATTGCAGAGAGCATCGCGAATATCGCAAATTGAGTTCTTTTTATTACTCCTTGAAATTCAATAGATGTCAAAGTGATGGTGTTATAATCAAAAGTAAAATTTTCAGACGTTTAATATTATCTTGTAAAAAAATTATGTTGTAAATATTAAATTATGATGTAAAATACGTTTAGAGTGTTAAGGGCTCTCTAATCATATTTTACATAATCAATATCCTTACTCTATTTCAAGTCCGAGTGCGATATGATGTTTTCCTTAATCGTTTCCTTAGAAATCGCGAAATGTTGCGGGAAATAAATCTCCTGAAGCGAGCGATAATGGTAGCGAAGGCGCTATTCTTTGCGCAAAACGAACTCACGAAGGCACGATAAAAATATTCATTTTTCGATGGAATACTTTGTGTCTGCGCTACGGCCTAAAAATTGTCGTCGAAGCGAGAGCGTGCCGCTCGTAAAATCACGCGCGCGGAGTTAAACACACGTCGGCAGCAATTACTTTCGGCGCCACGGAGAGGAGGATATTTTACGAGGTCGGCGAACGAGGCACGGCACGACTCGTCCAGAAACGCGAGATCCAAGCGAGAAGACGAAAATCGTTGTACTCAATGGAGAAGAGGCAATGGTGTAGCTAGAACTTTTTGGCTGTTATGCAAAATTTATTGACCCAGACAAAGAGGAAGTAACGGAAATGTTCTGAACCGAAGCATTTGCAATCTATATTTTATATTTTATTATATAGCCAGCTACATTGCTGGAAAAAAAGAATCGCCAGATGAGAAGAAGATAGCGAGATTCTTGCATTTCATATCACATCGTTCAGAATTCTCTGTTGTTTCCTGCTTATCTCTGTCCATCCTTAACTCGCTTTCGATAAATAATTTCCCTCGTCGCCAGGGCCGAACAATTATTTTCGTACATCCGTCCGAAGGTCGATCGCCTTGAAACTCGCGAGACAGTAAGTGCAAGAAGAACACAATGCAACACGCAAAAATAAATGCAGCGATCTGCGAAGAAATATATATATAGCGCAAGTATAAAACTCTAAATTACACTGACATGGAGAGAAGCAAAAAATTCTTGTGCAACAATAAAAATAATCGCATTGCAATAATCACGCGGTTTACTAATCATTAAAACAATTTCAAGCTATCGCTTTCAAATACTGCAAATTTAATTTTAAGAAAAAAAGAACAGAGAAATATGATTATTTACAACTCGTGTCGCGTTGCAAAATCCAGAATCAGCCTCATTATTATGAAAAATATGATGCTCGATGATGTACAAATAAAAATACCGTTCCGATACCGCATTGGAACAAGATAAAATTCCCAAAAAAGATTAGTCGGAAAATCTGGGTCAAGTATTGACAGTTGTGTGCAGCAACTCTCGCCACGCGGGCGTCGTTTCCGAGTTCGTTAGCCCGCGCTTAACGATCTATCGCTCTCACACTGCTGCTACTGTTGCTGCTGCTGCTGATATATATCCGCTGGACCAAGACCCGGATGTACGGGAATAGCGCGAAATTCGGCGCGCGTGTCTGAGTGCGTGAAAGAGGCGTGCAGCAACAAAAGCACGAAGCCGGCGAGGGCTTCCCGTCGGAGACGGGGGTGACGAAGGGGAGAACTCGTGGAGGGATGGAGCAGACGGCGAGACTTGGCACTCGGCCAGGCAGAACGAAGCCAATTTCACTTTCGATTCCGTTGCACCACGCATGGCGAGATGGCCACCTGTGCAAATTGGATCGCGCGATCGCGAGCAATATAAACGCCGGCACATCGACTTTTCGCGTCGAGTGTGGGAATCCGCCCTGCGATTTTCGAACGTTTTGTCGCTATTAGCAATCCGGCTTCTCCAAAATAGACACTCGATAGTCTATTTTTAAAAGTATCCACTCAATTATATCCAGCAGAGAGGACCATCTTAAATTATTCGGCTGGACATCGTTCTGCTTGTTGATGAACGTTGCGACGATTGTTCAAGAATTTCGTGAGAACTAACGCAAGCTTTGCGACGAAATACTGCACAAAAAGCAGAAAGGGCTACTTTTTTCGAGAAGCAATAAGCCGGGGACCTTGAGACGACGAGATCACCAGAGATCACGCGTCCCCTGGCAATGTGGTACCTGTCCAGCGGGCACCACCTGCTGGCAGCCAGCAACCACCGTTCGTCCGTCAGGTTGCACCTGCGTGTCTGTGCACCCTTACGCGATTCACGCAGCGGGCGTGCACGCTGGAATTCAGTGACGAACAGCTGCGACGGGAAACCAGCCTTCGGTTGATTCGCTTCATTATGCAACAGGCGGGGAAGAAAGGGGAGCGAGGGAATGTGCGCGCGCGACCGGTAGGTGCCATTTAAATCGATTGTCCCGTGTATCCCACGGGAACGCGCGCGTGAATTTGAGGGTGAAAAAAGGTTTCCAATTTCAGAGCTGTTCCAACAATTAAAATGCAAAATGATGGTCTGCATTCTGTGCGAAAGTCATAATACTTGAATCAGAAAACGGAAAAGATAACGGATTCACGTCGAGCAACATTGTATTGCTCCAGCAGACGCTTACACTTTTAATAAAAGTTGGAAAAATCTGAATATCTTTTTAGTCCACCCCTCATCAATCTTGCTTCGGTTCGAAAAAAGGTGACATAGCCCCTTGCATCGTACGTATAGTACCACGAAACAGCGTCAAAGTGGCCTGTGCTCACGCGAATGTCAGCGCACATGAATCTTCATCTCCTATTTCGGTCCTTCTTTGTGGACCACGCGAAAGCTTAGAACGGAGTATGTGCTTCTCTCTCTTTCCTTTTTCTCTCTTTCTCTTTCTCTTTCACGAGAGCAAGGGCGTGCCGCGACTGGATCGTTCCTCGTGTCGTATATTTCCCCGGTCCCGGTCTGCTCTGCAACGATCGATCCTTTCTCCGGAAACGGATTGCCCCCTCATCCGTCTTCCAAGTCGTAACGTCACTTAAATAAGAGAGGAGGATCAAGGCCGCGCCCTGGTGGAAAAAGCCCGCCGGGAAATGGCCGAGCGTCTCATCTCTCTTTTTCCCCGCTTATCCGTCTGCTTTTTCCACGTTTCGCTTCTTTCGACGAGCGCTTTCTTACCGCAGCGGCAGTGAGATACGTGATGTTTAATCCATGTACGAGCATCTTCTGTCTGGAGAATCACGAGATGTACGCCGATGGAATGTAGAAATGATGACAGCTCTCTCCACTTTTCCACGAACGCGCATTTTTCACTAGAAAAGGCTCGTTAGAAATGTTGGAAAAGAGGTATCTTTTAAATCCTGTGCAACTTGAAGTTTTGACAAAAATAAGTAAAGTTTATTGTATGCGCGATAAGCATTTTCCTAATAATAGGATGATTCTCGGATTTACTTTGAAAGTCTAAAGTTCCGAACTTAGTCGCGTAAACGTTTCAGCGAAAATAGAGGAACTAAAACTTCTGAAACGTCTACATTAAAGTTAGATTTACAAACAGATGAAAGATGCGTACATATGCAACTTCATTGTAATCTCAATGATGGAGATTTGTTGACTCGAGAACAACGACATGCTTCACATGAGGAAGAATGGGGAACTTTGAATAATGGCTTCTCCTGCTGGCCGCAATTAACAGATCTTTCCGGATTAGTGCGGGCAGACCCTTTGTGAGGTTCGGCTTTGACGGCGAGCAACAGGGGAAAGAGGAACTTAACGAGAAAAGTCATCGGAACTGCTTCGCGCGCTATCGAAAAAGCTTCGCGCCGCCCGTCGGGCACGCGCTGTCTTTACAGGAGTTCGAGTTGCTAATGCAGAAACTTTCGTCGGAGTGCGCGGGAAGCGAGGGTGAAGGAGAAAATAAACCGTAGTACGTGCAGCATTCCTTGAGGACGTTCTCCGCGGGCGAGAGGAGATCAGGAGAACCGGGACAGAAAGACCCGAGACAAAGAGCAAGGGAGAAAGGGCGCACGAGATGAAAGGCGGGGCAGATGAAAGGAAGGAGATGGAGAAATGTTTTAGAAGATCGGTAAGAAAGTTTGCGCCGCATCTCCTCGATGTATCTCGAGATAGGAAGGGAAACTGCACGCAGCTAAACTCCAGAACGCGATGAAAACGAGAGAGAGAGAGAGAGAGAGAGAGAGAGAGGAAAAGGATAAGTGAGTGAGATCGAGCTTGATAAATATGCAGCGAAATTCTTCTTTTATCTCCGCATAAAGAACCACTACATTGAACACTACGATTGAGGAATCGTGACCACTGAATTCCGGCAACGGTGGTTCTCTCAAAATATCGAATCGACCCTTGGCGCTTTGTGAGGCGACCCGCAGCGGGTGGCGGTGTCACTGACCCGTATTCCCATTCTTGGTGTCCCTTGACTGAGACTAAGACCAAGATTCACGTAGCGGAACGAGGAATGCCGTCTTTACTACCCGCTTGCAGCTGTAAATTTTAATTCGTCAGATTTCGCGGCCAAACGATTACGAGCGCACTCAAATTTTTATTTAAAACAAACATTAATCTTAAATTACCAAACGCAGCATGTTGCTTTTTATGCCAGTACCTAATCGAATGACGAGAAGGGGAAAAATCTCAGAGTTATGAAAGACTATCGCGCATATAATTCGCGTGGTTCGCGCATATAATTCCTTTCGAATGACAATGACGTCATCAATATATCCGAATCGAAGGCATTTCATGATGAAGCACGACAAAACATCTTTCCGACAGCGTTCGGGAACGAGCAGCTTACGGAGGAAGGAACCTTTACGATTCTTTAAAAGAAAGGGCTCGTCGGGCGACCAACAGTCGCACGGAAGATCGTAAAGTTTAGAAACGCATTCTTTTTCTTCTACGCAGAGGAAGATGGATAACTCTCGCAATAGACAATTTGTTTCCTTCCAACTTGTATACATCTCACGGGTAAAGAAACTCACTAAAGCTTGATGAATTTCATCGAGTGCTCCGGAAATGGAATTTCTCTTGAGAGAAAGACATATGCATGTATATAATACATATATATTTTGTACATGCACGTAAAACATAGCTACCAGAATTCGATATACTTGAACAATTCTTCAATCAGACTGCTCACATATGCAGTAGCTTTCAGCCCTAACATTTTTATGTTACACTTGCCACAGTATCTCCATTTCTCTGTGATATTACCTCTCTCTTTCTCTTTCGCTCTTTGTAATAATAATGAATAATGAAAAAAATATAATGAAATTTGGAAAGAATTCGTAGTGTCGGTAGAAAAGTATTACAAATACACATTTGATGTATCGCGCGGGTTGCTTATAACGAGCGCAACAATGTTTTCAACTTTCAGGTACGTGCGTTACGTTTAAAGGGATATTTCATTCCGGCAACGAGCTTTCTCGGAGATTAAATATCCGTGTGCGAATCCAGTGCACTGCGCGCGGGCCAATGGAACATCCGTTCCTTTTTATCCCGTGGAAACACGATTCAAGTGTCTTTTTGCAACGCTGCGAGAAGCACACGGAATCCAATACGGTAGACGGAATTTCAGATAAATATGAACGCGCGCGCGCACCCGCGCCCACGGGCGACGGTAAAGAGGAAATCAAGCGCACGCGGAGCGGAAAGTTTCGCAACAATAATTATCCCAGAGTTTCTGCAACTACAGTGGGCAAAACGTGCCGGTCGTGCTTAAACCGGAAGGCGAACATAGCTGCCTAATTACCTGGAGACCACCGCCCACCTGTACAAACAAATTCACGACAGCGCCGTGTGCTGGCCGCCACCACGTGGAATATGGGGCGTCAGACGCACTTTTATGCATTTAGATGCATTTATTATATGTGTGTGACAGTACTAACTATCGCTAACTAACTGTAGCGATGTCACAGTGTTGAAATTTTATCCTACGCGAAGGAGCATTTAATATAAAATTATTCGCAATTTTGAAATTTTGGGGATACATTGCGAAATACATTATTAATGTATCTGTATAAAGAAAAGTTCAATTTTCAGGCATTTTTAAAAGAAATATTAATCCCTTTGAAAATGTTAAAACGTAATTATATGAAAGGTTTCAATTGGAATTTTGATATTAATAATATTCACAAAGGAAATAAATTATGACACAAATAGTGTAATTCGAGGAAACATTTGTGTCAAGAGAAGGCGTTATTACCATCCAAAATACATAAAAGCGGAAAGTGCACCAGCTATGAAAACGATCGAGGGAATGCTTTCGTGTAGAAAAGCTCGTTGCTGGTACGACAATGGCAACAATCGAGATCGCATTATCAAAACTAACGATATTATCATAGGCGCCGCGGCGTTTGCGATTATTTTTGCACACAGTAGTGATTTATTAGTGCATCGCGGAAGCTTCGATAAATTTATGAGCAATCTCCCTGCGCAAATATTGTGAAACATATTATTTTGTTATACCTCGACGACGAGCATAAGATGTAACAATTGTCGTTATATATGCAGCGTGCAAATGAATGACATTTCGTTAAAGTGGCGCAACCAACGTCGTCGCAAATTAAATATCACATCTCGGCAATTTTCTCGAAAGTGGAAAGGGACCGCTGCCGGATGATTCGATATGATTTTGCTTCGTGTACAATAAAAACAATCATCGCGGGTATCGACGTGTGTCGAACGTGCGAATCGTATAACACAATTACGGGACAGATCGAAATCGTTTTAACGAGAGCGTGTTCGCTCGTACGCGAGATACCGCACACGCATAGAATTGCACGCATATGCATGTATGTTGTGTGTGTGATGGCTCGCCGTTATGTACGCTTAATAAAACCCTCGTCCGGAGTAACTTTGCGTACGACGCGCGCGGTAACGTCAAATAAAAAAAACGGAAATCGAAAATAATATAAATTTCCGGTCGATCGACGAATTCGGACGCATCGCGCCGGCGGAAACATCGACGATGACTCCGCGAACGGGGGTTCGGAATTAAACGCCAAAACATCTCCGTACACGCCACGCATGGCTGTGAAAATAAAATCAATAGCTTGCGCGTGAATCGCACTGGTTCGCGCGAGTTTTACGATGGCCACGGTAAAACCGCGCCCGGTATTTTGCCACCCTCGGGTACCGACGATCCGCCGTCGCCACGCGGCCGCCGGAAAACTTTAATTACCATTTACGATTTCAATTAAAGCGAGCGACAATGGGCGCCGCGTTGATTAAGGCCGATATTAAAACCGGTTCGCTGCGACATAACGTCGGCCTTTCGGTCCCGCGATTTAGTATGTATATAACGTAGCATGTAACGTAAATGCGAGTATAACAAGTCTATATTACGATGTTCATAATTTTTTTATTTACATGATCGACGTGTGTAGTATTGTACATGCGGTGAACCGAAACGGAGTGGTGGAAAAAACTTTTTGGTAGAATATCTCTTGGGAAATTTTTGGACGAAGAGATTTGTCTTGTTGTGGATTATAAGATTGGCTACGACTTATAATTTTCGATGTCAAATACTCAGCAGCACAGTCAGTATCTCCGAATTATCATTCAAGTATAAAATTAATTTGGATTTAATTGTCCGGATTTAATCATCCACATTATCCACATTAGCCAATTAATATTAATTCCCCACAAATTCGTAATTGCACTTCATTTTATATCGCTCCAGGTTTGAATATTACATCAGCAGAGCGAGTGCAGCATTCATCTCGCATCAAAGCGGACCATGCGGACCAATGTTTTACGCTGGCGCTTTCAAATCCGAAGAAAACGTAACGCGCGCATCTCTCGCGTGCTTGCCGGACCTTTAGGCAATTATTACATCCCAATTAAAAAATTATTAAAGTAACCAATTAAACCTGGATATAAAACTTCGATACCAGATAACCGAATAAACATTCCATTGAATTCTACTGAAACACCATGTACACGGTCGAGTAGCCGTGCTCACGAGGCTCGCGCGGATTCGTACGTATAATAAAAGCACCGCGCGGATTCCCAGCTATTAAGGTTTACCGCGCTCGGTATGCAGGACCCAATAAAAGCCGACACACGGGCCGTTGAATTTCAATATAACAACGTGACCGCCGTGTCGAAAGCGGGACGGTGTAATAACCTCCTCGTCCACCCTCGCGCCCCAACGACCGGCAATTAATTCCGAAGCACGCGAGTACGCGCGCGCGATTTATAGGCCGCAGGCCCCGCCGCGCGATCGATGAGTCATCGCGACGCGACGATTCATTCAAAAGTCGCACCTCGTCACGCATGAGTGTACTCACTCGCTCGCCCGCTCGCGTTACGCTTGCGGTCATTGTGTGTTTCGAGCTCGCATATATATATATATCTTCCTCTTTCTCTCTGCTTGCACGCATATATAATTGGACGTATGCTGATACCGATCGCGTTCTCCCCGCGCGGGTTGGAGAGGACGCAACGAGACAGCCGCGCGAGCGAGCGATTTTGTCGATAATTAGATTGGTAACGTGCACCCCGCGCGATCGCCGGCTAGATAATAATAGTAACGAAGCACGTTATTAAAAGATAATCGATGGACGATGAAATCGACGAGCGAACAGTGCGACGCTGACTCCCGTTGCAGAGGAGCGGGGAGATTAATATCGCTCGTAACAAAAAATAAATCCACAGCCGGACGTAAATAGAGGTTTAAAAAATTCCTGTCTCTCTGCGAATTCGTGTGAACGCGTCGCGGTATCGGTATCGAGTTAAATTACGAGAGATGTGAATGTCGATATTCCGATCGAGGGTATCGTTACGGTCTCCACTCGCGCGAACGCGCGCCGCGTCGGTTGAAATTAGCTGTCGGACGGGAAGCGGAAATTACTTTGGTAATTTAGTTACCGTCGGATTACAAATTATAGTTACAAATTGCGTTTATAACTATAATTTGCGAGCCAATCAGTTATGAGTTACGGCCGCCGTAGGGGTGCATTAAGTGTGTCGCTGCACGAGAGCGCCGAGGCGCGTTTTAACGTCTCGTCTTTATTGAACGCAGGCGGAAGTGCAAGAAGTGCAAGTTAAATTTTCAAGAGCCGTCAGTACACTGATGATCCTCGTGACAAATTTCGAATGTCCGGAATGACATGGATGACTCTACATGATCCTCTTTTTATTTCTGGATATAAAAATCTTGCATTTCCGTGCAAATTAATGTCCCGAAAGTTCCCCATACTTTTTTCCGCGTTCTCAGAATAAAACTCGAAGCGTCGCCATAGATTTGGACACACTTGACCGGCTCGATATTACAAAGTTACGAGTTACGAGTCGAATCCCTGGGCTTTCAACCGCGGCTTCCCGCGCGAAAGCCGAGCAAGAGTAACGCCGATGCTCGGCGTCGCTCGCTCGGTCGCTCGCTTTTTACGAGCGGCGTTTCGTTTTACTACCATGCAAGAACGACGCAGCGTATCGTTCCGCACACGTGTGCGCGCGCGCGCGCGACACGCGTATCATTGCAGAGCGGTCTTAAGGAACGTTTCCGCGTGGCGCTCCCCTAAAAGCATTTACACGCTTCTTTCTCGCCGGACCTTTTGGTGCACGCGAAATATTGCCGTTCGCCGTAATGATGCATACTCCGCGGGGAATTCCCGATAATCCTTATCCGGCGCGGCGCGCTCGACAGTCACCACATTACGGTGCCCTTTTTTATTGCGCTCGTAAACCGGTGAGAACTCTTATTCGCGGACCGAACGCGGAATTAATGTGTCACTCCCGTTACGTACGCAACGCCAGGGGAGGAACAGGAGGAGGAATACATAGCATCGCTACGGTTTTACGACGGTTATTCCGCGCGGAAATGGAGTTACGCGCACGCAGCGACTGCGAGCGCACGCTGACTCGTATTTAATCGCATTTATCGGGATATCGACGAAGTAATATACTGTGTGTACCAGCTCGCGATCCGCGCGCGGCCGACTACGATCTCATTACGCTAATAGAAAACCAGATGTTAACGTATCCGGTACATGTTCCATCGATTATTCCTACGCGCGGCGACCCTTCTTGCCCTTTCAACTACATCAGTTATATCTAACCAGAATCGTTCTTTAGTAACAACTAGATGCAAGGAGAATCCCGATACGTCGCGAGCGTGTTGCAAATCTTCGATTCTCAGCACCCAACAAGTTTCCGCCCGTATATCTATAATTAAATAACACCCCCGCGTGCAACTCGTCAACTAGCATTTTTCACGTTAATTCCGGGCCCTTTACCGCGCCCATCCGTTCACTCCCACGTTCACGATCGATACGATACCCCACAGAATTCCCCGACTTCGTTCGCCTACATGTATAGCAATCGGACACGACACTTTTTTGCGGCAACGTCTGTATATGTATATACTCGGTTACAGATGCATTTGCGAGTCGTTATTCGAGCCGGACTCGGATACGCGCATTCGCCGCAATGTGCATAATGTTAAATGCATATATTACGGAGCGCGACAGACCGCCCACGTGCTATGCGACAATGCTTTAATTTGCCGTTCGTTCGCAACGTGCGTTCGCACCCTCTCGTAGATCTATACACACTTACGGCCGTTTCTTCCTGCTCGAGAGCGTGAGCGCACTTGGCGAAACGGCACTTTCGAGGCAACACGAGGATTATGTGTTTGTCACATCGGCACTATTCGTTCCTGTGATAAAATTGATCCTTCTACTCCAATCGGGATCGCCTCGTTGCTGGGAGGAAGTAATGTCTAAAATAATATATCGCAAGACGTGATGTATTAGGTGTATGCATGCGTCTTGGTCTTCTTCTCAGTAATAATAATTTTATAATAATAATAAAGGTCCGTTCGATCATGTCACATGACACTTTTAATATCAACGCCTTCAAGTCGCAAACGGGCAGGGAAATGTATCAGTTTTTAATAATTTTTTTACAAGGGTGGAGGGAGAGGATTTAAAACATATGCATGTATTGAATAATACAAAAAATTTTCCTTGAAAAATCATCCCTGTGATGTCTCGAGCTTGCATCTTCAGGCGGATAGCATGACAGTATCAGGTGCATGAGTTTTCTGCACTTTTCCTCTGATCATCACCGACTGTGGAAGTAAAAAGGTCTAAGCTAATGGACAACATTCGAATTAGGATTGGTCGATCACCAACTCGCGTAATCGGTAGCTAGCTAATCTCCTTCCCAATCCCCTTCTTGTTTTTTCTTCTTATGCCCGACTACCCTCGCCACGCGCCAGGATTTAATATCACGTGTGCACCCGTCACCCTTCCATCAGTCACCTTACTTTACTACACTTTCGTTCTACTTGGGCTGTCCACTGATTCGAATCTTGTAAATTACTTCTTGCGGTATTTATTACGTCTACGTATCCAAATACATAACTATAATAATATTCTATCCAGCTACCCTTAAAAAAAACCTGCAATGCACCAATACAGACTAAGGAAGCTAATGCACACATAACAAAAATTTATTTCGCACCCTCTGCACGTTGCACGTGTTCCTACTCGACTTCACAAAAACTGGGATAAAATGTGAACAAAAATAATCAGCTTTCTAACATTTCACCTTTTGTCGCTCGATTCCGCCGACAAATTAATCAGCCGTTTCAATCTCTCACATTCGTTTTAATTGTATCTCTATTCATTCGTCCGGCGGAAGTTCATTGGAAGACTTATGGGAGTATCCGCCTGCGCTGCACCGGGAACACCGAAACGGCAGACGCATTTGCGCCGGCATGATTATCGGTATCAGGTGCATCGAGCATTATGCGCATCCACGTATAATTAGCATAGAAACTCGCGATGCGTTCGTGCATGAAGTCGCGTCGGACGAGGCGGAACGATGAGGGAGAAAGAAGAGAGAGAGAGAGAGAGAGAGAGAGAGAGAGAAAGAGAGAGCGATGCACGTATTGGGAAACGATTTCGGTTACACCGAGCAAGAGGAATCGACGACAGACAGTCGGTGATGAATTATTCTCGCAGGAACGTGGAATTGATTGCTGCTTACAATGCCGCCGTACGTGACGCGATTCCACGAGCTCGCCGATACGCCAAAACGAGATGTATCGCCTAATCCCGAAAGCGATTCCGACAATGCCGAGATACACAAACGCTCCCAGCTTGCTTGTCCACTTGTCATTCGTGAGGTACTACATTACTCTCATGATCTCGTTCAGCTACCTATTTATGTGGCCACGTGTGAACCAAATGTGTCTCAGAAGATCTGCGTAACGGTAATACGGTAATATAATTGTTTGCAAGTTTGTAAATGTCGTTTGATATAGACGAAATATAATCACCGAATATTAAACATCAAATGAGTTAAATAACATTTTCATTAATCTCCCAACATGTGTAGAATGATTCTCTAATAAGGCTTCGATATTAAATGTTCGGCGAAGAGAAACTGCCTTCTAGATTTGATCATTATGTAGAAGATCATATTAATTCCCTTGAAAGAATTTCTGAAAAATGTAATCGAGGCTAAGGCCGCGTGCTTCATTAACATTTTACTTCAGCGCTGATAAAATTTCATTTACGACACGATCAGGTGTACGTAGCGAGGGACGTAGCTGCGCTTGGAATTTCAGCAGCGTCCGTATATTCCTCTCGTCGTAAACTTGCACGGAGATAAACACTCTTTAAAGGCGCACGCAAGACAATGGCTCTTGCGTTAAACTATCTCGCGATGTCGGAGAACGCTGCAAACGCTGAATATTTAAACGCACATTGTTTGCCGCTGCAACGCTCCTAAATTCACTGAAACCTTTTCTCCTCTTTTCTTCCCCTGTGCATATCAACGTGTCAGAACGATCTTTCGCAGTGTAACGTGAGCCGGAATGAGTCAGGGACTTCGAATTGATCGATCGCGGACGGAACAAATATCGAGACCAGGTACAAGTCGAGTGAACGAGAAGGGAAATGAAGAAGAATGCCGCAAAGGTACGGGGGTGTAATTTCCTGAGAAGTGAAGCCAACGAGGTTCCGCGTAATTGCTTCAAGGAGTCGGGTGTTTATACGTGCAACCATGAAACCGCGACTCCCTGAAAACGAAACGAGAGGCGGATAATGGGGGAGGGAAGAGAAGGAGGAAGAGAAGGACGTTTCGCCAAATGCGTGCAAAATTTTCATGTAAATGCCACGACGTAACGCTTTCGCCACCCTGCCTCACCTCGCGGATAATAGCAATTCATTTCCTCTCTTTCTCTCTCCTCCGTGCATGGCCTCTTCTCCACTCTCCCCTCCCACCCCCGTCCGTCCACCTTTCCCTGCTAATGAATTATTCATATTCGCATCGGACGCGTTGTTAAACTCGCGAGTTAACAACGCTTTCCGCAACGTTTAACGACCCAATAATTTCGATGTTACAACTCGCGCCGCAACAACATTCGATACGAGGGATTAATTAAATTGTACATTTAAACGAATTGCATACCACAAAATGCCAGGAATGTCATGCCATCGTCGTCGTTTGCGTTCGAGAACTTCACCGTGTCGGAGCAAGCGCAATGGAAGCAATAATTTACAGAAATATTCCCACGGATAATGATTCCCCGTACCCATAAGAAATTAATATAATACGTAAATTATCAAATGGCTTAAACCTTGCTCGATAAGTCTCTGAGAGAAACAATTATTATCATAAAATTTCCGCATAAATCGGTTAATTAAAAATACATTTCTTAACGGATTGGTTTTCCATATTATATGCTTTCGCTTACTGGACTCATAACGAATCAATTGAGAATTCGAATTCCAAGTTGCAACAGAGATAGCTCGATGCGTATGTTTTAAAATTATATAGCTCATTCTTGACACATGCAATCTACCAAATATAGGCACAGGCACCGAAGGGTGCACATCGACCCAACCCCCGCCACCTCCCTCCCCGCGGTCTTTTTATTTTTTCTCGGCGTAATTACCGTGAGACGTCAGCGCTCTTGATGCGCTGCCGCGGCTCGGGGTTGTATTTTCAGCAATGTGTCACCCGACACGCGCTTACGCCAGCCGTTTATTTTCACGACGCATATAGCCGTTGCAAAAATAAGAAAAAAAGGGAGGAAGAGGAACCCGACCGCGGGATGTCGAGGGGAGGGAACCCAGGACGCAGGGAATTATACACCGACGACCGCGAGAGTGCCACTTCAAAGACCGCGGAGGACGTCGTTATTTTGTTGCTGTGCGGGGTGTCCACACGTGCCGGCTTGTTTACTTTGGTGGAAAGAAAAATCGGCTCTGAATCTTTCTACTCGCGGATGCTCCGCGAATAATCGTGTAAATCGATCTGATGCGCGCTATTATATTGCAGAATCATATATAGATTAGTCTACGATGATAGTATCAGATAAAACTGTCATGGATATTTTGAAGTGAAGTGTACATTAAAATACAATCGAAGAGGGTAAATGATGCACGCGCTGAAGTAATTGCGACAATAAGCTCGGAGTTAGCAAAAACGGATAAAATTAGCATTTATTAGCATTAACGGCGACACCGATTATAGTTGAGTTTAATATTTTACTGCAAAGTCAAATCGTGATATCTGATAAAATAATTATTCTTGTTAAACAATCGGACACTTGATGGCGCACGAATCGAAGTTATTTAAGGAATCTGCAATAATAGAAGAATTGCGACTGCGAGGATATTTATCGAGACAATAATAAAGAGATGATTCCACTTTGTAAAGACAGACACTGTTGTGTTATTCTGAAATCCCGTGAAAATTCACTACGCAAAAAGGCAGACGAAATTTGTCGTATTATTCATGAGTCGTCCCGAATTGGACGTTTTGCCGAAGTTGCAAACTTCATCGGCCACAATCCGTTATCCTTCAATTTCGACTAAAAATGCGACGCTAACTGAAAACCCGATAGCAACGCTCCACGTCGCGTACATTCTCCAAAGTAGAATTTAATCTGTCCGTCCGTTAAATCAACTCGCGCCATAATCGTGCGATTAGTCCGGAGCGATGCACGTATCCATCGCGTATTTATCATATCACATTATCGTTCAAGTTTAATGAAGTGTCGATATATCGTCGTATCAGAGTCGATGGTAATGAAAAGGCTTCCATAACGATATTCCGATATAAATTCCAACAGAAAGCGATGTAATACGCAATATACATGATCAACACGTGTGCTAACTACTCGAAATTTATTAAATTTGCTGATACGTATCAAGTAACGTTGTCAAGCTTGTATCGAAGAAAATATCGAGTCCGACATGTAAGTATTTCTCTTTCTCTAGCATCGTAATTTATTCTAGCATATATCGGCACGATGCTCTACTCACAGCGACTGTGACATTTTACTTGTATCTATACCCACAGCACCTCGTAGTATTGTTAAAATACTATAAACGTCTGATCGAATGGCAGGAAGTGCGAAAGTACCGCAGGCAACCCGAGCTCGAAACTGACGCCGGGTCGAAGATGGAAAGAAATTGTAGCCGATCGAAATGAAGGCCAACGGACATAAATCAGGAAGAAGAGAACGGAAGGGAGAAACGATCGTGCCGCTCGTAATGAGAGCTCGAGTAACCCAGAGAGCGAGAGGAAGGAAGATAAATAGATACGAGAGAAGCTGCGAGGTGGAGGAAATCTGCAGAGATGGAGCTAAGAAGCGATCCCCCGAGGATTAGAACGAGCTCATTGCGTGATTTGTGTTCGCTCGGTCTACGTTGCACCTATCATATTTTGCACGATCTGTTCGGGAATTAATTTCCATTGTTTGTTGTACAAAAATGAATACTGTAGCTAATTTACATCGCAGAGATTGTAAAAAAAATAAATATTACTTTGACTATATGTAATCGTAATTCAGATTAATTACACATGCCCAATTTATTAATCTCCTCTGTATGTGTGTACCTGATGCACATAATTTATGCAATAAAAATACATTACAAAATTCCAAAACGCGTTTTAACTCTGCGTAAACATAAATCCTGCCGAAATGTCTTCCGCGTTTACATTACGCGCACAAAATTCCATTGCAAATCGTGAATCGCGCAAAACGAGCTTTTTTAGGACCGCAGGCAGATTACCGGCCTTCTCCATTAGAATTGTCAGAACTCTTTCTCCCCTCTGTGAGTCAGCCCTTTCGCCCTTCCGATACGACTCCTTTCTTCTTTTCTCCTTCTGCAGGCGGTGCCGGCAACGTGTCTTTTGTCCGTGGACCGGTTCCCGCCGGTTCCCCGAACCATTTATTTCCTTCGTCTATGTATGTACCACCACTATATTCCCTCCCGCGTCCTCACCAGTAACCCGTTCCCCGTCTCACCCTCTCATCCTCTCGCGCGACTTGTTTTTCGTTTCGTCTTCCACTCCTATCACCCTCCGTGCCACCCTTGATCGTGTTACGCCTTTTTTCGGGCGGCGTATCGTGCAGCCGACCGACCAGCCGGTCGCTCGGTCTGTCGGTCGATCGGTCGGTCGGTCGATCGGTCGGTTGCCTCTCGCACTCGAAATAACGCCCCAGTTCCTGGCAGCCTCCCGAGTCCATGAATGAACGCGCCGAATCGCTCGGAGGCGAGGAGATCGAGGAGTCGTCGACGAGCCCACGGCTCGTCTGACCTTCGCGCGGGTCGATTCGGAGCATCTATCGACGACGAGGACAGCGACGGCGACGACCCCGTTTGACCTCGCTTCATCGACCACACCGCCGAAGACCTGGACACTGGGTCGCCCGAGCTATGCGGCGGCTCACGGCTACCTGGCCACTTCCGTCTTCTCGGTGCAAGAGATACGGTGGGGGAAGTTATAGTTATTGCCCTGATAACTGGCGGTTTATTGGCCATGTCATTCCAGACGTGCCAGGTGTCCCGCGCGACGATTTACGAACTTTGCGCGACGTCGTGTACTTTCATGAATTAATGTTCCTCCCGAGACGTATGTGGCATAAGCAAGTCCGTTTGGAATATTGCGTTTAAAAGATGTTTAATGGATTGATATATACGGCAAGGGACTGGACTCTATAAATTTGAAGACGCAAATTTGAAATCGTTAATTTTAGATCTCTCAGATCTTCGAAAGTTTTATATGCTCAGATAAAATTTAATAACACAACAACTTTACTTTACGTAATTTTGATTTTATCACACATTTTAATAAAAAGAAAAGTTAATTTTAAATTAGCCACACGATTCCCGCACCCTGACCCGCGCTGTTTACGAGCGCTTGCCAATGTACGACACGAGGCAAGCGTGATATCACGGCGCTTTTATCGCATTTTTATTATGATACCCAAGACGTCGGGGATCGCATTGTTGAATCGGAGCCCCCCCGATTCCCGTTGCGCGCGCGAGGACGAGATTGCGATCGATCGGCAAAACGATCTCCCTTTGCAAGCACGGGCACAAGACTTGGCACGCCGAGTAATGCCGCGGCAACAGCTATTGGAAACCGAGCGCCGGATAAGCTTTTACTACCCGATAACGATTAACGGCCGTGAGCTGCGATTGTGCCAACCCGGCTCGAATATCGGTCGATCGATCGCATTCATCGACTCGAAAAGGACTGATCCGAGGTGCGCGGCGCCCGCTTTAAGTTCCTCTCTCGATGAAGTCGGCGAAACTCTACGCGGGGATAGTCTTCGGAGAATACGCGATTAAAACTGTATTCATCAGCACGCGCGACTGCTATCCTTCCTGCCTCTCTTGTTCTCTCTTTGCTCATGGTGAAATTAGCGGGGGCAGACATTCCGCGTACCGACTAATGAATTTCGGGCAACCGAGCGCTTCTCTCCTGCTCGTCGGAGAGAATTTCGCTCCATTTACGTTGCTATTAAATCTCAATTTCAAATGGCACGCCATTCGCGATTATCGTTCTCCGTCGCAACGGAATGGGAATGGGTTCCTCAGTCTTGTTGAAGTTGAGCGGAGTTCTCTAGAAAGGTCCGAGTGGGCGACTTGAGATTTCTAGACTTTTGGATTATATCTAATCTGTCTTCACCCAGATCATTGTCATTCTCGCGGTATTCCTGTGTGCAGAATTCTTTGACATCGGTTTCGCACGGAAACGTGCGATGCGACAACACAAGCTCGCGCATGGAAATGTCATTTTTATCAAGATGTGATAAAGATGCTTCACTGCCACTCTCACGGATGGCAGTGAACACTGCAGCATTTTGTAATATTTTGCAGTTCACAAGCTTTCTAGATGTTGCGCAGACCTTGAGTCCCGCGGCAGAATAATTAAAAAAGGATGCAGATCGTGAGAGAGATCACGCACGTTTCACCATCCCGGGAAAAAATTTAGACATCGGAGATTGTGTTCTTACCTTTTTCGAGATGCTGAGATATCGGACTTTGTACCCTCGGAGTTGTCTGCAACTGCGCCGCGGTTCCCGGCCGTCTGCGAGGCCTTCTTCCAGGTCGGGGCTAAACAGATGAAAAGCTCGATTAAATTTTCTGCGAATAATTAGAGCCTACGAGATGCGACGTCTATCTATGGAATTAAAAATAACACGCGAAAGTGTCTGCAAATCTCTATTGTTTCAGATCTATTTAGTAGCTCCTGATGCTCCAATACTCGGTAACGAGGAGACAATAAATCGTAGACAAAAGTAGATTAAGCTATTCAAGTAAACGTGATTATTAGTTTCATTCTTGAAGGAAACAGACACGAATCGATCATCGGATCTCAATATGTCGCATGCGACTGGGAAACATTTCTACGTCTTTTTATTCCCAGCTGACGCCGGATTAAAATGAACGACCATGTCGATCGATCCACTGCCGATTGAACCGATCGCGCGAAATACGAACGCGCAAAATTGCAACGAAATTACGTAACGGTATCGGAAATCATTCTCGATATTTTCATTCAACAAAAGTCGTCGCTCGCAACGATAAAGAACCGCGTTCGAGTCACGTTCGGACTTTTAGAAAAATCAATCGAATAATAAGACATGAAACAGCGCGAGATCAAGATCATAACAGAATTCGCGATTCTGTTCATTCTTTCCACGCTCGCGCAAGTTACTCGCACCAAATATCCGTTTGCGCACAAAGCGGATTTGCATGCGCTTTGTTGGACCAGGAGCTGCCGTTTTACGCAGCGGAAACGCCATGGGACACAATCGTTTGGAACATCTCGACCGCACAGTGTGAATAGGAGCCATTTGCCGCGTCTTTCCGAGTTGGCAGTACGTCGTCTATGAGCATGTCGTACGAGTTTTGTCATGGCAAGATCGCGCACCCAGCCGCGACTTTATGGAGTCTGGATAGTCACGGGGATCTCTCTATCTTCCCTCCTGCATCATCGTTGTCGTCGTCGGCGTCGTCGTCGTCCCTTTCAGTGCATCCTTGCTTGCACTACGTACATACGTAGACACATATCCACAGTCAGATAATCGTAACGTCAGTCTCGGCTCTTTGTTGCCGCTCGTAAAGCCACCGGTACAGGAGGAACAGAACGGAAGGAGCGTGCAAGGGGTAAGCGGGGAAGAGAAGATGGGTTACTGTCTTTGTTTAACTGCCGCATTTATTACCGCCGGTGATAAACGGACGCGGCCGCGCTTTCAGATAAACGCGAGCGAGCGCTTTCGCGTGTGCACGCGTTGTCCTAAAGGCAGATCTAAATTTTAACGACCAGTACCGAACGTGCTGGACTTGGAAAATCAACGGGTCCGAAACATTTTGGGTGTCGGGATTAAATAAATTAAATTAACGGTTCAACGTGGATAAACGTGAATAAATGAAGGTTCAGCTTCGAAAAAATCATGACTCGAAAACTGACTCGAGATCATGTGAGATCAGATAGGAGTTATATATTGGATCAGATCACGGGATAATATCTCGTAATATAACACCGCGATGTGTTGTAACGTAGTGAGGAAAAAGAAAAGCAGGAGTAGGTGCAGACTAAATTACAAGAATCCAGCGCCGCGGTATTCCAGGCATCTCTTAATAAAATCCTAGACTTTCGCAAAAAATGAAGTTACGTTCTTGAAAATGAAGTGAGTTCTTCGCCAAATCGCGAGCATTTTTCACGCTTCAAGTTTCTTCGTGGATTCTAATGCCTGTGGTACATTGCATCACTCTTGTTTCGTCTATATTTTAAAGGAAAATTCGCAATTAAAGATCTGCAGTACCGTGCTCCGAATTTTCATTTTCTTTGAAGTCAGCTTACACAAGAATAAACACCGATCGCTGTCAGTGTTCAATTCACGAATTTCTCAAGGCAAGATTATTATGTCAATGTATGAGCTCGAATAACAGCAAAACGTCCCCAAAGTCACGAGAAACTGGAGCCGAAAGGAGTTTCTTGTATATATCACCATCAAATTTATTGGGCATATACTTCGCAATATAAACGACTCGCGTTCCTCCCTCGCTGGCTCCCTCCTCGTATTTTCATAGGTGGAGGTAGCGAGAGACGCGTCGCGCGTCCGGGCGGAAGAATCCACCCTCTTTCTCTCTCTCTTTCGTACCGTCCTGTGTGTGTTTTATTGCAAATTGAGGTTAAAGTCTCTGGCACGAGGCCAGGTATTTCACCTAGGCCGTTGCATTCCGGCGGACGCACACAAGCATCTATACATTTCTTCGTTTATACGCCTCGCGTGTACGCGCGCTTTAATGGCATATGTATATGTAGGAGAGTGAGAGAAAGAGAGAGCGAATCTTATGTACCTCGTGTACCATTCTAATGTACAATTCGTGTGTATGTACACCAATCTGTACTTGATGCAGAGACACAGAGAGAAAAAGGCTTTTCAACGATTCGAATTACATTTTTCATCGAGGCGCCGTTTACCTCCAAATTAAAAACGCTCGATCGAGCTCGTAGCAAATAAAACTTGCGATTAAATAATGTGATTGGGCATTGAAATAACGGAATGTTATTGAATTTGTGAATTGAATTATTGAATATTCATCTATGCCATTTTAGGATTTCATTTTAGAGCGCAATTTTATTATTAACATATGTAAGATTAAATTATTTGAAGATTCGTATATAAATGATATATATAACTTCTTTCAAAATTTAAAGAGAAAAAAAAGATTTTTGTGTAAGAAAGATCACATAAAGGTATTTTAAAAATTATTGGTAAATTCATCATTATGTTATGAAACAAGAGTCTCAAATCGAAAAAAACTAAAAACAGATACCGTTGCAATTTATTATACTTATAACTATTTTTTGCGACAAGTGTGTGGAGCATCGTGTTGTTTTTAACAAGATTTTGTTATAGATATCAGACAAGTGTCTGCAAGGCAAAAAATAATCTAACGTACTCGATCGTCATGTCAACCGACTCTATTTTTTATTCCTCTGCTGCGCAGAAAGATATTAATACAAAACAAAAAATTTTTGTACGATCGTTGCAGCCAGCGATGCCATGCGACATCACATAAAGTCATTAATGTATTTTTACAATAATAATATCTTCGTCATCAGCGAATATATATACAGACATGTATTACGCGAAGACGTCATCTTTTTCCAGTGTTGTGCTAATATACATATTGAGAAACCTGCATAATATGCGCACGTATCGAAGTCAAATCTTTTAAAGCTCCATCTTCTAGTGTGATTTTGCATGTCCAATCAAATTTAAAAGATGGCAAATGGTATACATGTTACATATGAAATTATTCACTACTGACGGTCAGAACGGATCGACCAGTTTGTTCAGGACTAACCGTGCATTTTTATGGATCGCCCAAGGCAAAACCAAACAATTTAAATTTGAAACTGCAATGACGCGCTAACGGTACACGGCGATTTAAATTTAATATTCTAATAAACGATCGCAGATATTTCACGTCTCTCTGCTGCAAGGTGCAAATTTAAAAATCCTGAAAAATTGATCTGTCAGCATCCTGGTATAGCGGAACAGTTAATTCGATAACAATAAAACAATAATAAAAAGCACAATCGCCCTGCGAATAGTAACATCGGGCGCTCGAAAATGTGTCATCATCGATTGACTCGAATACGTGCATATGCGTACACAAACGCGAGCGATAGATAAGCAAAGTTTGCACCTGGCTAACAAGTAACGCAAGATACGGATAAAACTGGATTAACTCGCCCCTCGATGCCGATAACGATCCAGTTAAGTGGCCAATGACGTCTCCTAGGAAAGTTACACAAATAGAAAAAAAAAAAGAAAAAAAACTTCAGCGAGATAACGCGAAATCGCGAGAAAAATAATAATAATAATCATCTGTACACAATTCGAAAAGCGATCGAGTGGACAAATATAGCAGTGACATTACGACGAATGTTGCTATAATTATTATTTCCAAATAAAGTCTGCTGATAAACCGCAATCTTGTTACTCGTGATGCTAAGCAGTACGAAAAACGAACAGGACGTTTCAAAATTGAGATTTCACAAAACTGAGATGCGGCTTGATTATCTCGATTCGTTCCAACCGATCTGCTCTCTTTCCGACCTATTCGTCGGGGAAAATCGGTTTCCTCACTATAATTTTCCACCATAATTTTCTTGCGAACGCAAGTCCACGTTCTTTATAATCGGATTCACCCTCGGCCTCGTCTGGTTCGTGTCCGATGCCGTTCTCCTGGCTTATTAATCCGCGTTTCTCCGCCGCTCTTATTTTCCGTCGTTATAATGAGGCGCATCGCGCATTTCGCGAATCGCTCGCGGGATGCGTCGTTATCTTTTATGACTGACATTACGGCAAAGTTTGCGCATCGCGGCAGGCAGGAAACGGCGGCGTTACGCCAATGGCACGCATGCACGCACGCATGTCTCGACATTGCACGTAAACGCATTACACGTGGTATCGCGTTACACTTCGCGCACCACACAGTCACGCATACATACATACAAGTGTACTGGGCGTCGCGATAAAACCCAACCGACCAGAAAGACCAGCCGGCTCGCCTGTTCGCTGATTTTTACCGCCTCCCATTGGCGCGACCAACCGGTTTCAGGGGTATTAAGGGGTACAGGTCGTTCTTTTTTACCTATTGATTGGCCGATCCACCAGTGCAAGTGATCCCTTTAAGTCGACACGCGTGCACGTGTCCATTTTCCATGAAACTTTCGTGGAAATCACAAGTATTCTACACATACGATGCTTTTCTTATTGTACGATATATCATTGCACGATCGTTTGATGGGATAGTGGATTCACTTCATACTTCATCGCCACATATATAATAATAATAATTAATAAAACGTAATAATAATTTAGCTAACTTTCCGTTTACGGTATTTGTATGCGTAATGTGCGTGTACAATTGTCTCTATAATATTTTAATAATACATAATAAATATTAATAATAAATAATAAATATAATAAATAATAAAAATTTTAAGTTGTTTGCAAATGCACTTTATCCGTATGCTCTTCTTCTCATAACAAAATACTGGAGCCTCCAGCAGTCAACGACGTGAAAAATCCAGTTAGGTGCTGAAGAGATTAAGCGGCGGCACAAACCGGAAGTCGCAAGCGCAACTGGCGTTATGCGGCGACGAATACGCGTTCACACGTGTCCTCGGAGCTTCATTATGCGATCGATTCATAAATTCACGTAACTGACACCGTCGTCGTCGTCGTCGTCCTCCTCTTCCTCCTCGTCGTGTGCGCACTACCCTCTTGTTAAGTGACAAAAGCCGCTCGCTGGCGACAGATACGCCATGGACGTGCTGTACGTTTTATCTACTTGCACGCCCGACTCGCATGCAAGTCAAGTACCCGGAGGAATATTGACAGACAACAGGGTCCCGCTTGACTTTCTCACTTCATTTCACTTCGCCTCGCCTCGCCTCGTCGCGCCTACACGCTCAATTCATGTCCACCACGTCGTCATTTTTCTTCTATGAGAAAACGCGAGGAGCTCGTTACCAAAGCGCGAGAATTTATTATCGCCCGTGTATAGCGGCGCGCCTCGTTAACGCGGAGTTTTAATCACCGCTCGCTGGGTCGCGAGGATAGCAAAGATTATTATGGCAGCAAAGGGGAAGACGGGTTTCAACGGAAGGGGTTATTAAAATCTCAGACGATCAATTTTAAAACCCTCGGAAGAATAGTCGGGCTCTATTGTGATCGAGCATCCCACGCGGACGATTCGTCCGTGAACTTTAAAGCTGACTTTAGTCTTTGTAGCTTGTCTTATAACTTAAAGATAAATTCTCGGGTAAAATTAGGGAAGCGAAGGAGCTGAGTTTTCTTGAAAATTTTCCTGATAGGAATCCAATTTCTTAATGTAGAAAACTGAACATTTTGTTAATTAAGCCACAAGATATTGCAGACAATTTAAACTAATCGATTTAAAATAAGCAAAAGAAATATTTGATCGTTCGCAACTGAAAATATCGTGGTACATTTCGATCCCTGTCCGTGCGTAATTGAGAAACGATTGTTTGATATTTTTCTTGTGAAAACAAATGAAGGAAATTGTTAAAAATATAAATGGAAACCTTCGAAAATAGCCCGTATGAATTTTGAAAGAAGATTATTTCGTCGTACGTGACACCGTGTGTGATATGTGTGATATCGGGGAAACGATCGCCGAAGCTTCGGCGAAGATTATATTTCCGATTATCGGGAATTAAAGCCGATCTCTCTTTTTAATAAATTCGATCCATCTGACAGGTCGCTCCTTGGCGCGGTGATCGCGCTCGTGAATAATTTCCGCCGCGACACGCTGGAAACGCCCGTGTTCGCAAAGATGAGTACCAGGAGCAGACTGCGAGGAGCAAAGCGGCCAATTAAATATGAGCGAGGGTTGCTATTCGGGTCCATGGCTCGCACCGGCGGCCGAGATCCATCGAAATTCCACGTTCGGGGGATAATCGCGTGCGGTGACCCGAAATAAACGCGAACTCCTCAATCATTTAGAGCCCCACGGTGTTGCCTGTAATATTAAGTCGGCTGCGTCGCGTTCCGGGTAATACTCTCATGGAAAGCCTGACTGTGCACACGATCGTGTTCCACGCGTGAAATGAAATTCACGTCCCGAAATGCGCTCCGCCGGATCCATTCATAATTTCTGCGCGTCGCACGCGCGCGCACGAGCGGAGTGGACGGACGCAGCGTGTCTCGTTAAGAGCGACATTAACATCCGCCTGGGGAAATTGAAGGCTCGTCTCTTAATCTTTTAAATGCTTGCAACGGAGATGTCACAGCATCAGCGCGGCAAGGAGATTTATTTTCATTTTCAAATGCCAAACTGTTCAGTCTGCAGGAAAGTCAATAATAGAAGTCTATGAAAGATGGATAAAGGATATCCTCAAATTTTTCGTTGATTATTCATGTCTCAGGTCGCAACTGAAATCTGTCAACTCGTACGTAGACTTGCTACGTATCTACATGTGTGCGTCTCGTCTTGGCACACTTGAGAGAATAGAGTTTTCTCCAATTGACCGCATCAATCTTTGTTTTGTTTTTACACATTAAATATTACGACGGTCTCTCATGGAGAAGACTCGAGGGATGCCAGACTTCGCAAGCTTCTTGACAATTTCACTCGATTTTTCGTATTTCTTCGTGATAGAGTTTAATATCAAGAAAAGCAAAGAGAGGAAACGAATGCGCCGTGTATTCTAAACCGACATCTTCTGAATTTTTTAGGTATTAATTTTTTAACCTTTTTAATAGCAATCTTTTTAATACGTTTATCTAATCATCGCTCGTCGCGTACGATTCGCATTAACATATCGCCGCGATGCGACGGCCGATAAATCGAATATCGTCAATCCACGCGGACAGCAGCATCCGCTAGCTTCACGTCTCGTCGTAGTTTTGCTCCTCTCTCTAGTCTCCCTTTCTCTCTCTCTCCTTTTCATTCTGTCCCTCCTTTTCTCATCTCCGCGCGCGTCCCGAAGTTCCGCCGGGAATAAATCCAGCCCGGTCCGTGTATGTGCACGCATTCATGCATAGTGCATGTGCGTTCCTCCCCGCATCCCCCATCACCCGGTTCGCAAAGTCGCACCGGCAGACGCATCTCTCTCTCTCTCTCTCTCTCTCTACACACACACACACGCGCGCGCGCGCGCGTGTACTTGCACATAAATCTACATATACGTATGGCGTGGTGCATACCTGACGGTACATAAGCGTGTCTCCGCGCCATGTATATAACCGTGTTTCCATATATATAAGCGCGTGTTTCAGTGTGTAAGCGCGGCGTGTGTACGACGCCGACGGAGCGGCAGATATTCGCCGATCGATCGTACCGGGTTATCTGACTGCCAACGAGAATTCATTTTCCCTACCACCTCTCTCTCTCTCTCTTGCTCTTTCATTCTCTCTTTTTCTCTCTTCCGGTCCTCTCTCGCCCTACCTACCAGCTATCCACCCTCCCGTTGCTGTCCGCTACTCCCTTTCCTCGCGCTCGATCCATCGTTATCCGTTTTCCCTTTCCCTCTGTCCGTCGCGTATCCCTTTTTCCCCTGATTCTCTCTCTTCTCTCTCTCTTTTGCCATTTCCCTTCCCCGCACGTCATAATAGATCTTCTCCTACGTACTTCTCTTTCCTGCTCACCCTCTTCATTGTACATCCTTTGTTTCCTCTTTTCCCCTCTTTCTTTCCTTCCTGCTTTCTCTACTGATACCCGTGGTAATTCTCTCGTATGCTCGTTAATCATATTATGCGTTAATCACACACGCGCGCGAGTATCAAATAGAAAAGATGGCGAGGATAAGAGAAGAAAAAGCAAAAAGCGGCAATCGGAGGAATGGAAGAAGACCGGATGTGTCGATGGATATTCGTGCTATTCCTATTTTTCTATATCGCGGCAACTATTGTCGCCAGAACAGCATTCTGGGGCTAAATAGCGGCAACTTTGGGGGTCGAACTATTCGTGGAATGTCCACGTCGAAGTGGTGCTATTTTCGAAATAATTTCAGCAACGCTCGCACGCTGGTAATGCGCTAAAGCCGTACTTGCTCGGCCAGGCAAGCTAAAACAAAGAGTTGAAACGACCGTTGTCGTTCGACACGACTCCGAAATAGATGGAACAGTTTTAATCCGGTACGTTTCGATAAAACGCGCATTGAAATCACATTTATATCTCGCAGCCACAAATTGGTATCGTGCTGTCTTTTTCGCAGGTCGAGGATTGGTACGTGTTTATACGCGAGAAATGAGAAGAGTTCCGTCCTCAAACTAATTTGCCACTTCTACACGTATCTTGAATTTATTATGTCTCTATGTACAGGTTTTCCGAGGATTACTTCTATGTGTCTTGAATTTTATGACACTTTGAATGCTCGTGTGCGTACGACTGCATCGCGACGCTGCATTATGTATACGCCAGTCGTAACTACACCTCGTTACAACACTTCTTCGGTTATCGCCATTATACCTTACTTATCGCGCCTTTATTGACAGCGCCGACCTGCATCGGGGAGTCTAACTGTTTGTTCGCGATATCTACGAACGTACCTGTTATCATTGGCAACGATGAACGTCTAAATAAACGCTATTTCTGAGAAACCGCAAAATTATGTCTAAAACATCCCTTGATCCTTGCCTCCCTTCCTCTTTGAAAAATAGTGACTCCAGATGTAAAGCACTCACATCGCTTAACAGCATCAGAATATCGAATATCTCTGCTGTTAAATGAATTTTCATCAAAGGCATAGAACAATTTTTATGGATAAGACAAATCGAATTTGGACAAATATGTCCGATATCTCAACTATGCCAACAGCTAACGACATCAAGTTCTTCCCGGGGTGGTTAAAACTTTATCGAGGAATTCCAACGGTGTGCTAGCCGAGATGTTTTCGCGTAATTACTTTGGCGAACGTCCGATCACGATTCGTAAATGCCAAAGTGCACTCGGACGAATCGATATGCAGCTCGAGTAGCTTAACCGCGATATCCATCCTTTTTTCGAATCACTATCATTGCGAATGAGTGTTATCATGCAAACAGTTAGTCCACAATTGTTTCTTGTCCGCTAAACTGCGCACTAAAACAAATTGCGCTCTTACGTTTGTCTTTGTTTCGATACAAGCAAAATGGAATTACATATACTTCAAATATTGGGTAATGCGAAAAGATTGTGACATCAATCCCCAATATCGGTTCAAAATAAAAATAGCAACAAGTGCGCAGGTTGCAAAATTCTTTGTGATAGTGCCATAGACAACTGTCAATTAGTTTGAAATGAAGTGATGTTTCTTCAAAGAGAAAAGTTATCATTGTCACCTTATCTAAATGAACGGTTTCCGATATGGAATTAGCGCAACCAATGATACTCGACTTAGAGCTTAGTTGAAGAAAGAACATTTCATAGTCCGACAACTTTTCCTTCCACAGTTTACTTCCAAGCTGCCAATTAGTATCATTGGTTGCTCCGTTCCCCAAGTCTAGTCCGAGTAATATTTCATATCCTCAACGCGGGGCACAGGGATCTCGAGATGCGCGTCTCAAGAAGGCGTAGCGAGTAAATCACGTCATCATGGATCACTTACGGCCTCCGAGGTCGAGGACGTGGGACCAGTTCGGGCCGGTAGGTCACTGCAAGCGGTTATCCGAGTGGCGGTAAGCGGGGCAGGCCGGTATCTTGACTTTCACTGACTTGACACAGCACACAATCATTCGCCGTGCCCCTCCGCGAGAGGCAGCAAGATCATTAACAATCGCGCACGGGACGGGCGCGGCACAAAACTATGCTGTACGTCGATCGCGTCCTTGCGTCGAGATCCCCTTCGCGGGCTGGTTGACGACGACGGCTACCTCGACTGGAAAAATTGTATCGATATACGCGCACGGTCTCCACCGACGAGATGCGAAGGGCTTTAGGAAGATTCGTGGCATCCGCATCAGATCGGAGTGCGTTCGCGATAATGACGGAGAAAATGATTGGGGACGTTCAGGTGAATCGATGAACAAGTCGATTTATCCCGAGTACTGAACATCCCAAGTAAGGACGGAGGATAAGTGGAAGACTCCCGAGGGGGCAAAAGTTGGACTCTGGAATCGTGACCTTATTCGGCGGAAGCAAATCTCGTTAAATCCAAATTCGGTAAACATGAGCTCTGACTAGTCCCTAAGCAGGATAGGTTCCTTCTTGGAGTACGGAGCACATAATTATTCACAAAGCTTGCGGGCTAACTGATGGAAGACGATGTTCGTCGATGCACAAGCGCGAGTAATATCCTAACGTTAAACACGTCGTTAGAGTAACGAAACATCTAGGTGGAGAAAAAGCGTAAGCGTGAACTAATAATGTGCGACAGAATGAACCGACGCAACGTGGTGCCGATCGAAAGATTGGTAAACTCACACTCCGATATTAAAGAAGAGCACCACTAGAGTATCCTGGATAATCCCTAAGCAACAGATCCTCTTTCAGGACGCGAACGGGACAATATTCACTGCGCTTGAACCGATCAGTACATCAAGCTGTTACCCCACAATGCAGCCCCCGCCCATGTCCCCGGGGAATAAACGAAGCGAGATTCCCTCATTCAGGTGTCACCGATTACATCACGAGGGCGCATTATTGACCGGATATTGATACCACGAATCCTCCCTCCGCCAGAACTCTCGGTTTGTCCGTCTCCAGCCGGCGACCGGTATCTTTGCCGGTTAGGTTCTCTCACAATCACCTCTCCCGCTCTCTCTCTCTCTCCCCCTCCCTCTCTATCTTCGTCGCGCTTTCCGATATTCTTCGTGATCGTACAGGTAAGTCGTGCGCTGATCTCTCCAGAGAAGAAGCACGAGACAAAAAGCTGGCCCTCGGGTGCGCGATGTGTACCCTTGGCGACGTCGCGCGCGGGCCGGTCAAGACCACAACAATAGGAGACCACCTCGATGGACGACGGGAAGGGATGGGAGGGCAAGAGGCACAGGATGATGGTGGTGGTGGTAGTGGTGATAGTGAAGATGGTGGTGGTGGTGCACACAGCGAGTACGCGCGCGCGCGCGCGCGCGAGAGAGAGAGAGAGAGAGAGAGAGCGAGAGCGAGAGAGACGCGGGGTGGAATAGGTGCGACGAGGAGTCAGGGGAGAGGAGGAGAAATCGTCGGGCAGGCACCTTCACCCTCGAGACGTCGAACGATAGGTCGAAACCAGGCGATAGAGACAAAAGCGCGTTGCTGACGATCGGACACAAACTGCGATACGCCCGGGCCGCAGTGCTGCCGTCTACTGGCGCGAGCCTCGCGGGATCGCCTGCCCCCCATCACGCCCGCCGCCCTATGAGATCCCCCTCTTCCTTCCACCATCGAGAGCGGCTTCCACCACCAGGGCGATCGGCTCGACAACCGCACGCTCGTCGTCGCCGTCGCCACCGTCGCGCGCGGAGATCTCTCTTCTTCCCTCTCCCCCGCTGCACGAGCAGCGGTGGAGGCTCCATCCCTCTGATCCCCCACTGTCTCGTATCCTGGACTGCTACCCCTATCCCCCTGCTCGCGTTCGCTCGCCGACCCCGGTGCACACGGTCGTCATCGTCTCACAACGAGCGGCGAGCAGCAGCAGCAGCCGTCTTCGAGGCCAGGAACGTCACGCGAGTGACGATAATAATGCAAACGCATGTGATGCATACGCGATAAACTGTCGACCACCTCAACTTCCTCTTCCTTCTGATCTCCGGTCTTTTCCGTCCACTGAATCCACGTCTGCCGCTCCCTTTCCCGCGCACGAGACTTCCGTTCGCGCTTGACCGCGCGCAAGAAATGAGAAGCAGTTTGCATAATGAGATTTAATCCGGTAAAACAAAAAAGCAATTGAAATCTGTGGGTTTAATATATCCGTTGGAATTTTCCTCCTAATTGTTTTGTCGACTATTATTTGATTGTCGTTAATCATTTTATTATTGCAAAGTGTAGTTTTGTATTGTAACGTATTGTATTATTCCATCTGTCTCATATGCAGTTTCGTTCTCGTCGCACCCGACCTCTTGTCTGACCTCTTCTTTCGTATCTCTTTGTCTAACCGTCTGTATCACATCTCCTTGTTCGACTACTTATTTTGAATCTCATTTCTTCGACTTTTATGTTTCTTACGTTCCAGCTTTTACGTCTTTATATTCTCCATCCATAATTAATAAATGGATAAATAAATAATAAAAACGTTGGTATTTTATTATTTTAATTGCTCTAATAATAATTCCATCTTTATTATATGCATGTAGGGTTTATGACATTCGGTGCAAATGGCGTGTTCCGATAAGTCCTCGATCTAAATTACGTCGTGTAATTGTCGGACATGATACAGGCAAACGAGTGCGGGTGCGCAAACCACGAGATCCATAAAAATCCGCTCGAGCGCGAGATGCGAAAAGGGGTGCACGAGGAGACAGAAGAAGAGGGAGGCAGAGAGAGAGAGAATGAGAGGAGCGAAGGGGAAGTCCTTTCACGAACGAGAAGTTGCGTTCGAGCGATCGCGGAATCGTAATTAATTGGATTACGCGGTCGTGCCGTGGAATTCGTCGCACGTCGCCCTTCAGAGAACGCTGTCGTCGTCGACGACGCCACTTCGAAAGGCTATTACGCGCTCGCACGAGCGTTCATTTTATTGAAAATTTCAATTACATAAATTGTGCAGACACGGGCAACGCAGCTTCAAACGGGGAAAACGTGTCGAGAAGTGCGCGGTTAACGACATTGAACATCATCGAAGAATATTTTAAATACATTTAAAATATCAAAGAAGTTCTTCCGAAGATAATCGATATCGAGAAATGATGAAACGTCAATGTTGAAACTGCCATCTTATTTCATTACATTAACGCATCATAAATATTGCAACGCAAGGTCTTTTTCATGCTTTCTCTATTCTACGTCATGAAACTCATCAAAATTATGCTCGCATTCCCGATAGATCCTCACACAGACACGTTTCTAAACTACACACATGCATCTTCGAACGAGCTGAAGCTTTGTTAGTAGGTAGGTATAGTATTTTTCACATTAGATCTCGCGTAGCACGAATAGTGTCAAATTATGCTGGCTAGTAATAGATGACATGGAGACAACAATATTGAGTTACACGTGACATGATTCGTATGATAAATCGCGTTTAATAAAGAGACTCTTTTTGTATACTCGGTGAAATGCGATGAACATTTTGGCTGTTGTAAATATTATATTTAGCGCATGCCTTGTGATCGTTATGGTTGGGAGTTATGCTTAATTTCCGACAGGCCATGTCCGAATAATGTAAAAATGTAATAAAGTATTTCGGTTGTCACGAGTACGACACTCAACACGTAATTCATCACGAGTATTCAAGAATAGCGTATGCAAAAATTTATATGTAGAATATCTCGTTGTCTGCGTAATATTGCTGACCTTTCGATAAAATGTTTTAGAGACAGAAAGCTCAGACAAAGAAAAACTCGAAAATTTGCTCGAGTTTGAACGAAGGAAAAAAGAAATCATCAATTCAACTTCACGTCACTAACTTGATTCATGGAAAATTATTCATTACTACATTTCCTCCGTTGTTGCTACTTATACTACTTGCAAAATATCTTCACATCGTTTTTGAGAAACGTCTTGATCCGAATTTCAAAAACAAGTTTTAAAACATCTTTTATAAAATCAATGTACACGATGCTCCAAAGACTCAAGTATTCCACCGATAAATCTGAAAGATTTCACTTCTCGCGTATTCAATAAAGACGCATCACTAAACTATTCACTTGTGCTTACAATTAAATAAACAACAATCCACAGAAATGACAATGGAACAAAATCGAACGAGACAACTGATTTCTTTCTCGAGATAAGAAGAACATGAGTGCTATTATTCCCCGACTATTACTCAGATTGTAGGTCAGGATCGGTCCCAACGCGATTGTTCGCATTATAGGCAATAATCGCGGCAATAAGAAACGTTGCGTTTCGCATTCGCAGCAAAGCGGAATATCGATTTCGTGCGGCGTGGCCATTCGACGAGCTTACCGAGTGAAAAGATCGGCAATTTCATGGCGCGTTTCTTAATGCGATGTGCCGTGGCGTGGTCCCGATTTATTCGAGCATGATACGCGATCGGCGGATTTCAGAGTCGCCATCAAGAGTCCGGCCGGCGTTACGTGCATTCAAAGTGACTGTGCCGGATTATTGGCTTTCGATCGCGATCCTTTTACATGCCGCGTGCAACGCGATCCCGCGAGAAAAGTTTTAACGTTCAAACGGTATACGATGCCATATAAATCGCGTTTCGCGTTTCCCATGGCCACAATTTATTTAAACATTACGAGACCGGGCTGGGGACTCAGTCGAAATTCAGGATGCACCTCTCTCCTGCGTCTGGACGATAATTAAATTTTAATGCCCCGTGAAACTTTCTGCGCGAATGCACGCGATAAAATGAGGAATATAAAGGTTGATTTAATCATGGCATCTTTATTCTTTTCGCGTTCCTTAATTCAGCCGGCTGATCGAAACGATCCAACGTGATGGTGCGTGAGAAATTTACTATAATAATTTAAACATCAAATTTCAAACGGTCGATCGATCAAGTGGACGATCGATCCTGACTCTAGTCGAGCGATGAAAAGGAAAATGTTGCGCGTTTTGCTTTGGCGCGAGCCCGAATGCTCGCGTTGTTAGGATAAAGGAGGATTTTTCTCCTGATGGCGGACAATCTGCGCTATGTACATTTACTAATTTCTGCAGCGCGTGTACGCGAACAAGAGCCAGGATTCTAGGCGGAAGCCCATTGTAAATCGGCGAACCGTAAACGAAATGGCTACCTTTACGCTTAGTCGAGTATGGCTATGTGGAATTTATCGGTAATCAATATTGAATGGGGACGGACGAGAAGAGCGGAGGGCAGAAAGAGAGAGAGAGAAACGGAAAGATATGATGTGTATGAGAGAAAAGCTCGCGTGTTTCGCATTTCCGCAATCCTTCTGCCAAGATTCTGCAATATTTTTATTCCGATAAAGTCCTCCATCTCGTACGATAACGTGCTGATACTTTAATTTTCATCATTACAGCCTGGGTCAACGGATGTATCGAGAACAGCATTTATCAGTATGTGCGAGATAAAAATTGACTCGTAGAAATGGAAACTAGGACGTGTATAATTCAGGAAACAGATCAGTATAACACACTACGTTCCCTTAGTCGATACTTGCCAACGATGGATATTAATTAAATGACCAGTCCTGTCATAGCAATATCACAATAATATCTACATACTTAAATTACCGCTTCATGAGAAACACGTACGACGTACAACCATTTTCGAGTAATGTATCTGTATTCAAACTATAACTAAATTGCTAGCCGAGACGTCCTTAAAACGTTACTTTAAATATGATTGAAATTGATGAATGAAAACATTAAAGATTAAAGATTCTTCATTTTGATTTGCAATAATAACAATTGCAATATTTCAATCCGAATCATTATAAAAATAAAAATGACGTAATTTTATTTATCCATTGCATTGCTATATTGATCTAATGTTTATACATTCCTGCATTTTGCGGAAATCGTATTGTTTCCTAGTACCATTTTCCGCTTATATTTTCACTAATTACCCAGCGGAATCGTTATTATTCAAGCTTCAACTTCAAGCGGCAAAATTCCTCTCCGAACACTATATCCCACCGTGCCGCTTACTGCACAACTATCCCTCTTGTCTACCCTTTCCCTCATCGCTCGTTTATAACGAAATTGCCTCTTCCCAGTCTCTGATACACATCGTTTTCGACCAGCTACCACCCAAGCTTTCCACTACTATACTATACTCAGCGATTTATCCCACGGAAATGGTCGTAATCATCGTATCCCCGAGCATCAACGTTACGTCTCGACGTGACCTCCCCTCAAACGCCACGATTCCCGACTCTCGACGACGACGTCGAAGGCGGGAAGCTGGCATGAAGTCGCAACGAACACAGGCCAGCCAGCTAGCCAGCCGCGCGCGGCGTGGGTTTATTTATGCGGCTTATAAAGTATCGATCGGCAAGCATGAGCGCGCGAGGCGAGGCGTGGCGTGGCGCCCGTTTCGTGGCAGTAGTTCGGCCAGCCGGGAACTTTGTTGTTCGGCAACTGAAAGTTTCGCGGGGAAACTCTCGCACAAACAGGTGGAACGGGCGACGAAGGCCTTCTGGCGCCAGCCGCCGCGCGGCACCTTCTACGTACATACGTACGCAGGGCTACAGACGCACGCATGAGAGGGTGTGAGAGGGTGCACGCGCGTCAGCTTTTCCCCGGGAGTCTGCCATCCCCAGAACGGGGGTAAACGCACATACGCTGATGCACACGCGCACATGCACATACAGAGATGCGCGGCGAGAGCAAACGGCAGACGTACATACTCGGCAAGGGAATGCGGAATGTGTGTATGTGCGTATATGTGTACCACCCTCTTGTTCACACGTCAACAATATCGCGGGAGGGACGACGCAAACAGGATTCAAGGAGACGCCACCAGGGTCAACCCTTTTCCACGTGGGGAGAAGCCGAGAAATAAATGATCCTGTCTCGCCCGGCGGCGAAATTCGATCGACCGGAATCCACGTCGCCAAAGTGATCGCACGAGTGATCGTGGTAAACTGACGCGGTGGCACTTGTGACGAAATGCTGAGAAACTGGTCGGAACAGGGTTTCTTTAGAAAAACTTTCGCAGCCGATATAATTCATAGCAAGCCAGTGGAGATTGGCTGGAGTCCGCGTGACGCATTCATCTTTGACTGACCTTTAGAACCTGAATTCACGGGGAATCTTATATCTATCAGATGTCTTATCGGCCGCGACAACACTAAAAACCGAACCGTTTTTTAACGCTATTTTTATAGCGATTATTTCCATGCGGAGACATTGATTCCAGCGAGCCGATCTAACCAGGATCCCGCCCATAGTCCCCAATTAAACTTCAGCGAAACTTTTTACCAAAGTTGCATCATGGACACTTAATGGCGGAAGTTGTATGGCAACGAGGCATGCTTGTGGGACAGGTTGCGAAACCCACTTTTCGCGCGGTGATTATGCGCGAGGATAATTAACGCTCGCATGAGTGACAGCGCGCCCGTCCGCTTTCGATCGGCGATAACGCGCGTATCAGCGCGTCCAGACGCATTCCGATCGATGTTATCTGACGAATTCATCTACCCGCCGCGCAGGGGTGGTTTTAACGCTTCGAACCAGACGGGGTTAACGTTCGACGCTCGACGATTTAACCCTAAACTAGGTAATGTGCTCTATCAAAGTACGTTTGACTCGTGGAATCTCGTTATTGCCTTTATGCATCTCTCTGCTACTGTTTTTTATTAATATTATATTAATTGTTTTATTAATATTATTTTTAGTTTAATAAATAAAAGAAAAATTATGTACATGATATATTACATGATTTTACACGTTAATTACTGTACTCAACTCTCCTGACAAGTCATGAGAAATTAATAAGCACTCGAAGCACCCTCGGAGAAGTTAAAAGCGCGCCAGTCCGATTCACGCGCCAAATGTAGAATTACATTATACGTATCTTCCTTACGAAATGTCAGGACGTAAACAGAACAACGAGCGGAGGAGAAAGGGCGAGGCGGACCGTCTGGAATTCGCTTCGCGGGGTGAACTGGGGTAAGAACGAGGACGACGAGCAGACGAGGCATCCCGGAGAACTGTGGCCGATTCCTTTGCTCTGGAGAGAGGGTGAACGAGGACAGGAGGAGAAAGAGAGGATGAGAGAAAAGGGGCGACGAGAAGCGGTGCGCGACAGCAGACCGCTGGATACGCACTTCCTGGAATTTCCGCGTTCGGTTCGCGCGCAAAATTAACCAATTTGCAGGGTGGTGTTTCGCGCTGGCTCGGCCGGGTAGGGTGGTATGTATAGAGGCAGGCAGGCAGGTAGGGGTGTGTTTCGCGCCAACCATCCGACATCGCTCGCCCCCGGAATCTCGCCGCCACCACCCCGGCGGCGCCGGCAGTGGTCCCCCCCACCCGCGCGTGACCTGCCCGAGAATCAATACAGCTACCGACCGCCGCCCCAACCCCGTCCAGCCAGCCAGCCACCCTCTGCCCCACCTACTTTCCACGCTACGCACCCCCTTACACCATTCTCGAGTGCCGATTCCCATTCTGGGTTCGCAGCATCGAGCAGCCACGCCGTCATTCCCTCCGGCTCCCCCTTACTCGTTTCCCTCATCCACCTAGCTATCCACCCCAATCCTTCGCTATGTTTCTCTTACCGTCACTCTCACCCTCACAAGCACCGATTCACCGTCGCACTCCGCCTGCTCGTGCCATTACCCTTCCTGTTTCTCCTTTCTGGCTCCAGCGTCTTTCTCCTCGCCCGTCCGCGTCCTGTCTTCGTTATTTCTCTCTTTCTCTCTTTCCTCCTCTCTCTTTTCATCTCTTTCTCTCTTTCCCTCTCTGTTTACCTTTTCCCCTCGCGTCTCAGCATGCCGCAAGGTTTAACCGTCACCCTTAGGTTGGCAGACTCGGCCAACCACCCCTATTGGCCAAACGATCCTCTAAAGCGGCCGGGGCTGAGGAAGGTATAAAAAGAAGATGAGACGGCGAGAACGAGAACAGCGAATGGATCCAGAAAGAGAAAGATGGAGAGAGAGCGTGAGGAAGACAGATGATGAGAGGGAACGAGGGAAAGCTTACGAGTCGATCGTACCAGGTGAACTTGAGGGAGTCCAAGGGAGACTGGCGACTAGCCAACTGCTCGGAATCGGAGCGGGGGTGCTTGCCCGATATTTACTGGCCCGTGTAAATCGAATTTCCCTGCGAGAAGTAATATCGAGATAGTGGCGTAGTTACGTCACGATCTCCCGATGGAGATACAACGGAATCTGGAACTCCAAGTGATTCGTGATCGCGCGATTGTCGTATTGTTATTCGCTTATCTTTACTTTTTTATTACGAGGTAAATTCTGGGACTCCGGCGGCGCGACAAGGGAAGAAACGACCGGCCATCGCAATTCCAATAACTGATAAAGCAAGGGTGAAGAATCAGAAATTGCGTGGCAGCGCGAACTTTTTCCGTATTTTTCCACGTTCGCGGAAACCGTATCAAGTGCACAAAATAATGTAACAAAACATATTTGCGAATTTACGTATCGTGAAATTGGCGTCGTAGTTATTTATTTCCAGGAACACACTGGAAATTACTGTATTGTCAGCAGCAAGACAATTCCGCGAATATGTTCTTCACTTTATTTATGAACCTTAAGAAAATTAATCAAATCAGCAGATAAAAAGAAACGGAGAGAGGCGAATTTTATTGGAACATGCTCGAAAACAGTTGAAGCGAAAGATGTACCCCAGGAGTTTTTGGGGATGCGAAACTTGCTCGCGAGACTTATTCCGAGGTATTTTCCGCTTGTTTAATCGCTTTTTTGAGGAAGAGAGAGAGAGAAAGGAAGAGTCCAAGAGTGTGGCAATGAGTATCGTTTATACGAAAGTTGCAAGCCGCGGGGACGCTGTTGCGCACTTTGCGGCACACGGACAGCCGTAATTGAAGTCTCGATCTGGGTATTCATCTTGGGCGGAAGATGTTTGCGAGTTTAATGAGAAATGAGGGAAATGACGGTCGAAGAGAAATTACGGATAGAGGCTCTTCTCTCGGCGCTTTATCCCGCTGTGAAAATAATCGAGGTCACGACTCGAAAGCTCGAAGTAAGACCAACAAAGAAGGACATAAAACTGAGCCAGAGCAGGATAATGAATTGTTATCACGGAAAATAAAAGTTTCATATAATTCACGTGCAAAGTGAGTTGCAATTTAAAGCTGATTCTTTATTATTTATGTACGTGTTCTAAATATGGAGTTTTGACAAAAAAATCAATTATCGAGATATTTAACTTGGAATTATTTTAGCATCACTTTTCTGCTCCGTAGGATCTCGAAAAAATTATGAACAAAATTAAATAGGAAAACTATGCAAACAAGAGAAATAGGGTCACGATGATTTCAAAGATGAGAGTTTTCTTGTCGCGGCACTGCTGATGCCGTCTCGCAGGCTCTCGTAATGATCGTCTTCGTGGAACGCGTCTCTCTCGTAAAGCGAGTTCCATTACGGGCGAGTAGACGCAAGGTTTAATCCCTTTTCGCGAGTTTTCAAACTCGTATAAGCCGGCCTCGAACTTCTCGACGTCGCGTCGCTCGCGCGGACCAAAGTACCCGACATGACTCACGAATTCTACCATGGACGAGATGAAAGTTTGTATGCAGCTTACGCATCACGGAAATAGACGAGCACCATGGGAACTTTACGAGCGAGTGTTTTCTCGATTTTGATTCACGAGAGCTGCTACCAGCACCGCGTCCGCATCAAACATCATTTTTCTCGTTTCATCCAGCAATTACGCGCGAGGAATAAATATTATCTGATAAAAACATAAATCCTACAGATTCTATAAATTTACTCACTTATTAATATTTTCGAAGCGGAGATGAATTTTCAAGTATTATATACAGGGTGTCCCGGGTTTTAACCGACAAACTGCGGGAGCATATTCTACTAGTGGAAATAAGAAAAAATTCTTATATCGAGTTTGCTTAGAAATGCTTTATTACAAAGTTATAAACCAATATTGAAAAGAAATATGAGATAAGTAACAACGGAACATAGTGTAGAATTTGGAAGGTCGAACATGTTTATGTTATGTGTATTCACATGTATTCATGTTCACTATGTTGAAACGATTCAGTATGATTGTTACTTTCACAACAGTAGCTGTTAGATTTCAATCGTCGTGTCAACTAGCAATTACTATCAGAATGCCAAAAGTGTTTTCAAATGAGGAATACACCGATATTCATTTCGTGTACGGATTCTGTGACGGAAATGCACGAGCTGCCGTACGAGAGTATCAACGTAGATTTCCTAACAGGAGAGTACCAGATAGATTTAAAGCAACGAATTACTAATTCAGTTACTGAGATGCAACAAAATTTTCAGGAATGTCGTACCGTAACAAATTCTGTACTACGTCGATGTCTAGCTTGTATCGATGTGCAAGGACAACATTTTGAAATGCGTCACTAAATCATTGCGTACATAATTTTATTTTTGTGAAAAAATCCGTTGTTACTTATCTCATATTTCTTTTCAATATTGGTTTATAACTTTGTAATAAAGCATTTCTAAGCAAACTCGATATAAGAATTTTTTCTTATTTCCACTAGTGGAATATGCTCCCGCAGTTTGTCGGTTAAAACCCGGGACACCCTGTATGTAAGAGGCTACGATCGCGTAAGCTGAAGGCTATCAGTTAGAGCATTCGATGATTAATTATATCACCTCGATATCATCAATCTCCGATCGTTGAATGCAACAACGAGTAAACAAGTTGTTATTAAAATCTCATTTTCAAGAACGGTTAAGAGGTTGCATAAACTAGCAGCGCATGTGAATATGCGAATTTTATGCAGAGAGAGGGAGAGAGAGATCTCTTAATGTTCGGATAATGCGCGATCTTTAAGAGCGAGCTCTTTGTTACTAACTACAATAAGGCTGCAATAAAAATGCGATTCAACAGAAGTTCTTCTTCGCAGAAGGCGCGAGAGATCTAATCGCGAGAATCGTGACGGTAACTTTTCCGACGCTAGTAGTTTCAATGAAGACTGCACACACCGCCGACCTTGCGCGGGAAATGACGCCTGGGAAATGATGGAAAATTAGAAACGGTAATCAGAACTTGCCACCGAGTTACCGGCTTTAAAAGGGCCATCCTGCTCTCGCTTTGACAACTGCGACAACTTTCTATCGTTAACGTGCGATTCTCTTTCGAGTTTGCGGAGCCTGCCTTCCCCGAGAACGAGTTATTTCCACTCCCAGATTTCTTCATACTTTTGGCAAACTCTGCGAGAACTTTCCGCGTTCTCTCGCTTCGATCTTACAATGCCGCTAAATGCGAAGGCGACTTTTCGTAACACTCCCGCTCGTCTCCGGGGGCGTCCATAAATCATTTTCCACCGTCGTGAAATCCATCTCCGCCCCGCGATTATCCACCTTGCGACGGGGGCAAGGTGGAAACTGGCCTTTGCAATTGCTTTCTTCCGTGACCTTTGCCGCACGATGGAATGCATCAAGCCGTCGATAAATTACGAACGAGCACGTCGACGCGAAACTAAGTCGAGTCCATTTAAGCGAAGATACGTGCAGTGTTCGAGGTGTTCAAATGTCTTTTATGTTCTACGACAAATTTGATATTCGCTAATTCCACTCTTTTAACTCGTTATATTAAATATTCAACTTTCACAGACACGAAAACGAAATGGAATTTACGTAGAAATGACATTTATTTAAACTTATATTCAGTCAAGCTATTTCATGGATAACGACTGCAACGTTAAAAGCAAAAGGTTTAGCAGCGATTTGAGTAAACGATTATTAGTTATTGCCGATATAACTAAGTTTCACGTTAAACTTAAAGTTTCACTTCGAACGTAAAAATAGAATTAATTCGCGGGACAGAGTCTTCGATCGCAGCAAGAGCTCGCTGTTCGATTTGATGGATATCGCGTGTATTTAGGTAAGAGCGACTCTCCGCGTTGGAAACATACCAACGAATCGATATAAATGTGACATTCAAGTGGCATCGGTTATTTTTGCATGGGATTATAACGGTGAATCTCTCGGAATACAGGCATGCTCGGTACGTCGGATCGGAAAAAAAACGCCGTGGCGTCACTTAATTACATCTCCCTGGCAGTTAATAATAACGATTTCACGTCAACGCAGGCAACGCGCAGTTCCGGGTAGAATATGCAATTATTATATGATCGTCGCTATTCTCGTCGTGCCCGTGTCGTAGGTAGATAGCAGAAGGTATCCTACCGCCGAGGCGATAAATCGCGAGATTTACGTTGACAAATTTGACGACATAAGCCACGAAATGGAATCTCACTGATCCCGGCGAACAATGCCGAATCGGTATCTGATTTACGTTTGCGAAAAGGGCAAAATACTCGCTGTCCGTATTAATTAATTTCCTCGCGGCGAGGGAGCCAGCCGCGAATATTTGCGGCGAATAGTTAATAAATCGCGACGTCTCCGATATAGCACACGTCGAATAAATATCATTGACGTGTGCACACCCGGAGGACGTGTAACTTAAATCGGCTAGTATTTCATGCAGTCATGCACGAAACAGAAATGCACAATGAATTTGTCAAGCTATATCTACTTACGATTATAAATAATCACAAAGCCGTTTTTACATTCGTATATTGATCGCGTCCGGATTTGAAAATATGATCATTACGTGTTTCATAATAATATAAATAATGTAGGGCGTTCAAAATCTATTTCTATTACAAAAGATTGCACTTTTTTCTCATCATGTCATTTTGCGTGGTTTAACGATCATTAACTATCATTTATAACTATCATTTCTGCGAAAATATTCTATGCCCTAAATGGCCAACCTATGACATGCATGCTAGAGGTGGCACATACGAAAATTTTGCTGACACGTCAATTATTTACAGGATATCATTTTATACACTTATAAATTATTCAAAATTGTTTTTAGTTGTTACAATATGTACAAGTTAAATTTTGTTTTACACGAAAAAAACTAACCAACAAATACATAGTCCACTGTAGCAACTAGGCCCGGCAGCTAAAAACATGTCTCAGTAAAATTCTGCAATAATTAATTTTCTATTAATTTTTTCCCCTATTAAAAATTGCCCGGCACGTCAACAAGTCAATAAATATTATTTATAAATTTTTGGCACGCGCACACAAAAAGGTTCACCACCACTGTTCTATATCGTAAGATAATAATCTGAAACGGTAAATATTGCAAAATATCAGAATGCGGTTTTTTCATCCGCCCGACGATGCAAATTATAAGAGGATTTTCGGACGTACGTTCGGGGCAGGAGTTTTCAGAAGCTCTGCAAGAAGCGAGGAGTGATTCATGGTAACGACTGCATGCATTAGCGAAAAACTTCGGCAGACGGTAATCCGGTATTAGTGCCGCGACGTGATATCCGTTTCCATCGTCGTGTAAGTTGGATGATCGCGTTATCTAGAATCCGGAAGCGCACGTCTCTGTCGCGGAGAGAAATTTACGGGGCAGGCAAGCACGACAACTATGCCCCCGATTGAAAATCGAGCGGAGGAAACGCGTAAGCGGCAAGAGAGAGGGTGAAAGAGGGAAAGGGCGAGGGAGAGGGGGGGGAGAGAGAGAGAGAGAGAGAGGGCGAGAGAGTGAGAAAGCGGAAGGTGGAGCATTCGCTTACGATGAGCGGAAGTCGGCCGCTAAGGTAGCAACAGACTCTATTCCGGGCTTGCCGATTCCCGAAAGCCCGAGGGTGCTGCAAGCTCGACTCTATTGATTTCCCGCATTAAAGGGAAACGCTCGCTACGCGCAGACAGATTATTTGCACAGTCGATCGCTTTGTACGCCGAAAACTTCGGCGCGGAAAGTCCTGGAAAAATGGTTCCCCATAATCGCTAATTTCGTGACTTCTTACATTCTTCTGCACTTGATATACTTGATATAAACTGTTAATTAAATAAGTTTTATTTATATTTGCTTGATACGTCAAAATCAGCTAAATTAATTAATGCACGACTTGGTGAACATAAAACATATAATTTTTTTATCTTTTGAGAGATGCTTTTTCCACCGTTTTCTCAAAATAAAAGAATTGCGCAAAAGATTTATGAAACGATAAAATGTTTGATATTCCGTGAGAATATATTTATTTTGTTAACAAACACTGATAAATCAAAACGGATATTACAGTGTTTGTAAAATATCTTGTTTTCTTGGACAGATTTATTGCATCTGAAATGTATGACCGAAATGCATACTTTATAATATAACAGAAGCATCGGCGCAATTGTTACCTGGCTGCACGCCATATAACGTTAACGTAATGTCACTGGGTTTCGTTAGAGATATCTGCAAATCAATAATCGATGTCCCATTTTCAGTATACCAACTTATCTCTAAGTCTTGCACTAACACAATCACCGCTGATGACAGCTCTGTCACAGCAGCGTTGACAACACACTTACTCGCGCAAACATACATTATTCCAAGAATGTCATGCAATTAATCAACGTTTCAAGAGAATTGAATGAAAATGTCTCGTCGAGCAGTGGCAACTGAAATTGCAACGAATCTCTCCGATTGCACCCCGAATATGCAATAAAACCGGCGAAGAGAATAACGAGAATAATGTGCGATCGATGTCGTCTTCGAATGTACTTCTTCACACATACGTGTCGACACATTTATGGCGTGAATGTATGTAACGTGTTTGGGTGTCGTGAAAACACGTTGAGACGCGATTACCGGCGGTTTCCTTCGGAACGGCACATCCGCCCGATTCCAATTATGGTTTACCGCGTGACGAACGCATGCACGCTATTCCTGAGGATAGAGGAAGATGAGAAGATGTTTCAGCGTGAGATTATCGCACCTTGACACATTCACCGCCACGACGGTCACCGGTGACCGACATGCAATAAATACGCTAAGACACATGAATTATATTGTAACGCGCAATTACTTGTATTTGCAAGATAACATTTAATAGTAATGGAAAAACAGGATTAGTAAATTAAATTTTCTCTGTCTTTATAAACATGAAATAAAAAGATTAATCGCCGTCGCACATACATGCGTACAAACACATGTGTGTTTTGTGATAGCGAACGTTACGGTAAGTGATGAATATCACTAAAACGTGCACAGATACTTTTTGGAGCGTCAAACTCTGCGTAATCCCGAAATGCCAGTGGCATGTTTTGGATTAGAGTAAAAAGTTTCAAGAGGACGTAGCTATCTACTTTACTCTTGTACTCCACCAGTTGCGAAATATCAAGTTTCGATACATCTACCATTTACGATATTTGCCCATCATAAACCATGTAGAACGTTTAATAATAGAACGAAATTGGATTTCACTCACCACAACGAGCGCGTGCGTCAGAGCAGTCGATGACCTCGACCTCCTCGGTGTCATGCCGACGACCTCGCCTCTCATGATGCTCTCGACGACTGCATAACAGAGAAAAAAGCGAAAACGCTTTCAGTATCATAATCGACCGGCTTATTTTTCGGCAATCGTTTATGAAGTTATGGCGAAAAACACACGGCTTGGAACGAACGAAGGGAATATCATTGTTGAATGCCGAAGAGATACGATGACAAATACCATTTATAACGTTTAATGCCATTTGATACGTTTCTAGTGTTTTAGAAATAATATCAAAAGTAACACAGCAATACGTGATGTAACAAAATAATGTGATTACATGTGTTACAAAAATGGCACAATAATATAATGTTACATCTCACTCATAGTGACACAGATTACAAAACACATTTGCTCAGAAATTTTTCAACGTCAATTTGATTGCAGCATTATTAATTAAATATGTGTGTTTCGTCTCAAGGTAACGTTTCTCACCTCCATCGCCAATCAGCCGCATTTGTACTAAAGTGGGATCCTCGTTGTGGTCTTCGAGGACCGTGTCATCGGTGACAGTCAAATCCTGAAAATGCATTAATTTCCATTATGTATAGAAAAGAGCGTAATTGAAATCGATCTCTAAACCGCCGCAACTGGAGTTACGAAACATTTTATTAATGATAACGTTTTTGTTAAAACTAAATAAAAGTTCAGACGAGGAGTTTAAAGAGTCATGTATATTCTCTGCTCTCTTTCCTTTTTCTTTCTTCATTTATATTTTTCACTATTAATACGCCAGAGTATCATAATTATTTGCTAACAATACGAGTCGAAAGGCTCAATTATTTCGCAGGTTCGTCGATCTCACGAGTTGATTCCTAACGGTTCCTAACGATTGATACACATCTATGGGTGTTAATCGATTTCGATTCTTCCGAGAAACTTCGTGAATCACTCAGCCAGTCGCGAGGCGTACGTCTGCCAATTCGCGGGTCAGAGGTCGGCTGATCGACGGTCTGGCTTCTCGTTAAGACCCGTCACGATCGACGCCTCTCTTTGTCAGACAGTGCGCTTAACTGATCAGCGACGAGACGGAGGCGTCCGTCTATTGCGAAACGTCGTGCGAGCCAATGTGCGTTTGCGATGCAAGTCATTCGTGTATGTCGACGCGCTTTCCGGCGAAATCAATTTTTGCTGTCTCGCTCGTTGACGGTATCGTGAGCATCGCAAGGGAATTGATATTTTTCTACATTCATATCAAGGCATCGCCAATGTGAAACGTCTAATCGGGTGAGCAAAATTTTGATAGAACATTACGTAAATGGTAATTATCGAGAGATACGTTTGCAAAGAAGTCTGTTGGAAAATTCTTCGGGGAAAACGTGAAAGAACCGACGCGGACGACGCAAGAACATTCGTTTGATACGTAGGAATAGAGCTCGCGATTACGCATTCATATTAATTCATCACGTAGAGTCTGCATAATGGATGGCGGTATATGTTACTCATACATTTTGATGTTCTTTGCGATATTTCATTACGGTCTTTCGTCCGTGAGATCGAGCCACGACGGAGAATATTCGAATAAACTCCAACAAGACAAGCGATTCGATTCCCGCGCGATGCTTTTGAGAAATATTCGCGACAGACGTAGTATATACAAAAGGAATGAGGAAACGAAAAAGAAAAAGCTCGCGAGCGACAAAAGCTTCCTCAGACAACCCAACCGATATTTTATGTTCCTTCGCCCTTCGATCTCTGCACCTTTTCTGGAACGTTTTCTCGTCGCCGACTATTTCAGGGATTTAGTTTTCCAATAGGAATGCCGTGCCAGTGCCAGGATAAATTATCGGAAGCTTTCTCGCTGAGAAGCAAGACGAGGGGGATTACTTTCACGACGATGCGAGTCTGTCGTTCGTTCTTCCATCTTAAGATGTTTAACGGTAAAAACGATGAAAATACCGGACGCGAGCGGAGAAAGAAATTGGATATCGCTCGAGCCGCTTCGAGGTACGATTATATCTTTCTTTGGTACGTTACGATAAATCAACGCAAATTTATGACTCGTCGCAAACTTTAACGGATGTGACGTGCAAAATCGTAAAGAATATATCACGATTATCACCTTCGCGAGACTCATGAGAAAGAGTGAGGAAAAGTGTTTAATTTGATGAGACAGGTGACTGTGAGAAAAGAACTCGCGAAATATGAGCCAAATTAAATTTCGTTCAATATTACACATAAAAATGACATTTAGATCCTCATAATTCTCTCTGCTGCACATATACGCCGATAACAGGTTTACAAAAATAGTTTGATAAACGTAGAGATCCAAGCGTACTAGACTCGACTTTAATAATTGTTTTAAATTAAGCTTAGCAATTAAAAAGTGTGTCATCTAATTGCAGCACTGTCGCTGAGATCCCTCCCTTGGATCTTTAATAACTTTTCTAATTGTCCTCGATGTGAATTCGCTGAGATGAAACAGACGTACAAAGAGTCGCTGAAACAAAGACACGAGATTGGTCGAGAGAGCAATTTGGACTTGCCGGTTTGTCCATAAGCTGATACCGCGAACCGCTCCTTCGAACTTGTCTTTTTTATATTACATATTAAATGGCAAATAATCTCTCGATAAGTATTGTCGAATCAAGGATCGGATTGCAAGTCAACCGATCATGAAACGAACATTCAGCCGTCGTAGGATCGTTTCAACCTACTGATAACGCATCGCTACTTATTATCTGACCGCTACTTATTGTCTTACCTTGGTGGACTCGTTGTAACCGACGATCACGGCTGTGTACCATTGTGTGGTGCCTTCCGCGCGATAAACTTCGACCCTGAAACCGACCAGGACGCTGGGCGTAGTCAGCAGGATCCTCTGGCCATCCTGCATCTCAGCCCATCTCCTAACGGCGTTTCCCCAGGGCATCGTGCCCTTAGTCAGCTCCCAGTCCTGCTGCAAAGAGGAGCAAAAAGAGACCGGGGTTGAAGCTTCGTCCGTGGAACTTGATTAAGAGAGGAGCGGACCGTTCCTTCCACTCGCAGAAGCTGCCCACGATTTCGGAAAGGAAAACGAGGAGGGAGGAAAAATCCGCGCAATTTGATAAAAGATAACAAAAGGGCTGAGAGAACTTCATGGAGGGCTGAGAGCGCAGGATCTGCTGCCCACGCTTTTTAAAAAGTACGTCTCTTGATTGTGCTTTATCGCTGCACTTTATCGTTTTATTTATGCTCTCAAATTACGATTTATAAGTTTAATAAGAGTCCGGCTCAATTAATTCGTTATCTCAAGTTTCAAAGTGCTTCGTACAAAGTAATTAAACGTCATTAAGAAAGTACGAGTAATACTTGGAAAAATTCAGTGCCTTGAGTCCTTATAAAATGTTGTGCGAACATGAAAATTAGCTTTCGAGGTATTTATTATCGAGGCATACTATGAAAAGCGACATTTGTATGTCGTCGTCAAATACTGAGATTTAATTTTTTATTTTCACAACAAAAACATCTGGAATGCTTAGAATTTCGCTTCGCTAAATTTGTGATTCCGTTATTTGTTTTGACGTGGTGAACGTTTGCCTCGCGAAAATATTCAAACCATTTTATTTAACTCATAAATGTGCCCGCATTCGAATATACGTTCATCGATCACTGCTGTTAGCATCCTTGAGTGCTAAAAACGTGAAGACAATGAAGATAACGCTCGTGAGAACAATGCGCTAATAGCCGAAATATCAAATCTGGCCGACCGGAATCCAGAAACGTCATTCATTATGCGATCAATAACCGATGCCGGGATATTTTATTCACACGCGTAAGAATGGCGTCTGTCGAAAAATTAGATTCGATACGACAGAAATTAGCATTCGAAAATTTAATATCCTTTTATTATCGGATTCCGATAATTTCCAGTAAATTCGAGTGTCAGTGGAAATTCGGCATTGAGAAACGTTAATAATGTCGCCGTCTGGCTTCACTGGCCATAAATCATCAAAAAATTGCAACCGAGTGATATATTTCATTGATCGTGCAATCATATCGGCAAATGAAATTTTCTACGACGTGCAGAAACGCGTGACGACAGTTTACAGTCGCGAACGCTTTTCCACGCATTCGCATACGCTTAGAAAAATTCGAATGATATAATAACGTGTGGGGGCTTTCTCGAGAGGCAATCACAGAGGTTCTCGGAGAGCGATAACGGTGAATTTCGCCCTTTTTTCCGCGATCGCTTTTCCCGATGACTGATGCACGCTCGAGCGAGCGCGCCGTTCGCGTGCGTGTCTCGTTACGTCACCGGCGAGCAGTTACGTCAGACGCGTGTTATGTAATCGCGGCGCGCAGCGTGACGACGCGAGGCGCGTTAATGGCAGTAATACAACGGCAATTAGAACATTATTACCGAAGCGTCGAGAGCACTTAACGTTCGCGTGGTAGTCGTGAAACGCGATTCGCGAGACGAGCGCTGCGTAAGATCCCAGAGAGATCAATCGCTCTTCCTGTCGTGTTCCTCTAGAGCTGACTTGAGAATTCTGATTTACGACCGAAGATCCCGAAAGATCCCAAAAGCCACAGTTAACATCTCGAAATAGGAAAATGTCAGAGGCTTAACGAGATGTATGCATTAATGGAGAGATCTGTCAGATTTCTGCCGAGTGGAAGATATTCCTAGATTTGTCCGCAATAAACAATATTAGCGAAAAGAAATCGCAATCGAGCTGAATCATCCAACCAGACACTGACGGCCACGACCTCGCCGACCTGGGATTACATTACGATTCGACCAGATTTAATGGACGGAACGAGCTTAACTTTGTTTCCAAGCGTTATTATCTTACATCCGCGGCGATCTGCATATTTTTTTCCAAGTTTTCTCGGTTGTTCCTAGAACCTTCATTAACCGAATGAATCGAGCGGAATAAATGCTCGCAGGACGAAGAGGCAATTCCGCGCAGTCGTGAAAGGAGTTACCGATATCGATAATTACCTCGCGAGGCCGAGAATACGACGTGCAGCTCAAACGCGATGCACTTTGCAAGCTGATACCTCTGGCATTAGCTAGAATCCGTTATCGTTGCGAAGTGCAGACTGCAAAGTATTATTATTAAATTAAATTAAAATTACGCGAGTTTTATTGAGCTTCCTTCGATACTGCTTTTAAATTTGACAAAACTGTTGCAGATATAACAAAGCTATAGAGGATACTATATTTACAGCTCGTCTGAACATCGACATATCGCGAAAACGTCACGGATGTATCAAGTTAACTCCGTGATCGTTTCTCATCAAAAATTCTTGGGATTTCCTTCTCCAACATCTGCATTTTCCATAGATATTTCCATAGAAATGTCCGCCACCGAGACAGAAGGAAAATAATGCTGATTGAAAAGCTTCCGACTCGACGATCGTGCACTCACAAAAGTCACGCTAAGCGAGATGTCGTCCAGATAAGAGCACTCGAGAGATGTGTGTCATGCAACGCGTTTAGATGCGCAATATTCCTCGTGGCTGAATTATCGTCGAAGTTATCTTGACGTGGTGCGTGTGCCGCTTCGTATTCTGCGTTTCTCTCGATCTCTCGTCATAAACGAGAATGCTTGCAATCGCGATACATAGAAGCGTCGTTCTCGGCTAAGCTCGTTTGTGACTATTGTAGTCATTCCGTGCGCGCGTTTCGGAAGATATGCCTGTTTCATCACCGCGAAATGTAATCGATGGAAGATTTTGCGCGTCGCACGTGCATTCGTCGCGCCACCGACTCGCAAAACATGTTTTCCATCCGTTATCGTCGAGAGCTAACGCCGAATAGAGAAGCAGCGTTCGTCTGGACATGTGCACCAATTACGTGGAAACCAGCGTGGAGGATCGGTCTCGGGGTCGATTAGATTATCGGTCTGATCGCTGAATTATTCGTACAGGCGGCAACTCGATTCGAGACTGTCATTTGTAACAGAGGGGGAAAGAGAGATCAAACCGCCTTCTTTATTTATGGATTATACAACCCCACACGACGAACCGCTCATTCGAGCAACCTCCGTTGCCACGGATTTCTTTTGCACCGACCGACTCTGCGATCGTATTCACGCAGTTTTAATACTCGCCGCGACTGCGATGAAATTTTCAAGCAGAATTTCATTCGCGGTGACCAAGTCGATGTGTGTATACCCGGCACAGAGTTCCCCCTTGAGTTTAATTACCATATCAAACACGAGAAGCGAACATAATTCTCTCCACGGTAAATATTGAAGTTGTCGTTGTACCACAAGAAATATCTGTTTTAATTAAAATTATTGCTACGAAGAAGTAATACCGCGCCGGACTGCCGCTCTCTGTTGACATTAATTCATTTATGCGATGTGTCTCCAAAGATACAGATTGCATGTATATTATCATGTGTCGCGCGATTTTATTCCCGGGAAAGAAATATGGAGATACCAAGTGTATTAATTGTGTACAGCCGTTCCATCCATCCATCCAGTTGATAACGTTATTCACGTTATCCACAAAGATTGACTTTTGCGGATGATGCTTTCACGTTTCGCGACGCGTTTGTTTCCTCAGCAAACAATGCAGATTCGAGAGGCTTGCTCCTCGGAATTCCTCCACGATTGTTCGCGCGTCCTCTTTCGAGCAGGCCTCTCGCTTGTCAGGCGACTAAATATCTCTCATGAAAATTATCGGTCGGAAAATCACGTGCCGCGCCGGTGTCGGGTGTTATCGTTCTATCACGCGCCGCGAATCCTCGTTAGCAGTTCTACCACGCGCCGGCTAATTAATTAAGGAGTCGCTTAATTAAGAACGCGCCTGCCATTAATCGTGTTGCGTTCGCTGTACGATCGCGAGGCAGAAGTGCCTGCCAGACAAAATGGCTACAGGCAGGTGACTGTCATGAAATTTAAATTGAAAGACGCGGCAGATGTGCTGCTATCGGTAAACTTCATTTCCACAATTCGATAATGGATCCGCTAATCTGGTTGGTCTCCGATACCGTAATTTTCGACGTCTGTCTGATCGAAGCGATACTTGATTGTCACGTAACAACTCGGTTGCAGAATCATTTATAGAGTTGCACTTCGTAACTAAATATTGCACGGATGTAGCTCGCTTTGTCGAAAATCAAGATTTATTTTAATAACAAAAACTTCTCGTGGTAAATCTGAAGCCAATATAATACTTCCTGAGCCAAAATGTCGGCGAAAGCGCAAGTAATAATTCAATGCAACGTTTTTATCTTGATATTAATTATCCTGGTAATTAGGCCGCGAATAATTAAAGTTGTGGAAGATTTAAAACTTCTATAATATTCATCTAGAATTCTTACATAATTCGATTGAAACTTTATTGAAAAGTTAATCGGAACCCGCAATTAGAGTACAATTAGAGTACAATTGGAATTAAACGGAGCTCATACTGACATTTCACGTATCTTTGGAAACTCGCTCGTTCGACTCATCAAAATGTGATTTAGCAAATTCGATTGCAGATGAAATCACTACGATACGATCGCTCATGCGTTCTAAAACGAAACAACATTAATTCCCAAGACAAGAAAGGCCAATAAAAATCACAAACTCTCTCTGTTGCAGTAAGCAAGCGGTTCTCGCGACGGCGAGATTCCAGCGTTCTTACTTCTTGCTCGAGGATCGCGCGAGGGTATGAAGCCGCGCTTGGCCAAGGACCGTTAGGCAGAACGGGAATATGTTGGCGCCTCGTCTTGGCCGTTCTCCAACGTTCCCCGATAATCTTGCACGCGTGTTTGCTACCAACGCGAGTCGGCAAGCGACACCGTCTGCAAGGAGACAGCTACTGCCAGCGATTACATGGGCGCCAGCAAATCTCCCTTAGAGATTCAAGGGATGATTGAAAGGATTGATACAAGTCGCTCGTATTAAACATCAGCATTTTGATAATAAACTTTGGACATCCAACACATGCCCGAAATTAAACTCGAACTGTTCTAAAGCCGCATCTTTATTACGAATAAAAATAATATCAGATGTTTCTGGATTTTTCGAGTAAAGAGATGAAGTCTAGATGAAATGATTCGTTGCAAATATATGCCTAAAAGCTTGCATCAAAGATTACAAGTTAGAAAGAATGGGATTTGACCGATCGAAACATTGTCTGCAGGTGTCGATTGATCAAATCCCGATCCCCGATCGCAATCTCGGTAATCTCTAATGATCCGATGCAGACCAGACTTAACGTAAGCAGAATCGCTTAATCCCCGAGAGTGTAAAGGACGCAGTTGCAGCCGTTAGCGGCGCCTATGCTCTGCCGACAAGAGCAACGAGAGCAAAGCGAGAGCGACGTCTCTGATGCGTCCTGCGCGCGCGCGCACGCTAGGTATGCAGCGCGGATGCTGCGAGGAGAAAGAACCCGTTGCATTTATAGTTCAGGGTCAGCACACTCGCGCGCAACTTCGCCTTCGGACGAATTCGGCCCTCCCCTTCTCTACGTCGTTTCTCTCCCCATCCCCCTCCGCTTTCCTGTTCTTTTTCTTTTTTCCCTCTTTGTAGTGAACCGCCGACTTTCTCCTTTTCCCGCGAGGAGAACGCGAGCACACCAATTCGCAGCTGACAGTGGAGATCTATGGTCGCCCGCGAAAGAGATTCCTCTTGTTAAGGCGAGAATCGATTTATTGCGAAGTATAAAACGAACTCGAGGAGACGTGGAGACGTGGAGGCCTCGTGGACCACTTTGTCTGTCAGAGCACGAAATAAATTCAATGTTCAAAGGATTGCCTTTTTCAAGTTGCAACCATAAACGGTCTCCTACGTTAAAATTGTTGGACCGTTGAAATAAAGCTATTAAACTGAAAAGTGAATCTTATATGTCAATATCGCTATCTTACTGATGATCCCTGTTGCAATCGCGTTTTTATTAATCGTATTATTTTCCAATGATTCAAGTAATTCTCTCCGCTACTTGATTCTCCGCACCGAAATACCTCTCCCACGAAATTTCCCCTAAGAAAACTTTGGCGCCGACTCTTCCAACAACTTAACCGGGAAAAAGCGCGAGATTCCTCGTGCACGGGTCAGGTCACGGAGGTAATTCGTCTTGTTTGAGATCGGCTGGTCGCACACCGAGTCGCACACAAAGCGAGCGAGGAGCTGAAAGCCGAGGCACACACCTGAACCTGACCGTCGCGCTGAAAGTTCCCGCCGCACGTAAACGACTTACAACCCCGTCCCGTCGTCCCGGAACGGGGAAAAGTTTTAACGGTAAAAGTTTCCCCGGTAGTTTAATTACTTGGAAACAATTCCGCGCCGCACAACTCCACCACCATCCCGTGTAACAGAAGTGCGGCAACTTCCGCAGCGGTCGCACGCACACACGCAACCCTCTCCCCGTCCCTGTCCTGCTTCCCTCGCGAAGAGGAATCGGCTGATCGATTTATTATCTGGACCGAGTGACCAGCTTTCCTATCTCAGAGTCTGCTTGCTTGAGGGCGTGAAAATTCCTACATGAGCAGTCCATTTTTTCGTTAATAAATAAAATATAACTGGAATTCACTCAATGGAAAAGTCGATTAATACGACGCGCGGGGGTCAAAAGTCGGAGATAATATCGAAGTTTATTAATCGCATATTAATCCGCAGCGCGAGACTTTATCTCGTGTTTCTAGCGAGAGATCGATTACGTCGTAACGGATCGCGAAAGGAATGAAAAATGGAACAATAAAACAGGTAAATTATTTAGCGCTTGACCATTCGCTCGCGGACTTGAGCGCACTCGAGATTTACCAACAGTCGCGATAATATGGCAAATGAGCTGCAATGAATCAGAACATTCGATTACAATGGAGATAAAATCTCTGCCATCGTTTCGACGATGATGTATTAGCGAACGAAGTCGTGCATGTGTTACAATCGCGATAATAAGATTTCCAGTTTGAGAAGAAATTATTCCGGCGCGTGAGAAGTTAAAAGTTCGGCACATCCGCGCGTGTGATTCCCGCACACTGTCTTACATATATACACATATACAGAGGCATACACGCGAAAGTGAAACGGGCAACCGAGTCAAAGTTCGAGCGCACGTCTTCTAGCCGGCAAGTGCAGTCGTCCAAGTGGAGCTCTTACAGGAAGTTGGACAACGAGTCCCGTGAAAGATTACTCACAGCGAGCCGAGAGGAACTCCGTTGCCCCGGTGGTGTCAGATGCGCCAATGGCTCCGGAACTTGTTCCCTAACTAAATTCCATCGCCCCTAACGAAGTAAGTTTCCAGTCGTGAAGCGGAAGTGGCCGACGCCACCACCCGCGAGCGCATGCCGCTTCGCGTTCGCCGATCGCGTGGGCTCTAAATCGTTCTGACGATCTTCTGATCGCGTCTCGCGCGTGAAACCTGCACTATGCCGTGGCGGCGAGGAAATCGGGAAGGAAATTGGATAACGGATTGCGTCGCTGTAGGTTGAACAGCGGAAATTGTCATTGTGCATGCACTCGCGAACTTTGCGATTTTCACGTAGTACCTTCACTCATTTCTACTCGCGAAACAGCACACTGCTTAATGATTAAAAAGCGATTGGAGCAATCGTTTCTTTGCTAAGCAAGATCTTGTTTTGTTACTTTGAATTTAGCGCTTTTATTATACAATAAATGGTTTTATGTTACTTTGTATAGACTTCAGGAATAAACAAAATATTATTTGATGATTATTTACTGTGTTATGCGTTATGCCAGATCTGTCGCGTTGGTTGGTCTCGAACAATAGAATCTAATTTGTGATACTTACGGTGAACGGTTTCAGCTTCGAGTAGTCGACGAAGTCCAGTTTGCGATCTTGCATAAACTCGATCGGCATGGCGTCTTCGTGCAACTCGGCACGTGCCACGAGAGGATAGAAGGTCTGGAAATAAGCGTGTGAATCTCAATGCATGATTATGCAACCGTTCTCGTGAAAGTTCTCATGAAAGAACAGTAACTAAAAATCAATAACTAAATATGATAAAAGCCAAATAACCATCTGCCGTATTTGGATAACAGAGATATATTTTAATATTATTAATATTTTTTAAAAAAGCATAGAATTTTCCAGAAAAATTGTCTGACCTGATATGTACTCAATTTAAACACAAAATCAATTGTTATTTAAAAAATAGAAACAAAGCTAATAATATTAATTGTTACAATGGTTTCCTTTTGTGAGTTTTATAGCATTTTAGTCTCAATTTTAGAGTCTCGCTATAAAAAACTGCATAAAAACTTAATATTACATAAATATATAATTTTTGCATCAGTGGATCTTTACGATGTAATTAAACTTGCTCAATCGAAGCATAAAAATTTTTCAAAAAGCCAAGCAAATGAAACGCAGCGATCTGTTTAATGCCGATCGAATTGTGTCGATCGTAAAATTTATTCAACGAGAATGGAAAATCCGGTATTTCATTAATTAACCACGAACGAATTAATATTCGAATGGAATCGGGAGCATTCCTCAATTATCATCGATAAAATATGGAAGATTTGCATTAAAAATGATACAACCCGTAACAATTTCTGTGTATAATGCGTAGAGAGTTATACGTGACAGATTACCGCCGAAATTTCACGCACATTGTTTGCGCGAGTCTGATGGAAATCCGTTGCCGCATAATCTCTACGATTTACGTAATATCCAGAAGGTTGAAAAGTTTTTAATGTAATTTATAATATATTGTGAATGCGAGCAAAAAAAAGAACTGAAATAATGCATATGGAAACTCATTTATAGCGTGTCATAAATTTCTTATACGTTCTATTAATTCTTTAGCTATTTAAAATCAAGTTGATGAAGAAGAAACTGGAATAAATAATGAAGTAAAAAATGTCTATCTTTCTTAACATTCGAGAGGGAGTTTAAATCTATATATTCTTTAACTCATAAAATATACATAAAAAATAACATTAAAGTATAACGACTGCTCGTGTGGCAAAGTGACCGTTGACTTGACGTTAAAAGCAAGCAGATTAATCAAAGTCGTCGAAAACGGATTTACTAATACATTATTTGTAAGAGTTTAATTATGCTTACGAGTGCTGGCCAAGCAACAGTGTCGGCGACCGCCGTGGCACCTCTGAGTGGTTTCCCGTTAATGCGGTGCTGATGGTGATTATTGTTCGCGTGATTGTGATGATCGATGGGGATGAGACTGGCGTGCTTGGGGTCAGGTCGTTCAGCCCAGTAGAGACCGCGTTCAATGAGAAAAAAAGAGAACACCGCATCCCTGTGTGGCGACAGCCACTCCCTCCTCTGCCACTCCACGTCGTCGTATTCTACCAGAATCTGTAAGCATACGATATCGAATATATGTATAACAGATGCATATTATCTATTAAAATAATTAATAACATACGAACTTCTATAATAAATTTTAGAATTTATTTTAAAGAAGCTTACTTTCGAAATCGATAGCAGTACTTTCGATATAAACGAATGTTCATTTTTCTCAAGTTATTCTATAATCATAATTGATAAAAATTTATACTAATGTCTCCAAGACTGATAAACGCAGAAAAATTGCACACTTCGAACAATCTTCGAACAAGCAAAGAGAGAATATTTGATTCCCTGCGCGCGAATAGTTTCTTCGATAAGCAGAATTACGAGAACGATTGGTGCTTTTAGGTTTTAGGTGACGCAACAATGTATGCCCACGAGGGTCTGTTGTTAATTGGAGGTTTTCAAAATAGCAGGTGCTATGTACGGGATGAAATCCGTGTAGATTCTATTTATTCCGCGGAATCGCGGAGGGGTTAAGGATTAAATTGCTCTCGACGATGAGCGGTTATCATGCGATGCACGGGGCGGGCCTCTTCCTCAGCCATCCGAGTAACAACCGTCGAGTTAATTATCGGTGTCTATTATCGCGATATTCACGCGTGCCATAATGCGTTATCGAGTCTCTCGCTCGATTCTCCAGAAAGGCACGCAACGAATGGCGTGGCCGATGGATTGTCTCGTGTACGCCGTATAATACACGCGGAGAAATGGGAGGTACATGGGAATGGCGCAATTAATATGTATTATTCATATCCCCCGGCTTGGGGCGGAAAGTGCAGGCTGTCAGGATAACGAAGGGTCAGGACTGCCGGGATGTGGTAGGATCGGCATGCTCGGTTTACTCTCGGGCTTTGTCAACGCGACCAGATTCAAATCCAGTGACGAATGGTCGTTTCGTGTTCCGCAGTCCCCGCGCATGCCCTACTTTAGTCAAAAAATAATTAAATAAATATCTCGGTCGTGCTTTCACCCATAGGTAATTTTCGACGTTAAACAGAACGACGAAATGCAGATACCATGCTTGGGACACCCTGCGATACCCTCTCTGTACGCAGGGGTCATCGTAATCGTAAGGGGAGCGCGTGACTCGATGCGGTCACGGTGTGTCAGCCAATTAATTGATAAATCAACATTTACGAGCGATACGCGCTCGTAGAAATCGCCGCGTCGCAAATGCAAATACTTCGTTCAGGTGTACGTCCAGTGCGTGTGATTCGCAATGTGCTGTAATTAACCGCGTGCGAGACATACAATAAAGCACTCCGGTTCCATTGTTTCAGGCATGGCCGACAAATAGGCGATTCGTATGAAAATAAAGAAAATTAAAAAACAGGCTTCTCTCTCGGAGTAAAATATCACTGAAATAAAAATATTCAAAGAGATATCGTGGAATTTCCGTAAATTCAGGCAATGACTCGATGCAGTCATTACATAATTATACTTCAACGCATTTGCAGTGGTCTCAGGTTCTCCGTAATAAAACAACAAGTCTGAATCTGCGTGGCTATAAGAGATTAATCGGTATCGCTGAAAAAAATGAGTTACTCGGACTCGGACTTGGTTTTCTCCGTACCGTGGCACCAATAATTCGACGACCGGTCATTATTAATCGAACGCGCAAGAAACATGAGGTTGGCAAGCAAGCGAGGGGGGGGGGGCGCGGTTTCCGGGTACGCGAGCGGAGCGTGACGGCGCATAATTGCGAAACGTTAATCGGTTAATTAATAAGTAAATATCTACGAGCGCAACAGCCGTTAATAATTGCTGGGAGAAACGCGGCGCGCCGTGCCTCGTAAACGATACATGGATGATTAATAATAACGCAATCTCGCACGCGTGCGCCCCGCTTCGCGTTTAATGGCGCTACTTCCGGCACGCAATTCGGCGGGGTATCGCCGGGGTTATGTCAAGAATTGTAATCCGTCTTCAGGAATCTCTTTCGTATTTCTTCGCCCGCGTTGCCCGCGTCCTTGCTCAAATTGCTCGCGCATCAAAGATGCCACCCGGACGTAGGGAAGGAGGCGGCTCCTTCCGGTTTATTAAGAATTCACGTCGAAACGCCGCACAGTGGGGTATTTGTCCGATTTAGCTGGCCAAAAGTCTTTTGTTTTTCAACAAATTCCAATTTCTCATTAATACTTGATTTTTCGCACTGTTGTATGATGTTAAATATTTTTGTTCGAGTTAATATTTTGACCCCGGATGGTCCTGCAATTTAATTGGAAAATGTCATCTGTAGTGTTTTATTCTACAATATATAAAACACAATCAATTATAATATCGTATAATGATCTTATGTTTATAACAATAAAAAGAATAACCGCGAGATTCCGCGGCTATTCTTTCTATTATTATAAACATAAGACCTTTCTCTTTATATTAATATAAATATAAATGCCGGGACGTACCCTGAAGTATGATAAATTCCTTCTAGTTATATTAAAATTGACTTTATAATTAACCTAAACATGATATTTTTCAATCTGCTTTAAGATTATCCATAATTAATCACTTTCAACTGTAAAGATACAACTTTTGAAAATCGGTTATCTCAAGAACGCCGAAGAAACATACGTTTTACTGTTACAGATGCTCCAATTCTGATTGATAGAATCGTTGCATAGCAACGTTGCAAGAAGCAAAAATGGCATATTATTAACTCTCTAACTATTTATCTTTACCAGATAGCAATTTGTTTATGTCTAGAACAGATTTAACGAAAGTGACTTTTGGCCAGCTAAATCGGACAAATACCCCACTGTGCGCCGGCGGCTGTCGCAGATATTAACAGTGAACTGGAAAATTGCAAGAATGACAATTTCGAGGATTGTCAATCTTGTTGCTCGTATACTGCCAATCCGTTTTTAAACGCTTACGGGCGAATATCGTTATAGTGGTTTTACTGGGTGGGACTTTTTGTTGAACTTAACGGTCTCTTTGATATTGCATGAAATTATAGGCTTGGCTTACGCTTCCTTTACGAGTCTCCACTCTATAATTAATCAGTGTACGGGAGCAGACAATTATTTTATCTTGCGATACTGCAAAGGTTCTATGACTACATTATATTTGCAAATGATTGGGTATAACGCATGCTATTATCCGGGTTTTAACAGAGTCAAAGTTTGCCTTGGGATTCTAACGGCGCGTGATGAAAACTTCATTCGTGTAGACCGATCGATGCGAGCAATGCATTGCGCGTCTACTGTGGTAATAAGAAAATCATTATCTCTCATTTCGTTTGAATAATGAAGGTAATAAACTATATTACATAGTACATATTTTGATTGCTCACTACTTTATAGTCAGTTATTATAGCATAATAACTTTCACTAATTTTGTAGATAGGCCAGACGAGAGAGAGTGAATGAAACAAAATTATTAACACGATATATATAGTAATATACCAATGTTCAAACTCTATTGCTCATAGACGACGATAATAGGTCTTGAAACAACCATTACCCTCATTTTTTAAAAACGATAACTTTGACTAATCTTCCTAAAAACTTACACAAGTAAAAAAACTCCGCTAATGCCAACGTTTGATGTAATCCCTACCTGCACGGACATTGACGAACGGAGAACTGTCATTCCCTACTTTTTTGGAATGGTGACCACCATTGCCGGATTGCCTTCAGCAATCCGCTGAAGAAATCCGTTAAGTCAATGAAAAAAGAAATGTGATCAACCCTCAACAGAGATAAGCTTTGTTCAAGCAACGCAGCATCACTCTCGGGATGAACTCGAGCAAACCAAGAGGTCAGCTTTCAGGCGGGAAGTTTCATGAGGACGACCTCAGTAATCCCAGGACTATCCAGGCGTGCAAGAACCCCAAAGCGCAAGGACGATCGCTCGGCCATCCGCATCCCTGGCGGACTCCGGGGGTGGTGGCGATGTTCCCGGTATCGCAGTTGGTTTCGGGGGATGCTTACCAGAGGGCAATACCTCTCGGAGCGGAGGACCATAATGGCCGCCAAGGCTGCTAGGCTCCGCCCCCGGCGAACGCAAAGCACCGCCCAGATGGTCTCCCAGGCAACCATCAGGTCGGCCATTTTGTCGTCACGACCTACCACAACCTTCTCCTACGACCATGGACGAATGATCTCCCTCCACCGCAGCTAAACTCCCCTACTTTCCCGTTGCGACGTTCTGCCCCCCTCAGCCCTTTCCTCGCTCTCTCCCACTCGCGAGCAGCTCAGTGTGGTACCAGACCCGTACATGTTCCAGAAGTAGATTAGGAACTGGGCGGCTTCGTTCTACTAATCATCGCCAGCATTCGGCAGTGTCGGATAAATAACAACGATAGTAATAACAGTAACGGATAGAACAGAGCAGGAAGACTTGTACACAAAAGCCTGGCACAAGTTTGACAATCCTGGATCTCATGGAGAACACAGTCACTTAAACGAGATCTAATGTCGCTTATGTTTGATTAGCAAATTGATCATATTTCTGGATTAATGAGCGGAGCCATCGTTCTGGTCTGCAACGAGAACGCTCGCGTTAGCCAAGCATCAATGAACAACGTGAAAGTTGCCTAATGAGGTCGTGTAGCGTTGGAATGTTATAAATCAGAATGTACAGTATAATAAAACGTTTACGTCGCAATGGTGTAATAACATAATATACAATAATTATCCGATACACGCGATAATGCGGCGTAGTGCGCGCTAAACGAATAACGGCGCTAAATACCGACACGTAAAAATAAAGGAGCGGACGTGCGATCGTTCGCGCCTGGTGAAAACCTTTTATTATTATACGTTGTGTCGAGACTCTCTTAGCAGTGAGAGGAGAGACGAGGGTATTTTACTACGCTCTTAATATCAAATCACTCCATGATGTGAAATCATATGAGGAACCTAAGAACTCGCAGCAACAAGTATCACCAAGATGTGCAGAGAAAGGAAGGAACAGATATTGCAATTTCTCTGATACATTTTATTTTTTTTATAATTAATTAGAATCTATAATTAATTCTACATCAATATAATTAATATAATTAAAATTTATAATAATCTACAATATAATTAAAATCTAAAATATATCAATTCACCTTTTTAATTATAAGCTAGATTTTTAAGAAACAAAAATTAATTAATAAATTGTCATGGCAGAAACACTCAGAATTCGCTTAATGAATATGTATGGATTTTGAATGTTAGTAAATAATCTTAAAGCCATTGAATATTTTAACGTTATTATTTGTCTGAATAATTGCTTGAAGATAGCTTGGGTACTTGTTCTTTTCTGTTACATAGTCCGTACCCAGGAAAAACTAAAATAAGAAATAAGCGACCTGACCTGCAATATTGATCTGCATGATAACTTGATTATGTTACACTCCGTACGGGTTGCGCGTAAATCTCATAGTTTTAGTAACGCAGGAAATAAAAGTTTCCAGTGCTTTCGCGATTTCAATCATTACATTCGTGATAAGAATGATATTTATAGAAGTTACTTTAAAATGCAAGTTATTTTCGTCATACACACTCGTCGATTCTCAACTCTATTACTATTCAATTCTCTTTCTTTTGCAATCGCAGTTTGTTTATATGATGTACAATACTTTCTACATTTGAGTGATTCATTTGGAAAATGCGAATCAGTTTACCTTTCCCGCGTGAAATCATTTCGCTAACTATATGCAGGCAATCTTTAACGACGCTTGCTTATCATGAAATACAAAATTGGAGGATTGGAGACACGTCAGTCTGTCTAGTTGTCCACTCCGTTGGTTTTTAATGCTTACTCACTATGTTACCTCTCGTGCATGCAAATGTATTCATGACTATGACGTCATGGATGACAATGAAAGATAAATCATATCGTTAATAGAAACGCAACTGCAATGCGACCGGCAAATGATTTTCCAAAAGTGATAACATAACGTAGCGAAAATGAAGGCTGAAATACGCAGGTAATTATGCGACTTAATTCACGTTGATGACATTTTTTATATGGAATGTCGAATATCAAAGATACGTTTGTGGCAGGCAATTCAAAAATAGGTTGCACAGTCACGACACTTTTCCGATGGAAATGCAAATGAATTGCCATTGTCGATAAAGAGATCGCGAATTCACCGGTGCGTCGTAAATTACGCATTTTAATTCGTTCAGTGCGCTTTCTGCGCGCGATTTAATTTCACGATTTAATTCGTCGCGATCGTCAAACGCCGCGACGCACATTTTAAACAACGGCTAGAGGCACGAACGAGTTTTCACAAAAATACTCGTGTTACATCGCGCGAACGCAGCCAGCTTTTCAATCAATTCGTTTCGGGTAATGAAAATGATTCGATTAATGTTCGTAGATAGCAAAACGCCGTGTAACAAGGTTATTAAAACGAACGACAGACCTTCATCTGGTTAAAACAACGTGTGCCTCATGCACTCGAGTGCCTGCGAGTCGAATCAACAAGTGGAACAAAAATTTCTCCGACGTGTCCGAAGCGACACGTCTACACGTTGCTCTGTCAATATACACTCGGCGTGACAAATAACGCGAAATATATTTCAGAATTATTTCGGGAAGAAAATCTTATGGAATACGAAATGAAAATCCATCTCATCGCGATCGTTTCAAACGCAAAAAGCTCGAGCAAACGAATGGTATGATTTAATTTAACAAAAAAGGCATATTCGCAGGTTCATGTTTCTTCTTTTTCTCTTCCGCTCATAGACAAAGATTTTGTGCAGTTTTCACAGTTTCTGAGAAGCAAATTCCCGGGGGCACGCGAATTCTCGTTGAATCGCATAGAATCTTTCGTTTCACACTGCCGAGAGAAAGAGAAAGAGAGAGAAGATTGACAGTTATTCGACAGTGCTGTGATGCTGGCGATAAACCGTTATCGTCCCGAATCTCTCACTGTGTCGTTAGGTTTGCTCTTATTTATCGCGTACGCTTATGTAAAAGTTCTCGAGTGCATAAGAGAACATCAGTGACGATGCACAATTCATCTGATATTTTTCACGATTTCTTGACGCTCCCGACCGATTGCCTCGAGTTTACGTTAACGTAAGGGTTTTGCTAATTTTGAATTTTACACTGAGCGTCGAATACATGTTAGCAAATACTTACACAATACAAATTACGTTAACAAATAATGTTAACAAATACAATGCACATTTCTGCATCGGTTTGTGTACGATATTTTTATAAACAAATTCTTAACGCGGAAACAATCGTCAATATTACGTCAAGTCAGCAAACGCATTTTTGTGGGGAAATTTATTTTAGTAGAAAATTGCGTAGTTTAAGTAAAAAATATTTTATTACAGTATTTATATCGGTTCTTAAGATATGCTTTTTGAGATGTTCGGCAAGTGGTATGCAGTTGTGTATTATCGATTGCGTTATAGGCCGCTATTTACCGTAATAGACCGTAATTCACCGTTTCGCAATAATCGAGGTATTTATTTCGTGGCATTCGAGTGCACCGCGCACTGCCGACGTCGATTATAATTTACGGAGCAGAACGCAACTGCGCGCGTCGAAACGACGATAACAGAAGAATGCTTTCAGCGCGGTATATACACGTCGGGTTATTTACACAAAAATCTCCATCATTTTGCCGGGAACAAAGGCCGCGCTCGTTCCATACGAGACCGAAATGGAGTCCCGGCGTCGCAGAGTGGAGATATATCTCGTCGCCCGGTGAGATTTCGTTTTCGTCGCGATGGAAAGAGGAAAGAGAGCGGAGATAAAGAGGGGAAAAAAGGCGGAAAGAGACAGGCAGTATTTTCTCGGGAAAGGGTAGCGCAGGAAATGCACGAGAGGATGGACGATCGGATAAAAAGCGCGCGCTCTCTTTCGCTTCTCTCTCTCGCGGTTGCGTGCCTCGCACGCGTAAATCCGCCAAGAGTCCGTGCGAAGCGCATCGAGCGAGCGCGAAGCGCATCGTGCGAGCGCGTTCTCGCATTCAAGCGAGAAAAGAGTGACACGCGCGCATATGCGTCGAGAGGAACGAGTGCGTGCATGAAACGCGAGCTCTATTTCGTTGGGAATGATGAGTACGTGAAAAGAGAGCGAAGGAAAGGGTTGAGCGAGTGAAAAGGAAAAAAAAGTGGGAAAAGGGAAAAAGAGAGAGAGAGGCGAACGGGAGAGAAAAAGAAAAAATTGCATACTTCTATGCAAAAGAACATTTTTTTTTACTTTTCGCGTACCTGATATCTTCCTCGTCTGCAATTTTCATGCTTCTCTCGGCTTCGGCATCTCTTTCTGTATCGCTAATATTTGATGAATCTATATATTCCGTTTTACGCAGAATGTAAAAAACGGTGACAGTAATATTGATCAAGTGTGACTTTGTATCGTATCTATATTTTACATATACAGGGTGTCCCGGGTTTTAACCGACAAACTGCGGGAGCATATTCTACTAGTGGAAATAAGAAAAAATTCTTATATCGAGTTTGCTTAGAAATGCTTTATTACAAAGTTATAAACCAATATTGAAAAGAAATATGAGATACGTAACAACGGATTTTTTCACAAAAATAAAAATTATGTACGCAATGATTTAGTGACGCATTTCAAAATGTTGTCCTTGCACATCGATACAAGCTAGACATCGACGTAGTACAGAATTTGTTACGGTACGACATTCCTGAAAATTTTGTTGCATCTCAGTAACTGAATTAGTAATTCGTTGCTTTAAATCTATCTGGTACTCTCCTGTTAGGAAATCTACGTTGATACTCTCGTACGGCAGCTCGTGCATTTCCGTCACAGAATCCGTACACGAAATGAATATCAGTGTATTCCTCATTTGAAAACACTTTTGGCATTCTGATAGTAATTGCTAGTTCACACGACGATTGAAATCTAACAGCTACTGTTGTGAAAGTAACAATCATACTGAATCGTTTCAACATAGTGAACATGAATACACGTGAATACACGTAACATAAACATCTTCGACCTTCCAAATTCTACACTATGTTCCGTTGTTACTTATCTCATATTTCTTTTCAATATTGGTTTATAACTTTGTAATAAAGCATTTCTAAGCAAACTCGATATAAGAATTTTTTCTTATTTCCACTAGTAGAATATGCTCCCGCAGTTTGTCGGTTAAAACCCGGGACACCCTGTATATATTGCATAATAGCCGTGTGAGAGAGAGAAATATACTAGTGCTTATTATTAAGCAATTGCTAATGCGGATAATGAATGTAACGCGTAAATGTATATATGCATTTCAGATATAATATATTATTCTATATTATCCATCCATTATAAATCATCATGCAACATAGACCGATAATTTTAAACTATATGTGCACGAATATCCTCATAATACCAAATCTTATTATCATTTTCACATTATTCCTATAAATTCTAATTGTTCATCTTTCTCAATCTCTCCCTCTCTCTATCTCTCTCTCCTTTCTTCTTCAATTCATCATCCCTCTACTTTCCCGCGTGCACGTTTCTGACGCAAAGCTCGCACTCCTTCGTGAAAATAGGCCGCATGCAGCGGAGCGCTCGATTGTAGAGTGCACGAAGAGAATCGCGTCGGTGAGCGCAACGTTGCGTGTATACGTACATATGCGCAGTTTCGTGAGAGGTAACAAGCGAGTGAGAGGCAGAAATGAAGAAGCAGAGAGAAAGAGAGAGAGAGAGAGAGAGAGAGAAAGATAGAGAAAGACACCGAGAGAGACGAAGGTAGCACGAGGACAAGAGCCGCGCAATGTTGGCTAGTGATGGTGACCTCTTTCTAGACCTGCTTTGCCAGTAGCGAGTAGTTGCGCGGTAAAATGCACGAAGAAGCGAGCGCAAGTGCTGCAAAGAGCCATTTCTTTCCCCGGCGCGCTTTTAGGCGGGCCGGATTGCGCGATGCATGCGAGACTGCCGCTATCAAAGTTCGACTGCGAAACGAGAAGGTACATAACGGGTATGTAACATTCACGTTACATCATGAATCACGACCCACGGAGAGACAGTGAACCGGAAGCACCGAAACGCCAGAAGCTAGCAATTATGGGAGTCTATTTATAAACCTGCAAGCCAACTACTACCCCGTCTCTTTACGAGTTAAATTGATATTTCGTAATAAATTGTATTCGTACACAGCAACGCTATATCAAGCGCTATATCAAGCGGAGTGTATCATGGACTGATCAAGAGACTGAGCTACCGAGTTGATTTCGTGTTTCACTTATTAGATTTATACTTGGCGATATAGAGATTATTTTCTACGAGGCAAAGAGTAAAACCTGGGCCAGAGTGATCGTGGAAATTGAAAAACTCTTCTGTCTGTTGAGAGAAAAATGGGAAGAAGTGCATCCCATACGCTGAGAAAAATGTGATATACAGGTCACCCGAAAAACTCGATAAACGTTATTTTAGAACAGTGTCGACAGCATTTACCATTACGACGCCGCGCAATTTACGTATTGTATATACGTGTTCTACTGCAATTTCATACAATGAGAATATACAAAAAGCGCACCTATTGTTCTAAACTATTACTCCTTCCCCGAATGTCAACCTTTCTGAACATGAACCACTCTGCCCGCATTGCTGGTGCGCGGAAATATGAAACACGCTACATTCATGCGGAGGAGAGCTCGATTGGAAAGAAGACAACCGGAAATACGCGGACGAACAGAAAACTGCATAATTGTTGAAAAATCCAATCAGCCGTGGCTACGAAGTCGGAACGCATTTTCGCCACATGCACTGAAGCCCTTCGGAAAATTGCTTCGGATATGAATTCGCACGGAAACAATAGTTCGTCACCAAAACGGGGGGGAGGGACCCATTCACCCCTTCCGCCTATGTTGATACCAATCCAGTTGGAACTTCTAGTTGTGTGCTCTTGTAGTGCTTTTCCGCCTGTCGGTACTTCGACATCACCCACGGCTCTCTGTCATCTGTTGGCTGTCAACGCACGTACTCATTGTCAGAGCTATTGTGAGTTTTATTGTGTGTTCCCATTGGTGTTTACGGTTCGTGGACGTCAAGGAAAGAGAAAGAGAAAGAGGACGAGAGAGGCGGCAGGAGAGACGAAGCAAAAGAGAGAAAGAGAGAGAAGCAACGAGAAAGGACGTAGAGGAAAGGAATAGGCTGCGTGGCGGCGGCGAGGGAGGGGGTGCCCTCTTTTCCGCCTGCGTACGTATGGCGACGTGCCTGTGTGTACGCGGAGATACCACCACCGGAAGTTGGAGGCCACCGCCTGACCTTGCGTCGGTCGCTCGGTTTCAACTCTGGCGAGCAGCCCCGTTCAAGCAGTCGATTACATATCAGGTGTCCTGCGAGTATCACACCGATGCGAGTCGATGGACGCGTTCCCCAAATTCATCAGATGTATCTGACCGGCTTTCGATTGTTGCCGAATTCACGAAAAGCATCAGAGAATTTTTACTTCTTCAGGTAGTCATGTTGGAAGATTTTATAAAAGTGCCGAGTGGCGATAAAAACTAATCATTTACTGGATAATATACTAACAACATTTAAGAAGTTGTATTAAAGAGCAGAAATTGAACAATATAGTATGCGATATTTTACTCGAAAGTGAATATATAAGTGAATAAATGTATATAAATGAAGAGAGAGAGAGAGAGAGAAAAGAATATTCAACATAAACAACATAATAGTTGCTTTGATTATTCAGTAAATTAAATTATCATTAAATTATCGATAATTTATATCAAGCACATGGAGCACGTGCACACACACATCTTTCATATAGTTGATGCGCTTTGACTAACGCAGAAGGCAACAATCGTGCGGGCAGAAAACAAAATATCTTCGCACGCAGCCGATGAAAGCTGCACAGCTGTGCAAGTATTGAGCGTCTCAATATCTGATGTATTTTTCGCACTCTCCTCATAACGTTTCGAGGACGTTTCCAAAGTTTCGCGCTGGCAACAGTCTGTCGCGGTAGATAGGAATATCCGACCTGCGCTTTTAAATCGTTCGTACGCGATGCAATGGGGAAGCAGGTCATTCTACTTGGAGAAATATCGATCGATACTGCATCTTCGATCGTCGTATATTTAGACACTCGTGACACCGATCGGCGAAAAGTTGGCCGCCGTGTAAGATCGGATATGGACCCCTTTAACAAGCTGGAACCGTAATATAGGGCATTCAAGCCGATAGCACAATATTTCCCTTCTCCCTATGGGCGATCGGATTTTCCGGGCCACGGAAGCAAAGGAAAAAAAGAGGAAGAACTTTCATTGTACCAATCAGCCATCTAAATTAAATGAATTTGTCAAGCAATTTGCTGTAGTCGAGATTTTCCTCTCGCGATTGCTCTGTCGGAATTTAATTCCACACGGTAACGTAAGTATCGTTCAAGACGTTACTGCGATTTCAAGAAACGGAAAGATGATTTACGTACATGCATAAATATGTCGACATTTGAAAAACAAACCGAGTGAATTTACGTATTGGCACGCGAAACTTTATCATTGCGACTATTTTCGATGCTGTAAACGTGAAATTTCCGAGCAATTTCGACAATAAAGTTAGAATCCTGGAAAAGCCTTCATCAAATGCTGATGTCAATTTTCCGTAAATATCTTGAAAAATGTACAATAATTATCTGACACTCAGCTATATCTAAAATAACATATATTTAAGTAACATAAAGTTTAATCAGAATATACATCAATGTATACGACCGTACTTCAAAATATCTACTAAACAAGCTATCCCTCCAATCAATACCCAAACTATTAACCACTAAATTAATTGATCACGCATAATCCAATTATTCGGTATGATCTCTCAACATAGCAGAAGGAGTAAACTCAATTCTCGCTTCTGCATTCATATACTATCCTATGTCCACGACACTGTGCACACACGCGCATGTCATGAATAACACCTACACGTACATGATACACATATGCATCTATGCGTCGCCGATTACTCCGTCGCAAGGGAAACCGATCGCACGTACCCCTCGGCATTCCCACGTAGCCACGTATACATATATATTCGGACGTCGATCCGGAATATATCGCGTTCGCCCGTAAATAAATAAAAGCTCGTGGAAACTAGGCTTTGGGGAGCAATCGATCACCACGAACACGTATTCCGCGCCGCGTTTTAACGCTCGCTCACCCGGGCGCTCGCCGGACCGCGCGAGTTTTCTCAGATACTGGGTGTACCGTGCATACGTACACACCTGTTCACGATAAATAACAGCACGACGATGACGACGGGGTTGGGCCGTGTCACCCGTTACACGTTACGAGAAGGGCGCGAAGCCGGCGCCCTGAGTAAATCACTCGGCGAGACGCGAGAATCTCGAGCGCGCCGGACGAGTAAAGAGAGACGTTACTCTTATGCAAATTGCACGCGAATTGCACGTGCCCTAGACATGTTCGTCAAACAGCGAGTGGATATTGCAGCCCGAATTGCAGTGTCGTGTGATTTCGCTGCGACATGCGTGTGTGGGATGGCTCGATTTTGCGTGTATTCCACCACGGGCTCGGATAATGCAGAGGGAATTTGTTGCTGGCATTCTCACTCGCTCGGACGTTATATTTTGACGTTTAGGATTAGTTTATGTATAGTTGTGTGAGTTTTAGGGTTTTTATTTTGAAGCAGTGTTGAAGAAAGTGGTACAGGTGATAATTCAAAGCACGGATGTAATTTTGTGCAGCCTGCATTTCCTCGTTTCCGCGAAAATTAATGATCATCGTGTAGTTTTTTATTAATAAATAATGTGTTTTATTTGTTACTTTTTATTATAGAGCGGTTGTTTAATGGATGTTGTATAAAATTAAATATTAGATTAGGAACAAATGCTAAACAGAATGTCGAGAATTAAAAAAACTTGTAAAACTTTATTTAATACAATCGATTAATCGAGACTTTAAATCGGTATGTATATACATTCTTTTACTACATTTGTTATTACAAACGCGGACGCATCTATTTCCGAAACTCTCCCCGGCAATAGATAACAGTGTACAAAACGTTGTTGAATCTATTAAAATTAATTTTGTAAATAATTACACTGGAAAATAGTATGCTGCTTAGAAAAGATTTCGTTATAATAAAAACACACACACACAATCAAACCTTCATTCGTCCAGTTGTTTCATTAAGAAATGCATACAATATTAAATAGAAAAAGTCCATTAAAGAAATTGCAAACATCTCGCTATCTACATTTTTCTGTGTACGCGTTCATGTTTAACGCATATTTAATCGTCATGAGAGGAAAACAGAGGCAGAGGATTGTTGCTCGTTATTTTTAACATGATAGCACGAAAAACGGACGTGTAAACACGCATTCAAGTAACACGTAGACGATGCGCGCGATCGAGCTGTCAGTTATAATTATAATAGGCATTTTCATTAATTTCGCGAGGACGCAACGCGCTGCAATGAAACGGCCAAAACTAAAACTCCGCCGACTCAAAGGGACGGTGCGCAACGTCTCAACTGTCTTACTAATTTAGCCCTGGAAAGATTTATATCGAGCCCTCACATTACAATACCGCCCTGGAAAAGCCCTCTTTGTCCCGGTCGGTCTCTATCATTAAAATTAACCTAAGAGTCGTGTCCTTTTACTAAATAATATCAGTCATCAAATTAAATTTTACATCTCCAATTAATCATCACTGAATTATTAAGATTTACCGTAACATGCTCATATAATCATTTCTACAATTTCCATAAATAAAAATATCAAGTTGTTTACAAACGCACTTTGTGCGTTATGCTCTCCTCTATCATTATTAAACAGTCATTATCTTAAATGTAAGTAATTACGTGTTATATAATTATTATCCACGTGCCTCGACATATTTATGGCACGTCGATTGCTGGTAACCGTCGTGACGCTGAATGTATTAAAGTCCATGCAGAAATTTCCTTACGATCAGCTGATTGTCATGACACACATACGTCAACGTTACCTGTAAAACCACGGTCTTTAAAGATCCGCAACGCTTTTCAGCTTGCGTCGCACACATATGTGCATTACGAGCAAGTCGAGCCCGCAGCTGTCGAATAAGCAAAACCTAATCCAAGTCGCTGACACGTAAAAGCATCGCGTCGGAGGGTCCTCGGTGACTCGTTTCGGGCTACAGGGCGTGACGCACGCGATTAATTACCATGCTACGTAAAAAGGGGCCATTCTGGCGTGCGCACGTAAGGACATAAATGCACGCGCACAAAGCTCGAGCGGAAGTCCGTACGACGGCGAGTCACAAAAACGCGAGCAAGTGAGCGAGCGAACGAGTGAGTACGAGAGCTGGTAACGCGAGAAACGGATTAGGCGAGGAATCTCGTTAACGACGCCGTTAATTAATTTAATGCGACTTCCACCGATAATCGTTCGCGAATTACTCGCGTTCCGCGAGCATCATCCCATTTTTTGCCGCCTCCGCACGACAATTCTCATTAGCGTCCACGGCTCATTAACAAAACGCGATGTGTCATTAGCTTTTTTGACGATTTAAATCACCATTGTATGGAAGAATGTGCACATCAGGCTTGGGAAAATAAGAAAAATTTTGTCACGTTTTATATTTATTATAATTCGAATTGTGTATGAATAAATATACTGAATTATAAAATGAATTAGAATATACATGTGATTAAAATATATTTCGAAATTTGGTCTCGCTTCTGTTATTGTTGTCTGTTGAATCGATAATCAAATCTGGTATTGTAAATATTATTCTAAAATTTTTATAAATAAAAAGAATGAGACGTAAACTTTGCAATAGAGAAGACACATCTACGGATATTTCCTAATGTCTCATTTTGTCAGCCACTCTCTTGACAATTCCCTAAGTTCGCTTCAACGTCCTGATGTCACCGGAGAATACCCAGCGGAGGAAACGTTTCCGAGTGACGGAAGGTGGAAATATGGAAATCCAAAAATAGCAACGTGCACGCTGACGACGAGGACATTTCCGATGGAAGAAGCAAGGGAACGGGGTGGAGATTCGATATTTCGAGCCCTACGCCCGTATCTGGGCGTTGCCCGATAAACCGGGTTGTCGCGGGGCGTGTGACCAGGGACGATGGATGGGAGAAGAGAATCGACGAGGAGTGCCGAGTAACCGCGAGCCCTCGTATCGATATATACAGGATGACCCAGAAACAGTGGATGTCTCTTCAGTTTCACGACAAATTTGAAAACAATTTATCTGCTTTTTTAGAAATGTCTTTATTACGTCCGTATTAAATCCAGTCAGTTGCATTGGCCCATTTCATTAAAAGTTAAATCCAACTTTATTTTCGATGAATTTAGTCTAATCAAATCTAATTAATAATAAAATTTCAATTTCACCGTTAATTTTAATATAATCGAGTATTACTTGGTTCGCGAATCACGTTCTAGTGGACTAATAATAATCTATGAGAATAATATTAAAAATATATTCTCTTGATAATTTAATTAATCTTAATTTAATTTCTTATATTTAACACTTTAATATTTTTGGGATAAAGAGCTATTTAGTTATTAAAACTAGTTTATTACTTGAAAATTAGCACAATATATTATATCTTCACAACACAAAATCTTAAAATAAATTTCTGTATATATAAAATTCACTAAAAATTAATTAATTGAAAGCAAAACGTTATTATTTATTTGTATAAACTCATATTAATAGTATGTCAATATATCCAATCTTTATATTTAAGTAGTCTTAACATTTTATAAAGTTTCTTACAAATTGTCACAACGTATCTTTCTTTCTCACGCGCGTGACGAGGATAATTTGCCAGGGATCGATAGGTACATACAAGTATTCGCTTGAAGATATCAGAGTCATCATTAATTGAGGGTGTGCGAGGAAAGGAGCGTGCGCACTGTAGTGGAATTCGTTTTAATCAAGCTTCTCCTACTGGCTGAGCCACCCTCTCGTTTCGGTCATACGGCGCTACTTAGGTCTGCGAGTGGATACACCCTTGACTTCGGATATACCCTTGACAGTCCCGTAATTTCGACAAAGGGCAGTAACCCCGGCGTGCTGTCCTTCAAACTGTTAATACAGCGTCACCCCCCGCCACCCGATCCCGCCCGATCTCTTCCAATTGACTGCTATGACGTCGACTTGTTCGTCATACCGTTCATAAATTCCTAAGCGAGCGAAACTTGCTAAATATACAAGTTTACAGCGAAATAAGTTTCGAGAGAAAAAGAGAGAAATACAGTACTACAATTTGCAGAAAATTTTTAAATTGAAGAAAAATGTTCTTTTCTAAAGCTGCAAAATGTATTTAACAATTTTAGTGTTAATGATTTTTACAAGTATGCAGATTCAGCTTGTTACGCAGAACAAGATAAATTCCTCGCTTTTTTAGCATTTTTCTCTCGATTAATTCTGTCGGAAGAAAGAATAAACCATCTTCTCGAAATGGCGGATAATATTTATCGTCATTTCTTGTCTGATATTTGAGCCAATGAAAGAATTGAATGTCCACGTTCGCGCGCACACGTATGCTCTTTTTATGCAGGTAACTTTGTATAACGTCTTCAAGCGGCCGGGCCAGCAATAAATCTCATTGCTGCGAATTGTGCCGGCGCTGAATGTTCGTCTTCAGGGGCGAAAATTACGCGTCAGTTGCGTTCGTTGACAGGCGGGTTGCATCGCGGATAAATAGAGCTGTCAATCGACGACGACGAGTCTTCTCTCTCGACGACTACTCTTCTTGTCTCTTACTTTCGTGCCGTTAGTTACGGCTATCGGATAGACAAAGTCTGTTCTTTATGTAATTAGAGATGTAATTAGAGCACGCGATGAAGAACTTAATGCAACTTACGACTTTCTGAGTGTCCTTAGCGCGTTCTTAAATCACCTCTCACCGTTTATGCGATAAGCAGTCATCATGGATGACTTAATTAAAGCGATCGTGCGAAGTCGTTATCTACGGACATCAATTTTTCATCAATTAGACGAACGAGCGCTTGGTCAACTATAATCACCATCTTATTGGATGATATTATTTATGACACTTTCTCTTTTCGATTATTCATCATTGTCATCAACACCACTTCTATTTTGCGTTTGGCGCGATTTCGTGATGGATCATATCAGAATATGAAGGACAAGAACGTCGGCCGAAGATATAAAAATATACCTTTAAAGCAAATGAATATATGACAGTAAGACATACCATCATATAAGTTCAATGACGATGATACGGACACATACATACATATATGTGCGTGTATGTATCTCTACATTTGGCACAAAACTTTAATGATGTTAAGAAATTTGTTAAGTATGTGTTACATGTTAAACATTTCGCTTTGCAAACATTTTTAACTTTTCCGACAAGAGCATCAAGGATAACGTCATCATATGAGTCATGTTTTCGTTATATTGCGAGCTGCATGTAAAATACGAGTTGATGCCTTTGTCATGTAAATTTTCTCGTCTCTATGGATTTTGTTACTGACTTATCAAGGAATATTGAAATAAAATTGTATTAATAATATAAAGTTCATTATCCATGCAAGAGTTCTAAATTTTCTTGTTTATCTTCTCATAATATCCAGATTTAATATTTAACTAGTCGAAATATTATGACATTTTCAAGTGAACATCCAAGTGCATGTGCTAAAACAGATTACATTTGCTAAAAACAGATTTAAAACTTTACAATGTAACTTCGATAATGCAATTGCAAAAATACGCTGCGGCATTAAAACTCAATGTAAATTTGATGACATAATTTATGCTTATAAAAGACGAATAATATTTATCATTAATGTATTAATAACAAATAATGAAATTAAATATAATTGAAGCAACGTAAATAATTTAGTTGATAAAACAATGTATATATACACGCGCGCGCGCGCGCGCGCGCACACACACACACACACACACACACACACACACAGGGTGAGCCACCTAAAACAGGCCATCTGAATATCTCGGCTGTTATTAGTGATAGAAAATAATGTGTCAGACCAAACTTGCATGGTTTCGAGGGACACATAATTTGTTCTAAATAGTTTTTTATTAGGCGTAGAGGTCATATGAAGGTTACCTTCGTTTTTTTAAATGGTATGATGTTTTTTTACGTACCATCTAGTAGAGCGTTTGAAGATGCGCACATTGATCTACGGGTCAAAATCATTCAAGGTCACTAAAGGCCAACTGCAAGGGAAAATAATTTACTTTATATTGCCTAGAGTTCTCTGCTATTAAAAATACCGTAAACTCAGAAATGAAAAAGTTCTAGCCATTAGAAATTTTAGCCTTCAGTGACCTTGAATGATTTTGACCCGCAGATTAATGTGCGCATCTTCAAAGGCTCTACTAGATGGTACGTAAAAAAACATATCGTACCATTTAAAAAAACGAAATTGACCTTCATATGACCTCTACGCGTTCACCTAATAAAAAATTATTTAGAACAAATTATGTGTCCCTCGAAACCATGCAAGTTTGGTCTGACACATTTTTTTCTATCACCAATAACAGCCGAAATACTCAGGTGGCCTGTTTTAGGTGCCTCACCCTATATATATATATATATATATATATATATATATATAGAGAGAGAGAGAGAGAGAGAGAGAGAGAATTCCAAAATAAGTGATTGTAGAAATAAATAATATTTATTAATATAAATATAAGTAGCAAATAATTAATACATTCTATTAAATATGTGTAACTGCAGCTATGCACAAAACTTTATTGCACATTTTGGCAGATAACGACAACAAAAGACATTTGCGAAGAGATACGTAACATCGTTGTATCCCCTTTAAGGCGGACTCTGTAGCTGCACGAATATATGATCGCTCATTCAATCGAGGCAAACCACATTTTAGATCTAGATTACGAAGAAATGTCGAGAAGTAATTTATCGAGAAAGTACAAACGGATTCGAGTTATTATATTAAGAATTCTCTCGCTTAAGATAATTTTTTTCAGCACGACAGAACAAATAATACACGTTTGATTTTTAAACATCGAAACAGTCGTTTCCTGTTACGTAATAAATCTGATTAAAAATAATTGATAAAATATTAAAATTGTTGAATATTAATCAACATGTACAATAAAAATATCAAGACATGGAACGTCACATTTTGCTTGCAATCGTGCATACTTGAGACGAACGATACATTGATACATTAATAGCAATACGATCATACTGTTGTATATGTTCTATATCAAGACACATATATTATTCTGTATATGTTCTATATTAAGACACGGATGCATAATTTTTTTGAATATAAATAAAAAGTCATTTACTATTATCAGATCGACTCTTTACGTATACACAAGAATTGAGTTAAAAGAAATATCGCGAAGCACTTGCTCGGAATGTTATTATTACATAGAATAGAGCAGTATCGTACGGACATTTTGACGCTTAATAAGAGGCAATAAAATTCAGGAGAAAGAGAGTAGAGACTCGGTCTACGTCCGTTTCAAGATACGTCACGGGAGAACCACTTACCGCGGCAATTATTTTTTATTGCCCGTGTTAAACTATTCGGCGAGACGTTATTGCATTTAGAATGGGCGTTGAAAGCGCAGAGCGAGAGTAATTTATTCAATAACCCGTCATTATATGTATTTCGGTATTATTCCCGTGTTTTTAAATAGATACGATTCTGGCCGAACTGCCAATTATCATTCACGGTACGTTTGAGCGCGTGTGAGGCACGTAGAAATGCACATCGCGAAATCGAATTACATAACTAAATTCTAACACAGCCTTTGTATGAAGACATATCGTCGAAATATACATAGTGATACCTACAGCGTTCCGGAATCATTGTCATATGTCTCACGAAATTAATAGTAATTTCTGCTGATCAAAATGTTCTAATTATTATACTTTAATATACAGAATATCATATAATGTGCTTTTTATTCCCATTTACTTGATATTTTTTATGACAATTAAGACGTGGATTATCATAAATTCTCATTGAAATAAAGTACTCTTTATTAAAACACGAGATTTTGTTCTTATTAATTTACTTTACATCCAACTCTCTTTTCGTGATTTCTTCTTACGCAGTATGAATCTACAGCGTAAAAAGAGAGTTGGGTGTATGTAATGCTATTTGTAGTGCTCTTTAATTAGAGATTACAAGCGAATTACGTATCTTTTTAATTAGATTTCCTTTAATTAGATTACACAGCGACACGAAAAAATGAAAAGATGGAGAACAGCTGATTTCTGCCCTCGAGAGAGTTACGGTAGGGATAACGTGTAACTACGAGTCAATGGACAGAGAACATCGTTCTCGCTAATGACATATATAGTGTAGGATATCTCGACCGAATGTGTGCGTGTATGTATCGACACGTGGGGACATGATACACGTATTTGCGTGTAATAAGCCTGTAAATCAAGCTCGAATTCCAGAATAGCTTACTTGCATTGTCGAGCATTTCATTCCTTCTCTCTCTTTTTCCTACTTTTTTTCAAATCCGTAAATGTTAAATTAATTTTTTCGTAAAATTATATTCTTAATGGAGGAACTTCCTCTTCAACGACAACGCGAGGTATTTCATAACGTATTGTTACTCATAACGCGTATGAGATCGACTGTGATGCATTCCGCTTTTACTATTCGCAAGACGTACCAACCGGTGGACCCATATATACTTAAACCAACGAAAAGTCAAGGTTGATTCTTTCCAGGATTTCGTGGAATAAGATAAGATCATACCACACGTATCAGAGGAATCGGCGAGATGGAGTTTCGCACATGCACATGTTTCGCTATTGAGTAAACTTTGACGTGCTTTATTTTGAACGACGGAAAATATCGTATCTCATGAGATTTACTGAAATTTTACGTGCACAGATTTTGACTAGACTGGGATCTTTCATAGTTTTTGTTTTTCAAAAATTTTCAAGTCGAGGCATTATTATATGAAAGAATTTAGTGTTGAAAGAAATTGAAGAAATTCAGCTAATTAAATATCATAACATAATCATAATGATTGAGGGACGAGATTATATTTTTTAGTCATTTTTCATCATAATTTATAATATCTAAATAAACATGAATTAGGAGAACACTGTTTGTGTTGTTTTAGGAAAATAGAAAAATCTTCAAAAAAGTACTTACAGAAATAGAAAAAATTTGTGAAAAAATTTGTGTTAAAAATTGTTACGAAGAAAATTGCACTTGTCTCACGTAGACGGCCAGTTTGCGCAACTAGCATCGCAAATCACGAAGGTCGAACGAAAATAACGAGGAAAAAGGATAATATCGTGAAGAAACGAGGCGTATAGAAGGTCTTGCTCGTCAATAAAATTTCCCGACTATTAATGTACGTATAGCGTTTCTGCTTTAATATTTTACACTACCGAAGAAAATTGCGTTTCAAGTATCCAAGACTCAATTTTCTGCAAAAATACTGAAAAACAATTATCGATACTGCGATACAGATAATTAATATGTTGTTTTGTTCCGTCGCGTTGTTCACCGTTCACGTTTTAATTTGCCCGGCGCTTTAATTTAATTAAGTTTAGCTTCTCCCGTTTGAATTTCAACTCTCACGGAATAAAAACGTGTAAAAATACTAGGAAAGGTATCTTTCTCTCGCTACTTCGCAAAGGGGAGAATTTTTGAAGGAGGATGATCCACGGGAGAGACAGGAATAGTCAGCAGAGAGTAGACCGGAGGAGGAGTAATACGGAGAGATGAGGCGGGACAGGAGAAACGGACAAGTGCACACTGTCCGCCTCTCTATTTTTATGTGTAACTCTTTCGAAACGGCCCTCTGCGTATGTTGCTACGTGGGAGTCCTGCACTTTCCTCCTTTCTCTGCCTGTATCCGTCGAAACACTCGCGTGAAGCCGAGTAGCAGATCTCTCGTACGTTAACTTCCCATGATTCTCCTCGGATTCTCATTAACAAATAATAACCATCATCAATCTCGTTAGTAAAAAATAATGCAATGTTACATCCGCACCTTCCTCGGATTGATCATGTATTAATTATGTATGATCATATATTATAGATTGAGATTGATTACAGATTAGAGATTGATCATATTATATAAACGAGATTACACTTAAAAGTATATTTTTTTTCTCTCCGAGAAAAAATTTCGCAAAACCACATGTGCGAAAGCAGACGCTGTTAAAAAGCAGGCGAATAATTGGCTGCAATCAAATTTCGCAGGTACGTAGGAAATTTCACACGTATCCACGACGAAAGCATGTCAGCGAAGAGTCAACGGCCTCGATGCACGTGCACACCAGTCGGTGCATTTAGCAGGTGCATGTAGCTGAAGATACGTATGCAAATTCGCGTTAAGAACACATCGCGTACAATGGATGTTGCATTAAAAAGTATCTTAAAACAGTGCTAGACGAGTTTCCAAGATTAATTAATATGTCAACTGCTGAGCAAACGCGTAATTAACTAAAGCGTTCATAAATAATCACTATGAATATTCGTATAGTGATTATATTCTATTAACTAATAGTGATTAGTGAGAATCATCTTCTAATATAGTATGTGAATGCAAGATGTAATAATGTATTAATGAAAGCACAAACAGGAATGTATTCTAGAGTTAATTGTATAGCTAAAATAATTAGGTAATATAATCCTGAAAGAGAGAAGAAATTAGACATATATAATATACATAAATGTATTTTTTTTTAAACTCCAACTTTTTGACAAGCGCGCAAACGAACTCAAGTACATTTTACTTTGAGTCGTATGAGATTTTGTGCTTCCAAAGCAGTGATTAATATTTCTAGCGCGTGTAAATGTAAAAGTGCGGACACTTTTCGTTGATCACACGTGCGTACGCGTATATAAGATGCGGTTTGCGAGTAGAAAAGAGGAAATGTGAGGAAAAACGAAGCGAGAAGCAAGAGCTGGGAGAAAAAGAGAGACAGACAAACGGGCGACTCATAAGGGATGAGCTCTCGTCGGAAGAAGGGCGGTAACGGCGAGTAGCCGAGCAAGAGAGACGAAGAGTTGCCATGGTGACCATCAAAGGCGCCGATCAGACATGGAGGGATGAGGGCACCCCTTTTATCGCCGACTTTGTCACGCAGGAGCCGCCACCGCGGAACCGAAGAATACGCTTCCTTCGCGCCACACCACCCATTCATCCCTTGACTCCGATGCTTTCGAGTTCCGTCAGAGCGAAAAGTATTTGCGGGATTGAAACGAGAGCAAGCTCGCGAAAAGAGAACGAGGGAGAGAGAGATGCTGTGACGCTTACGCGGTGTCTACTTATACCGAGTGTCCCGGAATCATCGCGGAGGTTCAGCAATCACAATCGCAGAACTGCATCATGATCAATATTAGCGAAAAATTGAAAATTTTTCTGTTTTAGTTAAATCACCAATTTTTGGCGTTAAACATCCTGATAAATAAGCTTTTAATCAAGATTTTTGGTAAAATAAAGCGTAACTGAGATTATCGAAAGGAACAAAAGCCATATTTTAACGTGTATATATTTTCGATGGAGATTTATTTATTTATGGGGATAACAATGAAATTTATTATAGTTCTCTTTGTTATTAATTGTTGTTGTAAATTGTTGTTGATCGAAGAAATTATATGAATACGACACGTATAAACACGTACGGCACACATGTTTTAGAAGACGTATGAATAATCCCAATAGTATTTATTTTCGCAATACATCATAAACTGAAACTACTTTTATTACATAAAATCAACTCATTGTTTCAAATTGTGCGCGTCATTTGTATACTATAATTTACGTTTATTTCATCATGCGAAATTCCGTAGAGAATGTTAGCAAAAGTTGAGCGAAGCGTATACTATACTCCCTGGGATTTTTTAATTTTAAACGTTAAACATCTCGCTAGTTAAAGCTGAGTCAAGTTTTCTCGCTATATACAATAAGGATCATGCCGAAGTAATTAATAGTGCTTTTTTTCTTACTTTCTACTAAAACGAAATTCGCCGAAACCTTTTATAAATATTAAATAGCATTCTACTTAAACTATTAATCAAGTTTTCTCAAGAGACCTTTATTATTTTATAATAAAGATTTAAGGATTATTAAAAGGAAATATATTTTCTTTATGGATTCTATTTTCTAAAATATGTTACATTTTTGCAACGTCTATTAAAAACATTGTAACAAGAAAAATGTTTCACTCGCAACAGTCTCAACTTTAAATGTCGAAAGTCGGATAGCATTAAATTGTTTCTCTTAAACTTAAGACCTTCTTATTAATCATCACTTATTCACACATCATCCAATATTTAGCTTCCACGCTGAAACAAAGAAGAATCTTTGTCAAGAAAGTTTCGATTATGGCTAAAACATAACAGAAAACCGCACAGAGCATACGTATCGAAACTTATCCTCTTACAACGGACAAAGTGCACCATCGGGACCCGGGATTCAATTACAACTTGCCGAAGTGTATCTGGATCGGATTTGATCGAGAACTCTCCGGTGACAAGTCCGCCTCGAGAATTTTCCGCGCGAAAACGAGACATTTTATCCATTCTTTTCCATAAAATCGGATCGTGTGATTTCAGTAAGTACACCGAGCGCACGAGTATGACGGCGATCGTTGTACTTCCCATAATTACAATCGGAAATGAGAAATCGATAGAAAGAAAATCATTTCCACGTTCGACTGCGATGTAAAACACGTTTCTTCGTATTTACAGCGTGAGGACTGCGAAATCACCGGTGCTATAATATATTAGTGAGCACAATGAATTCAGTAATTATTTAAATGCAATTAATTATTGCGCGAGTAAGTCAGACCTGCGATCCAGAAAAATCGTGAACAATCGCAGACATAATATATTTCCTCGCAAAGAGGAATACAGTTGTCACAATGAGGAAACGCAAATGCACCCGGGATCAGTTATCGCACTGCTCGGTATATAAATCACTCAGGTCACCACCGTAAATTATATCGAGCTACGCTTCGAACCGGTAAATTCGGCCATTTGCGCGAGTACACGGTGTGGGTTAACTAAATAGCCGCGCTTGTTTACATTACGTGCACTGGCGACAATGTAAATTAATAAATATACGCTATATGATATGCCGAGATGCAATTTGCGGTTGGTCTAGCAAGCCTCCGCCCACCCTCTCCTCCGTGCGAAAGTTTGCAGCATGTTAACATTACAAACGTAAAATAAAAATGTCGAATAAAGCGTATGAAAATTGTACGAATGTTCAACATACGTACGCAGAATTTAGATAATAATAAATTAGCTTACATAATGATTTTATGTTAAAAGAGAGAACGAAAGCTAAGATACATAAAGCCCTCCGGAGAACGATAAAGCGTTACATAATCAAAGAAACTTTCGTGTGAAATCTATATTAGCCACGGTGAGACACTCAATGGACAGAAACAATAAAAAGGGGAACAAATATTTAATAAAATTTCCGGAACAGGAAACCGACTCGAAATTAATCAGAAACGGGAAACTTGAAATAGAACGTTATACAAAAGGAAGAAAGGGGACAGCGATGGCCTCTTCAGGGTACAACGGAGCTGGAGCACCTGGCAAACAACCCCATACACCGTGATGCACGGTTTCCAAAGAGCAATCCGGAAAAAAAGAGAGATCGTCTCCGCGAAAGCCTCGGACGTGATCCTTATCTTTCGCTGCGAACGAAAGCGAGTCTCAGTCAGCTGTGCGAGCATTTCGCGGGGGAGAACTTGGAAAAGAAGAGGGTGTTCGCAGTTGCGAAACTTCCACCGTGTTATGGTTAACCCAGTTGCGTCAGAAGGGCGAGGCTAGACAAAGTACACAACCAAGACGTTGCCTATAGATCACAGCCCGAGAAGACGAAAACGAAAAGGAGAATGGATGCTTCCCTTGCAAGCGCCTAGAAATCCACCACCAACTCGCAGTCTAAAGGCGAGCAATGACCATCGATCTATCAAGGTTTTTTGTTCGATTTCTCTGTGAATCTGATGTTAAAGCGCGCAGAGTTCTTGGGCGATCATGAGGAAACTTACTGCTGTGTGTGTAACATATTTTGCGTTCGCGTTGTGATTCATAATCCATGCGCTATGCGTAGAGCGCCGTGATTTGATTATTAATAAACGTTATTAGGAGTAGCTCAAAGTTTCATTTTGCCAAGTTGTAATAATTGATGAGTCGCTCGTCAACATACGAACTGACGTGTATTATTTATTAATCGATTCTCGCGCGATCGATTTTTCGAACGCCGATCCTCTTTCTTGTAACACCGCCCACTGCTAATAGAACCGTTTCTCGAGAGGTCGATCGGCCGGGCTGAAATATTAATCCGCGCGTTCCTTGGAATAAGACGACGTGGAGGAGGCGCGGGTGGCAGGAGGATGAAGAGGGATTGTATAGGCCTAACGCCTCGGCGCCACAGGCCGGCGAGGGCGAGAGAGGAATTTATTGATCTCGCCAACCCTTTGCCCTACATTCCAAACTATTTCTCGCTCGCGCCGTCTCGCCGGCCGTGCCTCTCTCTGTCTCGAACTCTTCCTCGTCCAACTTTTTGTCTCCCGCAGCCTCTCGCGCCCATTTTTCCCTCCACTTCGATGTACACGGTGTCCCGAAGACTCATCCGACTACTTCTCAACTATTTTATCGCGAATGTGAATTGCCCAATGAAACATTCGATGAAATGATCAGAAAAATTCAAGATCATCAGTTCTTATAATTTTGTAAGATTTAAGTATCTTCATGATTTAGAATTTAATGCTTGTTCGATTTCGCGAGTAGTTCGATTAATGATAAATAGTAATAGAAATAATATATATTACTACTGTTATATTCTTTTGATATATTTCATTTTGTAATAATTTTCAGATCAAATTTATTTCAAACACTAACAACTGATTAATGAAATATAATATTAAAAAATATAACTTTACTACAACTTCAGTACAACGTTAAGGCGAATCTTAGATATCCAAGATACTGAGACCTTGTCATTTCCGTTACCTTATTTTCTAGTATCTATAGTTCAAATATAAAGACTCTGGAGCACAATGTGTATACCTCTTTTCCCTCGTTTCTTTCTTTCTCTGTCTCTTTTGCAGTATTATCATTTTTATATGCATTATCGACGCGAGTTTTCTCGTTCTCGCGAGTCATTATCTGTCGCCGTAGGTTTTTTACATCTTTATAATATTCATAATAATCTCGACCGGTTCTACCTGTCGCTCTTACAAGTTGTGAATATCCATCATCCTCTCGAGCTATCGCGCTATTCAGCCACACAGATGTTCACCTTGTTTAAAACGCACTTCCGCTTTCGCAATGCTGGTTCCGGCGACTACCAGGTCACGCCACGTGCAGATCGATGCTCGATGTTTTATGCAACAGCAATTAAAAGCGCGAACACTCGTTCGGCGTTCATCAATGTACTAGCAAAAAATCGATCGAATATAAAGGATGCATAACGGAAATCGCAGAGTTGAATTTTCGCTATTAAGTGTAATTTCTCATCAGTATCTTATAACTGATATTTTACTCCATTGAATTTCCATATTTTAGTAACTAAAGATATGAAAGATTAACAACACAACTTGCGCGTTGCTAACGCTTACGTCAGCAAAGGGTGAACGTTTCATCGATGTTGTCATCTGAAAATGAATAATCTTTCAGCCGTTCTTTCCATTGGCTTTCTAATATATGCGTTTAGGAGAAAGTGCATGACTTCTCGGGCACCCTATACACATAAATCATTCCACGTGCAATTCGTAATGCGGACGAATTCGCAGAAGTTCAGCGGGCGACATAAATCTCATCAGCAAACGTATATTTTCGAAACCGCCCGAAGGAAGTAATGCCGCTGCAAATCGCGTGCATTCCCTCTCCTGGAAAGTACAAACGTGCTACGTGCGTAATACTTGCGTGTTCCGGGTAACGAAAGGGTTGGTGAGGATGCGGAGGGTGCATCGGGGAGACGGGGCACGTCGAGTCGTAAATTGCATGACGCTGCGGCAAAACGCGTAGGTGAAACAATCAATCAGAGAAATCGTGTTTCTGTTCTGCGCAAGCACTTCGCCTCCGTTTCGCGATTTTCAAGTCAATGCGCGACGCACCGTATCGCAACGCTTTTCCGAACACAACGCTTGCGATCATGATCCATCTGACTTGGCGTCATTAAACGCGATCTGTTCCTCACTTGAATCTCTCGTGATGATTTTATAATAGAATCGCAAGTAATTTAAAATCGTGAAAATCCAGTAGACGTTCGCGATTCTGCAAATATCTTTATTGCTCATGCGGTTTTGTTATAAACAGTAAAGGATACATTTTTTCTGATATTTCGATATTGAGATTCGAAGAATTTATTCGATAAAATGTTCATATCGATATGCGAAGTAGTAAAATTACTAATATTATTGAACGTAATTATGCAAGATATTAAAGCCACAGCAAACGCGGTATATAATTAATAACTCATATTAATGTGCATATATATATATATATATATTAGGAGTGTGATTTAGTTTTGAGGGTTTTGCAACAGATGGCTGTAGTGTCGGTTTGTTCCAATAGCTGTTTCCGCTAACTGTTGTTTCTTACAGTGTTGACATTATCCATGACATTTAGTAGCATTATAGCAATAGATGCAATAACAGTCGTGTTTATATCATCGTAAAAATGCAACTTCCGAAAGAGCATTTTCGACATGCGTTGCTTTTGTTTTTTAATCAAAAGAAAACTGCGGCTGAGGGTTATAGAATTCTTGTAGAAACTTGTGGTGATTCTTCCCCATCAATTAAGACGTGTGAATACTGGTTTAGACGCTTTAAAAGGGGTGATACTGATGTGAAGTACAAAGAACGCTCGGGACAACCAAGAAAGCTTGAAAATGCAGATTTGCAAGCATTATTGGACGAAAATCCAACACAATCCACTTCAGAACTTGCCAGAGTATTAAATGTTGATCGTACAACAGTTACCAAACATTTACATGAAATGGGAAAAATTCAGAAAGAAGGGAAATGGGTTCGACATGAATTATCGGAAAGTGCCATTGCGAACCGGTTGAACATTTGCATTTCGTTGATCGCCAGGCAAAAAAAGAATAGTCTTTTATCTCGGATTGTTACTGGGGATGAAAAGTGGATCTATTTTGATAATCCCAAACGCAGAAAATCATGGGTGGATCCAGGCCAACCATCAACATCCACTCCGAGACGCAATATTCACGGTTCAAAAGTAAGCTCTGTATTTGGTGGGATCAAGAAGGTATAGTGTACTATGAGCTGTTAAATCCGCATGAGACTGTCACGGCTGATCGTTATCGACACCAATTGTACAAGTTGAAGCAAGCATTGGACCAAAAACGACAACCAATTGCGAGTAAACGACGGAAAGTGATTCTTCTTCGTGACAACGCTCGACCTCACGTTGCGTTATCAGTGAAACAAACACTATTAGAGCTTGAATGGCAAGTCTTACCGCACCCCGCGTATTCTCCGGACATTGCTCCATGCGATTATTATTTGTTCCGGTCGATGCAACACGCTTTAGAGGATACACACTTTCATAATTTCGAAGAAGTGCGAAAATTCGTCGACGAATGGATCAACTGAAAAGAAGAGTCATTTTATCGTCGTGGAATCCATCTCTTGCCAGAAAGATGGGAAAAAGTTATAGAAAACGAAGGAAAATATTTTGATTAAGGTATTCATTCATTATCATATTTAAATACATGCGTTTTTGAGCAAAAAAAACCCTCAAAACTAAATCACACCCCTAATATATATATATATATTAGGGGTGTGATTTAGTTTTAGAGGAATAATATATATATATATATATATATATATATATATATATATAAATGCATGCAATATACTAGCAGATTCTGAATGTGTAATTCTACGATCGATCAGCTCATGTAAAGCTTGCAATTGGAAAGAGAGAAATAATCTTGGAATTGAACGTTAGCATGTAATCTCAAGAGAAGATAAGAAAAGACTATCATCTGGGAAATCTTGAAAGTGGTAAAGAAACGCGACGCAGGTCACTCGCACCGCATAGTTGCATTTAGTTCTAGCAAAACGTGGAACGAGTGAAAATCAGCTGTCACACCGAGCGTGACTCACTTGCCCTGACACTTTCATCAACACCTTCACAACCAATCTCAAACAAGCGAAAGTGACTAGTTGTGCGCCGTGGGTTTCTGCGGTGGCTCAACGCTAAATCGCGCTTGCATAATATGCACGCCCTGGGATGGATGACACGTCAATGTGATGGACACTCGCGAGTAGAATCTCACATTAACATGTTGTGTATGAGAGACGAAAATGTCCACATTTCCATACGTCAAACATTGTAGAGCTTCTCGTAGCGTAGAGCTATTACATCGTCGAAGCTTCGTCCAGTGACCAGAAATATGTTTTTAACGGTTTCCCAGCGGAGAAATTAATGTTTGAACGATTACATACGTGGAGAAGCATTCTTATTAACGGTGTCTGGGAATATTGAAAAACTGGAAATCTAACTCCGATACACAACATGTTGAGAAGCGACATGATCGTGACGAACGTTCGCTTTCGATTGCTAGAAAATAGAAAGCGCGGCCTAAGGTATTTGGATCGCTGAATTGATCACAGAAGTTCCATTCCTATTAGCAAAAAGAGATTCATACCTGGTGGAATGCGGATTGATCTCTTCTTTCCGCCAGCGCGAATATTATACATTCGCAATTCTGCATATTTCCCTGCATATTCTCGTGAAAAATCTGGCTAAAACCTGTTATTCATTCATCTAAATTTCTTTTATTTGCGGGGTAACTGCAGATTTCTACTGCCAGGTGCACTGCCAATAATTTCGTGGAGATAAAGTAATCATTAATGTCATTAGCCTCGTATTTCATTAACGCTGTCTCAAGCTATAGCGCGGCTTTCTAAATTGTTTCGTCACGTTCAACTGCGGCCGCATCAATTGCAATAATTTTATTTAAAATTTCTCATGCTGTTTTTTCTATACATATGTGACCCGTATACATCTGTACATTGTGCACGAAGTTACATAAGAAACGGACAATAGCCTATTTACGATGGCTTAATTGTAATACTTGTCAAGTATATTTCCCACTTGCTCGAAGGCCACGAAAAAAGAACTGTCGAGACATTGGAGAAACTGGAGCGGACGCAGTTAATCCACGCCTCTCTCGGTTACTTCAGGTATTTCGATTTTTACCCAAATAGGGACGCGCCTCTCTCCGCTTATACCGGGTAGCCGCCGTCGAACTGACGTGTACACGCGAGAATTTACCGCGCAGTTTCGCAGAGGTTTCGCAAGAGTAATCGTCGCCGTGAGCTTCAAAGAGCAAAGTGAAAATCAGTTTTTCATCGGGTACCATAAAACCTCGCTGGTTGCTCGTACAATTAACGTGACTGGCTTCAGAAGTGCAACAAAAATGCGTTTAATTCGTCGCGAGATCACTCGAGGCAAAAGACTGCACTGTTTTCTCTATAAACATAAATATTTTCTGTGAAAATATTTAAGAAAATCTCTTTTGCACTTCTCTTACATATATTTCTGAAAGCTTCATATAAATAAATTTTATATTTCTCGACGAAAAATTCATGTCTTAAACATGCTATTATGCAATGATACATTGATATTATTATATTGTTGAAATCAAACTCAAAACTATAAACCACGATATAATTAATTTCCCAGAAACTGTTCTCTACATTTATCACATAAAATTTATCAAAAGGAAACAAGAGTTTGGATATACGAATAAAAGTCCGATGCAAAACCTAAATGAATGTTTTTTTTTTCAGTTCGCCTGCAGTGCTAGAAATCCTAAGAATCAAAAACTAAATATAACTACTGGCATAATATTTAATTCGTTAACAGCTTATTCTCAATATAACATCATAAATTTTGCGAAAATTTATTAGATTGAACGGAAAGTCTAATTAAGAATTAATAGTTATGTTTAAATTTTATCAAAACAAAAATCTGCACGGACTTTTCGATTAACGCAGAACGCGCGTTCTACACGATACAGAAGAAATGTTGATCATCTTCTCATCACCTTCGCATGGCTCGACCAATTGTTTTGCATTTTATCTACATGAAAATACGCATGAAAGTACGCTCAGCGTTCTGCATTATTTATCATTATTCGCAAATCACATTTCACATCGAGTTGCGGTTTCAAAACCAAATTACGTCATGCAGAAATACCCGGAGAAAAATCAGAATACTCGGTCGCGTCGGTCGGCAGACGGTATGCACCGCCGTCCATCGAATTTTCGTGGTTCTTAACGGTCGTGCGTGCACGGAAGTCGGTCTGCGAGTCGTCGTCGGCACGCTCGGTGCGCACGTCAGGGTCACTGACCCCGATACACAGTGTGACATAATACCAAGCGCTGTACACGTGGACGAGACGAGTGCGGCGTGCCGTCCGTGTGCGCGCGTCCACGTACGCACACACGCGCGTGCACATGACGCGTGCACGTAAACGGAACCGAATGTTCCCCCGATTTAGGGTGCATCCCCAACGAAACACTCACGGCATCACTTGCATCACTCACGGCAGCAAAATAACGCACACATACGAGAGCTCTGCACATATAAGGAGAAAATTTTGAGCGTGTTTAATAAGAATGATCGTTATCGGTGAGAGAGTAATATTGCCGATGCGAGATAAATCGGGTCTACCGTATGGCGAGAAGTAAGGCGTAAATGGATGAAGCGACGCGGTTACACAAGAAAAGATGCGCCGAGGAGCCGTCTTGAATATGTGCACGTTCGAGCGTGAAAGTGATTCTATCTCTTCGCGCACGAGATCTCGAAGGATGTTTTTAAATTTAGCGATGACCGCGACTTTTCGCCGCGCGCGTTCGCTTCGTTGAGAAGGTGCAAAGTGGATGCGCGCTCGTTGTCGCGTAAATTCCTATCTGTGTTTGCTCACGGCTCAATGAACGGCTCTTACGGACAACGAATCCGCAATAAGAATAAAACTATGTTGAGTCTATTAGTTAATCTGAAAGATATTGAAGCTGAAGATTGGGAGGCGACCAATCAAAAATGTCATCTGCTTTTCATTGGTCAAACCCCATTTTCCACAGCGTAGTCTGCTACATGATTACGTAATGCCTGTAATAAATCAGATTTGTGTGCAAAGCGACGTAGTTCGATGGAGCGGCAATAAATAATCTCTAATCTTCCACCGAACCGCGCGGAATGATCACTCGCAACGCCGATACAGTTTGTGATCGAAGATCCAGAAAGACCGGAAATCTTGCAAGGTAGCGAAGAACTCGACAACCGCAGAAAAAGAGAAACAGGAGGAGAAATCAGAAAAACGGAAGCCGGAAGTCCACCGCGGCGCGGAGCACTCGTGAGAGAGGTGTCGTCGATGACGGTCCGCGAAGAGTGCGACAAAACCTGACAATGCCAGATAAATTATACGGTTGGTCGTTCGTTTCTTCGGTACTAATCGAAGCGAAGCACTAGCTAACGATAGGCGATAACATCTGTGCGACTCACCTGCTCACGAGCAAGAAAAGGAAGATGAGGGAGTCGCAGCCGATCGCATCATCGTCGGCTGGATGAATTTTATTTGCATCGCGATAAAATTATAGACCGCGCCGGAAGACGCGCCTCTCAAGGGGCGCCCGCGTTCTCGTGCTCCTTGTCTCTCCTGAGAAATGCATCGGGGACAACACGAGGGGGGACGTGGCCCACACAGGGCGTATAGAGAAATACCGACGAGCGTCGGCGTGCCGGTTTTTTTTATTTTAGCAACTCCGAACGCGCGGCAAGGTCGACTAACTGTACCCCGAATACCTGCTGTACGCACACTTGAAACCGCGCGCGGCGAACATCGAGCGAACACGTACAGCTGATGTTTCTTATTCCCGACGTTATTACGAGTACGGCAATAAGATCGGATCCCGCTAATTTACACGCGTTACCGCGGCGACTTTTATCATTCCCGCGCGCTCATTCCCGCGGATGTTCGCAGGGGAAAATCCTTCGTTCTGTCGGAGACTTTTGCAATTCTGCGGCGTGAACGATACACAAGATTCCATACTTTGCAAACATTAACGAAGCGACCGTTGCAATAACTTTTTGTAGTATTTGAAATCGGCATTTCCATATACGGATATTCTCTGATCACGTCACGTTAGTTACCATTTCGACGTCCATCGAAACGTCACGTCGAGACGTTAACGCGCCTAACAATCTCGCTGTCTTGAAAAATTAAATGTTATTACGAAGGCAACGATTTTTTCAACTATTCGCGCGAGTCATATATTCGCTCGTGACTCTTGGCTTATCGCAGAACAGTAATTTCTGCAGAAATTTATGTGAAAATTCTGTGAAATGAAGAACGATCGTGCCATCGTGGTATCTAACGCGAATATATAATTAATCCTGCGATTCTCGATGGAAAATGCTTGTTTTGCAATTGAGCGGTACGCATACTCGGTGTGCCAAAAACCTCGTTCGCGACCAATCACACGGCAAAAATCGCAATGCCGTTCATCTCGTGACCTCGTAACGCCGATATGAGCATCGGCTACGTCATCGTCATCGTCAGCCCAAGGTCGTTGAATTCGCGAAGGAGATACGGTGCACACGAGAGGAAAGCGCGAATCGTGTCGCGAATGACGAGAACTCAATTCATTCTCGAATAACTCATTGCAAATTCTCACTCTGTCTCTCTCCCTCCCGCCTTCATCATCATTTTCGGCCCCACGATTTGTCTCGATTTCGATCCAACGCGTAACTCGCAAAAGGTCTTATTTTTAGCGCCACGGTCAAACTACATTTTTAACCGCGCCGATCTATTTGCAGGCATAGAATAAATATTAGCTAACCGCTCGTCCAGCTGCAACGCGCGCGCGAGCCGTGGGTTACGATACGATTGTGCAAAAATAACAGATCGATGGCGTCCCATCGCCGCACTGTTTACGAACGAAAATATGACTCCCGCGAGGAGTACACGAGATACGCGTGCAATACAAATTCCACGTGTTGTGTACACCAGTTTACGGCGCTGTGCACGATCGCAATTATCGTGCAATTTATTCGCGAAATTATTCGCACGCATCGCGCATCCCGCACGCATATCCCCCCTGCGTCCCGCCTTTCGAGAGAACGATTCACGATCGGCGTTTCCGCTGTCGGAAACGTGACGTACGTACATGCGTTTCAGGCGTATGTTTTCGCATCTCTCCGACAGGCACGTGTGAGGCCCAACGCGAGGCACAATGCGCGAAAAATAACGCGGCACTTAGGCGCTCCAACGTCACGACGACGTTAAGTGACGTCTCTAATGGACCACGACCACCGGCAAGGAGAAAGAGAAAGAGAGAGAGAATACCTATCTTGTTCCCCTGGCACTAATAGCCCGATCTATTTGTGCTTTTCCAAGGAGCGCTTCCTTCGAGCAAGCAAAGATTACGTGAAAGAACGGACATCGGATTCTCACACGAGCGGACAAAGCGCGCGAAACAAGTACTCGCGTCGGTATTTAAGCATTTCTCGAATTGTCTCCCGATTGCAAAGATTCTTCGCTTGTCCTGCGCGAGAACGCGAACTTGCGCAATTGTTTGCACAAACGATCGAAAGCTTTTTAAGTGGACATCAAACGAGAGCACTGGTGCGAGGATGCGAGAATTTAGAGTTTCAGAACAATGTGCGAATTGCATTCAAGCGGAATCAAACTTGTTTGTTCATATTTTGAGCGTTTCCTTTCGTCAATGTTGAACTTATTTTGCTCTCTTATATCATATTTAATAAAATTTATAAAGAATGGTAGAAAGAATATAGTGACTTGATATTTATTGTATTTGAATTATACTTTACTGTTGTACTTTTAAATATAGCGAAAGCCTGATTTATATTTATTTGCATACCAGGGGTATAAAAATCACGAAAAAACATAAAAAAGATTAAGTTTAAACTAAAAAACTATATAACAAGGAAAATGCGTGTTTTTTTAGCTTGCACATGCTTTTCCATGTATTTTACTTTAAAATAAAAATTACGAATTTTCGAGTTTATTTAAATAAAAAAAATATTAAAATTCTTTCTTTATTTATTTATTACTTTATTACTTTGATAATTCCATCGCGAATAAACAGATCTTGCACCAGCAAATACAAAAACATTGCGAATACTGAAACGCGAATATATAAAATATACGAATATAAAACCTCTATTACACAACTTGACTATCTGAACTCAAGAATCAGCATTAGAAAATGGTACATAATTAAAACAATACTTAATAACCTTCGACTTAAATGTCGAAATGATTCTCTGGATTCCACTGTAATTCGCCTATGCGAGCAAACCTGCTATCATTTTTCTCCGTAAATGAAAAACGTGCGCTATGTATAAAAACGCATGTTTTAGGCCGATAGAGAAGCTTGGAGCGCGACTCATTTCGCCATTTCCAGAAGTCGACGCAATTCGTATGATGTCTGTCTTAACGACGACAACAGAAGGCATAAAATACGAGGGCAAAGAGGTCGACAAGATAAGTTAAGCAACGTGCGATAAGTTATCGTTATCGTAGCAGGTCGGCGTGGTATTTGGCACGCGTGCAGATAAAGAGACAAATGAAATCGGGAGAGGACCACACCGCCGCAACGTAAGACGTTTCGCTGAAATCTCGTGATGTATCTACAGATTACGCGAGATACCAATTCGATATAAAAAGACCGAAACAGGTAGCAAAAAAGCAGAGATAACGACATTTTAGCCCGACATGTGAGCGTTCGCTTCGTATCGATGCAATTTGCAGTTCGTCAAAAATAAAGTAAATCTGGCAGCATCAAGTGGATGATGAGAAAATGATCGGTCCTGGCATAAATTAAACATACGTTAAGTGCATTAAAATTATATTCAAATTTGTAGGAATAGAACAGCGTTCCAAAATAAGGCACTGGAACACTTTGGCATATTGAATCGATATCGGCATAATGTAACATTACTCGACATGACACACAAATGTGTTTATTTATTAATTCGCCGTATTCCCTTAAATTACCTAGATTTAAGGAAATATTGGCACGTGTAAATATTGAAGACCGCTATTTTGATATTCGATAATCCAACGTAGCTCCTCCTACTAGGCTTGTCAACGCATATTTAAAGTTCGTGCTACGTGGATAAAGTATTACAACAATTATTCAGAAAATCTGCATTTTGAATACATTATGCCACTGCTCTCATTATAAAATGCAATTCCAGGCTACGCCTCCTTCACGTGTCAGTGTGTTTCGACGTAAAAAATCTGTGAACCCATAGACAAGTTTACATACATTAAACTTCTATCATTGGCAATGGCATTAATTAAAAACTAATGAGCTTCGCAGTTGATTGTAATCGATAGTCCGGCCGTCCTTGGATGAAAAAAGACGCTGAGCTAAAGTCGGATAACCCGAGAGGCAACTTCTTAATGGCATGGATTTCGTTCGTAGGTCAGCTCGTAGTTAGTCTCGATATTAGTCGAAAGATCTCTCTTGAGGTACAATTGGGGGACCAGTTATTCATAGCTCCACAAACACGCTATCCCATTTTAACACGATAATCAGACAATAATCTGTGCTCATTATTACACGTAATGTTATTCACGTGTTCTGACACATTTGCTGCATGTCGGTCACTGGTGACCGTCGTGGCGTTAACGGAAAGCTCGGTGCCGATCACTGGTGACCGTCATGGCAAGAATGTATTAACGCGCGCGGGAAACGTTAAAGGTTTCGTGTCTCGCGCGACAAAATGTCACGATGGTATCGCACGGACGCACCATTATTCCGATGGAAATCTGAAATAACATAAAAAGTACGAACGGCGCGCGCGTTATATGAAATTCGCTCTGCGATCCGAGAAGACAGCTATGCACCACGTTGTATTCACGGCGGCACTCACAATGGAACATTGATCGATGGAAAAGAGAGAGAGAGAGAGACAAAATAGCGAGGAAACAAAAGATCCTCGATCACTTTTATTTCAATTTCTTTCTTTTCGTTCGCGCGATATTGCGAAGGAGAAATTAAACTCTGTCCTATAGTTACGCGCAGTGTGCGTGTGTATATGTAGATCGAGTTCTCTTTCTCTCTTGTATGTCGATACGTCGAATGGCTTCCTGCGCATTTTACAACTGACAATCCGTATCAGTCTTTCGTGACATTGCTGGAATTCTTTGTTCCATCAAAAGGAAAGCTGTCAGTGTGAATGTAATTATGAAATAAACAATGTTCCAGAAATCTCACATTGATTGATTTCACTCACATTGAGTGATTCTAATGATAGATTTTCTCTCAATTTCGAATTGAATTTGAAAATTGATTACCGAAATATCTAATATCTCGATATCCGATTACAAAATTTAATCACGATTAAGGGCGATATGAAAATTGTGATAAAAGATCAAGATCCACCGTCCAAGATGCTCTCTAAGAAGAATCCAACAAGTTCCTCCTCAAAATCGAAATCGAGTCACACAGAGTACTCCGTGTACATCTTGTCACAAGTATAAACAACACGCAACTTTCGCCACGCAATGTTCGTCCATAACTATCGAGACCCTGTCTCGGGGGACATCGAACTGAAATTCTTCGTGAAATCAAAAGCGTCAGAGGCACGTCGGGACAATGCGACACCACTACATTCCGTTTTCCCAAACTCTGTTTCGACAATTCAACACTGTGACAGCGCCTGTCCCGATACAATGCCACGTGAGGACAAGCCGTCACGAGGAATCAACGTGAAGGTGAATTCGCTGGTCGCAACCTTGAAGAGGGTCATGTCTCGCAGACATCGTGTCATCGGGTTTTCTCTATAGCACGTCTATCCTTCCTTCCCTTCCCCTGCCATCCCTTTCTCTCTCTCTCTCTCTCTTCTCATCTCTTGCTCCAACACTTGCATCGTCTTCGGCGCCATGCATGCCGAAGACCCCGTTGAGCTGGTCTCGCTTGTCAGAATCTTCCAGACGGTACTTCCCTTGTGCAGAGGTGCAAAAGAGAGATACCCGGTGAAGAGGGAGAGAAGGGAGAGGGCGAGAAGAAGAGAAGCACCGTGCACCATGGTGCACACGGCCTGGTAAAACAGGCGGAGGAGATCGACGGTGTTTGGTTGTTTGTAGAATCTGGGTGAGTGACCTGGGTCCTCCGACCGGCCGGCGGTTGGTCGCCTGGTCCGCCAGGAACCTGTTTTCTCGGCCGTCTCTCTGTCTCTCCCCTTGATTCCCCTCTCGCCCGTTCTCCGCTGGTGCTCTCTTCTCTTGATCCCTCTCGCTCCGTTCTCCATCCCCCTTCGTCCCAACCCCGACGAGCAGGCCGCCGTCGCCGTCGCCGTCGTTGCCGCTCGGCTATGCTCCGTTCCTCGCTCTCTCGCAGGCTGAAAACGCAACGAGGCCTCGAGTCGTGCCCGAGCGCGATTTTCACGGCATTGTCCGCTCGCTGATGGAGAGGTCTGCAGTTCCCGGCCGGAAAAGTCTCTCGCGACGCGAATATAAAAGGGTAGAGAGACAGAGGAAGAGAAAGAGAGAGAAAGAGAGAAAAAGATAAAAGGCCTCCGCACCGTTAGAGCGACGCGATCATCTGGGTCGTGATGATCCGGGTGAAAGTGCTGAGCTAACGGGAACGGTTCTTCCCTCTTAGATATCGACGAGCAAAATACATACGTCCAAGTATCGCGGGAAACACTAGACGGGGTAATACCAGGGAACGAAAGAATACAGTCAAAATTTGCAAAATAAGATACGATGAGCAAAAGGGATCACTAACGACGGCAGAAGTGTATGATTTGGAAACAAGAGAAATTCATTTCGCGCTGGAAAGGATTTCTGAAAATCAATTCTCTCCAATGGCCTTTATTAATCAAGACGAAACTTCAAATAGTCATAAATATTTACGAGATCAGTATATCTCTTATATGAAACTGCACTTTCCGTGATATAAACGTGTATAAATCGTAGACGTGATTTAACATGTCACTTAAATCAAATCACGAGTAAAGGACGAACATAATTCTCATAGAAGGCTCTGTATCGAAGTATAATAACTGTGTACCACAAACATACACTTTTACATACTTTGCTCCCTCTACTCCAACGCTCTAGCAGGTTGTACTCTAACACAGTGAAATATATTGTGATACTATTCTTCAGTACACTGGATCGTGCATTCTCCAGCATACATAACACCACGCGAATGTCCACTTTGCAATCTTACAAAGTACTCCATCACTCCCTGACGTATCTAATTGTCCTATGCTATCGTTCAGAATATTTTGATACCGTTCTCCCCCTGTTCACCCTCTAATAATCAAATCTTTCAAATTTTATTCCGATATCCACGTTTCGTTCACAACTTCGCGCCCTATATGAAAGCTTGAAACTTTTCCCTCATCATTTTCCCATCACCAAGATTGTGCCAAGATGGTTCCCGACACCAAGACACCTCTTTGTCCAGTCCCGGACGATCACGCGGAGGATTCGATAGGGACGGAGATCCAGACGATCGCGTGGGTGTGTAGGTGACGCATATACAGGTGTGCAATCCGTTCGTGCTAACTACACACGTAAGGCAGCGGCGAATGCATGTACCGCGCGCGCTGCACTCGGGATTATGCAAGAGAGTCCGCTTTCTACATGGTCTTAGAATCTGGGTCGGCTACGGAGTCATTGTTTACAACGAGCCACCGTTGGATAGATAGGCTCGTGCGCACTCGTGGACGAGCGAGCGCCGTGCCTTTCGAATATTCCGCTTGGAGAACACGCGCGCGATTCCCCGGGCGAGACGCAGAGATCATCGCGCCGAGCGTGTCTCGGGACCGACGTCTGAATAAATCAGGGAAATTATATTCGTCAGAAATCAAGTATGCATCACTTTCCCTCGTTATTCAGCCGACTGATCGAGTCTGTGAATGGGCGACTGTTAAATGCGCACGCTGCGACGCGACGTTTCGTTCTCGATTGGACAAGCTACTATTCCAGATGTTGAAGGCGCTTTCATGACGCCAAAAGTAGTCAAACATTGAACGTAATATTGTATAATATGCGGCGTGGTTAAAGCCCCGATTACACGTAATCTTTTGTCAGTGAGCGATCGCGATGATATTGATTGCCGCGGTGCAATTATTGTCGCAGCAATGCGGACGTCATCCTTGTAGCTTTTAGCGGGAATTAACATTGCTTTATTTAATTAGCAGTTTTCATCTTCGTGCGTGGTTATCTAGACGATAAGACTATCCACGATGAATGACAAAAGAATAAAAACTAATGAACATAAATGTTAATCGATATCAGTGACTGATTGAGCGGTTTCAAAATTCACGTGCAAACAGCTTGCGTAAACGAAAAATACGTATATTTTTCCGCGACAAAAACACCCCTTTCCGCGAGCTGCGCACGCAGAAAACCCGCTGAGGAGTTATTTCGAATGCCGAGTGAGGAAAGCGGCACGACGTGGTCGCACAACGTGGGCGGCTGGTTGCGTAATAATATTGACGAACAAACAGGCGAGCGAAATATTTCTACTGCCGGAGGAACAGCCGCCTACGAAGGCAGAGCAGAAGTAAGATACGTTCGCTTCCATTTCCTTTCTGTCCCTCTTCTCTCTTTGTGTTTCATTCAACTTTAAGATGTCTTATTAAATTCTATACACGCGATCGACGTACCTGGATTACTACATCACGTTCAACATGTATCGGGTCAGTCAAACAGTTCGATTGAATTTGCAATATTTTAAATCAGTTTACATGTAATATAGATAAAAATATCTTGACAATATCTATGTCATAGACAACGGATATGATGATTACCTGGTTAAATAATGGATAAATAATTTGTTTCTGCAATGAAATAAAATGTGACACAAAAGCCGAACCGAACTTTTTGCCTAACCCCAATATTTGTCATTTAATGACGTTTGTGATTTATGAAATATATGAAAATGTTCAACACGAGATATTTGTTCGCCGTTCTATTCAGTGTATCGGTAATAACGTGAATCCTGCAGGGCGCGCATCGATGCGCGTCTTCTGGCCGTATCGCGGACGTTGCACTCGTATTTTAATATTAGAATGCGACCGATAGCGATAGGGTCCTTCCTCGATGCAATAACGGGACTGGTACCAATCGGTTACTCGACATGACGAATATTTGTAGAGCGAGACTAGTCCATCGCTGCATGTGCGACATTGGCACAGTATCGTTGAAAGTTCCATACTTGTCATGCTTGAACAGGGTTTCAGGAACAGCTCGGGCAACAGCTCCGCGTCCCGACAATTCGAACTACACGCGTGAACTACACGAGCCGTTTCTCACAACCACACGAACACAATCGCCGATCGAAGCAGCGATATAAATAGAACGATACTTTCATATCAACTGCAAATTCACATTTACGTTACACGTCACTCTATTGCACTGATCTGCAGGCAACGATCAAGCGGAAGCTTGGGACTGGCTTTTTGCGATCTCTCGCAATCCACGGACGGTGACGCAGTCTTTGATCGATCTAATTCTTATCAATAGACCACATGCACGCGCGGACGTCGCTCGATCCTGACAATTTTCGTCAACGTCAACCCGTTTCGACATGGATCGGCATGAATCGCCGCGAGTGATTACGCGAGAATGAAGACACCGATCATTTGCCAGAACGCGCGCGTGTATTAAGCACCTGTGGTCCGCGGCAAGCTCATCGACTGTGTCTAATTGTATGACGCGGTGGATGGACAAATTGCGGGATTGCAAAATGCCGCGCGTAGTAATGCGAACGCGTACGGTGCAAATGATTTTGCCGCGTTGCATACGGTAGCGCAACGCGGCCTCTCCGCATCTGTTCTGCCTCTTTGTTGTCGATGCCTTTAAAATAAGCGACGACGAGCGCGAAACGCACGTCGTGTCTCGCGATTACGCGAAATCATTCGCGACCGATCGCATCCATGCGTTTCGAGCCGCGATCCAATTCTACGCGAATAATAATCATCGCATGCAGCGGAGTGCAAGGAGAAACCGCCCGGATGCCCGCGGAAGCAATTTCGCAGTAACGTATGTAAGTTACCTTCGGGCACGAGAGACCGTCATTTCGCGGCAGCGCAATATCGATTTCGCCATTTGCAAAAAGCCGAGCCGAGCGACGGCGATCCCTCAACGTTGCCGAAAAGAGCACGGCATCAGCTGCTACAACGCTCGTTATCGTCCGGCAATTTGCGAAGGGTTCGATTTACGTAATAAAGCAGTTCGTACGCAACGGTATTCTCTAATGGGGATTATATAGCGATACTGCTAATGTATAAATATGGTAAACGTCATGCTTAATTCCTTCAGCCTGTGCAAGTCTATAATCCTATTTTATTACCACAATATTGATGCACCTTGTGGTGAAATGAAGATATTTTCTAAGAAATGTGTAACGATGATAGAAATAGAGAAACTTGTTTAAGAGTACCTTAATGCGTTATTTACATTGATTTATATAAAGATAGCTGACAACCTCTCAAATTCATGAATCTCAAATTATCAAGATCACGATAAAACGGAATAACGGTTCTGTCACAGGTTTCTGCCGATCAACTGATAAGCTTGATCATCCGATCGCATATACGTGTTATATTATATGTCCGTGGAATAATTCGTGGAATTCGAGAAACTTTAATCAGAGTGAGGACATGACGAGGGACTGAACTAGTCAAGAGGAAGAAAAAAGCCGAAGTTAAACGTCAGGCTGCCTAATCGACGGCGATTCACCATTCTCGCGCATTTGGGGAAGCTTAATCGCATCTCGGAAAGACTATTTTCACAGAATCGTGCTCCATGAAGGCTTCCGCAGAACGCTTACATAATTGGATTATCTACGTCGTGCGTGCTTTGAAACAGCTTTTTACATGTTTATCCTGGTTACGTCATGCAACGTATTGGTGGTAATAAGACTCAATTTACACGTATGCGCAATAAGATCAAATTTACACACTTTTAAATAAATTATTAGATAAACGTATCACGCGTCAGTATCTTTCTATTACTATTGTAAGAATAAAGTCACGCAGCTAGAAATTGGATGAATTATGCATACGTCGTATGCGAGATACATCAGAGATAAACAACTCTGCGTTAAAAATTAAGATGTTATTGTACACACGTTCTCTTCAAATAGTCAACATTGTTATTAAAATTCCGAGGGCGATCAGCTGCACTATCGTGAAGAAAAGTGTGATTTTCTCGAGAGATAACCAGAAAATCACGCAGATGGCACGCAGATACGAAATTCAAGCGAATTTTATTGTCGCTACAAATTCGCAATCTGCTCATAATTCAGTTTTTCATATGAGAGAAGTAGAAGAATGTAAACAGTGAACAACATGACAAATTATTGAGAGGTTGTCGCTACAGACGACATGACCGTGACTTCAGAGACTTGCTTCCCGATAAGATAAGAAAGAATGCAATATATGTTAATATGGACAAACTAATGTTTCGCAATTTAAAAAAAGAATCGTTCCATATAAATCACATACAACACACAGCGATACGGGTGGCAATCCATTCGCTTACGCGACATTCGCACGCGACACGAGCACACGCGTGCATATTACTCACGTTTCCGCCGAAACAAGCGTTTATTTATTTTGGCAATAGCGTCAATTCGCAGGCCAGTGATCTCGTTAGCATCTTATTAAGATTCGCAATGATTCGGAACGGGATTTGCACCGCGTGCGAAATCAGTTTCTCTCGAAAACACACGATCCGTTTCGCACGTGAGAGTATCTATGTCGCCGATCGTGGATCCATGGACACCCCTTGGCAACCCTCACATTGAAATCTGACCCAGAATTTTACTCGTAATTTTCAACGGCAACGAAGCATCGCCACGCTGTGCAAATTATGCGAAAGTGTTAGGTACGCGGCCGGTACGCGGTTTCGTGAACCGCAAATTTCGGAGGTCCGTAGCACGATCGCGAGTTTTCGATAATTCGGGGGTACCACCGTCGTCTTTCTGATCCCTGCAGCATCCCCCTGCTCCCTAGTCCAACCGATCTGCCCTCCCAAATTTCTTCCTGACCGATGCATCATTCAGCTATCTCGTGATATCTCGTGATATCTCGTCTCTCCCTCTTCTCTTCTCTGTTTTCTTTTTTCTCCTTTTTTCATCGAGAGGCTTCGTATATTTCGTGCACCAAACATAACGGTACTCCTTCGAAGATGCGGCAGGTGCGGCCAAAAACGGTATTAAAACAGTGAGAGAATTTGTGAAGAAAAAGTGTCGACGTATCCTCGAATCCAGATAATCAGTTCTGCATGAGACACAGAAAGATATCCTCCTAAAGATTATTCGGATAACATAATTTCTATGTTTCCTAATTTTCGTTTCTATATTTTTTTATTTATTCTATTATATATTCTATATTTATTTTTCGTAGAATAAAGTCGAGGAATATATATTTTTGTAGTATTATCGAGGAAATTTGTTGAATGGTAAAAGTAAATAACGATGAAAAGCCTCAAATTGTTCGTATATAAAACGTTCGAATTAAAAATGATATTAAATGACGAATAATTCTCTCTTCCTCTCTCTCTCTCTCTCTCTAGACTTGATTGTGTAACATATTTAACTCACTTTCACTAATTAGAGATACATATGTATTAATTCACACGAGTCCTGTTTTCTTTCAGACACACCGTGCATAATGTGCGCATAAACAATTGCTAAACGAGATAACAAATGCTCTTAATTATGTTTTTTTTCTACGTATTACGCCTCACATTTCCTTGTCACCCTAGGCTGCGATTTATAGTGCATTGTCGAGTTATGCATCATTTCACGTCTAAAGTTAGCATAGAGAAGTTTCAAGGTGACGAGCGCGCGAGTTTCACAGGAGTACGCCCTTATCGATAAAACACCTATTTTCTCCGCGTTCGATATTTCAACGACTTGTCAATACTTCAAGGTGCTCTTCTTTATCGCCGACACTATTGACACACGCACAGAGAGAAAGAGAAAGAGAGAGAAACAGGGACTTCCTTTCTTCGAGCAGGACTATTTTGTTTATTTCAAGAAACCTATCAGAGTTATCAATCGTCATGGTATTTAAAACGACGGCATACTTTCAGCTACGGCACAGCCGAAGCTGCTATATTAACCAGGTTCATCGACACGTTCCCTCAAAGCGAGAGGCATTTTTCGAGACGAGAAAACCGGAAAACGGAGCCGCCTGCGCTTGGCGATGACCCCGGAATACCTAATGGCGTTTATAATCGCTGACCCCACGGATTGCGGATGTGACAAATACTAAACAGATGTCAACTAGATTCACTCCCGGAGGCGCCAGGACGCGTCCGTGGCGCCACAATAAATTCGCAGATGCCGCGCAAGAAGTATCGCGAGTAGTGGAAGCGATTCGCTAATGAACGCCACGAATAAATACTGATATTATTAACCCCGAGCGATCGATCGGCAACGTGAACGACGATCTGGATTAAACTAAAGTGTTAGCGAAGTACGCGAGTCGTGTGCGAGAGACATTAGAATGAAAAGAAATTCAGACCGATTTTGCGATATATAAAAAGGAGAAAATTAATTGACGAGTTTATGTTACATTGAATATAATAATAAATAAGTGATGAAAATAAAATTTCTTCAAGAGCGAAGCTTCAACGGAGGCAAAGTTTCACGTTTTCTGATCACTGCGTTATTATTTTAAGGTAATGCGATATTTCATCGTAACGTTTCAACATTGTTTACATTTACGTAACATGTTACGTTATGTTGTAATTGTCGTAACGTATTGTAACGTATTCCGTGCAACATCTCTTCAAAATAACTACCATATCTAAAAATCTATATCTAAAATTCTTGCAAAATTGCAGATTCTTCCGTAAACAACAAATAAGCAAGCTAAAATGTCGTCATCAAGATAATTGTTTCGTTGGTCAATGATACGGAGGGGACAGCTACTTCTTTCATTACGTAAACGATAAGTACTGCGACTGAGGAGTACCCCGAATTAACTTTGCGCGCGTGTCCGCGTGCTCCGAAATTCCCGTTGCGTAACGAAGCCGTGACGACGACTTTTCAAACACGCGATTTAGCCAGCTCGAAATCGAGCATTACTTTAGAGTTTAGGCGTCACGCGGCAATGGAAAAATCGGCCGCCGAGACTGAGATTTTCCAAGATTTTACGCTCGACCGGCATAATAATCGCGGCCTTTGGTCACGAGGTATAATTGGCAAATATCACCAGCCGAGTAACGCGAAACGTACACTGAGATATGTGTATGTATGTATATGTGTGTGCACGTGGCCGTCGTTGGCAATGTCCTCGAAAACTGAAATAGTTATGACTTGACTTGAAAGGAAAAGAAAGATCTGACAGGGATTAACTTACCTAATTATATAGAGCTTTACGACAACAATTCCTCGAGTACTTTTTTGTTTAAAAGCTTCTAAAACTTCGGGATATTTAAGAAAATCGTGCTTGTTACAATTTCTGGAATGCGACCGCGTTTCAATCGTTACGTAAACATCGAAAGATTAATCGCGAAAATTCACGTTATATTATTATTTTTCCAAACATTTAGAAACATTGAACAGCTATCTGCAGAAACTCGCAGCTTCTAAATGTGAAACTAAAAATAGATGAATGGAGAGTTTTGTATTGAAATTCCAATCACACACATACACACGCATTTATAATGTAAATAATGTTAGTAAAATTTAGTAAAATTGTTTTCGTTTCTCTACCGAAATTATAATCAAGGATATTCGTGTTTTATATACACGTGAAATTAAAAGTAAATGCGTCTCATAATGCCAAAAAGGGAATAGAACGTAAAATTCTAAGAATACAGAAATCAATGAATATCGAATTCAGCGTACTCGTAAGACATTACATACAAATATTCGTAACCTCTCACGCTTGCTATTCAAAATAAGCGACCTTCGTAGCGAGCGCTTTGAAAATTCCTAAAGATCCGCATAATCGTTGTATTAAAAAACATGTATGTAAATTTCAGGCAACCGTTTTGCGTCGTGTGATACTGCCTTATACAGCAAGGGCTTTCTCACTCGTTCCGAATAGCCGTCTAATCGAGGGATAACAAGAGTCCCTTCGCAAGTCCCAAGAGCATGTTATTATCTATAAAGATTCCAAGATATTCATAAAGTCGCGAGTCCTAGAGAGAAAGCGGCTGATCAATAGATTCATATTTTTATATGTATCGAGCAACGTCAATAATTTCCAATACAGCCACATAAGTTGCAATACTGTCGCGGCTGCAACAGCTCGGATAGTAAGCTGCATTTCCCGATGTTTGCGTCACCGAGAGTCCGACTTGGCGGACAATTACAGCGATTCCTATCTCTCATTTTTATCATCCGATAAGAACGCGTTACGTGTTAAGACGATTCTCCGAAAGCAGGACGGTGCTCATCGATGCTGGATTATCGTGTAGCGAAGTAACGCCACCGGCGGGAGCGTACGTACTTGGACACACGCGTATGTGTACGCACGAAAGGTCGCACGTCGTGATGTAAACACAAACTGCGCGACGCGTCCGCTCTCGCGCGCGCGACGCCAGGTCGGCGATGCACGGGGCGGCGCGTCGTGTGTACGTACGCATCGACCCGCGCTAACCTATAGTTTCAACCGCTAAACTCCGAAACGCGCTCCGATCGGAATCGGCGAGGGAAGAAACAACATTCCGCGAAAGTACTCACCTGGAGATCATGACAGCCGTTATCTCGGTGACTGGCAGCACGTATTACCCCCGCACGCCAACCCCACTCACCGATCTTATTCACCTTCAGCTTGGTGAAACCACTCACGGAGAGGAACCGCTTTCCCACGATCTCCTCGCGAAACTTGTACGCCATATTACGATCGGTAAACCACGGCGTGCCGAATCCGCGACTTCGGATCGCCACAGCCGGGCCCGCCAGTCACCCTTTCCCTCGCACGTTCCTTCCCTCCCCCTCCGCCGGACGGGCGCCCCCTGTGTCTCCTTCCCCCGCCGTTCTCGCTCCTCTTCCGTCTTCTCTCTCCTTCTCGCGCCCGCCCGGTCGCTCGCTCGCTCGTACGCCTCGCGCTCACTCACTCCTCGCTCCACTCTCTCCCTGCCCCTGTCGACGACCCGGTTTTTCCTTCTATCCTCCGAGGAGCGTGCCTCGCCCCCGAAAGGAAAACAACAACGGGCGCGCACACCGCGCGCACCGCGCACCGGGGGAGGGGACGCGACGGCGGACCCTGTCACAAACGATCACTATTTCTCGACGGCACAAAGCACCACTCCGCGCGGCCGATCTCTTCCTGCCGCGATCACGAAGAGCCATCGAACAACGGGGCCATGAGGCGACGCGGCCGGACCTCCTCTCTCTCTCTCTCTCTCTCTTCCTTCTTTCGCGCGAACAACACACGCCACAGCCACTCCTTGCTCCTCCGAACGCGCGCGAGACGGACTCTGCTCCGCGAAAACAGCCACGAGACTCCTCGCGCGACTTCAAAACGTATCTCTCCCTCTCTCCTTCCTTTTTCTTGCGTGGCACAGCTCACTTCACGGCGCTCGCCCTTCGCGCCTTACTTCACGGCGCTCGCTCCCGCGCGTTGCGCGCGCGTCTTCAGCGACGAAAAATGAGTCCGCGTCTGCACCTGTACGTACGTACGTGCACGCGCGCGCGCGTGCGTTTCCTTTTCTGTATCCACGCACGTAGCCCTGCGTACGATTATCGGTCTGAGGTGACGGGGGACCAGCGGCGAAAGAAAGAGAGAAGGAGAGAGAACGGAGAGGCGGCGAACACGCTCCGCACGTCTCTCTTCTCCGTCCACCAAAGCACTGTTGACGTCCGCGGACGGAGATCGACCGACACTTTTCGACTTCCGGGATGCACTTCTCGGACTCTACTTAGCACTGGGCACCACACACTACGCGACGGTTGACGATAACGGCAACGGTGGTGGCAACGCCACCAGCACGGTAAACGAAGGTAAACTCCGAGCGGTACCAGTGTGAACGTGGGAGTGACACACACATGACCGGTCGGTGATATCGCGTAGCGCGCACTGCGGGCGGACGGCAGGGAGGCACGGCTCCTTCCCGCGGCCCGTTCACCCTCCCCCTTCGCGCGCGCGCGCGCCACCCCCTCCGCCGCCCGCCCGCCGCCTGGCTCGCCCCCCCACCGCCGACGCGCGCTCGCTCCCTCTCTTCTCGGTCTCCTGCCTCGACGGCGTCGCGTCGCGCCTCGCTTCGCTGCCACCCATCGCACAAGAGCGGCACGGAGGTGGGGTGCTTTAGGGCCGTATAGCGCACCGGCCGCGAGGCGCGTGGGGTCGCGCGCGCGGGTGGCGCGCGAGGGACGCCGGCTTGGTCGCAAGGGGGCGGCGGGAAAGGTGCCCGGGGGAACCACCGCCCCCGCCGCCGCCGCCACTGCCTACCTTCACCCGTCACGCGCGCCACACGCATACGGCGCGCACTTCACGCATATCCACGTTTTGCAGTACGCTTGCTGTTCACACATTGACGTATCGCAACCGCGTGTGAGCCTTGCTTTTTTCAGCATTTTCCCATTTTTTCAAGGAACCAGCGGAGAAAGATAATTACAATGAAAAAGTTCTCTTAAAAGTGCACATTTTATGTCGAAATAATGAATTACAAATTGTGTTTTGTTACTGCGTATCCAAGATTTTCTGTCATAATTATAAAGGATATGCTATTTTCGTTACGAGATTTGAAGAATATTTAACGATGTTTATAAAGTGATTAAATGTTTGGGTTTATTATTTATGGATTACTCTATAATTTCTTGTAACTATAATAAATACAGATTACAAATCGTTTTAGATATGAAAAGTTGGATTAGTATTATCTTTCTCTATCAAAAAGTATGATAATGCGGATATTTTCCTATATTCCGACACGAAAACTCCACATATAATTATTTCGATTTTTAGTTGGACGTTTTCTCCATTTCTACCATGAAATTTGTTTGTTTGCACGCTTGCGGTGAAGGAGAAGACGTTTTGCCGATGGAATTCCTATTCTTTTCATTCTTATCGTTTTGTTACTTTTTGTTTCCTTTTCTTTTCTTTCTTGTAACTAGGAAATTTGTGTGTTTACGTGGTTGGCGGCAGAGGTGGAGTCGGAAGTTGTTTTATGGCTGCAAGTTTTAAAACCGTTAAAATATTGGAGGAAACCTTGGTTGAATCATTATATAAATCTATTTTGTTACGTAATGTAAAATAATATATTCTAACATATCGCTTTATACAAAAGGACTTTATAGATAGATTTGAAAACAATCCCTGAAACTTACATTTTATTTTAGAATTTTACCTGTCTTTTCTATAAATTTATTAAAATATAACAATTTCTTGAATAATTTCATACATATATAATTAGGTACGCGATATACGCAATATTACTTTTTACAAATCTACAAATTATGCTCACTGTATTACTTTAAGACTTTTTATTCACGTATTTGACGAAGAAAATCGAATTTTGACGCGTAAAAATAAAATGCAGAGAGTAGATAGCAGATATCAGTTTATCCAGACAGTTCTTGAAAATGTACCTTTATTATCTAACGAAAAAGCATACGAGTAACAAACTAAAAATTTTCCCATCTAACTAAATCGAATTGAATAACTCGTAGTCTTCTCCCGAGTGCTACGGTCCTGACGCATCATGTGACCAAAACACGCGGTGACGTCACGGGCGCAGCAGCAGCCAGCTGCCAGTCCAACATGGCCGACCTGTGAGCGACGGTGTTGCAGACGGCCGTCCGCATTTAGTTCGCTCGTTTCTAGCCGTTCGCGCGCGTCTCGTCGTGTCGCAGGACCCGTTAATATGATATCGTCGATCGTCTCGCGTCTCGTCATGTGAGTATCCGTTCTGGATGACGGCTAACGTCCGGGCGAACACCGTGCGCCGCGAAGTGAGCTGTGCACCCGGGCTGTCGCCATCGTCCGCCGTTCGCCGAGTCGCAGGGGTTCCATCGGGGTGCAGGTTTATTTTTACCCATCGCAGCGGCGACGCGACGGTGTCGTTCGGCTCGATTCGATTCGAGATACGCGCGCATAATCACCGATTCTTCCCTCGAGATAGCGGGATTCCGTCGCCCGCTCCGTTTTCGTCGCTCGCCCGATCGCCGCTCCGTCTCTATAGATACGCGTTACGTACGTGCGTCTCTTTCGCTCCATCGGCGCCTCTCGCTCTGTCCTTCTCTCTTTGCCGCGCTCCCGACAGGTCGCTGTCATGACAAAGCACGAAGGAAATTGGAAACGTCGAATTCTGCCCAGCTGGCGAGGCAATGCGGCCGGCTTTGTCATCGAACGGCCGTCGCTGAACCTTCTCTCTCTTCTTTCTCTCCCGGTGCTGGAAGATTGTGACATCGCCAGGTGTCGGCCAGAGGCATTCCCATTTGGTAGGACCCCCGAGACGACCCAGTCTCCGGATACCAATCAGCGTCGTGGACGGTCCGAGGGAAGCTAAAAATTCACGGCGGTGCATAAAGGAACGGAGGGCACGCCTTCGACTTTGAACGCCGGGGTCATCGGGGAAGGTAAGGAATCAATGTCACCTCAATCGATGCGCCGTCGAGAGTCGGTTAACGCGCCGGAGAAGCGGCATTATCGCGAGGAAGACAAAAAAATTAGGTTTTTCGGCGCGAGGGAGAAGCGGAAAGGGGGGTGCGGATAAACGCCTGATTTCCCTAATTAATGCGTACCGTTGAGTCAGCGTCGAGAGTGAAAGCGAACGCTTCGTCTCGCAATAGTCCGTGGTAAGGACGTAACCTAACCCAACTCGGGCAACGTCTGCACAAAATCAGATACGCGAATATGTTACGACACTTGGCGGGCGCGCGCGCGCGCGTGATTACAAGGGACGAAGGGGTGTGTTACGTCCGGTTGCGACAATCGCTGTGCGGTGACGTAGACGTCACGCTGGTGTTCCGCAGCTCTCTCAATTAGCATTGTTACTTTACTTTTCTTAAATATCATGCATATCTGAAATGCTGCGCGAACGCTCGTTAGTCTTACGACTCGCATTTTCATGATAAACTTGTGAAAACAAGTTGGTGTTTGACTGCAACTTGGAATAAAATAATCAGATAAACGCAACGCGTGCGACGACACTTTATTATGCGAGAAAATGAAGGAACATTGTTTGCCGGTTCATTTAAAATTTCTCAGAGCGTATGTAATTAATTTTATAGACGTGATAATTTATTACACATTCCTTGCACCGGGCAGAAATGTTTCTGATGTATGACGCATTTTTCATAGCGCACGAGTGGCCTCGAAAAATACACGTGTTGCCATGAAACCGGGCATTTTAATTCGGGGAATCGAGCGCGCGATAAGCAAACGACGCGTCCCGCGCCGTCAGCTGATCCGAAAGCTACGTCACAATGGCGCGGGTCGTTGCACTCCTCACGCTCCCTCGCTAAGAGGCACGTTTTGTTTACGACGTTGTCCGGCGGCGCTCACGCTCACGCATTCACGCACCAGGCACGTATCGCGCGCGAGTGCGACAATGTGCGTAAACGTCCGATCCCGCGTGTGACTCACGGCCGCGCGCTGCACTTGACAATAAATTAGAACGAAACGGAGAAACGTCAGTTCGGGATCTAGCGCAAGGTAAACGCCAAGGCGATCGACGAGGGGGGGGGAGAGACTGCAAAGATTCTCTCGTGAGACTCGCGCGAGAAAATCGCGAAAATCGAAAAGGAATCACGCTGGACATCAATTCTGCGTCAATGTTGAAGAAATAAACGAGAAGAAAAATCGCAAATGCTAACTCAACTCGGAATTAACATGTTTGTGGTGCAAAATTCACGTACATCACTTCCAATATTTTTAAGTTCCAAATACTCGAATCGATAGCATTTCGTTTGTGTGTAGTAAAAATAATTTCTGCTGTAATTTAACGCGAAAACAGCGGTCTGAAAATGTGTCTGGTAACTCGACTATAAGATAAAACAATTTCGAGCATGTATGTCGATTTAGATCGCTTGCAGTTGCTTCTAGTGCTCAAAGCAATATTTTCAACTTTCAAAATAAAAAGGTTTAAATTTTCGAATACCTAGATTTTCCTATATTTCGTCTCGCGTTGCTTTAATACTGTTTAATGATCATTTAAACACAAGTTGTATGAAGTAAACTAAATTTGTGTTACCGTATGTAACTAAATTCTTCCTTAATTCTTCAAAATCCACACGGTTTTGCTCGGAAATTACTTTTTCAAAAGTTCGAGTCTAATATCTCCCCCAAAGCGGGGTTTTAAAGGGATTTCCAACTGAAACTCGAGTTTCAAAGGGTTAGCTTGTTTTATCTTGCTCTTTTGATCTGTGTATCGAATAAATGCATTTCGATCGGCATGAAAGTAGTACTGGACATTATATAATATACGTATAAAATATATATATCTCTCTCTATGTGTGTGTGTGTGCCATTCTCCGCGATCGTTTCTATATTTCCGGCCTTTCGATACTCTTTCAATGTCTTTTACAAATCCTTTCGAAAAGGAAGTTACCGAAAGAAAACGAGCACACCGAGAAGAAGAGAAAGAGTGAGATGTTTCTTGATAAAACAAGAAGAACTTGGTCGCTCGTTGGATCGATGCTCGGTTGGCAACAGGAGGGTGGTACTACGTCGTTGCTTTGCGAAGGTACTCATGTGCGATTTTATACAGGGTGTCTCATTACGAGTAAAAATATCTTTATTAATAAAACTGCCGAAATATAACTATTTTTATTGAACTAAAAATAAAGTTTTGTCAATTTTGAGTCTTATAATTAGTTGCATATTTCATGTCAAACATTAGTTCATTAGCTGCACATACGCGTTCGCGATAAACGATAGTGTTGATAAAAATGTTTCTCAAGTCATTGAAAATCGATAAGGCAATCGAACATCTTGAGAAATACGGAGTAACTTCATAATATACACGATCTCTCTCTCTCTCTCTCTCTCTCTCTCTCTCTTTCTGTATTTTAGATAGAATTTTATACCTTTTAACTTTTTTATGGACTACAGATTTATCAGTTTAACACAGTATTAGTTATAATTGTTATAAATTATCACAGAATTAGTTTTTAAATTTATTCCTGACCTTTTAGAAGGAGATTAAACTTTTTCAATTTATTCGAACTAAAAATTGCATTTCGATGAGATATTTTCACTAATAAGTAACCATCTAAAGTACTTTTCGTGGACGTCACGCGACACCCTGTATGCACATGTGTGCATTCGCGTCTTCCTTTCTCCCAGGTATACCTACAGGACTAGAAAGTTCCTGACACCGGTTCGAATCAATATTCCGCACACCCTCACACGGAAGATCGCGTTAACCTTTCTCGCCCTCATCCACAACCCAGTCGTGGCACCCTCGACGTCTACTCGACCATCGCATGGAGAACGACGGGAGCTTGTTTAGCTCTCCCTTCGATCTCGTCCTCTCCTCGAGAAGATAGCGGGGGGATGCGTGTATTTACATCAAACAGTGCAACATTTTTTGATATCCAGTTTAAGACACGGAAACATGATTCTTCTCTACTTGATCACTGAAATTGATTATTGAACACTTGAACAATTGACAATTGTCGAATGACATAATTTTATCAATAATATATTGTATTATCGTGTTGCTGAGACTAAATTTTTCAATCATGACATATTTAAATATGATTTTAGAACTTTCTGGACAAAAATGCATCTTAAAAATTACATCGGTTTTATTTGTAATTATATTATTTTATTATATAAATTTACTGCAGAAAGGCACAAAGAGTAATATCAGAATTGAATACAGATATTTTTGAACAGGAATATTGATATATCTAATTCGTGTGTGTGAAGCTGGCGTATCATTTCGCGGAAAATCATTAATTATTGAGAGTTCTGGCTCCCTTTTTAATAGTTCTAGAGTTCCTGATAGGTTAAACACATAGTTCAGGGCAGCGATCACGTAACTTTTTCCCTAGGATGAAAAGTGAAAAATGAAAAGTTTCACGTATTTTCGCATCAAAATATTCAATATTGCATAGTTTTTTCAGAAAACGGTGAGAAAGACACTCTCCTTAGGGATTGTACTTTTCCACGAACAGAGTTACGTAATCGCGTGAATACTGAAACAGTTCACACGAAATGGGTAAAGTGGAAAGTGAAAAGTGAAAAGTTTCACTCGAAATTACATGATCGATCCCCTGGCCATTAAAACGAAAAAATCGCATAGTGCAAAGTGAGACGCCAACTTCACGCAGCGTCTCACTTTGTCCTGCGACAGTTTCCGCCATAATTCCGGCTATATTTTAAAAGATCTACAGTTCTACATGAATTCTAGAAAGAGTTCTAGCGAAAAAATTTTTTTTCATCTTTTTATAATTATTAAAGCTAAAAAATGTTCAAGGGAATGACGACTGGTTAATTTCAGAGAGTTCTGTGCTTTATGAAATATTTCTCGTGTAGTTCTGAACATATTTAATCATTTTCCAAAGAGTTCTGAATGCAAACATTAACAATTATTTAATAAAAAATTTTTATCGTCCGAGAAAGACGGATATACAGAGATATGGGTGAGACGCTGGTCGATTTTCGAGAGTTCTGTGAAGATTAAAATATTTCTCGTGTAGTTCTGAACGTATTTAAGCGTATTCCAAATAGTTCTGACCGCAAACATTAAAAATTATTTAATAAAAAATTTTTATCGTCCGAGAAAGACGTATCTACGGAGATATATGTGAGACGCTGGACGATTTTCGAGAGTTCTGCTTATTCTAAAACAGTTCTCGTATAGTTCCGGACATGTGCAATGCCTTTCCAAAGAGTTCTGATAGGAACAACGATGGAAAATTTTTTTAAAAATTATTTCGCCCAAAGAGTGGACGTTTTCGACTTTACCAGTGAGACGCTGGTCGATTTTCGAGAGTTCTGCTTATTCTAACACAGTTCTCGTATAGTTCGGGACATGTACAATGCTTTTCCAAAGAGTTTTGACAGGAACAACGATTCGAAAATTTTTTTTTAAATTATTGCACCCGAAGAGTGGACGTTTTCGACTTTACCAGTGAGATGCTGGTTGATTTTCGAGAGTTCTGCTTATTCTAAAACAGTTCTCGTATAGTTCGGGACATGTACAATGCCTTTCCAAAGAGTTTTGACAGGAACAACGATTAGAAAATTTTTTTAAAAATTATTTCACCCGAAGAGTGGACGTTTTCGACTTTACCAGTGAGATGCTGGTTGATTTTCGAGAGTTCTGCTTATTCTAAAACAGTTCTCGTATAGTTCGGGACATGTACAATGCCTTTCCAAAGAGTTTTGACAGGAACAACGATTAGAAAATTTTTTTAAAAATTATTTCGCCCGAAGAGTGGACGTTTTCGACTTTACCAGTGAGATGCTGGTTGATTTTCGAGAGTTCTGCTTATTCTAAAACAGTTCTCGTATAGTTCGGGACATGTACAATGCTTTTCCAAAGAGTTTTGACAGGAACAACGATTAGAAAATTTTTTTAAAAATTATTTCACCCGAAGAGTGGACGTTTTCGACTTTACCAGTGAGATGCTGGTTGATTTTCGAGAGTTCTGCTTATTCTAAAACAGTTCTCGTATAGTTCGGGACATGTACAATGCCTTTCCAAAGAGTTTTGACAGGAACAACGATTAGAAAATTTTTTTAAAAATTATTTCACCCGAAGAGTGGACGTTTTCGACTTTACCAATGAGACGCTGGCCGAAATGTCGGAGTTCTGGCTTTCCTAAAATACTTTTCGTATAGTTCCACACGTAATTATGAATTTCCTAAAGAGTTCTATGCATCAGCGACATTGTATAATTTAAAAAAAATTAAAACTGCTCGAAAACTGCATTTTAAGACAGAAAAGGGTGAGACGCTGGCCGAAATGTCGGAGTTCTGGCTTTCCTAAAATACTTTTCGTATAGTTCCGCACGTACTTATGAATTTCCTAAAGAGTTCTATGCATCAGCGACATTGTATAATTTAAAAAAAATTAAAACTGCTCGAAAACTGCATTTTAAGACAGAAAAGGTGAGACGCTGGCCGAAATGTCGGAGTTCTGGCTTTCCTAAAATACTTTTCGTATAGTTCCGCACGTACTTATGAATTTCCTAAAGAGTTCTATGCATCAGCGACATTGTATAATTTAAAAAAAATTAAAACTGCTCGAAAACTGCATTTTAAGACAGAAAAGGGTGAGACGCTGGCCGAACTGTCGGAGTTCTGGCTCCCTAAAATATTTTTCGTATAGTTCCACACGTAATTATGAATTTCCTAAAGAGTTCTATACACCTCTCATACATAGCACTCTGTAGGAAAATCATAAGTACGTGCGGAATTATAAAAGTATTTTAGGAAAGCCAGAACTCCGACATTTCGGCCAGCGTCTCATTGGTAAAGTCGAAAACGTCCACTCTTCGGGCGAAATAATTTTTAAAAAAATTTTCTAATCGTTGTTCCTGTCAAAACTCTTTGGAAAGGCATTGCACATGTCCGGAACTATACGAGAACTGTTTTAGAATAAGCAGAACTCTCGAAAATCGTCCAGCGTCTCACATATATCTCCGTAGATACGTCTTTCTCGGACGATAAAAATTTTTTATTAAATAATTTTTAATGTTTGCGGTCAGAACTATTTGGAATACGCTTAAATACGTTCAGAACTACACGAGAAATATTTTAATCTTCACAGAACTCTCGAAAATCGACCAGCGTCTCACCCATATCTCTGTATATCCGTCTTTCTCGGACGATAAAAATTTTTTATTAAATAATTGTTAATGTTTGCATTCAGAACTCTTTGGAAAATGATTAAATATGTTCAGAACTACACGAGAAATATTTCATAAAGCACAGAACTCTCTGAAATTAACCAGTCGTCATTCCCTTGAACATTTTTTAGCTTTAATAATTATAAAAAGATGAAAAAAAATTTTTTCGCTAGAACTCTTTCTAGAATTCATGTAGAACTGTAGATCTTTTAAAATATAGCCGGAATTATGGCGGAAACTGTCGCAGGACAAAGTGAGACGCTGCGTGAAGTTGGCGTCTCACTTTGCACTATGCGATTTTTTCGTTTTAATGGCCAGGGGATCGATCATGTAATTTCGAGTGAAACTTTTCACTTTTCACTTTCCACTTTACCCATTTCGTGTGAACTGTTTCAGTATTCACGCGATTACGTAACTCTGTTCGTGGAAAAGTACAATCCCTAAGGAGAGTGTCTTTCTCACCGTTTTCTGAAAAAACTATGCAATATTGAATATTTTGATGCGAAAATACGTGAAACTTTTCATTTTTCACTTTTCATCCTAGGGAAAAAGTTACGTGATCGCTGCCCTGAACTATGTGTTTAACCTATCAGGAACTCTAGAACTATTAAAAAGGGAGCCAGAACTCTCAATAATTAATGATTTTCCGCGAAATGATACGCCAGCTTCACACACACACACATCTAATTCTCAATATTAATCAAAACTAATGTATAGTCACTTCTACAAATTATTACATTACATATTATAGAAATTGATAATATACATTGTCTTTTTCTATAATATTGTTATTTTACATATAATATTGTTATTTTAAATATCTTCAAATATATATTCCCAGCAGGCTGCTCATGTTGTTTTATAAAACCACCTGGGGTAAATTCGTGTGGAATTAACATAATAACAACAAAATTATAAAAGTTATAAATGAAAACGAACGCACATAATATACGAGATAAACGCGAGACTATTATATCGTTAAACTAAGCCGCGTTATCATACATTATTTATGATTTTCACTCCACGTATACTCCGTGTTTGCTTGCTGGGCATCGTTGATCTCATAACCCGCATTCCGCATTCATTTCCACTTTACATATCAGAAATAACGACCGCATTATTACCGCACGCGCTGCATCCGACCATGCGGCGACTTTTGAAGTCGCGCAGAGATACGCGAATATCGCGACACGCAAAAACATATCTAGTGCGAGGGATCTTGGTCCTCCAAAATAATTTTATCTTCCCCTCAAAACTGGCTAGGTCCCTTTTATTAATCTCAAAAGCGATGCACCCCTGTATATCCAAGAGAAATCCGGAGAAAAGCGAGAGAAAGAGCGACGTTGGCGAGTGGAATAAAAAGCGTGGAAGGAAGAGGAACAGGAAGAGAAAAAAATGTGATATTCGCCGCCGATTCCACCCCGAGATTCTCAGAGCAGCCTCGTGACGTCATTACCCTCATTAGAATAATTGAGAATGCCGCTCGCTAATTACGAGATGCGAGAGTCCTTCGACAATTCGCGCGGCGCATAATTTTTTCCGCTGTCCCCGACGTCGAATCCGTGGGCTTCCGTTCTGAAAATAAGAAGGAAATTTCAGCGGAATTCTGTCGTCCCGTTAATTATGGTGGTCTTGAGCGGCATGGGAACGGGAAAAGTTAGGACTTCCGTTACGTTCAATGCCGCTCTTCTCCGTCTCTTTCCGAAACAGGGAACAAATTGGAGAAACGTATATCTAATTAGAGCGACATATGTTTAATTAATTATGATTGCGGCTCGTAGGAAGTGCATACGCATGAAACTGAAAGCGGTTTTTTTTCGCAACCGAAGGAAACATATTCGCGAATCTCGGAATAATTCATTTGTTTCGCAGTCTACAGTGTTTTTACGAAAGATATCCGTTACAATAAAAAATATGAAATATGATGTGATATGGAGAAGAAATAGAAAATTAATGAATACAATTTACATTCACCTTTTGTCGTAAAATATCGATATGTGATAATGACAGATATTCCATTTTCTATCGATGATATTAATCATTATTCATCAAAATATTAATCTTTCATCTTCGCAGTCATCAATATCATCGAAGATGAAAGATGGCGTCTCGGCGAACGGCACATCGCGAGAACATATCGTGCATATTTGTTCCGTTACGCAAATTCGTAATTACACTACAGGCGGCCGACTTACGAGACTAGACGCGAGTTTACAACAATAAATAAGGCCATACGCGGAGCGGTTCGCAATTTTACGTTAGCGCTTAGCAACGCGCAGCCCGTCATTAGCGGTCGTAGATTAATATTAAAACCCATTTATCCCCGTGGTGGGACAAATTTTATCGCCGCTCGCGTCGACCGAAGAAGCAATTATTCGCGGGAGCTTCATCAGCGTTAAAGATCCCGGTGCACCGAGATTGCAATATGATTTGCATCCTCGAGATCCTTGTTCCGATTCTACAAAAAAACGTCTAAAGACTCGGAACGGATGCTGATAGTAATCTTGCGCGTGCGCGCGCGCGCGCGCGTGCCTCTCGTGTTAATTCTTTTTTCTCTTTAACGATATAATTAAAAAGATCTGTGCAGATTGCGTATTCTTTAACTTCTATTTCAGAGCTCTAATTCTAATTTCTTTTTAATTGAAAATGCTTTGGTTTTTTTCTCTGTCCAATATCAAGAACACATGTCGAGATTCGATTATTTTAGTCATCGTTTTAATATAGCTTCTTCATCTGAACAAAAGAAATGACAACTGCGTCTTAAGGCCCGTTCCGTGCGACGTCACACCGAGACAACGACACCGTGCCGAGCTCATTGCACCCATATCATCGCGGTATGATTCGCGGCGGTTGAATCTCCAGTCACTGTCAGTCACGTTATCAAGAAGCGAGTCACGCGAGCGGCTCCCTTCTGAAGTGACGCCTCGTAATGAGGAGGATATTGAACCTTGCACCGCAGATAATCGCCCGTGAAACAGCAACGCTCTCTCGCGATTATGAAAACAGAATGGACTGAAAGGGTTGGAAGTCTTCTTAATAACAGTTGAAGGCGGAGTGCTGAAGTCCATTGCTGTTCCTAGGTGCGCAAAAGGATACACGAGGCCCCAACAAAACGAACGGAAAGTAATCCCTCTACGATTGAAGTGTGGAAGTTGCGGGACAACGGACACTCTTAGTCCGCGTGAAGCTTTCATCTTTCCTCGAATTCGCGGAAAGGAAAGAGGAGTTCTCAGAACCCTTTTTCAAACGCTCGTTCCTGGCAGACGCGAGCCCCGTTGCCCTCTCGCTTTGGTGATTTACGCTCTTCTTCTTGTTCCCGCCCTCGTATATAATTACGCCATTTTCTCGCCGGGCAAATCGTATTTCTTCGTCCTTGGAGACGCGCCAAGGAGCAAAAGTGCACGTCACAGGGGTGCATCGTTGGAGGAAGATAGAATGGGAAGGACGAGGGGCGTCTCTAGGAAAAGAGAAGACGAGGAAGGAAGAGATGGTATGCACACAAGTAACCTGGGCGCAGGGAAGAGAGAGAGAGAGGTCGCCAGGAAAGGGTGATGACCCTTGGGCGTACCCTGAAACCCTGCGTTCCGATATCGGCACAATGTTCTCCCTTGCGCGAACAAACGTGCATAGAAACCACCAGTTTCACCATATATCATGCTTTCTTCTCTTCGCGCTTCGTGTTTGGTTCCCTTCTTCTTTTCGATCCTTCGACCAGCCTAAATCTCTTTCTCTCTTTCTTAGTCCCTTCGTTTCTTTGTCGTTTTGCGAGTAGGCGGTAGGTAGTTCGAGCGCGTGGGCAAACGGGCCCACGCAAAAAGAAACGAATAAGAAGAAACGTAGATCTGCTCTCGCGCGGATTCGAACGCCGTGCCGGAACGCCGAAAACCCTTCGAGATGGCCCTTTGGGATTTGCTTTCTCTCGGCAGGAACGTGCGTTGCGAACGTGACAAGACGACGGAGATACACCGGTCTCTCCTGCAATATTTGTCGATCGAGGGTGTACCTGTATGCAAGCTTTGTACAAGCACGCTGATGAGTTTGGTATGCGCAACCTGTGTTTGCAGGGCCAACATGCGGCATTGATTATTACACGCGGGGGTATTTGAAGATCTTACGATGAAACAGATCCGTATGTAGCGGTTTAACTGGAATATTTGAAGTGCAGAGCGTCCTGCGTGAAATTGGTGGATGATATTTGAATTTAAACAGCAAATTTCTTTTCACGTATTAATATATGTCATCAATATGCTCTTCAAATATACCTTCACTTAGTAAATCGAAAGTAAAATAATCAAAATCCGAAACATTATAAAATAAATAGAATAATTGTCGCGAATTATAGATTATTTATATAGCAGCTTTAGCGAGTGTTTACTTCTTATTGCAACTGTACAGATTTCTCTGTAACTAAATTATAATACATTGAGATCCAGTTAAAGAAAATTTTTCTTTGTGTTAAATAGAAAATGATGACTTTCATTCGTTAACGAGTTTCCAATAATTCCAATAATTAAGGGATTAATTGCAATATAGCAATCGATATTCACATATGCATTCATTTTGCCAGCTGAATTGGGCGGCTTTGTGCCATCTCGTCTTCTTCGCGTTGCGAATCGTTAAACGTTCGTTCACCATGTGCGAGCTCTCCTGGCTTGTCCCGCTTAAAGCCTCGGCCAAATGTCGGTATGTCAGCGTGGGAGGTCCGCGATCCTGCGGCATCGAAGTTTACAGGTTCTTTTATTAGCACGGATTTCCCAACGTTTCACGGTGCACCGCGTGCATGCACGTATACGCGAAGTTTTGTATATCGTGCCAAAGAAACGCCGCGGACGAGACACAACAGAGCCGAAAAATTGGAACAATAGAATTTATCGATAGATAAATAAAAAGACAAAATTATATATACATATAAATTCCCTACGCTCCTAAAATTATTCACCACGATGAACAAAAAAGGAAGAAATACGTAGGGACATTCACAAAACTGCAGACGACATCGACAGCTGTCATGCAACTAGTTTCCGCCTTCCATTTTACATCTCTCGTATGTATATGCATATGTATATTTACACACTGTACATTTATATTCAAGAATTCTGAAAACTCGCGCAGAGCTTTTCTCGAATAATATTTCTTTCTTAAACATCACCTCGATATATCATGCGCAACGATGTATCACTTGCCTCAGAAATATTTTCACTTCGCGAAAGCAGAGATCTTTTCCCCTTGGTCTGTTGTTTCGCTCTCTCTCCCTCTTTCTCGGTGCGCACTTTTCTTCGCCAGCCTCTTTCTTCTCCTTTTCGTTCCTCGACGTCCGGTCGACGCATTGGGAAAGACGATGCGTCGACATCGACGTCGTTCGGCGGCGCTTCGCCGTTTAAATATAAACTCAAGCGCAGAAGTGGCTGACTTCCAGTTGAGGCGTCGCGACGCTCGTGGAATAGACACCAAAGACAAAAAGCTCTTGCTGATCCCAGAACAAGTGCGAGGAGTACATCTCGATTTGTGCGTGTGCGTGCCGAAAGCGTACGCGTTTTCTAAACATCGGCAAACAGGTCTCGCGCAATTGGCGCAATCTATGAGGACATCTTGTGATCGCAACGGGTAGTCAGTGAACGCAATACAGTCGCTTGAGGAAGTTGGAATATCAACCGCATTACAGAGACCAATGTCCGACGGATATAAATCTCATCTTGGAATTCAGACTCCGAGATGTAAGGTAGACCAATGTCGCTCTAGATCTTCAAGCTGAGGAAGCAAGATTGTAACATCAGCATTTCAGAGTGCTCGGACTTCAGAATCTAAAATAGAACAATGCTGCTCTAGATTAGCTCGTGAGGCTGCCGATTGCCAAGCTTGGCAGTGCGAAGAGCTTCTACAGCGTCCACGATTAAAACTTATTTCGGACTTTCGATTTACAACAGCGAAATATCCTCTCGGATTGCAAATCGGAGAATACGAATAGAATCCAGGCGCAGGATTTTTTAAAACGGCAACGTCCAGCGAAAGTAACGAGGCTGCGAGCACCACTACACACAGGAATCCATGGTGAATGTGCGGTCTGATGGTGTTGGCTTAATAAAACGGTGACGACTATTCCTGTTCAATCGTTCGTTGGATTCCCGCGAATGTTCGATTGGCACGGCGACGCAGGCGATTAATCATCGTCATTATCCGAGTGCTGCATTCGAGAGAAAGGCCGATGATGCTGCTGACGAAGAAATCGACGGTGTCGACGCCAGAACGACGTACCCTTGATCCCAGCATGTCGCCTCGACAAGCGGTTTAGTGCTCGTCGAGACACTCGACCTGAATGGGAAATTTATTAAGTAACCCGCGTGTCGCGAACAATCGAACGTACGATTTACGCAGTGAAGTGACGAGGTGTTACAAGCTCGACACGCAAAAAGGTGCTAGTTAGAGAAGCCAACCGAGATGAACGTGCACTTGAATTCCGTCTCTTAATACTCTTTATCCCGTGGTAATTTAACGATCATCGTGTTACCCCTGACATGTCCTCGAGAATCAAACAACAGATCCGCATAACGATCTTCTTCAACGACGGCACCGTGGTGATTTACATCTGAATCGACGACGACGATGTGGATGAGATCGGCGAAGAGGATCGATATCGAGGGAGAACTCGTGAAAATTCAAACGAGCAAGGACGTAGGCAGAGAAAGGGAAGAAGAGGCTCTACAGGGCCAAGGAGACGAGAAGAGGACGGCAGCAGGAAGGGGGAGTGAACGAAGAAAAGACGAGCACCTCTCTTTGAACCGCCACTTAGAAAACGTTAGTCGAATCACTTAGTCGGTCGTTGCACCGTGGCCGAGGCTGGCCGCTACGTCGTGACGATAAAGGAACCTATCGGGCGTACACAGGATCGAGCAACCACAAGGCGACCGCTCAGCCGCGAATAAAAAACGCAGTAGCAATCTAAACGCGACAATTGGGTCGAGAGAAAGTGAGCTGTATCGCGAGAGCACGAACTCGAAGGATAATGCTCCTATAAGGATATCTCTGTGCGAGGACAGAGATTGAGAGATTTTTCTATGCTCTCGAATATCGCGTTTCGTTCATCGGCTTCATAAGCTGCTTCATCGGATCATCCGTATCGCACATGTAGTAATAAAATTGTATATTTCACATTTTATTTAACCATATGTGTTAATGATTACAATTATATGTAATTACGAATATACTTTGTATAGGATCTTTCTGAACACCACAAAGAATCAGGAAACATAGTAGACACTTGCAAACGAGGATACGATGATAAATCTCGCAGCGCGTGTCGTCGGCGAATACATTGTCACGAGTATCTTTGTTTCCTGATTAATCGCGGGAACGTTATACCGAACAAAATGGAATAACATACGCGCGAGCTGCGGCTGAATTAATGGGGACCTATTGGGACGAAACAACGAGAATATTTCAAATGGTCGGGATTAATCGCAAGGTGCCGGAGATAAATCTAGAAACTCAGCGAGGGAACGATAGTCGCGCGCAGAGAAAGAGAGATAAGTCTCTGCCTCTTCGAAAAGAGAGCATTCGGATGTTGCTGGATTTGGCGCGCCACTTTACTGGATGGGGAGATCTGCACTTTCTAATCTAGCGAGTACTCTGCCAGCATTGCCTTTCGCTAATAGACGATCAGCTGGTGAACGGTTCAAACGGTCGCAATTGAGGCCGCTGTTGCGGATTCGGTGCGCATCGCTCGTGCATCGACGAGGAACATCTCTCTGCGACGCTCTCGTCTCGATCTTTCGTTTTACCTAACGAATCGCGTCGTTCGTCCGACACTCTCGTGATCCCAGATAAAAATCCTGGATTACATTACGCGCGTCGAGCGTTTCTTTCCAGGACAGGATCTTGCCCAGGACGAGGCAACATGACGTGCTTCTTGCCGCCCAAGCGAACCGCACCGGTGCTCGTTCCAGCGATGGTGCATTATTCGCGCAATTTTCACGCGCCGATTTTCAAGCGAGTAACGGTCGTTAACACGGTATCCGTGGTTTTTCTACCCCCGCCTCTGAAAATTACGTTTAAACCGTGAGAGAGCGATCTAGGAAACACAGGACTTCCCAGGTAGAACCGCTAATGTGCACAGAAAATGTCAGGGATGATCATTTCGTGACGAAAATTATGATGTGATATTGGTGATCTTTTTGTACTTGCCTCTGAAAATTGCATCTATGTTGTAAGATCGGCACGAATTATATTTTTTAAGGATAAGTTATATTATGTAAAATAAATGTAAAATCGCGATATTATTAGCATTGTAAAATAATTTGAGAAAGAAGAAGCCTTTCTTGACATGTACTTTACTTGACATGTAAGAAATATATCGAAATACTTTGCATTTTCTGCATTTCAAATACTGCAAAACACGTCAAAATATATTTGAGAGAATATCTTCCACTAATATGTCATAGAATATATTAAATCGTCGCGCGCCTGAAAAATCTGGACTTGCGATCCAAACTGCGAATATGTCACAGACATTTTCTATGTTTAAGAAACATGTTCTTTTGGAATATACTCGAATGGTACTTGTTGCAGAGAGAAGGAGAGAGAGAGAGAGAGAGAGAGAGAAAGGGAGATTTCGATCAACTAATCGATTAGGCAGGATTGTGTAAGATAGTGGCGAGAGACTTTTTGCAAAAGAACTTTGAGCATGGAATTGTATAGGTATATGTTATACCTATATGATCTGGTACACGCATTGTCGCCATCAGACTTGGAAAAAGTAAACTGCGTCAATAAACATTGCGACATTAATTCTGCAATGTATTGACGTGAGACATGTAGAGCGATAGTATCAAAATTAGCAATCGTATATTTGAGAGAGAAAACAATATAAAATTGCGTAATTAATGTTTAAAACATTTTAAAATATTAGTATTCACAATTCAGAATCATGTAATATAATAAATCTTTGAGCACGATTGTGAGTTTTGAACATTTTTATATATGATAATAAATTAGCTGTTTGTATCATTGCGCCTCAGTAAATATTTTTACCTCTTTCACTTTAATTAATTAAAACGTGTTTTAATTATGCAACAAATATCGGTATGGTATCGCTATAACTGTTGTGACTTATTTTAATCGATACAAATAGATCAATGTTTTTTATTCAATGTGACAATAAATAAGATATAAAACAATTGAATACAATATAATTTGTGATAAGTGAAAAGCTCGATCGCGAGTAAATTACACTAAAAATAATACAACTAGAAATATTAATATCTCACTAGAATCGTGTATTTATATTTCTAACCGGTATAGAAATTACTTATTTGCCACTAGAACAAAATCGCTGACTCATATACTCGTCGCTAGGTAAATATTTTAATCACGACCTTGCGTCAGAAACGAGGAAATCGGTATTTGTTCCTTTTGTCTTCTCTGCAAGCTTTTTATCATGTGAAGCTTCAAGGTTGATGAGTTGGCCGCATAGGATGGCATCCATCCCATTATGATTCGTTGCAATTCTGGGGATTTGCAGGTAGCTCCGCAACATTGGAGCAAATCCAGATACTTACCGCCGAAAAATCTCATTCTGATGCCCATCGTTTTCCTTCTTTCTTCAGATTAACAACGAAAAGGGATTTCCTAGTTTCCGCACACGCGTGATTCGCACATATTATCTATTAATAAAGCGTTAAGAATAGGAACAGAGATGATGCAGTATATTATTTTTGGCGCATTGTGCAAATTAAATCACTGTCATATTCACTGCTGGATCAAGCTGCTGCTCCTCGTCCTCGTCTCGAAATAACGACATACGTCCTCGTTGCTGTAGTTCTCTTCGTTGTTTGCCTATCAATGTTTTGTGATGAATCATCTGTGCAACTCTGTATTGTACTCGCGCGAGTGCACATCATATACATACAGATACACACGTACATCTACATATAGCAGGTAATAACGCGTGACGAAATAATTATTTAATTGATCGGAAAGTCCGTGCTGATTTGTTTAGCAAAATTCAAACGCAAAATTTTATATTAATTCTTAGTACATTTTCGCGGCAGGTCAAAAGGTCAGCGTGCAACACAAGGATATTTATTAATTAATGTTAATATAGGAAAAGCACTCGGCAGATTTTTGCAGCAACGAGGAAATATTGATGTATCATTAATTAATTCCCGAGCGCACCGAGCAGTTTTTGCGGCGAGGAGTTCAATGCGCCGGATTTATTTTACGCACAATGGCAGCGCGGATTGCAATAGCCAGCCGATCGCGGCGTACAATGGTGAAGTAAATTTCAATTCGACAATGTAAAACAATAACCATTCTCCATTAGACCTCACTGGCGCTCCATTTACAGTTTACCGGTAACCTTGCACGTGTTTCTTGCAAGGTATTTCCGCTCAGTGTATCTATGTCACACGATTTTTGTGCGCGGCGTTATATAATAATAAAAAATAGAATATTTATTTGATTCCACGGGGGTAACGGTAAAAACGATTGTATTCGTCATGATTGTCGCGTATGATTTTATTTAAATGCACTTATTCAAAATGGACGCGAGATAGTCATTAAAATGCGACGCAGAACTCGTGACTGGACATCCCGTAAATGATCCGTCATGCAAACGGATAACAGCAAGCTGAAACGTACGTTTCATCGGGTTTTCACGGAAGTGCGTTATCACGCCAAAGACGATGCAACGATGCGGGTTACAGCGGACGTGACGGAATTGAAGCTACGGATTCCGTAACCGCAAACGAACGACAATGATCTTGACCTCGCGACACATATGAATAACGTCATGTTCACCGACGAGGTCATCGTGTATACGAGTGTGCCGAGATAGCCAGAGGAAAGTTGCACGTCGTCGTGCGTTAATAAACATGAAAGCGTATGGCGGTAACAACCATGCACGATTGTAATCGCATTCATCGCTACGCATGTCAAAGCTGTAAGCTCGAATCACGCTCTCAATTGCGATCGGCCTCTCGTGATCAATTTGAGAACGTGATGATTAACTGCAGCTGCGCACACGTATCATTGCAGTTTGAACCGTGAAATATAGTTGACATGATAATACATTCATGAAATATTCCCCGATGCATTATATGCTTAACTTGATTCAATCGAGCTCTGAACGGGTCTTGAACATACACGCGTGTATCTGGAGGACCGATGTCTCGTAAACAATGTATCAATCCAGATTTAATCAGCGAGAGTAACTTGGCGCCGGAATAAATAAAACGGCCGATAAAATTCGTAATCAGAACAAATCGTGAGAAACTGAAAGCAGAGTCTAACGAAAAGAATGCTAACTGACAATGATAAACTCAGGCCATTCTCTAACATATTGTTATATTGTTGACTATTTCCAATTCCATCCCTCTCCCAACATGAAGATTACTTATAATAAAAATAGAAGAAGGAAAATAAAACAAAAAAAATAGGAAAATTGATTCTCATATTCAGTAAGTATTTAGTAAAGTATGCAAAACACGAGTTTTCTCACGAGCACTCAACAGTACATTAAATTAAACTTTTCGCGAATACATTGAACCTAGACGAAAATGACAGGAAAGAGTAATGAAAACTTGGATGTAAGCTCTCTCGACCGGAAATAGACGACTGAAGCGAACACGCCATAACGCCCGAGTGCGGACAAAAAGACGGCGTAAAAATCGTGGGATTCGCCTTTACGGGATATCAAGACGACAGATAATCTTATGGCGTCGCTAGATAGTAGGTGGACATTCAATTTCGTAAATGGCGACATCGCGACAGTCGTAAATCGTCGAGGCCTTATCACGCGATTGCCAGTCGGCTGGCTCCTTCGGGCTAATATGCCTGATGGCGAACCGAAAGAGGATAGAGGCCGGCTCGTCCGGCGGAACCGGAAGCGGCCAGGCGTGAATAACGCGCCGCGAGCGATCGCGCCCGTCGCGAGGACGCGGACTGCGCATTAGGGTTCGCCCGGTTATATAATCCGCGGACAGAGAACGACATTAGTGGACACTGGACAATCGTTGATTACCTGCTTGCGAAATGCGGACGAGTGTTCGCAGTTTCGCGTGATCGCAGCCCGCGCCTAGTCGGCTCCGCGACATCGCGTTCGCGTTCGCGAACAGCACGCGCAAAAAAACGATCGAAACTGTGGAAGATATTATTTATAGTACGAAATAATAATTTTTTTAAATATATCGCAGATTTGCGTCGATCTGACTGATTGATCGTTTTCAGATTGTTTTAAATATTATTAATTTACTGCTACGGTCGCAAGTGATAGCTGTTCATAGTTGTATTACTGATATGTTGTAACAATTTGAGATACTGATGAAGATATTGGTAATATGTTAAAGAGTGAAAAAAATTGCCAAGTCTTTCAGTGACAATATGACATGACGTAGGTGCATCCTTCTGGCGCTGTGATACAGAAAATTGCATTTGCTGAGTTGTCACACCGCTTTGGACTCCTGTCGCGGATCTTTTTATCGTACTTGATTCATAGATAATTGTTACTAACGTGTTAATTTAATTCACTCGGCTGACGTGACTGACGGAGCGACTTGACAAGTCACGCTTAACTCACAAGTTAATGCTGTCATTGTTCTCATCGCGCAAGAAAATGTTCATTCCAATCGACAGAAGCTATAATACATTGGAGCGATTGTTTTTTTCAATCTGCACTGTTATCTCAAAATAATTTAATTAACTAGCAAACCAACAACGCTACGACATCAGTGTCTAAACATATATTAGTACTTGTATTTATAGTCGTGCATTGTTTGCTCTTTAATAAAACTCTCTAGAGAACCTCGAAACCGCTGTCACAATTTCTGAGAGATCATATTTGTACATGTCCAGTCCGAGACAAATAAAGTGTGATATTTCTTATATGCGCGGCTTTATTTCGCGTATTTAAATTGCACAGTATCTGTTAGAAATATTGATGTTGTCCACCTTCTCTCTCTCTCTCTCTCTCTCTCTCTCTCTCTCTCTCTCTCTCTCTCTCTCTTTGTCTTTGGTGTTTGTAATCCGGGTGACCTTATTTAGGTGAAACGGTGTCCTGGAATTAAGTTCACGCGCTCGAAATTCGCTCGAGCAAAGTAAGCTCGAACGATAGATCGTTAATGAAATTAACTTCTTAACGCGATTAAACATATTGCAGTCCTCATATCTGACAAAGCTTGATGGGCGTGATATATCTAGGTTGTTACATATAATTAACCGATCGCCTTGGCACGTACGGGGATGACCCACTCGCGAGAAAACGGTCATGCACTCTAAATACATCGGTCGCGAACGCTTTTATCTCTTTGTCCAAAAAGCGCTACGTAACAGTCTCTCGACAGTTTTACGGCTTGCTGTATTTCACGGGATGTCCAAAGTTTTCCGCCCTTTTTAACCAAATGCTCTTTGACTCATCTAAGATCGAACGGAAATAAATTTTAATAATGCAGCAAGAAATTTCAAACGTTTATGATTTTCGTGAAAATCTCTTTTTTGTTTATTCTTAAGTAAATTTTTCAACCAAAGTTTTATTCGACACTTCACCGATGCATTGTTCAATTGCATAAATTAAAATTATACATTATTTTTTATTTTATATATTATTTAGTATATAAAAATATACACTAAAATTAGATACTGTATCCAATCAAAATCTATCCTAAATTGCAAATAATATCTACAAAAGACCTACAGATATTCTTTAATGAAGCGACAATCCTACTTTTCCCGATGTGTCGTACGTAAACAATTACTTCGACCTGCTAGAAAGAGACTCAGAACAGCAGGGACGTACGTATATTAGTTCACGGAAGTAGCTTGAGGCGTGAACACTATCAGGTGAATCACCAAGCGAGAAAGTCGTCGTTACCAAGTGTTCCAGACGTCGCGTCGTTCAGAGGCGTGACAGCGGCTTAAGGTGCGAAAATAGAGCCTCCGCAGTGGCTGGCATTGCTCCTTGTTGTCGTCGTCATCGTCGTCGTCGTCGTCGTCGTCGTTGACGGTGCCCGAACGAACGCTGCTACGCGTTAGTCTCTGACTGGAAGCATCCGCGAGAAGGAGTCTTGCTGCGTCGGATTGGCCTACGAGTAGCTCTGATGAGGAAATAATTCGAGAAAGGAGGAGACGGAGTAAGATGCGCGACGAGGACGGCAAAGTTGGAAACGAGTTATCAGAATTCGTCGAATTGTCACGAAGACAGAACTCTGGAAGAAACGTCATCTTGCGCCGATGAACAGTGACACAAATTGACGAAGACGAAACGCGGATGAATCTGGCGAGCAAACCGGTTGGATTGTAAGCAAAGACCACTGACCTCGTTAGAGAGAATTATTGTTCTTGTATTGTTCTTGGATAAAGGATGTTCTTTAACGTGCAGGGCGGAGGTATTAATGAAGTGCAATTTGTACGTGTTACTTTGGGTGATTGGCTGCTTGAGATAGTGCGTTATCTCCTATTTAAGACGGCTCGGGTTGCTTAATTCACGGATGGATGGCACATGTATTTGTGACTCGTAAATATTTTGAGAAAGAAGAGACATTGGAACGTAGGGATTATATTTCGAGTCACTTGTAGAGAAATATAACTAAGAAAGACAATGAACTGAAAATGAATATTATAGAAGACATTCGAAATTGTTGCACGATTCATCAATTGATAATTCAACGCTAATTTATTAATAATTTATTGATGTGCGCAAAGTTCATCTACATCACAATGCAACGTTACGGTGGAATTACAATAGACGTGAACGACACTTGAAAGGACACAGGGAAAGGGTCTTTGAAGCAAATTCTACATATACACGTGCATCGCGGATAATATTCGAGTTATAATCTCGCCGGCGGTATAAGACGCATTGGCGATATCACGGATTTAATTGGATCTCCGTAATAAGCTACTTGCGCAATATCCCTTGAACGAGATCGCGACAAGCGAGGTCATTGCGAGCACTGCTTGATCGATGGATGACTGCGCTTCAATCGAAAGCGCTGCTCCAGAATTCGGAATTCAATGATCACTTCGCGATGCCGAAAATCGTAGCTCACTCGATCCAACATCTGACATATCCTTAATATTTCATACTTTAGTTGAACATTATATCTTCATGCAGAATGCCATAAACTTTGAAAATTTTAATGATACAGTTGTGTCACTTTCTATTCCGATATAAATTCTTCGAGCAATTGAAAATCTGAAAATCTCTTTTTAAAATAATACAAATATTGAAAAATTCATGTTATCAACTGTTTGTGTGAATAATTAGATATTATAATAAAGTATTTATCTTATATAGCATATATTGGTATCGATAGATAACTTTGTCTTTAACAAGACTTGGTTGGTTGTCTAATAATGTCTATCAAGCCACATTTGTGCTGTTCCCTATAAATCGGTCCTAATCGTCGGTCACGTTTGCTGAATCTATAACAAGCCCGATAATCGCTTTCATTAAGATGATCTTCCTCGCTCTACTGCGCTTAACCGACTCTTTCAATCATTAAGACTTTTAAAAGTGTGTTCGCAGTCGTATCACTGTGAGACATCGACGGTATCCTCTAAATAACTTTTGTTTCGTGTTGCAGCTGGACACGTCGTGGCGAGCCGACGAACGTCGCAGAATCTCCGGTGAACTTAAAGCTTTCACGGATAGAGAAACACTCTTGTCACGCAACGCGAGAGAGAGAAAGAGAGAGAGGGAGAAAGACAGAGCGAAATAAATTGGCGATACGATGGAAACGCGAAAAGAGAGCCGATCGACGACAGAGCTCATAAGATTCGACAAGGATGACTCGCAAACGGATGAATTGTTGATCGTGGTGAACCGCAGAATGGGTATCGGCGAGATTTTGGCGAGACAAGCGATGGCCTGGTGCCGCTGCTGGCTGCAAACGTTTCCCATCAGAATGACGCTGAATAATGTCGGATTGTTGACGGTGTTCCTGGCGTTAGTGTCGCCGCGATCCCTCATTTACAGGCTTGTTTATCCGATTTTCAGATTGGTCTTCGGCACTCTATATCCGGCGTACGCTTCCTACAAGGCGGTGCGGACGAAGAATGTCAAGGAATACGTAAGTGAGAAGCGTAAATATAACGAGTCTTATGTGATTCTCAAATCGAAATACGTATCTTGAAAGTACAACATTTCAGTAGAAATAGTTGATATTTGTTTTAATTTTTGTTTATCTGAAATTCTGTACAATAATTTAGAAGTTATTACTTTCTCAAATAAAATCAAATTCTATAGAATCGTTTATGTGTGGGTATAAACGAGGAAATTATTTTATTAAACAACGAAAGAGTTAAATGTGAAGTTTCGTGGAGTTTCCCTCGAGACTTGCAGATGTCTGTTCGCGATGTTTATCGAGAAACGTAAAATCGAGAATCTTTAAGGCTAACCTTTGCTCACAACCGATAAAGGTCGAGTCGGTTTTACCCCTTGCCATGTCGTAAATATTTCTCAATTCAGTATAACATGCCTGTACTAACTATGAACTAACTTGCGATACTAGAACATAGTTTTAACATAGTTTTCTTGAATTCGTTCATGATAATAGTTGAGAGATATTCCTGTAATTATTTAAACTTTAATTTTACTCCTCTTATTTTATGCTGTTGCTTCTGATATACTACAAAGAACAGAAGTGAAAGTATTAAATTGTTTGCTGCCTTTTGTATTATTGATGTAATTCAATTCGAGAATTTCTTTGGTTTCAGGTCAAATGGATGATGTACTGGATCGTATTCGCGCTGTTCACATGCGCGGAAACGTTTACCGATGTCTTCTTTAGCTTTTGGTAAGAAATACCATGATAAAAATTACTTTGCATTTACTTTGTATAAATTCAAAAGAAGTTAAAATTAAATCGAATCATTAAGGCATCTTTCATATCCACATCGAAATACAATAACTAAATAATCCGTTGAAGAGAATGGTATCAATTGAGTCTTAACCAAAATTTTAAATATTTCTCAATCATGTCCAAAAGCATTCTTATTGAAATTAATATCTTTGCTGCGCTACTTTTTACTCTAATTAATACACTAACTTTCGCATTTAAATATAAAAATAACAAATGGATACATCTTACATCATTTATTTCAAATGTAATAAATTTGTATTTTCAATGGCTATTATTTGCTCGTCGAGCTCAGTTTAACGAATTTTACATGAAAAGATCATAATTCTAAAACTGCCAGCGCCCCGACATTTTCACTGAAAGATGAATCAATCTAAAATTTCTCAAGAAATCCAAAGAATCCAATTCTAATTAAAGAAAAGCTATGGAAACTAAAATATCATATGAAAAGAGACATCGCGTTGATTTGAAGACGATCAATCGGTCCGCCGAGAATCTGTACGCGGCATAATGCACCGGATATTGAGATGAATCTTCGAGTAACACGAGGGCAAGCAAGGGGCCAATAAACCAGCTGCGGACCGCGCGGTCTGTGAGCCGCGCACTCGCGAGGAATTCCGAAAGTCTAATTTCGGACGAGATAGATATTGGCTTACATGCACTTCTGCCCGCTCTCTCCCTGCTTCTGACGTTCTCCTCGTTTCTCCCTCGTTCTACCCCTATTCTCCCATGTTCTCTCTTTCATCGGAGGAGCGTTATGCCAGCTCCCTTCATACTCGGATTACAACCAAGAGGGAAACGAGTATTCCCGCGTATCTTTTTCTGGCGTCGAAATGGCGCTCCCGATATCCTCCGTTCGCATTTTCCTGCTTTCCTATACAGGGTGAGGCACCTAAAACAGGTCACCTGAATATCTCGGCTGAATAATTGGTGATAGAAAAAAATGTGTCAGACCAAACTTGCATGGTTTCGAGGGACACATAATTTGTTCTAAATAGTTTTTTATTAGGTGGACGCGTAGAGGTCATATGAAGGTTAACTTAGTTTTTTTAAATGGTATGATATGTTTTTTTACGTACCATCTAGTAGAGCGTTTGAAGATGCGCACATTGATCTACGGGTCAAAATCATTCAAGGTCACTGAAGGCCAACTGCAAGGGAAAATAATTTACTTTATATTGCCTAGAGTTCTCTGCTATTGAAAATACTGTAAACTCAGAAATGATAAAGTTCTTGCCATTAGAAATTTTTTCTTTTCCGAGAAGTTCTGAGTTGATGATATCATTATTTTTTATATTGCCTAGAGTTCTCTGCTATTGAAAATACCGTAAACTCAGAAATGAAAAAGTTCTCGAGTTTAAAATTTTTTTCTTCTCAGAGGAGTTCTGAGTTGATGATATCATTATTTTTTATATTGCCTAGAGTTCTCTGCTATTGAAAATACCGTAAACTCAGAAATGAAGAAGTTCTAGCACTTAGAAATTTTAGCCTTTAGTGACCTTGAATTATTTTGACCCGTAGATCAATGTGCGCATCTTCAAACGCTCTACTAGATGGTACGTAAAAAAACAAATACCATTTAAAAAAACGAAGTTGACCTTCATATGACCTCTACGCGTCCACCTAATAAAAAACTATTTAGAACAAATTATGTGTCCCTCGAAACTATGCAAGTTTGGTCTGACACATTTTTTTCTATCACCAATAACAGCCGAGATATTCAGGTGGCCTGTTTTAGGTGCCTCACCCTATATACACTTCTCACTTTCACATTCGTGGTGAATTTTTCGCCGCGCCGCGATTGAATACAATAGAGTCATGACGACACTACGAGATCAGTCTTTCAATGTAATTTTAATCTCATGATTCCATAACTTGTTCACATTAGTTCTCACCATGACCTAAAGTTTCTTAATCTAGGATGCATATATTCAAGGAAAGAATAAAAAAGATTATAGTGTCATATTAAATTTTATTAGCATGGGAAAGATTACACTTGTCAGATAACTTTGTTACATTAAACTCACCAAAGTTTATAGTGAACGATTTCAGCAGTAGTCTTGTTACTTTCTGATTACTTAACCTGTCTCACAGATTTTTCGTGCACAGAACATGAATGGTATAATAATCCAAATCTAATTACAGCACTCTGAATTTAAATTTAAACTCTCTGATAATTACAAGAGCTAGAATGTTCATTTATATACATACGCAATAAGGAAGTGTAAGATAAAGTTCCAAAGTAACTTGGTGAAATCGCGTGCGACGCGATGCGATTATGTACATCTCGACGTCTGTTACGTAGGTTCCCGTTTTACTATGAGATTAAAATCATCCTGGTGCTGTGGCTGCTGAGCCCGGCTACTAAGGGCTCGAGTATCCTTTACCGGCGCTTCGTGCATCCCGCGCTAATCCGCCGTGAAGCCGAGATCGACGAAGCTCTGGCACGCGCGACCGAACAGGGTTACACAGCGGTGCTGCATCTCGGTACCAAGGGCGTAAACTATGCCACCACGGTCCTCATGCAGACCGCTATCAAGGTAAGGTCACGTCTCGAGCTAAACATCGAGAAAAGCGTATGTCGTTGTGCAGGCTGTCTTTGAACTATCTCCTTCGTCTCCTTCGTTTCCGGACGTTCCTCGATGAAGAGGAATCTTCTTTCTAGTCATTTTCTCGAGGAACCCGTATGGACGAAGGTTGAATGATGGTCGGGACAGCTCTGTACTTGGACGCAAGAGGAACCGGCAACTTTCAAAGAAGAGTTTCATCTTGGAAGTTGTGAACATTTTTATTGTGAAAGTTGGAATAGTTGAAGTACTTCATATAAACTGCATGTTGCTCGGTGACTTGTTGTTAGTGATAAAAACTGATAGTTATGTTACGTAATGCGCAAAGTACTGTCTCTTCTATGAAAGGCTGCCGGTATCCGGGAATGTGTTATTTGATTTGTACTTCTCGTACTCTTTAACCAGCCTGAACTCTCGCTTTCATTGATCACGCAAACATATACCCGCCCGCCCTTGATTGCCGCCCATTAATAATTTTTTACGTGTCTTTGATTTTTTCTGTTTTCGTTCTGTCCCATCCGCGCTCCCGCACGCCATCGCCCTCTCTCACCGTCGCATCGCCGTCTTATCGCCTAATCAAAACCGAAAACAAATGACTACCATCGCAACCAACCATCCGCAAAACCACGCACGGCAAAATACCGAGCACCTAACCGTCGCCCGACCATCGCCTTAACTACTGCTCGTTGCTTTAAAAAAAAAACAAAAACAAAAAAACGAAAATTTATCTACGCCGAAACGTCGTTAACTACACGACGCAACTCCGCCACTGACCCGTAACAACAACAACAACAACTACAATTACAACAACAACAACAACCATCACTATTACGAACACGCCGAATTGCTGGCCGATCGAAAAATAATAAATGAACAACTAAATCAAAATCAAATCAAATATGGAATGCAAAATCGACAATGACAGAATCTCCCGATCGTATTCCCGACGAGTGCACTCCCCGACCGTCAATCAGACGACCCGGCGATTTCTAGCTTAGCCAACCCCAGAACGAAGCGGTTGAGCGGCCAGCAGGTGGACGAGCCGGACTGTCTGTACGACAACATGATCGGCTGCAGCCGGCATTCTAAAACGGACGACCTCGTGATGGGCGACACGGACCCTGTCACCTGGCAGGACTACCACGAATCGACGGATGACGATGACGATGATGACGTGGTGCAGGAGACCGGGGCGAACACGACGGACACGGAGTGCGAGCTGCTGGAGAGCGAGCGCCAACCGGTGTTCAAGATGCCCGAGCAGGAAGCACCGCGGAAGTCGCGGAAGCCCAAGAAGCAGCGCACCACCGACGTGGCCAGCAGGCGCCAGAGGAGTCGCGCCTGCAAGTCGTCCTCGAAGAACTACGACGTGGATTTCAGTGATGACGCTGAGATATAGGCGATGAAACGAAGCTGGATCACGGAAACCACGGGTCGAGATGGATCAATATGGATGGAGAGTATCGGACTGTCTGCGATTGTAGCGAAGATGGGAGATTGCGGACACGTGCGTCCGTGTCACCAGGAATTATAGATAAGGGATCCTTTTCTTACGCGCGAAAGAAACCGCGAGGACTTTTAGGACCTATGATGGGATCTTTCTACACATTGTGCACTTGACACTTTTTTCTTTTTTTTCTTTTTGTACGGGATTAAATCCAAATTTTTTTGCGTTTTCTTTCTTATGCGACTCCGCGGAACGGAAGACTGGACCTTCTCCGTCGCGGACCTACGATAAATTTTCATCGAAGTAAGGATAATCTTTTTTTTGTACTGTCTTTATAGAGCATGAAAATAACGCCACGTGTGTGATTATTTAAATATGGACAACACGTTTTAGCGAGGGGAAAATTGTTTGATATATTGATAGGAAAAGGATGTTTCAAAAATTTCGAGGTCCTAATTTTACAATTAGAATACAGTGGAGAACTTTTAATCGTATACATATCTTCGATCAAATTAATACTCGCGCTAGTTGTTTCCGCATACACTTGTATACTTTATTACTTTATTATTTGTACTTTTCCACGTGAACATCTAATAATCTTAAGGATTACTTGCCGTCTTAACTCAGATATAAGATAGTGTTAAGTGTGATCGATTGTAGTCACAATGAAATCTCAATATTTTTATGCAATATTGCGCACATCACGTTGTTGTTAGATAATAATAATGCCAAATAATTGTTAAAGCGTACGGCGACGTTCAATGCGAGCTTAATAACGATTCAAGATCGTCAAAGAGATCGAGCTGTGTCAGAAAAGAGAATCAAGAACTGTGATTGAAAATTTTATGCAATCAATACATTGGTCAATTACGTGCCTTTTTATACCATGTTGTTTTTACTTCTCGCGTATCTACATTTAGTAACGGATAAGTAATTAAGCGATACTTTTAGCACAATTAGTTGTTACTTATAGAGTCGGTTGCATCAGCGTAGTCGCTTAGTGACTATGACTTAACTTAGGTTTCTTTCTACGACTTTTATCATAAGTAAAATTATTATTTAGCAAAGAGACATGATCTTTTTTGTGACTTGAGCCACTTCGACCGACGTCGTTGATGCAACCGAGACCTAAACCGACATATCTGCGTGTCGCGTCTGTATCCTTGCGAATCAAAATCGCACATTCGATAGATTAGACTATCTAGGAGATGCGCCTGAAGAAAGAGAAGCACCACGCGATGCGAGAATCGAGTAACAATAATGTACGAGACGGTCCTGCGATGATATAATTGTCATCATCATTGTCATCGTCGTTATCGTCGTCGTCGTCGTCATAGTTAGTGTTATTTGCGTGTTTGTGTATTCGTCGTATCGCTTGCGCGTTTCGTCAATAAAGTTACCGATAAACGTGGATCTGCGTCAGGTCTCGTGTGTGCTCGCACGTGGAAAAACAGCAATGAGGCTGATCCTCGAGGTCGACGATGGAACACGAGGTGGACGGGCGTCCTAGCTGTTTCGTTCGCGGCGATAAAGATGTCTGTCGCTGCTCGAATGCTGGAATTCGCTTGCTTCATGGAGGGAAAGACCCGGATGGACTTGTGTGGAGAGGACATATGTAAAGAAGGCGCGCACGCTTTAACTGTAACGCTTGTACGTCGTAGTTCTGTGAACTATCGGGGATCGATACTGAGGAAAAGCATGCACAGACCAGTTCTCGCCTTTGGCATAACAAAGACGACTCCTGGCCGTGCTGGACCGTTGCGTTGCTGCCTCGCGGATCGTTGCTGCGATTTTTCTGCATGCGAGCGCCGGCTCGCGCAGTCGAGCTGTGCCTTAGCAAGTAAGACTTTTGTATCCGATCCCAAAGATGCTGAACTGAACTGCTTATGAGTTGGTTTTCTTTCTTTCTCAAATAAACGCATTTACCTGGACGTGCTCTCTCGATCCTCTGTTTCGTCATCATCGTCGTTCATCAGGTCGCAGGTGACCGCAATCCCACGTCCTAACGCTGCCTCTCTCTCTCTCTCTCTCTCTCTCTCATTATACGGGGATTTTTGATCGCAGACATTAATAATTCTCTCACCCTTCAGCGCGCTCACCCACCCTTCTCTAAGGGTAGAGGTTTAAGTTCATAAAACTAATCACTTGCGACGCGCTATGTAGAGACGCGACGCTACTCACGCACACTACACTCACTTACTCTATCGTCGATCGTATCGCGTGCTTCTGGACGACGCATGTTTAACGGAAAGACACGTGTACGCACGAGCGGGAAAGGCAACAAATCGCCTAATGGATTGTCGAAATCCGGCGGTCGTACCGGGCGTAAGGGGAGTTTGCTCTCGTGACCGGCGACGGCAGATAACACATTAACACCCCCTTGGTTGGTAAGACTTTTATTTCGTTTTCTTTCACTTAATCGAATTACTTGATTTCTCTCTTTCTCTCTCTCTGGATTATTCAATTTCTTTTCTTTTCTCATAAATAAACAACGACATACCGATCGCGTTGTTTGCGACACGGGAGATGTCTCACGAGCAATTTCGTTTTCCAGGGTGGCGGCGGACTAGTGCAACAATTGAGGAAAAGTTACAGCCTCAGTGATCTAACCGGCGAGAAGGAGGACGAAAATAGAAACACACCCGACGCGCGTGATGAGACAGATACGGAAGGTAGCTGATCGCTGGCGTCGTGCAAAGACGCTCGAGTAGACATTTTAGAACAGAAACAAGATGCAAATTTGCTTTTAATAAATTTAATGAATTTACCGAGAATTTGCATAAATTTGCAATCTTTTTATATATTACTCTCTCACATCTATTAATCTACCTATTAATTATCTATTAATTATTGTGCATCAGTCACTAATTTTCATGGGAAAGTATTTGACCGTCAGAGCGAAAATAAGATAAAATCGTGAGAGCCTAATTTTAGACAAGTAAATTTCTGTGATCACTTGTAGCGGAGCCTCGTCGAAGAGAGCACGTCGGCAGGAGAGGCTACAGTCCTCGCAGGACCCAGTCCAGCAGCAATGCGCCTCGAGTAGATATGTACTTTTCCGAGGTGGATGTCGATGTACGACAACAGAGGCCTAGGGAACCCGTAGCTAGTTTAACGTACGTAGCCTTACGCTATTTTGGGGAACGATTACAGCTTTATTCACACTGCAACGCAAAAAATAATAATGAGTTTTTCCACACGTAGAAATATAAGGTCCTCGGACGACATATCTAGCGGTTACAGCAGCGGCGAAGCGCTGCAGTCCCAGCGCGTGATCTCTCAGGGTGATTCCTTGGTGAGAACATCGAGCGTCGGCGCGAGAACACGCACCAAGCCACGTTCCACCACGAAGAAGACGCCAGAAGTAAGCGGAAAAAGTAGCGTACCGTAGGCATTAATATTTTCGTAATAACGATCGTTGTCGACAAGAAATTACTCATCGTTCATGACGTGCACTCGTTAACTCGGTTAATGATACGTACTTTTTTGTGGTCTTTGAAGGACAGGAGCGAGGATTTCGACCGCATCGATTTTCCATTCCCCGAAAATATCTCCCTCCCGTCGTCTCTGAACGTCCTCACTCCCGAACAAGCTGTCGAGCTCTTACTGCTGTTTTCTCAGAGCAATAAATTGAGAGATTGCCCGACTCTCGAATTTATTACGACCAGTATCGACAAGTCCGCGGATGCAAACCGAGCTGCGATGAGACTGGAAGACGATGAATCATCGTCGACAGAGTCGGGCGGCGAATTCGTGGACACGGATTCGGCTCACGTAGACGTACAAACAGTGCAGACTGTAGAAATCAAGCATATCTCGATGGAAAATTTGTCGGTACCAATAGATGCAAAGAGCGCGGATAAGACAGATGTGGAAAAGGTAACAGATCTAGATTTCCGGCAGGATGAGCCTAATATGCAAATTGCACACATCGACGACGAGCCGAAAGATACTCCAACTGTCTCTCTCGAAAAGCCCGACGTTGGTGCCGGTCTCGATCAGATAACTGGCGAGATTTGCCAACAGAAAATCGACGAGCTGAAGCAATTATTGGACGATGCGCACAGAGCTGTGACGAACATCGTATCTTCCCAAGAAAAGTTAAATGTGATCGACAAAGGTAAGAAACATGACACGAGCGATTCGCCGAGCGTGGATGCTCGCGATACTGCGATCCAGCATTCTGCTGCAGCGAGTTCGTCCAGTTGCATCTTCGACGGCGATAATCGCGCAGGGAAGTATCATAAAAAACCTGCTCCGAAAGCTCCGCTAAATAACGAAGCGGCAAATGTAAGTGACGCAGACGGCATCAACGAGGATGAGTCCCAAAATGCTTTGAAAGCTACTTTGGTCATTAAGACTGGAACGCTGAAGACGGTTTCGAATCCGAACGCCACGAGAAACATTTTCCTGGCGCATACGCCAGAGTCAACGAAGAGAAAAAAGAAATCCAACAGATTACGCGCTAAGGAAGGGTTTACTAAATTATTAACGATCCCGAAAAACATCTTCCATAACGCTTTTCACAAGGAGCAAAGCGAGGACTCTTCCAAGGAAGAAGATTCTAGCTCCACGTTCTCTGGGACTAGCGAATCTGCGTCGAGATCGGGTAGCATTGGGTCTCGAGTGTTCATGGATGCTTCCACGAAACTGTCCACCTCAAAGCAAGAAGTGGACGTGGAAGAGATTTTATTGTGGCCAGAGCATGAGGATAATGCCGAAAATCTTGACAAAGATATCAATACTTCCATCGAGAAATTGGTTACTCAGATTGTAACTTTGAATAAAGATGAGACAGATCCTGACGAAACTGGAAACGACAGGAAGGAAGATATTGCAAAGAATAAAAAGAATTTTGAAAAGTGCGTAAAGAATGTTGAAAATAAATCCAACTTTGAGACTCGCGAGATATCGCGACCTCGCGATGGCAAGAAAGAGATTATCACCGATATTAACTAAGAGTCATTTTCCTGACTGTCATCTTAATCGCATCAAATAATTATGTGTTTTGCTATTTTGCCTGACGTTTTCGAGATATGATAGAAGCTTGTTCCTTCTCCTGTTCCATTCCCTATATTTTATCTTAATTGGAAATCTGGACAGAAGAAATGGACTGATTCGTTAAGATCGTATGGATTAGTTTCTGAATGTCTTTTTAATTCACAATTAACTCCAATTTCTTTAATCATAACATATAACAGCCCTTATTTCTTGCATGATATTATTATTTTATATAATAGTATAACAATGTAATATTAACTCATATTCTAAATGTTAAACTTTGTGCTTTTCTAAACAAACCAAAGAACTGTCTTTTGTTGTCTTGCTGCTAACATCAAGGAACTCTAATACAAATATTACAAATATTTAAATTACTTTGTGATTGCTTTATAATATAAAGTATACTATAATAAGTATAATATAAAGTATATCAAGTTTTATTTCAAACTTTTAAATTTTTGATGAAAACGTGCTCTTATTTTCCGTATCAATCACACTGACTAATCTCTATTAAAACATGAAAAAAAGAAATAGTAAGACGGGTTGATAATATATCATCTGCATTCTATGATAAATCTCAAGAAAATAACTGTATATTTTTATACATTTCAGATAACGAATTTCGCTACCTTGCCTCGCAGTAAGAAGACTAGCAAGAAAAAAGTGGCATGAAACCTACCTGCTGCTGACCATATTAAGGAATAAGACCAAGAACCTCTCCTAATGGAAGTAAAATATCTCGGCGTGCGAATCTCATTCTGCACGTGCACGTTTTTAACACGCTATTGGTCAGCAGCGACGTCGATTTGCCGAAACACGCGATATATACAACTAAATGTTTCTCTTTAGCACACCAGTGTTTCTTAGTTAGCTTTTGCGACTACTAATTTCATTTTCTGACCGTCAATTTTTCATACTCCGTGAATCTTTATTTATGTGCAATGAACACTTATACCAGATATACGTGAAAGAGAGGAAGAGCTGCGATAGCAACTCTCGTTTCCGAGAGAGCAAGAGACATATGGTATAACACATTCGTATCGAACTGCAATTTCGTCGAAGTCCTGTTACACCATTGCTCACAGTCACCCGACACGTTGTTATACATTCAATAGTTTCTCAATAGTACGCATCTTGAGCCCTCTCTCTCGGTAGTTCAACCTAGCTTTTATATGCTAACGTTTGGTAGTGCTGTTGCAGTAGGGAGGACTTGATACATATTGCACACGGTGTGTCTGCTTACAGATAGACTTTGATTACGCGTGATGATACTTACCCTACCCTCGCCGTATAGTCGAGTAACTTGTAGAAGAGCTCGTTGTTCGAGGAACTGAAACGAGAATCAGCACAATTGCTGGCTCGCAAGACGACATGGACGACTGACGCGTAAATAATAAGCGAATCCCTACGTCCGCGTAGAGTGACCTCGATATCGCGAATATTGTTGTAATCGAACGGATCGAATCTAGCCCTCGGAAAGAAGGAGACAGGATGAGTAGAGACTCATGGGAGTCATTGGCCATACGCCGAAATAGTGCCACGCGATTGTCTATAATGCTCCTCCTACTCCCTTTTGTTACCAGATAGTGATTGTTTGATGGATTGTGTCTCGCGTTCATGATCGCGTATGTGCGAGAATTCGAGTAGCCGTGAAATTTCAAGTTCGAAAAAGTGACGCAGGTTTCTGAAAGGCATCAGGAAGCCCCGTGCACGCCTGCGTTTAAGAAGCAACGATTTGTCTACCAATTCACGACAAATTCGGTAGGAATATTAACATATTGTGGAAATTTTCAGTTTTTCTACATTCGTAAAATGTGAAGAGATATACATACTTTGATAGAGAGCGTCTTACGGCACTGACTGTAATCTTAACTTTATGTCAGTTTCATCGCTCTCGTAATTTAACATGACCTCGCCTGATATTAACTCATGACGAAGTAATGATGTACGAGCTATTTATTATGACTAACTTATGATTACGTGTATAATTATATTTCGTATGCGATGTTCTTTCATTACGGCAAGCAATCTCATATCGTACCTCGTTAAGAAGACTTAACGCACAAGTGCTATGATTACTTCGAATTAATTGTATGTGTTAACAAATACGTACATATAGTTTATTGTGCTCTAATGTTCACACTGTGTATCATAGGAAAAATTAACACGTATTGCGCAATTGACGTAAACGTAAAATAAGAAACGACGCAGGACGTGGCATTAATTTATTAGTTAACTCGATGCACTAAATCTGTTATGCGATTAACGATTGTTGGGTTTGCGGTGCATACGCTTTACGCGAAGTTCACGATATAATCGGCGAAGAAAAATGTAGCAAATGCCTTCGATTCACTTTCGGGAAGTATATGTATAAATCATGTATAAAAACAGAATACGAAGAGATGTGAAATAATGTATCAGTATTAATGCGGAGCGAATAAATTGTGTTTCTCGCTGAAGAAGATATATGTTATACACGCATTTGCTGCATTTTGTCTGTATCTTCTAACATAACGTCGTTAAGGAAAGATGTGCGGGAGACGTTAAAATTCGTAGCCGTCTCAAACTTTATATACACGAGAGCACATGTGATACGGGAGTGAGAGAGTGCGAGAATAAGAAAACAATATGCTCAACTAAGACTCTCTACCGGCGTTAAACTGGTCGGTTTCCTAGATCTTGTATCTGTATCTCTTGTTCTTTGTAAGTATTTATCCGGCGCATAAATTGTGTGTCACGAGCTATTACGGTGCTGCGATTTTCATAATTTCTTTTACATAGTTATGTACCTCGCGACAGTGTTTGAACAAAAAAAACCCGAGTGTGAAGGATGTACGTTTCAAGCAATGTTACTTCGCGTCTACGAGTTCTCGGGAAATTATACGATGATGCGGAGAGAAAAAGAGAGATCGATTGACAGTATTTCAGACATATAATGTAGCGAATAAATGACATTAAAATATTATATCTCAGTGGAAAAATCCGCATTTGACCTGATCAAAGATCAATGATATGACGTTCAAGCTTGAATTCAATTTTATATTCAACGCTACTGTAATTTTTTTCCAAGAAAAAAAGGTCTCTTTTTCTATTCATAGCAAATATAGATCGGGATCTTGTGATAAACATATGTCAAATGAAAAAAGAAAATGTGAATTTGCGCCCGCATATTATTACTTTATTATTCTGCACGACCTTATTTCTTACAATTGAAGTATAATCAAGCACGTTATACAAATGCCATACGAAATCGCCGTCAAAAAAATATACATTAATGAACTCTTATTTTACAACGTATGTCCTATTTGATGACAGTCGTGTCAGCCAGAAGACGTAATATTGCGCATCTGTCTGACGGCGGCTACGACACGGGCATTGCAACCAGAACTGCCACTCTGATAATCCTCCGGAGATAATCTTAATAATAACGACATGTGTTGCAGATTTTCCGATAAGCACAGACCGAGTTCCTCTAACACGTTGCCAAGGTAGTCTGTAACATATAATTTAAACATCATTTATACTTGTAGCGCGTCTTTAAAAAGATTGATTCTTCAGAATGTAAAACTGCTGAGCACAAAACTTACCGATGTCGGTCGCGAGCTGTTTGCAGGCGACGGAGTTCAACTGACAGATACCCAAGGTTTGATCCAGGAACATCTGACACGTTCCACGTGCGACGATGTCCAACAGTATACCGGTGAATCCAGATTCGGTCGAGACTTGGGCATATTGCGGATCAGCCGCTTTTAACGCTTGCGTCAGACTCGGATTATCCCTCAACAGGAACGGTTCTAGGTGTTGCGGTAAAGTCATTAAATACTGTCCGACTTGCGTAATGTATTCCTGAGGTGCGAAGCTGTAATCCGGCAGATCTGAACTCAGATTGGACATCTTGCTGGTGTCCGCCGACCAGGCCGGCGCCTTTTGCACCAGCAGCAGTTGAGTGAATATCGGCGCGAAAATGACCTCGTACGTCGTGTGATGCAAATCAGAACAGAGTTTCTGAACAGACTTCACGATCGAGTCGAGAATTGTCTTGTCCTCTACACAAAAAAAAAGAAAGGAGACTTGATAATCCACGCCCGTCTCGTGTTACAATATCGCAGATAGCATCGCTAACACGCGGCGTACCCACCTCTCTGGAAAGACGCAACGAGATTTTCCAGATCGCCGCACCCCGCTGCGGTTAGCAGTAGCTTCTTGTATTGGCAAAAAATACTGCCGTTCGTACTCTGTAATTTATTGTTAACTTCCGTGATGTCGATCACGAGCGATTTTTCAAACTGTTGCACCTGTTGCAGCAGGTCACCTGCACAATGACGCGATTAGGCCGACTGACTTGCGAGAATTATTATCCGAGAAATCGATCAATTGTTAAGATAATCACCAATTGTCTGCATCAAGGTAAGGCACATCTGAAACAGATTCCAATCTTCGTGTTTCACCTTCTTCCGCTCAAGTTGTCGCAGACCCTGCTGATATTTCTCAAGATATCGGTTAAAGAAAATCTGCAAAATGTCAACGCACAATGATATCGACACAATGAAAGACTCGCATTCGCCATGTTATACGAGAGGGATCCGCAGTGCATTTAACGTACATTTAACGATTGCAGTAAACCAGGATAACCGCAACCTTCGGTAAAGAGCTTGCAACGCTTGTTGGCTTCGTTAGCGTAGCCCATGATCCTGGAGATGCTGAGGGAAAGAGAATTAATAGTGTCGCTCAAGTCGTCGTGCGAACGATCCAGGAACTGGAGCTGCTGCTCCAGCTGCGCCGTCTCGAACGTGCTGTACTTGGCGACGTACGGAACGTAAGGCGCGTACGTAGCTTGCGCCAGCGGCAACAACTTCTCGCTCTGCGACTTGCCGCGCTGCGACGTCTCGATAGCACCGTTCAAGTTCACAGCGAAATGTCTCGTCATCTGCTTCAGCTCGAGCAATATCGACAACTGCACCGCGTTGGAATGTTGCTTCAGCACTGCTTCTATGCACTCCGGAATACTGGGATCTAGGCTCCTCAAAAGGTCAGCGTACACCTCGATGAGAATGTCCATCGACGTATCAGGGAATACTTGGTGGCACCATTTCACCTTTAACATCAACAACGGAGACAGGATGCATTCGCAAAGTATTTCGCAACGAATCTCGATACCTCAGCGTCTGAAGCGGATCTACAGGCGTACCTGTTCATGCCAGGAAGATAACAGTTTGTCGTAGTACGTGTGGAGCCAATAGGTCACGTTCTCGTCTTGCGCTAGCTCAATGGTGCGCCTCCATTCTTGCGCCAGGGAGACCTTCAAGCAATTGTGATAGTACTTGAGCAGCTGCGGCAGACGTTCCATCTTGCTAAAGATGTCCACGTAAACCTTGGATTGTTCTGTGCACAGACGTTGGTATCAGATGCGTATTCTACGAAGGGATAATCGCGTTGATCAATCCAAGAGCTCTCAACAGACTTTACCCAGATTGGCAGCGGTGAATGCTTGGACCAATCGTGGACTGGCCATCGCCTCCAGACGATTCTTCAAGCCTTCCAACTGCAGCTTCTTGTCCTCGTAATCGACCACGTTCGCGAGCATCGCTAGAGATTTCTGCATGCTGAACAGTTTATTAGATATGGCTTCAATGTCGCCGGACTCGAATACCTGCAACATCAGGAGAGAATATACTCAAGTTTTGTGCACTGCGTGCGTAACACATTTCATTTTGTTATCAAGAAGCCGTGAAGATGCAACGGATCATCATTTACCTCCTCCACGTCGTTCGCTAATACTGTCCAGTTATCAGCCTCGTGTAAACCCTGTTTAGCAGTCTGCAGCTCCGTTTTTATCCTGTCGATCTTCTCTAGCATCGCCATAGAAGAGGCTGTATCTCTCTCGACCTATTTTCGCATATACGTTTTAACGTTGCGGATGACATCAGCAGGTAACATTTGATTGGATAAATCAGGTTTGCTGATACCTTGGCGATCTCTTGCTTGACAGCAACCATTTTCTCCCTTAGCGCTACGGTCTCCTGCTGCAGCAGTTGAGTGTCCCTCAGGATTCTCGGCAAGCTGGAGAGAACCGATTGGCTAGTCTCCTCCAGAGCACTATTGACTTGTTGCACGTACAATTGCAACTTCATCACCAATGATGAGACGAAAGCCTGCGGAGCAAGTCAACCGTGTCAAAAGTCAAAACCTTCATTGGTCAAAATTCCTTTTCGCAGAATTGCGATAACTCAACAATACAGATAAACCATAAAAATCAAATAATCTAAATTATTAATGCATGAAGTACGATCATATCTGCATAATCATTTATCGAAAACGGAGACGAAAAAATATTCGTGTGACGTCAGGAATGTTCATTGCCCGTCGATAACACGTAAGCGTAATTTTCGGTGTGTGGGCGACACGCAAAGTGCTTTCCGGGATTGGTGATGTGTTTATTTTTAAGAGAGCGTCGAAAAAGATGAGTCTTAAACAGACGGCCGGTGTCATTGACCGCTACCGCGCGGTGGAAGCCGCCAGTCTGGCGGCCGACGGGCATCGCGGCGACGAGCGCGCGACTCGGTTCCGAGAAGCGCGTCGACGCGACGTGGACGGACGATCGCCGGAGATGGCAGGACTCACATCCTTGTTCTCCTGTGCCTCGGCGGACTTGAACGTCCGGTTGATCCATTCCTTCACGTCGAAGCTGTCGTCGGAGAACGCGGAGACGTCCTGAAACGACGGTTTTGAGGTTAGGAACGCTGTCATGCATGTCCGTCGCTCGAGCTCGGCGCGATCCCGCCGTCGGTTTCCCGTGGCCCGCGACGAGGCGGGTCGTGACGGGCACGACGTCGGCGTCCGCGCGGCGTTCCGCGGGAAATCTATCGATCGCGACCATAAGCTCGTGCGTCATAGCGAGCGCGAGGTAAGAGCGCAAAAACAAAAAGGAAAACGACCGATGAAAAGCGCAGAACCGACGCCGCGCTCGCTCTCGCTTACCATGGCCGTGAGTAACGCGCGTTCCCGGCTCGCTGTCCCGTCTACACCCCGTTGGGAGTCGTGCGCGTGTTGAGGAGTCGATCCCGGGGCAACGCCGCCCGCGAGGTGCACCGCGCCAAGGTCGGGCTTTATCTCCTCCCTTCCGTTCGATCGTTCGCGTCGCGTTCGCGTCCGTCACCGTCGTCGTCGTGGTATCGCATCGAGCGGCGCGCGGCACGAGGAGTCGTTCGTCACGCACTAAGCGCGCTTCGTCGCGCCGAGCGAGCGAGCGAGCGTCGCGACTCCGCCGAGGATCGTCCGGCGATCCGCGTACCCGTCGTACTCGGTGCGTGCTCACTTGCGTACGTGCGTGCGTGCGTGTCCATCCATCGCGAACGGAAAAAGGTAATCGATTCGCGCGACGGATCGATCGCACAGTGCATCCTGCGACGACGACGACGACGACAACGAGGAGGAGGAGGAGGAGGAGGTGGAGGACAAGAGCGACGGGGAGGTTGGTCTCTGCTCACGGCGGGGCTCATCGCGCACACTTCCTAGGTTAGCGCGGCTCTAGCTAACGTCCGGCAGTCCGACGGAGGGAAACGGCGGCGGGCGGGTGTTTTATCGTGCGCGGTGCGTCATGGAAAATGCGTCGGGCAGCTTTACAATAAGAGAAGGAGAAAGAGCGAGAATGTGTATGTGTGAGAGGGAGAAAGTATGAGAGGAGGGTCGAGAGAGAGAGAGAGAGGCGCGCGTGTATGCGTGTATGCGTGTCGAGTGAGAAAGACAGGACAGCGATAGAGATAAAGAAAGAGAATGAGTGGGAGGAAAGGAGGGGGTGAACGAGGCGATAAAGCGGACGACGTGTCCCGCTTAACAGTAATTGTGATAAAGACGACTTGTGTGTCTCGGATTCCAGACGTTCGTGCGACTCGTGTAGGCCGAAGAGGCCTCTTCGTCGAACGTCGCCGTCGCCGTTACCACCTCCGCCCTCCTCCTCCTCCTCCTCCTCTGTTTCTACCGCCACCCTTACCCTTCGCGATCGTGAATCCCGCGTTCCCGACGGGAGTGAGGCGCGTTACTCGTTTATTCTGCGGCCAGATCGCTTCCTATTCCGCAGGTGGTGCGTAACGAGGCGGCGAAAAAGAAGGTGGGAGGAAAGGGAAGAGACGGAAAAAACGGGGTGCGAGGGAGTGAAGAGGGGGGAATGGAAAACGGCGCGTTATCGGCCGCTTCCGGGCCCTTTGTCGATCGCCACGCCTTCGAAGCTGCGTTTGCGCCACGCCATTTGCGCAACAGTTGGAAGTTGGAATTTCGCCACCCTGAAAATCGTCGCCCCCGCGCGCGGCCCAACTAAGGAAGGGAGAACGCAACACCGCTGCCTTCCCGCTGCCGTCGTGGACGAGAATCCAGGAGAAGCCCGTCGCCGGCTGGCCACCCACCCTTCGCCCTTCATCGTTTGCGAGAGAGCGGCCGTCGTCGGCAGTCCGTGAATCGTGCGCACACATGGCCGATTGCCGTACGTTACATGCACTTATACGGGGTGTCTCCGAGGACGCATGCTTCCTTAGTAGCTAAAGAACGAAACAATTTTCTCTCTACTCTGCCGTTACTTACTTATCACACTAACAGGGTGGGAAGTTGGTAATCGTAAAATCGATAGGAACGAAAAAACAAAGTGAATTCTGATAATTGGTATTATATCACCGTCAACTCTGTTAAAAATTATGGAGTAGTTACTTCATGGGCATTTAAGGAATTTTTGCAAATTGTATATTGAAGCAATTCGAGGCGTTTATTGAATAATTGAGTGATATCATTGGTTGCAGATTTTTAAATATTCATGATCCGAAGGAAGTACGCGGATTCCGGAGCGTCTTGTATCATATCGCGCCGCATTGTTCCACACGCTAAATTTAACAGCTGACCCGATCAATTAACAGACTCGGAACGAAGGCGTAGTTGCTCGGCGACGCTTCCGACGCGTCCCTCTTATTCTCTCGGTTGTATCCCGAGAGTACAGAATCAACAGTGCTCGTTCTCCATCTTCGTGGAAATTCGCCGGCGAAGTAAAATACGATTTCGCCACCACGCACACGCGTATGCCTCGCGCGTCGAAGCGTCGTCTTACGCAACGCGTCGCTTCGCGCCACGCATTTCGAGGTGCATCCGACGCATCCATGCAGAGATCCCACTTTACGCATTGTTAAACGACGCCTTTTGCAAAATTATGCGAACTCTCCTCGCCGCTGAGGAGGGGCGATCCGGCCCATTATCATGCATCAATATACCAATCCGACACGTGGTAACGCAAAATTGTGAGAATTTTTTTCCAACCTACGCTCCAATCTGGCACCGTGCATTAATGACCGGCCTTTATCCTGGCCTTTATCCGACATTACGTACTGTACACGCTGGCGTCGTCGACGTAAATCGACACGCGATAGGTAGTAAGGAGACTCATGGAAAAAAGATCGCCTGTAAGAACGGCAGCCCCTTCTCTTCCCATCCTATTACACCCATCTGTTCCATACAGCTCGGACGTTCAATGGACACTCTTGCACGTCCCTTGGATGTCCCGTGTAACGCACGGATATCCGCGTTGACTGTTGTTTTCGAGAAAAAGTACCCGGATTTCGAAGTACTTGCATGCGACATCGTGCTCTCTGCTGAAATTCGTGATAAGGAACTCTGGCAAAATAATTCAGACGTAATCAAACGGAAATGTCTTTTCGTGAATTTATTTTCGACTCGTTTTACAATCCGTGATAGTTTTATCGTAGTACTGATTAGATTTATCACGTAACGCTCTTCGCACGAGTGATTCTCGCGGAATAACAAGCAACGGTCGCATTATCTACTCTCAGTGAGTACTGGGGAATCCAGGTATCTCGGAATATTGACTGTGCACTTGGGATATCCGTGTCGCGCGCGAGCGTGACACGCGCTCGCGCGCTCGGCGGTGCCTCTTCCCCGGAGGGGGCGGACGCACCGCCAACAGCACGCTTTCCTTCGTCTCCATCGGGTTGAGAGACTCGACAATTCCGCCGCTTGTCTCGCCGTCGCGCCATTCGACGTGCCGATCGAAGCGCCAGGATTTTTCCAGAGCGGCGGAATCGCGGAGTCGCCACCCCGATAGCTGTTCTCCGCTGGGCCCCGCGCGCTGCCATGTAGTACAACAACACTCGGGGCCTGTTGGGAGAAGGGCAGAAAGAGAAGCTTCATCAGAGCGGCCTTGAGGCTGAGTGACCAGCCAATCCCAAGCCCCCGCTCGGCGAAGGAGGTGGCGCGGGATTGGCTGAGCCTTCTTCACGGTACCAACCGCGACTTCTTCCGGACGCTTCCGGTCGGGGACCACAAGGCCGATTCCCCAGGAGCGGCAGGGGCCCCTGGTGAGTTCTGCGCGTTACAGGTAACGCCGATACTTCTCTATTTTTCTTCTTCCTCCTCTTCTTCTTCTTCTTCTACTATTACTACTTGTTTTTCGCCTCTCTTGCAAGCACTGTTCTCCCAGCACTCTGTCCGAGCAGCAGCAGCATTCGAGAATTGCGAGTAGGTGCCGACATACGTGGTTACCTGGGCCGACCCGCGATCGGAAATCTGGAAATCCCCCGATACCGCGCTCCAGTCGACGATCGAACCGGTGTGAGCACGGTGAGTTCGATTCTCGATGCGATAGATACGAGAGAACGAATCTTACGCGGCGACCATTTTCTCAGAACGCGACGCGTTTCCGTTTCAGCGACTGACTCGCCGTCGCTTTTGCGAGAGTTTTGTTTCAGTTAAATAAAAGTACGAGCAGCACTCGGACCGATTCTCTTCGTCTTTTCTTTTCAGTTCTGAGTCTCGATAGAAATGTTCGGCGGAACCGAGGTTTTAAGGCTAAGGTCAGTGAAACCGATGCGCGCAAGGCTCATTTTCGCGCGTCCGGTAGCATCGAAATCCGAACTCGCCGCGAAGTCGTACCGGATTCGTACCAACTTCGGGGCTACATCGCACGCGCGCTGTTACGATCTCGAGGAGAGACGTAAAGGTATTTTTTTTCTTTTTATTATTATATAAATTTTTTTGTTCAATCGAATAGGCATGGTCTTCGCAGGAGTAGCAAGAAAACTTTCGACGCAGCCAACGGAAGAGACGGTTCGTTGTTCCAATAGTGTTTCGTACACTTTGGCGAATCTTTATTTGGAGGTAAAGATGAAGTAAATTTTTTAAGTTCCCTGATTGATTAAAATTACGCGTGGGAATGTAAAAAAATACGAAATCATCCGATCCAGGTAGGAGAAGAGTCGAGGAATCTCGGTCGCCAAAAGTACAAAGAATTTTAAAAAAGTGCAGCACGTAACAGCGCGCGCGGGTGCAATAAATTAACACACCTTCTTCGGCATTCCGAAATTATCGAGCGAACCTATTCTCGCACTGTCGGTGATGCCTGGCTCACGATATTGCACCATTATACTTGCGCGAGTGGCACTCGTAGATCGGTATGACCGCCGCACGATTCACGATATCGTTTGCGCCGAGAAAATGGTAGTTACGAGCAGACACGAGGACCGTTTTCGCGTATTCTACCCCCCGAGATGCGACCTCGATGAAATCATCCCGGTTTCGAAGCGTCCGGAGCTATTCTTGCAAAGAAGAAACAGAAAAAAAAAAGAAAGAAGAACACGACTCTGCAGCAAATTGATCGATACTTTAACGCGGCGGCCAGATATGAAACACGGGCCCGCCAAATGCAACTCGACGGTGGCTGTGCGGCACAGGAAATCGATCTCTTGTTCTCCCGTCTGCCTCACTATTTTTTTTTTCTTTTTTTTGTCCTTTTCTTTTTCTTCGTATCGCCACGGCGCGCGCGATACGCCACCCGACTTGGCGATTTTTGACGCACCAGTCCGGCTCTGTGTGTTGTTGCCGACGCAGGAAATCGATCTCTTGTCGGCCTCTTCCTTTTCCCTTTCCTGCGCGTGAAGAAACGCAGCGATCGCCAATTGCCGGGCGATTCCCGCTGCGATTATGTACCGCTGATGAACCGCTGACTCGCTGTTATCATTCCCCTCCACCTGTTCACATACACACGTACACGTACAGTGGCACACAGTCCGGTCTTCGAACTTTGGTGTCGGACCTCAACCTCTTCTTTTGGGGACGGTGGTGTGTCACACGCATACATTGCGGCTGCGATATGTTACATTTTGGTCCAGCCGATTAATATATGTATGTATGTATATCTCTCTTTCTTATCCCGGTCCCTAGCGCACATGAAACCAACGCTTCGGCTACTTTACTGTCCAGCTTGGTTGCCACTTGGTTGAGTTTATCAATATGAGAAAATAGACCCTCAGACAATTACTCATACAGACTCAGGGGCGAGTACTTGTGGTTAGGGTGCTGTATTGTGTGATATTATATTATATATATACATATATATGCGTTAATTATCATATTATGTGCTCCCAACTGCACGTACACTTCATTATCGGCACCCCCTTGCGGAATGAAAGCCTCCTTAGAACGTACGCGCTTTGCTAAGTAGTGCCGTACCTTTAATCGTGTCGACGTGAGTTTATGACCAAGTGAGCGGTGGTGTGGGCGCCATAACTCAATCTCGCTGCATCTCTACTAACGATCGATCGTAAGCCGTATCATACCTCGCGTTTTCTCGGCACGGCCCGAAGGCAGGAAACGAAACCGGTATGCTTTGCCGAGTTAATTTTTTGATTACACGCCCGTGCGAGAATGCATCCACGAGTCGTCACGAATAAACCTAACGATCTCTGCCTTTCGCGTTTGTAAATTGTAAGTATTATAAATCTAGACTGGTAGACGTCACAGAGAGTTTCGATCCTCCAATACTGAAGAAAATCGTCTCCGGGCTATGATCCAGGCAAGTGTTCAGTGAGGAATCGTGCGATGCGAATCTTGTTCGCTTAATCTCGCGGCTCGACGAAACTTCCGGCAGACAAAGTTGTTGGATTTTGATCTCCATGAGGCGAACACGTTCCGGAAAGCGTGTCGAAGGGATAAAATGTGTATGATTCCCCTTTTAATCGCGTTCGATCGCGGCTTCTAAAATACGATCCTTGGAAACCAGGCCGTTCCTCGTTTGTGGTACCTTCCATTTCATCCCTCTACCTTCTAGTTTTTTCGATAAGAATAAAGAGAATACGTTTTTTTTTTTCCTTTATGAAGATCGAAAAGTGTTGAGACAGAATTTCTCGCCATATTTTTAGTCTGCAGAATTGAGCGAGATCTCGCGATACCAATTTTGCATTGCGATATTTTAGCAGATAATTTTTGAAATCGCGAACGTATCTCTGTGTCGCAACTATGTTTTTATCATGACATTTTATTTAGCGTGACAGAAAAATCGCTGTTCAGTGCAAGACCTATTGATCCTTGGAGAACCTGGATTAATCATTTCCAGAGTCACGCATTTCTCGATCTCCTCTCCAACATCTCTGCGAATGTTCGCCGGAAGAATCGGGCGGTATCGCTTCGAAACGCCGATTCTAAGCGCGTGCTTGTAAAAAAAGCATCAGACTTTGCAGTAGAAAGGTGAAAGCGTACACGAATCGAACAATCGAACAGAATCCGGTCGCGATATCTCTTTCCCTGGCCCGATTACACCGACAGCCTTGATTGGCTGACATTATGGCCGGCGATCCTGTTTCTAAATCGCAATTGTACCTGATAAACAAGATGTTTCCTTACTTAACACAACCTTTCAAGGAACGCTTCGCGAAAAGAAGACCGATCATCGTCAATCGATTTTGCTTTTCAAATTTCAGTTTAAGTGTTGAAAGAGTCCTATTTCGTAACGCTTAATCTTGAAAATCAGAAGGAATGACTTTCCGCCGTGATTCTGCCAATTATATGGAGCCAAAGCGCGGATCACGTTGTGCAGCCGAACGTGTAAGCCGAAATGTCGTTAACCCGTTTAATTGCCATCCGCGTGTGCGTGGTGCACGCGACGCGGGATAATGGGAAGTGGTAGGAAGCGGGGGAGGAGAACGAGAGTCTCTCGACCCGCGTGCGAGCTGGCGAACGAGCGAACGGGCGTCTGAATGAATTTATTCGGAAGGCAACAAGGGAGCCGGGCCGAAGAGACCGCATTACCGGGAGCGCGCGCTCGGCGCATTTCTGAGAAAATAAACTCTCCCGCGCTTCCACCGGGCCCTGCTCGCGCGATCGCGCTCGACTTCCTCCCGAAGCGGGTTCCTCTTCCTTGAAACCGATCAGTCCCTCCCCCTTCTCCCCCCTGCTCGTTGCTCCTGCCTTCTCTATCGCCCTGTTCGTCGGTGACGCCGATTTGAGAAAGAGGGAGACCGACTGCGCACGATTCGCTTCGCGGGTGGATAACGAGAAAAAAAGGAAAACGAAAGAAAAACCGGTAGATGCGTTAGGGGAAAAGAGGGGAGGGGCGGAGGAAGGAGAAGAGGCCGGGGCGAACAGGATATCGAATTATTTTTTTATTTTTTTTGCTTCGCAGCCCCTTCTCTTGCCTCCTCGCACGCGTATATTGATTTTTAGAAATTCCTCGCGAGACGGGCGAGCGAACGCGCGAACCGCACCGGTCTATGAAGGAGCGGAGAGGCGAGGAAGCGGAAATCGGAGGAGGGAAGAAGCGGCGCGACGAAACCACCCATGGGTCGCGGACCGCCTTGGGAGAGTACATTCGATACGAGCAAATTAGAGAGTCGCCTCGAGAGAGACCCGCAAAAATACCCCTTAGTTACCAATTCCCTCGTGCGGCCTAAAGTTTCCTACGAAATACTCCAAGATTCTATTGTCCGTTGCAACGTACGCGCGTTACGCGTCCTTTATCTCGCGTCGCGTCATCGTCGCGAAATAACGAAATGGCTACGCCGGGATTTGCGCGCTCGGACCGTTAATTTTAATTATCAAGCCGAGAAAGAGGGGAGATTGAAATTCTCGGCCGCGCTAGGCCTAACTGCGCTAGACGGCCCTGCTTTCGCGGTCGAGAGCAATCGAAGGCAGTCGGAGTCGTCCGAGCGCACGGATCGGAGCGATGTGGTGGGGGAAAGCGCGCCCCTACCCTATCCCTACCAGGCAGCGTCGTTCGTCCCCCCACTCTATGGTGACCGTGTCGTTGCCTCTCTCGCTCTTGCGACCGCTTCCTCCGGCCCCTCCGTACGTCTTCCTTCTCCGTCTCGCTCGTTCCCTCTCCATGCGTCTTGCTCCCGTCTCTTTCTCTCTCTCTCTCTTTGGCACGTTCTAGCTCGTTCCGCTCGTTCTTAACGTCAAACCACTTAGGGCCGCGGACCTCGGCAGTCAGTCGATCTTTCCTAGCAGCGGCATTCCGGCATTTTCCACCTGATCGCGCGCGGACGGTCCGGCAAACGCCATTTTGATCGTTGTTACGTTTCTGTCGTCGACATCGTCCTTGTCGTCGTCGTCATCATCATCATCAACATCCTCATCGTCATCGTCGTCCGACTCGCGCGCCGAGAGAGTGAAAGAGGAGTCTCGCGCGTGAAGCGCACGGAGCACGTTCGCATGTGCGCGCCGCGCGTCGCGTCGCCTCGTATCAACACCTGACGATTGCCTCGAAAAACAGTATACGCGCCCGTACATGCTACGTGCCGCGCACTAAACCGTGACGCGCGTTGTTGGTGCGGTGCCGGTTTGATTTCTTTTTTCGTTCGTTCACTCGTTCACCGCTCCCCGCGTTAGGGAGGAAGAGCGAGAGAAAGAGACAGGGCCAGCGAAAGAGTGTGAGAGAAAGAGTAGCCCGTCCGTGCGCTGGACAAGGAGACGGCCAGGACGGAAAAGGACGGTGGCTGTTGTTTTTCCGTCGTGCGGACGCAACGAGAGAGACGAGTCTCGCGTGCGCGGTGCGGAAAAGGGAGAGAGAGAGAGAGAGAGAGAAAGTAAGAGGAACAGAGAGAAAGAGAGAGTGCGTGAGCCCGCGCGTGTGTGCCACTACCGTCGACGACGACGACGACGTCGTTCGCTCGTTCGTCCATCCGCTCGTTCGCTCTACGTTCCTCTGCCGTAACGTCCTCTCGTCGCTTGGCGCTAGGACCCACGTCGACACACTCACCGGAGAGCACGACCACGAGTTGGGCCGATACGCCGACCGGAAGAACGTGAGTAGTACGCAATGAAACCTACATAATAATTCACAGTGCGCGTCATTCCCCCGCCCCCTCGGCCCCCTTCGCCGCACGCGACGCGCGCTCGTTCGCTCGCGTTAAAAATCTTGTTTTTTTCCGCCCGCATGGCCTGCCATGTTTAACCGGCGTCTCTCTCTCTCTCTCTCTCTCTCTCCTTTCCCATCTCTCCCCCTTTTATCCTCTCTTTGATTTCTCTTTCTCTCTTCCCGCCCCCTCTTTCCCTTTCAGTTTGCACGTAACTGTGTCCCTCGCTCGCCGTTTTTTTCACCCCGCCGCCCGTTCGTATCCCCCGCGTGTTCATCGCTGTCCCTCCCCCCCCCCCCCTCTGTTGCTCCGACGAGCGTGTGCGCGCGATGCGCGTGCACTCGCGGGGCCGATCGCAAATTTGGCGAATCGCGACTGACGAAAGTCAACGACGAAAGGCGACCGGCGAGCCGACGTGGACGACGATTGCGGTCGCCGTCACCGCCGCCGCCGCTGTCAAGCGACTCTGCCTCCCTCCTTCCCTTCTGCTCCTCCCGCCGCTCCGTCTTTCATTGACGCGCTCTCTCGCGTGTTGTTTATCCGTTTCTGCGTAATTCGTGCGTGCGCGCGGAAGCTTCTGAGGAGGGGAGGGCGGTCGGCACGGCGGGGGGGGGGGGGACGGGTAGAGGAAAGCGCGAGCGAGCGAGTGGTGGGGAACGCGCGCCGAGAGAAAAATAATACGGGTCAGGACGTAACGTGGTGCGGTGCCCCCGCGGCACTACGCGAATTCTGCCGCCTGCGTGCATGCACTTCTGCATACGGTCCGTCGATGTGTGTTTGTGTGTTTTGTGCGACAAATCTCTTGTACATCTCCCGCCTCCTCTCGGGGTCTAAGCTCCGCGAGGACTGTTGGCGCAAGGGCTCCTCTTCGCGCCTATATGCTAGTGCGGGCCGCGCGGTGCAGCGCTTCCCCTGCGTTCTCGAACCCGCTTGTTTGTCACGCGAAGCGCGCCGACGACTGTCGCGCCATGCGACGGCGCTTACGAGGTGAATCCGAGCGGCATCGCTTCCCCCTCGTATCATGGGGTATCGTCTTGTGGCTTTAACCGCTGTCTGGTAATGGATCTCCCCGAAACGAGCGTGCGAATCTGAAAACGCGGCATGCGGCGAAACGCATGCGCAACTGCTTTCCTCCCATCGTCGTCATTAAGTATGGGGGTCCCTTGGATGTCCCGTTTGATGCGCAGATTTTAATAACTTGCCTCGGTGTTCTATTCTTCAGACTTCCAGGGGGTTCGAAACTTCCGAATTATCAACGCACTGAAAACCAAATTTATTCATGGTACATTTTCTAGCGGCACTACTGCCCGCTACCGCGCGGAAAATCCTCTTCGTGGAACTATCCGCGTCTCGTTAGAGATCTTATTATAGATGTCAAAATACAATTGAGAGACCAGCGCGGTCTCAGAAACGGGATGGACGACTCGACGGACGAATTACTTAGGGTCGGAAACAGCAACGTGCCATTTGGCGCGACCTTCGACACGATATTTCCTCCGTGTTGATATCCGAGCAACGATCTTGAAAAGAACAGTTGTCCGAGTTGGTTAACCGCGAGGGTAACAGACCCCTAGGGTCGATTGCACAACGGCGCGTATTGCCGGCGTTACCGAGAGCGCTAATCATCGCCGACTGAATATTCCTGGCCTATTTATATCGCAGCCAGACCCAGAAGATACAGAAAGGCTCGTGGCGTTCGTGGCGGTTTAAAACGCAACAACGTGAGTAGCACGAAATAAAAAGGAAGGGCGTGTAAGCTCGAACAATACGTCGTCGCTTAACGCGTATAAATATAGAATGGATCACCCGCGTGAATGTTGGCTGAATAAACTATAACGTTGCATCACTCCTCATTTAAATTCAGCGCGATTCGTCTCCGCGCGGATTCAGCCGGATTTATCTTTGCACGTATCTGTTTGAAAAACGGATCGGCTTCCTCGGTAATTCCTCCCCCCCCCCCTCCCCTCTCGTGAATGGGAGAGAGTCGAGCCTAAATTCGTCGAAAGATGCCATTAAAATAAAGTCGCTCGAGCAAGTGGGACACCACGTATTTCTTCCTCGTTCCTTATATCTTATTCTTGTTCCATCGCGTCTCTTGGTTCTCTCTAATCAGCGTTAGTTAACCAAGCCCCTCCAGCACGACCAATCCTCTCGGTCTCCGGACGAGTGGCCTAATTTTCCACGAGGCTCTCTCGCGCTCGCGCGACGAAAAATCGAAAAGCGCGTCGTCCGCTCGTCATGCGCAATTTTTCGAAACGGAGTATCGCTTTGAGAGATGACTCATCGGCGCGGCGTCGCAAATCGAGATTATAGCGGAGCGGCTTTTCCACGAAATCCGCCACGCAATAAAACTGCGGAGCGTTAGTTAGGTGATTATTTTTACTCGGGATTTTTGCTTCCGGGAAAAATGACGGCAGGCTTTTTGCCCGACGTTTGTTTCGCGAGCAACGCGCGAATTGTAATCGTAATAAGGTCTCGTTGGTAGACTGTCGTCCGTTTTCGCGGCCAACAAACTCGCTATTCCAGAGCATCGGCTAGTATTGACCCGAAAATAACATTGAATCAGACGCAATAGTATCACGTTATGTCGTAAACGTAGGAAAAAAAAAGATAAAGATAATCTTCATTTAACAAGGTTCGTTTTTTCTCCTGCATGTTTTCTCGCCGAAATAAGATTACATTCGAGAATATCTATCGTAAATCTTATCGTTATATTTTTTTGTGAAACCACGTCGTTGCGAAACAACATGGCATTCGTGAACACATTCACAATTGGGAGATGTATGATTCTCTTGATTAATCATTATCGCTCGTATTATTATCCAACATTCATAGACAAATAATCTTTTATTCGCTGAGCTCTTTTTACGTTGTGACAAATTTTATTTTGCAAAAATATTTTTCTCAGATGTTTTGAAAATCGCGATGCTATTCCTGAAAACTTTATTCGCTGTGATTAATGCAAACAGACGTCAACGGCTGACTAACGTAATCATTCTTACTTTTTTTTCATTTTTTTTTATCCTTTTATATTCCACATAACATAGTTTTAATAATCGTGCTGTAATACGAGGCGACGGCTTTCCACGCTAACGCTAGAAATCGATTAAACCGCTTTTAATGGCTGGAAAAAGAACTTTCGACCTTTTTTTTCTGCACGAATTGCGTTATCGCGCGAACCTTGCGTCACGACTCCCGTTGTGTTGTGTTGGCCGCAAATCGTAAAACGCTTTGAAAACTAGCTGCTATTTGACGTCATCGCGATCACCTGACTTGTACGTGATTTTCTCGTCGCGCAAACTTCATCGCGTTATGTTTGACGTCGCGGCGAAGCCGCGGGATTTTTCCGAAAAGGAACGTTGGGCGAATGAAACGAGGTGATATTTTTTTGTTTTTCCAACGATATAACGCGGCAGAATCGAGATTGATATTTTCAGCAAGTGAACTGGGTCTTAACGGTTTTAAGATCTTGAACTCTCGTTCACCGTAGGCAAAAGGGCAGCCATGGATAACGATGGTGAATGTAAACACACCAGGAATACTGCAAACAGACCGTTTGAGCTTCTCTTTTTATGTGAATTTTACATTGTGTCGCCAATCTTTTTATTGAAACATGGCAGAGACGTTCAATAATATCTGAACGTTAGGTTCCGCGGTGCCGCAGAGATAGGTCATGAAATAGATCGTCAACCGTTGATCGACAGGAAGAGAGGTGCCTTAAGCACCCGAAGGATCGTCGATAATCGGCAAACAAGCGGATAATGAACGGTTTCGCGTGTACCGCCGTTGTAACTTAATTATGCTTGCAGGATATAATTGAAAAACCGATTGCCGGTAATCGGACACGATTATACTGCGGAACGTTATATCCGTTACGCGTTAAATGTTTACACTGACATGGATGGCATCGTGCTGCCGTTGCGAAGGTATTATTGCTGTTATGACGAAATGAGCAACGGTGTCGTAATATCATACGGTATTATAAACCGCTTATTTTAAAAACGAAGTAGTCCAATTCCTGTTTTGAAACGCTGTGAACATATCGATTAAGCGGATGGAAATAATGCTACGATGTATGTGTGTACTCATTTGAAGTCCCAAGATTACATTTATGCTATTTTGATAATAAGCGACTGACGTGTGATACGACTCGTGCACATACAAAAAGAGACGGTCAAACTGTATGAAAAACTGTTGAGACCAAGCTATTAATCGAACTACAATGACGAAAATTTAAATGCGGAAATCAGAAAGATTTGATAAGCATAATTTTACAAAGATTTGCATTAGTATCGGTTGAATGTTTGCGTAATGACGCTTTAACATTGGAACGACGAAGTACGTCTTGGAGCTCTAAAAGTATGCAATTTTCGTGTTACGTAGGAATGGCAGACTTTCAAAAATGTACGGTAACGCTTCGCCGGTATCACGTGCATATTCAAATCCAACAATTTATTCCACGCACGTATCCCCCTTCTTCCTGCGATCTCTCTTTCGTATGCACGTCCTACGAGTGCAAGCCAGTCGTTTTGCGAAATCAAACAATCCGACAAAATAGTCCTACCTATTACACGATATAAAAAGTAATCGACTGTTCGAAACCTATTCTGCGCGTCTGTCTTTCAAGCGCCGTTTCGACCAAGTTCAAAACTCCGCAACCTTGGCAGTCTGTATAAGAATTTTACGTGTAACTTTTACGCATTTTCGTACTACGAAAGAGCAAAGATCGAGTTGCGCAATGGTAATAATAAATCACGTACTTGTGAATCATCGTTATTCAGTCGCAGATCACAGTTCTACCTTAAAAAATACCATCATTATATGTGTAAATAACCAATCAATCCTAAAATAGCTTGATAACATTACGTTTATTTTAATCGCATTAGCAAGTGAAAGAAAATAATATAACACTCGGCGGGAATAACACGACGTATGCCAGCGAAATATCAATGAAACATTTCCTCTTCTCCTCCTTCCTTCCTCGAGAAATCTTCCCATCCTGGATTTTTCGTTATCCGGCCGGGCTTCTTTCTAGCAAACGGGGCCATCGGCACAAGTGTCCGTAGCCCAAGTCCGATCAACGGGCCGGGCCTCGAAGCAACCGGCAGTTTAGTAAACTCGGTTTTACGGTGCAGTTCGTACCTCGTTACGCGTTGCTTGTCCGAGATCAGGGCCGCACACGAGGAGAGGGAGGGACAGAAGCGGGACTCTGACGCAGTCACGCGGCTGCGAGAGGCACGCCGCTCCGCGTCGCGACTGCGCCGGCATATTATGTCGGTTCGTGCTCGTCGCCGCGCGGTGCGAACGACCTCGGCTCCGACTCGACTTGATTCGACTCGACTCGTCCCTACTCGAATCCGCACAACTTGACTCGAGTCAATTTGACTCGGGCGCGCACCCGGCGTCCGCTGCTCGGCGAGCCGATAACGATAACCCTTATATGCGCACGGGACCCGTGGATCGATATTTTATTGTCAATATTCCGACATTGACATTACTTGCGGCAGCGAGTGCGGTGACCGAGACGCGTGCGACGCTTTTTAACGATCACGTCGAGCACGGGCTGTCCTGGAAACGGCGACTTGACGGTGGACCTCTTGGTGGGCGCAAGATTGATCCTTTGTTAGGAAAAATTTTGATATTATGAGGGACATCTAAGCTTAGGATTAAGTGGAAGAGATTATGTCACGGGAAAGTCCTTTATTACTCGGGCCGCGTGGAACTCGAAAATGCTCGGTATCGTAACATTTCAAGGAAAACGAAAAGTCAGTTCGAAATCAGTGAGATATTCCGCGGATGAAAAACAGTCAAGTCAGTTCTCGGTGTATTACACTCGGAGAATATAATATCGGAGAATTTATCGGGCAATAATAAATATTTATCGTTCCGGGTTCATCGCGAAAAATCGAAAGCCGTGTGTATCCGGGCCGCTGAAAACTGCACGGGGCGTTCCTCTGTAAGAACATTGCACTCTCGGTTGGTACGGGCCGCACAATATATCGCGATATAACGCTGTTTTGATGCCGTCCATCGTGAATAATGAATGGCGGAGGCGTTCGTGGGGCAGAGAAGGAGAGCGAGGAAGCGAGATAGAGCAAGAGCGAGGAGAGAGGGATCAATACCGATGATGATCGAGAGTAGCGACATGCCTCAGCAGTGGCTCTAAGTTCCTTAGAGCTGCCGTGCTCGGCTGCGTTTTAGAGCGGTTGTACGGCCGCTGTTCGCGTTTTGCCGTGAATGTTCCGCATGCTAGACGTGCAAAACGTTGACACAATATTCATATCGCCGTGAACCGCGAAATTAATGATAGTCGTGACTGTGAATTCGCGAGGACAAGAGTCGCGAGCGCGGCTCGCAAAAAACTCGGGGAGAAAACAAAATAAAGTCGAGAAACCAGAAAGGAACGTTGTTTACGTAGAGAGAAAGTTACCGTACTTGAATCGTATATCAGTCGCGAAGACTGCGACTCTATGAACTCTTCATTGCGAGAGAGGAGTACTGAAAAGGATTCCTGCATCTAATATACGCTCCTCTCCATTATGTAAGTATTCATTAATTCCTATATCTGGCCTTGACTGGATTTTTCGTGCTCACATACGTGGACACGGATGGATGCGGGATTTCGCCATTTATTACAGCCGCAAGGTCATCGACATTCCTGCAATGCGATGTTTTTCGAAGTCAACGCGCAGAAGGGGCTACTAAATTATCCGCAACAATCGACGCGTCGAGCTGTAAGTTACAGCACTGTCTATCCGTCCGTCGCGTCGATTGGCGCGGTGATTATTGTTCGGAAGCTGGAAACGTGCTCGCCGCGTCGGGCAGGTCAGGGTGTGTCTGATCCCGCGCGTGCCTGGCATAGTAGCCGAGATAAAATCGATCGCGGCGATCGATAATCGGAGGTACACGCGGTGCGATGGAGCTGCCAAGTAAGTCGTACGACAATCAGTGACTCGTAATCAGGCTTGCAGACAATGTCTTTTTTTCCCTGAACTTGTAGGATCGCAAGACAGTGTTCCGCGCGGCTAACGCGTGTTAATTTTCTTTAATAAATTGTAGTTTTATTTATCCATTGTGTCGAAAGTGTCGCGTAATGTTTCGAGTATTTTTTCCTTTGACATTTTCTTCGTTGAAAATTGTCCGTTCTCTTCCAAGCAATGCGAATTTTTGCCGTGGGTTAAAAAAAGATTCCGATTCGCATTAAATTTTTATGAAATGTCATTAAATTTCATGAACGCGCAAACATGGTTACAGGAGCGCAACGCGCGGCGGGAAAAAAGAGGCAGTTCTTACGGATGTCGTGAATGAAATACTGCGTATTTATTATTAGCACTTCAGGCGAGTCTCTCTTGCCATTGTTGCAGTTCGCGATAATTGGCCGCTAATGTGCCTTCTAACACCATGCGCCGAGAGCGACGCGACGATAAAATGCGCGCCGCGCGTATTGTTAACCGATCGGGTCCCGATTCGCGAGCGACCCTTTCCACGTTTAATTCCAACAGACACAGGACTTACATCGCTGGGAACGCGCTGGCATCGAGCGGAGATTTTCTCACGCGTAACGGATCGGCGCGAGCGCGCGTTTGAAGTCGACCGCGTAATTAGTGTTTGACAATCACGCCGAGAGTGTACGGACCTGGCCGTTGCCGCGGAATTGGAATTTCATCGCCTTATTTCCTAGTATTTCCGATGTAGCTCACGGAGATCTTCGAAACATGGGATGAATTCTGAATATTTCAAAGGAAACACGATGAATGTTTTATTAAATAAGATAAGCATGTGAAATAAGCCGATATTCATATTTACAACCGAATATGCATCAAGTTTCGTTCGAAATTAATTTAGTTGAAAAACTCGCTCGCGTTAGTTAGCTGCCTATTAAGAAATATTTAATATTTGCTAAAAGCTCGCGTTGCACAAAAGGAACGTAGACTTTATTAATTAAACTTAAAATCATATTACTTCAGCTTTTGTATACATTAAATTTACTGTAATTGTTATATCTGTCGTTATGCTTTTTTCTAGGACACGTTCTCCAAATCAAAGAGCCGAAAATATACTGGCGATCGAACTTCACAAAACTGATCCGTCAAACAAAGCAACATACAAGCAAATACGAGTAGATTTATTTATCGATCTCCGCGCGTCAGAAAATTTCCGTTTGTAATTACATTATTACAGCCACTTGAATCGAGTAAATCGTATCTCTTGCGTACAAGACGCACGTGCTCTTGTCATAAATTTTCAATTACATGTGTGTAAGGAAAATGCATCCTGTCGGAAAAATACAAATAAAAAATGCGATTAAAACAGCGAATTAAAAATGCGAGAGTAACGTCTCGCTGTGGAACGGATGCAGGCAAAGGTGACACGAAATTGTGCCAAGCGGGTTTCGAATTTCAAAATGTGCAGGACCGTAGTAAGTAACGCGGCGCGAGTCACCAGCTTTCTCTCCCTCCTCGCGTCGCAAAAAAAAGCTTAAAATTCCGCGGCCACGGGATACACCGCGGGCGTAACCGCCGTCTATGATTAATGCCATTGCAGGCAAAACTAACGCTCGTCCATTCCGGGTGTTGTATAGCACGGTCCGCCTACGGAAAAGCGGAATAAGCGAGCGAGCGAGCGTGCAAGCGAGTGACAAAAAATCGCGGGATGAAATCGAGAGAAATCCCCGAGGCACGCTCGTCGATTTATTTTGCGTGAAAGTTACCGGCGTAATTTCAGAAAGTTTGAAATCGTTGTACGTGGTCGTTGCGTACATGTATGTATACGTGTATATATTGGATGGTACGTGCGTCTGTGTGACGAAAGATATACCACGCTGTTAGTCTCGATCGAGACTCGTTAGATTAGCTCGCGTCGCGCGTTCAATCGGATCGGATTTGGTAATCCGTGATGCAAGCGGGAAAACAAACGTTGCCTTGTTGCGCAGCGCGGCGAGTCGATTTGTAAGTGTAACTCTTTTTCCAAGAACGACACGATTTTTAAATTATTATTCGATCATAGTGCGATCGGAGCTTGCCACGCGCGTGGTTGCAGTTACCGTACGGACGTGCCACGTTTAATCGATATCTAAGCATGAAAGCGTGCTCGTCAGCGTTACGGTTGCAGAAACTGCAGCCGCGGATTATGAGCGATTATGATAATTAAAAAGCTCGTGCCCATATTTTCTGGGAAAAGATCGATCTCCCTGCGAACTGACATAATTCACTTCAGGGAGATCTTTCGCAATCGTAATCTTTCAATTGCACGTCACCGACATTCCACCCCGGTGCAATTTACATTATTTCCGCGATTTTCACTGTTTGCAGTGTGAAAATAGAAAACGATTAAAGCCATAATATGTCCAGGGCTGTGCCCATCTACGTGGAAAAAAGCGTAAGCGGTTTATAAGCGGCGTAAATTATATCTCCGTGCGACGATGGAATGTCGTTAATTAAAAACGCAAATAGCGGTCGATCGATTTACCCGTCGTGGGCGACACCAAAGATTAAAGGCCCATAAAGTCTACCGGTGCTGCAGAATGCTAGCGAAACGGCTACGCGCGAGATTGTACGTTAGGAGCGCGATTATGCGATCTCGAGAACGTGGAATAGACGAGATCATCCATTTAGGCGGACATGCGAGTGCGAAAGTAACATTTCACCAATCAAACATTTGTCCGTGTCATAATAATTACAAATATCTACACGATTCGCAGCTCCGCGCTGATTGCACCTTCCAGCATAAGGTGTCTTCTCACTATCGCGTTGAAATATTTAAGTAGAAAATTTTATGGATGTTTTTCACATTTATGTGATACATTTTGTACGCGTTACATTTATGCGATCTTTATAGTGAACCGGTTGAGGTTTCAATTCCGCTTAGATTACGGGATAAAATAATTGCAATACACGGGAAACGTCATAAAAACAGTGCATATATCGTCGAATAAGTAACGCAAGTTTTCTTAATTACTTTTTATACTAAAATGTGAAAAAGTCGCGATATTAGAGGCAAATAATGTAGAGCGTTTCATGGTAGGAGCAATTAAGCTGTTCCGCTTTAAGGAAAACTACATATTAATTACTACTATTAAAAGAGAAACTCAAACGGAAGCAGGTGGCGTTACAGCATTTTTAATAATGTCACCCGAGACATCTTCGCGAGGCATTGGTCACGGGAATCAAGGTCTAGATTGCAAATTCGATTACGGTACTCGTTACACAGCGCGACCTGAGTTTATTGTCGCACGGTCGGGGCATGCGAGAATGCGAGAGATCTCTCCCGAATCACCGTTTCTCTAAGCAAAGTTGACTCGCGGTGTCTAATTGCCGCTAATTGCACACGTATGCGTTTCACATGAGCGGAAGACCTACCGGGTCTTTCCTCTCGGAGCGAAGATCCCAATCCGCGATTATTATCGCGAGATCGCGCGAGCGCTCCAATTATTAATAAAGTGCGCTCGGCTTCGGTATAATTAACTAAAGCTTAATTCGGCCATGTTTCCGCGCCTGTGTTGAGGTATTTCAGACTAATACAGGATGTCCTGGAAACATGAGCTCTCCGATCGAATTGCTGGAGCGGTTTGTAGTGCCGGGATTTAAATAAACTTTGCTAAAATGTCAAAGCGCGCTGGTAGAGCTATTCACGAGTGATTGGCATTGCGAGACTTATCGTATCGAACGAATATTTTCGAATGCAACGAGACGACGAGAATCGTTTATCGTTTATCTAGGTTCGGTTATTAGGTAGTGCACTTCACTATCGCGGAATATTAGTTTAAGAAATAGGCTTCAATCGTTAAGATAGATAATGTCAAATAATTAACAAGCGCGACGAGTCCTCGTTTAAGATTCTTCCCGCGGCAGGAAACTCCGCCAAACGCTGGAATATTCCGTTTAAAACTTGGTCGAGGCTTCTGAGACAGCTCATATTATTCCTCGTGGAATTTCGCGTGAAACTCTTGTTTACCGGGCATCTTTGTATCCGGACGAACGAAAAAAGGATTGATACTTGATGGCACTTCGGGGAGAGGGAGCAATGATTTTGCAGCGTGTAAAACGAGGGAAGGAAGAGTCTCTTCTGTAGTACGTTGCGAGCTAAGCTGCAGCGTTGTTGCCGTCAGATTATCGATCGGCACGAAGCTTTTTTCCCTGATTCGCTATATCTAGCCTGGAAATTCACTCGATTCACAGGAACGACTAGTCCGATATCCTTCCATCCATCGGAGCCATTCGTCAAACGCGTCGAAAGATAGAAAATGATCAGTCACCAGCGAAACACGCTGCAACGTAAGACGAATAGATTATCCGCGAAAATTTATTGTGTGATATGATTAAGTTAATCGCTCTTTCCGAGAAAGAGAAGGATTTCCTTGGTCGATCATGAAATCGCGTTCAATGTCGCGTAATTCTGGCGGAGAGCTTAAAAGAGACCGCGAATCGGAAATAACGCGCCGTTAATATTTGAGCCCTTCAAAAGAAAATTGAGTTTAGTCGAAGTAGACAGAATTTTGGAAATTACGTTAAAACAGTACTTTCAGTATCTCCGTGGAAATTCGCTTCTGTTTCCAAGTTCGGTCGGAATCCTTGAAAACACGTGGTTTATATTTGCTCGTGTCGCGTGTTTCTTTCCGTAATTTCTTCAGAATGGAAGCATTTTGATAGATGGAAAACGGCAGGTTTTCTCACTGCTGCAGAATATAGAAATCTGTATAAGCGCAAATCAGAATAAATCCAGAAAGTCTGCAACATTTTCGTTCTCACAGTTTTCGAAAGCGCGTCATGACAGATGTGGCCGTTCGTTAAAAAAACATAAAGTTGCGTAATACAAAAAAAATAAAATCAGCCAATTCCATGCGCTACTTTTTCGTGCGGTTTTGCTTGCACGCGACTAAAAATCCTTCGGGTCAATTTTAAAGTGATTACTCGTCTCTCGCGGATCTTTGCAGACTGACGTAATTTCGTCTGTTCCATGCAATTTAACCGTCGAACCCGGATACAGCCAAAAAAGACTTACGTGAATAACAGATAATTAATCTCCATGATAGAAACAGCCGAGAATAACTCTTTTCATAAATATCAATAAAAAGCATTAAACTATAACCGAACATGCATACGCATACGTATACAATTTTGCATTGAAAATGACTGAAGAATTGCGCATCCAACTGCAAGAATTCATTCAATATCTTCTCACATAAAATCACTGTGACTAATCGGACACTGGGTATAGAAAGGTCAGTGCCACGCTTGCAGAATCAGCGGCATAGTTTGGAAAACCATGGTGTAACGAACATCGTAAAGGGAATAATGGTCAAACGCCTCTCGTGCCATACGCTATCGCGTCCGGCTGCGCGATATCTGGCCGCGATTGGAATTAATTCTCGCGGGACGCGTGGCGTTCGTGCACGCGAGACCTGCGAAACGGCGAGAAAACACCTGTCGATCCCTCGGCGAAACGCTCTTTTCAAATCGATCGTCGTGCGATTCAATTTAGCGCGAATGAATGCTGCCGTCCCGGTATCGGCCCGTTCACAAAGTGTACCGTGCACCGTGTTACAGCCATGTATGCCGGTAGCGTACACACATCGCTTACACCATAACGTTCTCCAACTCCTCACGGTGGACACATTTGTTCGTTAATTCAGACGACGCAGGTATAGCATCAGTTATTTTGCGTATTGTATTGTATAAGCCCCGTCGAGTATCTACCGTAATTTTAATAATAATGCGCGAGATACGTGCACATTGCAGGAAATGGCACATGACATGAGATCGTGGTTGATGTGACTCAGCGCCATGATTATGGCAGATGACGAATTCGGTATCTTTGCTATACACTTTTCCCCGTCTTTCCTGTTTCCTTCCTTTTCTTTATGGCTTTTGTGTTGCGATTACTTCATTTGATACATTCATTTGCGTTTCTTGTCTGCCTTGCCCCGTGCGCCTTTTCTTTCTCTTTCCTCTGCTGAATTATATTGATTTGCATCACCCGGGGCGATCTTAAGAGCTACGGCGGAATAAATTATTATCCTCGTTCCGTTCAATTCGTTCCATCAGTCTGTTGCATTTCCGCTTCTTCCGCCTAATCTCGCAAAATTTATTACGTATAACCCTTTGCGATTTGCAAACCCCATTGTTCCATGGACTTCTCACTTATTCCATCGCGCGCGTATCGCACGTGTGCGGCCCATCTGCGCGGAAACACGCACGGGGTGGAAACTTCATCTCCAAAATATATCGCGTAAGCGTTTTAATTAAGGCACATGATGCCGGGGCCGCTATAGATATTCCTGGGTATCGACTGCGCGCTCCGAGAGCTGTCCATTAAAATATTCAAGATCTGCACTTTTTGACGATCGCGAGGCTCCCCCTCGCGTGTCCCCCTTTCACCGCCGAAAAATCAATTTCACTGGTCGTGTGACGTCAGCGAATCGAACGAGGATTCGGGGGTGCGTTGTCGTTCGTTCGGTTTGTGTGCCGGCCTGAAACTTCGGCATGTAAATTTGTCCCGCGGGGGTGTCGCTCGCGCGGTCAGAACGGGGGCGGCGATGTCGCCAACGGCGAACGTATTTTTGCGGGATGATCCGCATGCCCGCGAGAGACTGCGCGCATTTTTCCCTTCGGTTGAACGACACCGAGACGAAGCCGCGTTTGTTTCCTTCGCCGAATAATTTATTCTCGGTAATATTTTAACACACGCAAAATGCACGCACACACGCGCGTGTTCTACGATTTCTCATTTCTCACGAGACTTCTGAATCGAGGAAAGAATAATAATGAAGTTGAAGTCAGACTTGGACTTCATTTCAAACGTGTTTCTCGTGAAAGAAAAATTTTTATTTCATGCAAATCGTTTTATGTGTCAACTCTTTGGCGTAAAAAGAAATGTGTTTTGATTTGGAGGAACTTTAAAGGTTTGATGGATCCGCAAAGTGTCAAGGATAAAACGATAGTGCTACTGGATATTCTCATCAGGATTGATGCATAAGGATAAAATCATATTTATGAAGATTATCTCGATAATTTATCGTATGACATTCTAGCATATTTGTTGATATTTGTCTCGTCGTCAGGTCACTCGTAATTTACTGCCGGCAGAAGTTTTTACATTATATTCGTATTACTGTCAGACACAATCATCGCAGGAAAATCATGTATAATGAATGTCAAGAATAAACCTAGCATAAAGAATACATGAAATAAAAATATAGAGATTTAATCCATAGTAAACGATTTATGAAAAAGCGAAGTCCACTAAATTGTCATAAAATCGTGTTATTACGCGACGTTGCGCATTTCAGTCCCTCGGTGCTTCGATATTTTATTTAGCTTAGCATGTATTGACACGCACGCGCACACATACACATACGTGCAAATCGTATATTAGAAACAGATACCCGTTTATGTTCGCTTACATTTGTCCACCGATTGGTTTCCTCGTGCAGTTAATCTCTTATCGACAATATTGCATTTTATTTCTTATTCCTTTTATGCTACCTTTATTGTCCGTGGTGTCTCGTCCGTTTTCCCTTCCCATCGATCCCGTCCTATCCCACGGGAGCCCCCCTTCACGTTCACGACGATCGCGAATTGGCTCGCTAAAAGCGAAACTTCTCCCATTTAACCAATGTCAGTTCGCCTTTCGTGACGATAGAAAGCCCGTAAGATTTATGTAAAAGCGCAATGTCTGCGTCAGCTTTTGCGAGGCAATAATTCTCCCCGCAACGGTTACACTGCGGAATGCAACCGCAAAATGTGACCCTCCCATTGTATTTCCGTAGCTTCTGTCTCGGAAGAGAGATGCGACGTTGCTCCGAAAAATCATAAAGTACCAATCGATTTCTCGGAAATATCAGAGATGCAACAGCGTGCAATGTGTAACACGATTAGAGGTAATCTCATTTGTTACGACTTATTGTTGAAAACGATATTTTAATCTAACTACTCTCCATCTCTCGCGTGTCTTTTAGAATGTCGTACATACCACCGCATCGAATTTATACCTCGGGGATACCCGCTTTGCGTTCACGCTGTATTATAGGTACATTACGCGCGTAATTGAAACACTAGCCGGAAGTTACAAAAGAAACGCGCTCGTTGCCGCGGCTTGCCGGACAGTTTGGCAGCGGTCAATGGCGGGAATTAATATCGCAAATTTCAAGCGACGTTAAATGAAAATCGCGACGAGCTTTTTACCGCAATCTAATGTCATAAAACTGCTGCGATAAAGCAGCCGCAAACCGGGCGCACTCGCTCGCTTTATCGCGAATACATGTCCGCTCGGCTGGATGTGCGGACACGAACGCGTAGCGTTTTCGAGCATCGCGATTAATAATGCGACCGCAAACACCAAAGCGTCCGTTATAATAATGTGTGCGAGCGAGTTCAGCGTAGAGTGCTATCGAGAGTGTGCAGTCAATTATTCTTGCTCTTATCGACTCCCTTGAAAATTCAAAGACGCTCGTTCGGCGCGCCTGTAAATTTCATGAACCCGAGAATGTATAAGTGACGCGGCACGGTATCGTGATCGGAGGTCAGTCAAGGGGAATTTCCTGTGAAATTAATTTCAGGACGGCGGATATACATCCCCGAATACCGGAGAATACCGCAAAGTCGTACGAGTACCTCATTTCTGACAACTGTAGGCCGGACAATCGTCACGTTTCAACGCTAAAATGCTTTAAACAATAGCGTAAAAGAAAATTCCGATATCCCGGAAATGCAACAAGCGTATAAAGAAACACGTTGTAGAATAAATTGAAACAACACGATCACAAGTGGAACGTAGTCTACGTAGTCACAGACGGCTGACGCCGAGCCCGGTGCTCGAAGGAAAACTTGATCGTCGAAGATTTGATAGGAAAGCAGTTCTCTTAAATTTCGTATGTACTCTTCCTGTGCCTTTGTAGAATTACATCTGGTATACCGTTTGTTTTACATGTTCCGCGTTGCTTCGGGGGTTCCGGAAATTCCTCGACTCGGGTCTGCTTTCTCGAAGCAGCCTAAAATAACGTAGAGGGCTGCAGTTTGCGCGCTCGCGATCGCAAGGAGCAGGGACAGAGAAAGGGGTTGTTGCTTGCGCGCGCGGGGGTGATACATGCACGGCGGGCGGGAGCGGATTGATAAAGGGGTGGTGCGCGCTCGAAACGGAGAAAGGGAGGAGGGTGTCTCGACGGAGGCGGAAGAGGAGGTGGCGGTCGGTGGTGGAAAGCACCGACGGAAGAGGTGGTCGTGTTGGTAGTGGTGGCACGAGCGCCGACGGTAGTGGAAAGGGATTGTTTGAGAGCATCGATGAGGCAGACGGGGCCACTTGCCTCCGCTCGACACCCCTTTACACACGCCTACCCTCCCCCGTCCTCCCCCTCTCTGTCTTTGTCTTTCCCCTGTCATCGCTGACGTCACTAGGCGGTACATACTTTTAAACGAATAATGCGAATTGATTTCGCGATTGTCGTCGGCACCGGCTCGCCGATACGATTTTCTGTCCCCCTTTTCTTTTTTTTTCTATATCGCGGGCTCTCGTATGGACGTTGATACGTATCGAGCGATACTTTTCGAAGCGCTATAGAAACGGAGAGACTGGAGACACAGCACGACGATATACTGCGGTACGTTTATTAAAACGGAAATCAATTCTGGGAAGAGAGACAAAAAGTAATCATTAATTGAATTGGACTGATAAATAGAAAAACTGGCGACGGGAAGTATTCCGCAACGGCACTTCCGTTCAGAAAACCACCAAGAGAAAGTTTGAGCTTTTTCAATTTACCCTATTTACATAATGCAAGAACGTTACTTGAAAAGTATACTATCTTCATGGAGAGATACATTAATGAGTACACCAACACGTAATCAGAATACATAATAGTACGTGTTCCGCCGAGTGTGCAGAGTAAGCGCAATAACCATCCTGACGTCGAGTTCAGGTGCACCGTTCCCTTTTCGATGACACGACGAGGGCTCGTGTTTCATTCCGCTTTACCGCGACGCTATACGCCGTCGATGATTGTTGTCAGTTACACGCGCCGCTAATTAAAAACAATACGATCCGTCGGATCCCGGCAAAGTAAAGCGTCACGGCGATAACGTTGTACTTCGGCCAAAAGCAATTAAATCGCCGCGTACAACACAACGTGTGTTGCCACTTTACCATGACTTTTCTACGTGAGCACGCGCGCGCGCACGCCAGAAAAACCATTCATCGCGCGAGAGCGAGCGGCTCTTTTGGCAGCTCGGGTACACACGTACGCCGGAAGGCCAAAGAGCAGCGACATGATTCATTTTCCTCTCTCTCTTTTTTCCTCTTTTTTTTCCACCTGCTCGTCCCGCGTGCGCCCACTCTTTCTCAACGGCTCTCTGCACGGGCCACTCTGACACACAACACGGACACACAACACATACACACAATATGCAAACTAGCGCGCGCGCACGCATCGAGCGTGAGAAGCAGCGTGCCGCATAATCGGCCCTCATTAATTCGTCGTGCGCGCGAGGAGAGGGAGAGGAAGGGCCACGTGCCCTCACGTACGCTACCGACTTGCCGCCCTTAACTCTCCCGTGGCCGACATCGCACGTATAGACCGGCTGAATGGAATCGTCGATCTGAACTTTTACGATTTCGAGAGGGATGCTTTCTTGGGGATGAGGAAGATGATTGTTTTGGCGCGACTTGATAGTTTTTGATGTAGGATGAGGGAAGTATAAAGTGGTGGAATGGAAAGAGTTGGATATGATACATGCATGTGATAGCGAAAAGTTCTGTCGAGGGAGCAAGAAGAAAGAAACGTACATGTGGCTTTCTGATTTTTTAAAAAAGAGATAGTAAATTGAATGAAGCATGACTCTTTTATTAACTCTTTTGTGAACATTCTGAATTGAGTATTTCGAGTATTTTAGTGCGATTATCGGATTAACGTTATTTCATTGGAATCTATTCGAGCGTCATATCGATATATTGCATTATCGGGCTATTATTCAAGATTCAAAATAGACATGTGACACCAATGACTCAATATTTCCAAGTACGATTCTAAACGTTACGTGAGACTCGCACGCGCTCTCGTGTTCGTTGAAAAATGTATCGTGTTATATTTACGGCGTATTTCCTGTTTCTCTCGTTAAGCAAATATTTCGTCATCGCGAATGAAGAATCAAACGCGAGCCCACATTTATGGTTTTGAAAATTTGAAAATGAATTTGTTTGAAACCGCTTTCAACAAAAAACAGTTTCCTAACTTCAGGCACCAAGTCTTGCGTGCAGATTTAGAAATTGTTCTGTCCGACTGGCGCATTTAGTGTTTAAAATTGTTCTAGCGCAAAGAGGAAGAGAGCGGAGGCTTTCCGCGTTATATAAAATACATTGACACTTTGCTTTTATTATTTAAACGTTCGGAGTCGCTCCGGTTGTCGTTCTAAAAGGGGGAGGAGCCGATAACATCGTTATTCGTCTTTCCTTCGTTCGGCCGGCCGAGTGGGCGACACCGTCGTCTCACGGATACGTTAAATAGATTAATCGCTTATGACGCATCGATCGCTACTAGCGGGCGTCTCCGCTCCTTTTCCTCGTCGGGAAATTGCTATCACTCTTTGAGAATTAAACTTAGCTTTGGTTCACCGCGCCGCTTCGAAGAGACAACCGGCAGGAAGGTGGACTCAGAAACGAGACTCATTGCTCCAACAGGAAGAATGAAAAAACGTAAAATGCCTCATGTGACGTAAGCATATAAAACGTGTTTTGCAGACACTTTTCAGAATTAATCGCGAGAATGTCCTGTTAATTGAATACTAAAGGATTTTCATGAACTTGTAATACGGAAAGCCTGAATCAATTTAGAAAAAAAAAGAATTCGAACATATTTATTATAATATAATACATAAATTTACAAGATCCGCTTTAGAGCTGTGACTTGATAAATAAGCTTAAAGAGAGAAAAAAAAGAATTCAAACATATTTATTATAATATAATACATAAATTTACAAGATCCGCTTTAGAGCTGTGACTTGATAAATAAGCTTAAAATAAGCCGCGCTCATAATTTACACCACTGCTGCATCGGATCCTGTAAGTGGATCTCGCTCAAGCACTGCGATTCCGGAGTGCTTAACAGTAAAAATGACAAAAAGAAAAGCGTTCCTTGTAAAGTACTTTCCTAAGGCTTGATGGAAATCTGATGGGACAATCGGCACATCTCCGGAGGGGCGGGACCAACAGGAACGTGGAAGACAACGGTCGCTGAAGAGTGCAGCTTCTGCGACTTTAATAAATCTCTCCTCGCTCCCATTTTTTTCCTTTCTAGGGACCGCGCTGTCCTTTCGCGCTTGGGTCGCGTTTTATTCTCGTCTGGAGGTTCCCGAAAGCAGACGCGAGTGAAAAAGAGCGCTCCACGGGCTGTGCCATAGCCGTAAAAAGGGGGAAGGGGCCGACCTACCTACCTCGTAATCAGCATTCCTTTTCGTAACGCGATAAGATAAACGGCGACGCGGTTCGGTAACACTGCCCGAGCGACGAGGGCGCGAACCGAAAAGAGAACGTAGCGTCACTTTATCATCGTGAGCCTCATCTGCTAAACATCGCTACGTCATGCACGATTCGAATATCGTTCGCGTCACAAATCCAAGTGCAATTTGCGCAGTTCTCCGCCCGTCGTTCTGACCGAGTCCGCTCTTGCATTTACAATATTATTTTACCCGCAACATTTTTTAATGATGTACGAAATCGAATAGAGTCTCGATGCAGCGGGATGCATCATCGATAGTAAAATATCCCGTTGAGGGTATTGATATCTTAATAATACGCCGATATTGTTAGCACTCGCTAGCGAGTCTCCCGTGGATGGGCGCGCGATAAAATCGAAACCCCGAAATTGATCATCGCGCGACGACTGAACGGATGATGCAGTTAGTCGAGTTGGTCACCCTCGATCTTGCCTCCTCGGTGGGGCTTCGACTTCATGACGAGCGGTATGGAGAATCGAGCGAATGGTGAACACGATGCCGCCTAAACACAATCCGGCCGAACGCGGAAAGTGGCTTCCTCTCTTCCTCTTTCTTTGAGCTTCCGCCAGAGAGTTGCGGAAGTAATGCGAATTGACCCTTTACAAGCGGGCTATGGATGAGTGTGCTTTTGTGCGAATCTCTTTCTTGAATAGTAATGACGAGTTCTATGACTAAGATACGTGCACCACTCGTTTCGAAAATAACGCTTTCTTCGTAGCAATGATTTATTCATGTCTCTTGGACTTTCCGCTGTTGATCCCTCACAATCCGACGTGCCGAAAGAAGGTAGAATTGGACGGTGTGCCGACAGCATTTCTTCGTCGAAGAGCCTCAAAAAACAGTTATGAGTGTTTAAGAAGTCAATATTTTCTGTGCGCTGTTTGGGAAGAATGGTTTCCATTCTAAAGCGGAGGAAAGCACCAAGTCAGAAAATCTTCCGGAGTCAACGAATATCTGTCGCGTTATTATAAGAAACTAGTGTGTAGAATTCGTCCTGGACGCGTTGGACACTATAGAAAGATTTGATTTAAAAACAGTTTTTTTTTATCGGACAAGAAAACATCGTATGTAGATATTACGCTTAAAAAAAAACTCGCAAGAGAGAGAGCGGCTTCGTTACATCTCATAAAACCTCCCCTTGTGTAACGAAGGGCGCGCACTCGCCATCCGCCGTGTGTTGGTCGAAAATTCAGCGGCTTTAATGGTTAGTAATTACGCTCATAAAGATCAGAGAATTCACCGACAGCGCGACACCGCGAGAGATTATGAAGATTGGCGTGCGTTACATGTTACATGCATACGTGGCACACGTGATACGCGCGAGCGACGAACTCGCACGTTAACATTTTCTCCACGATTAATCTCACCTCTGATCCAATCGCGACGCACGCGACGCGACGCGACGCGATTAATCATTTTCCCTCTCGCAATCTCTCTTCGGCTCTCAATTACAGCCTGCCGCGTGTACGTGTTACACGACGCGCGGTGACGTGTTACACCGACGTGTTAAGCGTCGCCACGCCGACGGTAAATCGTCAATTACGAGACCCATCCGCCCGCTGGGAGCGGCGGAAGGTACTTCACCCCGTCTTCTCTGCTCGTCGTCGCTGTCTCGAAAGGAAGCATCGATCCGTTCTGTCCGGCCCCTCCCCCACCGGAAAAAAAGCCGAGACGCACAGAATCGAAGTAAAAAAGAGGACGGGAAAAAGCGCGCGCGCGCCCGACTGAAGCGGGAGAAAGGGGAAGGAGACACGGGGAGAAAGAAAGAGCGTGGGGGAGTGCGGCGAGTCAGCGCAAGATGGATTTCCGCGAAGTTCGAGCGGGCCTTAACTCGCGAAAAATGTCAAAGCGAGCAGAAGAATAGAGGCCGTGAGCACAAAGATGAGGAATTGTCAGGAGGGAAGCGGAAAGGGGGGCCGAGACTCCGTGGAGTAGTCGGTTGGTAGGTGAGACGAAAGGGTGCGAGACGCGACCATCGCTCCGTTTACGTACGGCCGCGTCCGCTCGCGCGTTATGTGTGCGCGTATGTGTGCAAGTGTATCTACGTATTTAAGATCCGAAAGATGAGAGGCAAGGGGGAACGAATGGGGGAAAGAGCGTGAGCGGGTAGGGCGAGATGGAGCAAGAGGGGTTCCAGAGGGGTCCGCCTGGTAGGAATCGTATGACGGAGAGGGCACACGGGACTGTTGGAGGGGATGATTGTCAAAACAGGGCTGCAAGACGCTACGAAAAATGTTCATATTTATGGCACTATTTCCGCCGCTTCGAGCCCTTCTTCCGCCCCGATCCCTCCCCATTGCCGACGCGCCTCGCAAATCGCTCTCCCGTGCCCCTTTTTCCTCTCCTCCCCAACCGTTACCTCCTCACCCCCGCCCTGAATCTTCTTCTCTGCGTTCCCCTACCGCCTCGTTCCGCAGAACGCGCGTCGTTCTTACTTCCTCTCCTCGCTCGTCCCCTCGCATCTCCTCCCCACCCGATCGCCCCACTCCACGTCGGTCGGGGGCCCCACCACCACGGGCGGGCGCGCACAGCGGGGCAATCCTGCCCCCACTGCCGCGGGCACCACTTTAATGTTACATTAATAAAAAGCAACAATCAATATCTTCCCCGTAAAAAATTTTAATCTATAACAGAGAGAATTCTCTCTGCTCTCCCCCCGCCGTCTCCGTCCCGCTGCTCCCCGTTTTCCCCTGCGTCCACCTACCCGATCCCCTCTCCGCCGTCGCGCCTTCTCCCGCGCCTCTCCGCCCTCTTGAGGAAAGCACCGAGCCGCCGCCGCGGCTCGCGGAGGTCCTCAGTATCGTGCCTAGGCTCTACGCGTACCCCGTGACTCTCTCTCCTCTGTCTGTTCGCGCTAGACGAAGCGAACCGACCGCCGTCGGAGAGAGGTATACGCCGCGTCGCGTCGCGTCGCGCCGTGCCGCGCCGCGCTGCACGTTTCTCGTTACGTCGCCCCGCCGCGCAGTGCCGCGCCGCGCCCCCGTCGCGCGTCCCGCGGGAGGGCGCGTTGCCGACGAGAAAGAGAGGAGGTGCCCTTCGTTGTCCAATTACACGTGCCCTTCGCCCGCGATCACCTCTCGTATCTCGCGTTCCTGTCCGCGCCGGCTTTGCATTTCCTTTTTTTTTCCGTTCCGGAGTCTCCATTCCACGATTGTCTTTGTTCTCTGCCCTCGACGTTGCGACGTTTCAGATTTTCGCTTCGCGACTTTCGATTTTTCTCTAACGTTATTATGCTTGTACATTAGTCGCGCTTATCAGTTTCTTACAATGATTATCATTATCACCCGTAGAAGACTCGATCCCGGGGCATGAAAATAAAGTTGCTCTCTTTTTCTTTCTCTCTTTCTCTCTCTCTTGCTCTATTTATCTCACACTACATTTTTCCTGCCGCAGCATAGCCCCACATACCGATACACATACTCGCTCTCGATAGTCTTATCTTATCGTGCACTTTACGCTTTATTTTTATTGTATATTACTTCCTGCTGACGGGAGGCTCTTTCCAGAACACAATAAAGTCGTCCATCTCTGTCTCCTCCGTTTCTGCACGCTCTTCGCTCTCTTCTTCCGCCGTGTCGCCGACTCGCGCGTGTACGCGCGCACACGCGTGCCGTCCGCTGAAAGTGTGACGAGGGCGGTGCGTCAAGTGCGCCGCGCATCCGCGGTCGTTCGGAAAAACGACGCTTTCAGAGGAGACCTCGCCTCCTACCAGCGTGGATCTCTCGCGTACCCGCAGGTCACACAGGCTTCGGGTTCAGAGGAAATGCGCAACGGGGACGAGGGCATGAATAGGGGGCATTATTAGGCCGCTTGCGCCTGCCCTCGAGTATCGAGATTCTCGTGAGCGACCGTGCGTCTCCGTCAGTGACTCCGCGCGCCGCCGCCTCGTTTTGCGTTTCGTTGCCGAGATGTGCTTTTCATCGCGTCGTTGAGCGAGCTTCGCTCTTCGGTGAAAGTTTTATGCGCGCCACTCGTCGATATCGATCGATCTCTCGCGCGCCGAGGAAGACGAGATCGAAGTCGCGCCACGGCCTCGATCGAGCGTGCTTATAGCATCATACAGGGTGGCTCACAGTTGGCGCGTGCCTCTTTCTTCCCTCTTTCAAGCACGAATCAATCTTTCCCTTACGTTGCGTTGATCATTTTTTTATGCGTAACGATAACGTTCCGTGCATCGCGTTGAGTTTTCTCCCTTCGTGGCATGTCTCGCTTTTTCCGTTCGATGAAACTGTTCACGCTGCGTGCCTGATGCATCGTCTAGTTTTTTTCTTTCGTCGGAATCTTTAAAATAACCTTTTCTGAAATGCTATATTTGTGCAATCACACGTGATTTTATATCGAGATTTTAATTTTCTATGTAATTCAATTATCGCTTGGTATTTGTCAAAATGTCAGAAGGGCAACGGACGCCAATCTTGAAGCAGCCTATACGGCATCGAGTGCCGCGATAGAATCGCGGATTCCACGCTCGCGTACCTAGCGGCGGTGGCGAGAGCACAAGCTTCTCGACCCGCGTTTCTTACGCCGGGACAAAAGGGGTACGAGAGGAACGAAGAGAACAAAGAAGGAACGACAGAATACGCGAAAAAGAGGGACAAAGAGAAAGGAGACAGAGGAGGACGGCGCGCGTTCGCGCACGTCTATGCGAGGGCAAAACTTCTTCAGGTTCTGCGAGACTATAGTCGGCTATTTTAACGTATCGCGCGACTGATTGCAACAAAAAATGGCCGTTGCCGTTTTCTTTTTCCTTTCAAGTCGGAGCAACGTTCTCGCGTCGCGATATCGAAAAGTATCTCAGGCGATAAGTCAATTCTTCTCTATCCAGACATTTTATGTTCATCGTGTATCTCATACGTAAAACATCTGTTTTACTTTAAAATTATGATAAATTTTGCGATATTTCGATATCACGATTGTTGCACGTGACGCACACGCAGTGTCTAAAAAAAAACTGATCTTATGTGTGTAACAATTTTATTCCGTTTATTCAAAGTATGTCTATTGTACTTCAAGATATACCTATTCAGGAATCTCCTTTTTGGAATTGCTTTAAGAATTTTTGTTATGGCTGCTTAAATGGCTGGAATGCCACCATAGCGAACTCCTTCCATTGGAATTTTGAGTTTTCAAGATAAAAAGTAGTCGCAGGTAGATAGCTTAGCTGACAGCTCCCGGCAATCATTTTCCAGTGGGATCCTGAAACACAATGCGATTAGTGTTTGAATGGTTGTAACAGTAGCTCTATCATCCCTCAAACATGCCGCGCAAATTTGAGACAGTAGATCAGCTAAAGCATTCGCACGCACGAAATTTCATGCTGTTGCAATATTTTATTTCAAGCGGAAATTTGGAAAACTCTTCGCCGATCTCTGCCTCAATGCGTTAAGGGTTGAATGGTGACAATGTGATTAGATATGCGTGAGCTCTCGATAACGACATCTGCCGCCTGCAGTTGTCGCGATAAAGACCAGGGTCGTAGACCCGTGAGGCAGAAACGGGCGCAGAATTGTTGTCGGCCATCTGCTACTCTCTCTCCTTCTCTTTAATATTTTTTTATCACGCTCCCTGTCGCGCTCAGTTAATTGACCTTACAAAAGACCCACGTTCTTTCCTTTAATCGGAATCATTCGCTGCAACAGAGACTTCAGTGAACGCCACTGTGACTTTCTGCCACGTCGTTTGCGCTTTTGTCGATTGTGTATCTCTTAAATCGGAGGACGATTGACACGACAGTGACGCGAATCGATCCGCCACGCAGCAGTGCGATTTAATAAGACGAGAAGTGGTTCGCGTGCCAAATCACGAGACTGGCCGGTGTTGGGGGTGAGCTTTGCGGAAACGGGCTGCCGGCTGATACACCAGAGTCTCTCACGAGCCGGTTTCCAGCAGTTCGAGGAACAGCATAGGTAACTGTATGCCATCAAGGGTCCCTCGTACCTTGCCCCGCGTGCGAGCATCCCTTCAACTCCCCTCGCCGTTCATGTTCTCGAAACGATAGCGGATACGGAGCGCTTCCTGCTGTTCGCGAATAACAAAATGGAAATTGCCATGCGTAGTTAATCGTACGCATTACAAATTATAATCGCGAATGCATTTGTGTGGGGCTTTGTTTCTTCCATCGTCAGTAGAGTTCGAGATATGCATGGACCGTTCTCCGATCTGCCTTCGTTTCTGCACATACGCGTTTAAGCCACGCGATTCCTCAAAATGTTGAGTATACGAGGCCAAGTAACTTGCAAGAGTAGCGGGGAAGGATATTCGGGAATTGTGCGAGGAATTCCGTATCGCGCTCGAATCTGCATCCCGTCATAATAGAGGCACTAGAGCAGCGAACCTTTCGGCATGCAGAAGCGACCATTGACCGGTACTTCAACAGCAGAAGCGACGGGCGATGGTCATTTAGGAGCAAAAGGTGACCGGCGATAGTCGTTTAGGGCCATCGATAAAGATCCCTTTAGCTTTGCAAAGAAGGTTGCCGACAAGAGAAACCGCATTCTCTTTCCCCCCCTCTCTCTCTCTTTCTTCTTTTGCCAACACCGGATGACATTGCGTTGGGATCTCTTGCCCCTGGCCGTGCATCGCTCGCGTAGGTCAGGTTGGAAACCCGTGCGAACATTTCCGCGACGCACGCCGTTCTCGCGTGCACGGCGCGAGCAGGAAAAGGAGCGGAGATGCGCGTCAATTAGAAAGAGAGAAAAAGAGGGAAAGAGACAGCACGCTGCTCTTCCTGTGCGAACGACAGAGAGAAAGAAGGAAGATGCGATAGAGGGAGACGGCGCGCGGATAACGTTGCGTAGTTACATCCGAGTTTGTCGGGTGACTGAATGGAATGGGTCGTCCGTGGATTCACCGGGGGATCGGGGCGAAGGGAGCCGTCGCCGGCGGCCAATCGCGCACGGAGTCTCGTCCATGCCGGGGGGTGCGGGCGGGTGGAGAGGAGAGAAACCTCTATACACACGTGCGTTCGCGGGAGCCACGCTTACGCGTACGTTGCGTTCACGCAGAACCGCGGCGTCACACGCATGCACGTACGCACGCGTTTGCGTGTGCGGCAGGAAACCAGCTGTGCGAATCGATCGAGCGACCTCCGCGATTCGATTTTTTTGTCTCCCCCGTCGATTCTAGGGAGCGATAGGACATGTCGCGTGACGCGGGTTGATCCGGCATGGATAGGGGAGGCAATTTTTAATCGATGGGGTGGAGAATCCCTTTTTTTTCTTGTTTTTACGAAGAACTACAACGGCAAATCGCAGCGTGGAAAGTCGTGAGAAGCTACGCATCGAAACCAACACTTTGCTCGCGATAAAATTATAGACGTGAGTAACGTCACCTCGTAAACGAGAAGAACAGATATTTTCCTGAAACCGGTCGCTGAGAACACTGCAACGCAAAACTACAAGAGCACTCGTGGTGCATTAAAGCGGATTGCTTAATTACGATAACGATGCGCAGTAATGACATGATATAAAGTAAAGAATTACGAGAGAGGAGCAGATATGAGAGCTTGAACGGGAGACAATAGGAAAGTAGGGAGCGCAACGTAAGTATTAAATGCATTAAAACACAATAGAATATCAGAGGTCGCAGCTGCATTATTATCGGGTTCGTATAATGTTTGTGCCTATTCCCACGCGTGCCCGTAATCATGCCGATTGAAATTCGTCAGATAAGTATTTCCATCTCAAGGATATGCGGCCGCAGGGCGCTGGGTAGCGTCTTATTACCTGTTTACGAGGATACTACACCGTCTTTCATACTCGGGTTTTGATTGCGCCGTATCGCATACGAGCGAGACGTAAAGGATTGTATCGTATATCTGGCTGGCGGAATTTTATGATTCGCTGACGATGGATACGACGGGACTGCCGTAGTGGCAGATAAACGGGTCTAACAACCGGGACTGTGAGCTACCATAAACGCGAGAGGGAGGAACAGAGAAAGACAGAGAGAGAGAGAGAGAGCTACGCGTCAAAGAACCATTGACATGTTTGCGCGAAGTGCAAGCGCGCAGTGCATTTATTTTTAGCATAAGTTTATGCGTCCGTATTCGACCGTGGTAACAAGTATCTAATGAATATTTCGCAAACAAAACTTTTTATTAGACGGTAAAGGCACATGTTTATTGGAGTACTCCGGTTAGTACGTAAGAATATTGTGGAGATTTCCATACGAATCACATTTACGAGAAATACGTAAGAAATCAATTTCAAGGAATACATAGTCGTAAACAGAGAATTAAATAAAAACGATCTTCTTAATATCATTATTGACGCTGAACAATATTGACGTGATACTCGTTATAAAAATATCGATCGATATTATTATAGTATAATGAAGAGACAAATATGAGGTAACTGTACTACTCAAGAGCGATCTCTTGTTCGACCCTGTCCCTGGAAAAGGGCGAGGCCTTGATCCACGGCGATCCGATGGAATGTTCCGCAAGATCGAGAACTCGGATCCGTCCCGGCTCGAAAAACCTGTTGCATTTTAACGGCGCAACCAATTCTCCGAAAAAATCAGCTTACCTGCTACGGCACAATATATTAGGGGTGTGATTTAGTTTTGAGGGTTTTTTTTGCTCAAAACGCATGTATTTAAATATGATAATGAATGAATACCTTAATCAAAATATTTTCCTTCGTTTTCTATAACTTTTTCCCATCTTTCTGGCAAGAGATGGATTCCACGACGATAAAATCACTCTTCTTTTCAGTTGATCCATTCGTCGACGAATTTTCGCACTTCTTCGAAATTATGAAAGTGTGTATCCTCTAAAGCGTGTTGCATCGACTGGAACAAATAATAATCGCATGGAGCAATGTCCGGAGAATACGCGGGGTGCGGTAAGACTTCCCATTCGAGCTCTAATAGTGTTTCTTTCACTGATAACGCAACGTGAGGTCGAGCGTTGTCACGACGAAGAATCACTTTCCGTCGTTTACTCGCAATTGGTGGTCGTTTTTGGTCCAATGCTTGCTTCAACTTGTACAATTGGTGTCGATAACCATCAGCCGTGACAGTCTCATGCGGATTTAACAGCTCATAGTACACTATCCCACTAAATACAGAGCATTACTTTTGAACCGTGAATATTGCGTCTCGGAGTGGATGTTAATGGTTCGCCTGGATCCACCCATGATTTTCTGCGTTTGGGATTATCAAAATAGATCCACTTTTCATCCCCAGTAACAATCCGAGACAAAAGACTCTTCTTTTTTTGCCTGGCGATCAACGAAATGCAAATGTTCAACCGGTTCGCAATGGCACTTTCCGATAATTCATGTCGAACCCATTTCCCTTCTTTCTGAATTTTTCCCATTTCATGTAAATGTTTGGTAACTGTTGTACGATCAACATTTAATGCTCTGGCAAGTTCTGAAGTGGATTGTGTTGGATTTTCGTCCAATAATGCTTGCAAATCTGCATTTTCAATCTTTCTTGGTTGTTCCGAGCGTTCTTTGTCCTTCAAATCAGTATCACCACTTTTAAAGCGTCTAAACCAGTATTCACACGTCTTAATTGATGGGGCAGAATCACCATAAGTTTCCACAAGAATTCTATAACCCTCAGCCGCAGTTTTCTTTTGATTAAAAAACAAAAGCAACGCATGTCGAAAATGCTCTTTCGGAAGTTGCATTTTTACGATGATATAAACACGACTGTTATTGTATCTATTGCTATAATGCTACTAAATGTCATGGATAATGTCAACACTGTAAGAAGCAACAGTTATCGGAAACAGCTATTGGAACAAACTGACACTACAACCATCTGTTGCAAAACCCTCAAAACTAAATCACACTCCTAATAAAATTCGAATTCGGAATATTTCCTCTTCGAATTTGTTCATTTACGTGGCAGTCTTGGGTCACGCTAATGCGCTCGACGTGTAATTCGAATAAACTGGGCTTTTCAGATCGCACCTGTGCTCTTGTTAAAAATGTTTTGTTAACAATCCACAAGCGAGATATATCTGGAATATCTAGTTCCCATAAATAATATGTTGTTTAATTTAAGATGCAGTACGGGAGATTAATTATGAAAATAACACGAGGCAAGTTTTACAGAATTTACATTAGGTTGTTGTATAATTTCTGTCGCATTTCGTGCTCTTATCTTCGATGTGCAATAAATTATTATTAGATTTGTTTTGGAACCGCGCTACTAGGTTAGTTGCATATTATCTTAGCATATTACCTGGTGCAGTTCAAAAACAAATCGAATAATAATTTATTGCGCGTTGAAGATAAGCGCACAAAATACGACAGAAATTATGCAACAAGCTAATATTAAGGTAGCGATATGTGCTTTGCACGATGAAAACTGGATTCTACATCGCGTTTATCTGCTACCTTCACGTTTCCTTAATCTATCATTATCCTTACTTCGCGCTCATTAAGCGATATTACCTAGATTGGACGAGTCTCTTGCTTTTGCACCCTTTCTTTGTATCCTTTTAATCTCGCGTCCAGACGAATTACCAGACACCGGGGTAAGTCATCTCATCCTCCTCGGTCCGGGGTAGAAAAACCGTCATCGCGTGCAGAGACGCGTGACGTAAGGAGACTACGGGGGAATTGGAGAATCGATTGCGAGCGAGCGAGAGTTCATCCGGTGACTATGAACCGAGCACGGGTGACGTGAGAAGCGTGCTTACACAGATGGTTGACACGAATAATAACGGGGAAGAAGAAGAAGAAGAAGAAAAAGACGAAGAGGAGAGGAAGGCGAGCTTCGTGCGTAACGCTTCGCCTAGCGTGATGCATAAAATATCGACGGTAACCGCGTTTTTCCGCGCAGCAGGAGGCGAATGGTCATGGGGGAGGAGACACGGAGGAAAGCGCGGCCCGCGATAGTGTCAACGAACACGCCGGCTTGCACGTGCACTTTTCTAATTACGGCATTCGTACGACAAAAGGGGCCCTCTTCTGCGGCCTGAACAAGTGGGCGTCGTTGAACAAGTTGCCGTGCATAATAGCGCGTGCGCACCAGTAATTCCGTATCGGTGCGCTACGCTACGCGGTAGCGGTAATGCGCTATGAATAATGCGTCGGAAAAATTGAATCCCTCGCGGACGGTAAAGACCAACTGTCCACGAGTGTAGCTACACGCGATTACATTTAACACGTCCAGCCCACACGGACGCGAGCCAATGGGTGGGAAATAGCTGGTGGTTGTAAGTCGTTCTCCTCGTTTTGCAGCGACGTTAAGGGAGGTTTACGAAGGAGCCCGTGTAAAACCTACTGATCCAGTTGGGACAGTTTCTCCTTTTCCTATGATTTCGCAAGTTCTCCTTTTCTTTGTTTGCCCTTATTTTGCAAGAGGGTAAAATTTTTAGAGTTTTATGCGTTATCTGCAGGAGAGTGTCTATCTTGCCAACAATGTGTTGAAACATTAATGTGCGAGCTTTCCCATGATTAATTTACCATCGCGTAGAGGCGATGGTGGAGGGCCTGGTCAATGCGTTTTCATTCGCACGTGCATTCTCGTGTTGCCCGGGTATCCCGTTTCGCGCACGGTGCGTCTCAGGATGCGACTCCATGCGCGGACATTTTCTAAAACACACTCGCCGGAAACCGGAGTTCGCCGCGTGCAGTTATTCCGCTCGTGATCAGCAGGGTTACAGCTCGAGAGGGGTCCGCTCGCTCCCGCGGCTTCAGCAATCGCGAAAGGGAGCGAGCGCCGATCGAGTGCAGTGGACAAGGTCGTTTCGGAACACGCTCGAGCGCTCTAAAGCACGCTTCCGCTCTCGATTCTCCAGCGATCAGCCCGGCGGTGGGTGTTCGCGCCGCGAGACGTGCGTTACCTTGAATCGCAACGGCGAATGTACGATTGTTTTATGCGTCTGTGTGGTTGGCAGACCAATCGTCATGATCGAACATGTGTACATGTGTAAGAAAATATTAAACTGAAACTCCCAAAATTTCGAGGATTGATCATGCTCGAGCACGCGAAGTATTGGGTTGGCCAAAAAGTAATTGCGTTTTTTTTTATATAAATAAAAGGCGAATTTTTCATGGGAAACAAAAACTTTATTAAACAATATATTGTCCATTTTGTTTGATTATCTTTTGCCATTTTTCAGGCAACTTCATGATTCCGCGCTCAAAAAAGTTCTTATCTTTTTCAGCAAAAAACAATTCCAAGAACGATTTCATATCCTCATCAGCAGTAAAGGTTTTACCATTCAAGGCGTTTTGCAAAGAACGAAACAAATGGTAATCTGATGGTGCCAGGTCTGGCGAATATGGTGGATGTGGTAACACGTCCCATCCAAGCTGCAACAATTTTTCACGAGTGACCAGACTTGTACGTGGTCTAGCGTTATCATGGTGAAACACAACACCTTTGCGATTCACCAATTCTCGACGTTTCTGTTTGATGGCATCATTTAATTTATCCAGTTGACGACAGTATACGTCTGAATTAATGGTTTGATTCCTTGCAAGCAGCTCAAAATACACAATACCTTTAAAGTCCCACCAGACTGACAGCATAATCTTTCTTTGGTGAATATCTGCTTTTCAAGTGCTTTCAGCAGGTTCATCACGCTTGCTCCACCATCTTTTTCGTTTGACGTTGCTGTAGACGATCCATTTTTCGTCGCCTGTTATCATATGTTTCAAAAATGGGATCATTTTCCTCACGTTTCAAAAGAGAATCGCAGATGTCACTACGCTTAGTGAAATGAATTTCTTTGAGCTCATGTGGTACCCAAATATCGAGCTTACTAATGTATCCAAGTCGTTTTAAATGGTTTTCAACACTCGATTTCGATATGTTAAGATTCTCAGCAATCTCTCGTGTCGTTAAACGCCGATTGGAATCGATCAGTGCCTTTATTTTGTCATCATCAATTTCGATTGGCCTTCCTGAGCGTGGTGCATTTTTCACATTAAAATCTCCAGATCGAAATTTAGTAAACCAATTTTAACACTGTCGCAGGTTTAAAGCATCTTCGCCATATACATCACATAACTTTTTATGAGCTTGCACAGAGTTTTTCCCTTTTCGGAAGTAATAAAACAAAATATGACGAAAATGTTCTTTTTGATTTTCCATTTTGAAATCGACGGCAAACAAACAATTGTTAACGAAATCGTGTACTTTCTTTTTGTAAAACAAGCTTGAACTGTGAGTTGTTAACCTACATAATGAATTTGCGGTTTAGAATGAAGTTAGTTACATTTCAAGACATGTATGTCCATCTATTGGAAAAAAACGCAATTACTTTTTGGCCAACCCAATAGAATCTAACTTGGATTCGAGTTGCCAAATTGTTCAGAATTAGTAAAAACGCTTTAGGAGCCATGAGGAGATGAAATTTATGAAACATTACATTGGCATAATTTCTCGTAGTAATGACGATAATAATAATAATAATAATTTTCCATCCGAGTAGAATGCTCGTTGCGCGATCGCTCACACGTTACCCAAGCCTCGAGGTTCATCAGCGGGGAATGCGCTCGGATCGCGCCGGAAGTTCCCGCAATCTTTCTTGCACGAGCTTTGAACCCACGTAGTAGAAACAGCAGACAGACAGACAGACAGACCGCGGGAATAGAGGAGGGGAAAAAGAACAAGAGGAGTTCAGGTACATCGGTACGCGATACTCGCGAGATCTCGAAGGGAAAGGACAATCTTGCGTGTCGTCCTCTCGAGTTCCTACGAAATTCAAGCCGGCATAACGTCCGACCCGACCGCCACTCGAATAGAGTTTCCCCGTATCTGAGAGCAAAAGTTCTCTAAGAAACTGCAGGAATATTTGCACGAGCGTCGACCTCTTCGTACGGTCGTTAGCAAACGTTTCCTCGACATTGCTGCTGCTTCGGCGACACACATGGCGACTGCGAATTACGGCGCGGAAATCTTATGCTCGTTCTTCTTCGTGCAATCTAGAGAATTCGATGGGATCCCGAAACATTCATTTCCAAGAGAATTTTCATCATTCAATCATTTTATATTTTATATTTTGAGGCGTTGATGTCACATGTAATAATTCTCAAGGTAAACTTGTTATTAATTTAATTCTGAGAAGAAACAAATATCTCAAGTTTCAAGTCCGCGAAATCTGCAAGTGAAGGCATTGTTCTAAAACGTTGCTCTAAAACGGCCTTTGTGAAAATGGACGTCGCTCGATGCACTCGGCGACGAGTTCGCCGAGGAAGGCTGACATTATCGTGGTTGACATTATTCTATTATTCTAGGCCGCTTATATCTGACAACGAAAAATCTAGCTCATCGTGTATTACCTATTCGCGTCATAAGACGCGATAGAATAACGACCTGCGCGGCTCGATGCAACGAGCGAAATAAATCAGCAAGTCTCGAGTGTTTTTTTACTAATTTCCACTCTTAACTAGTTTTTTCAGCCGCCGCAATTGATTCAATCACTTGGTAAGCAAGTACATGTTGACATATTCATTTTAATTCCTCATTAGGTAGCTAAAAAAACCCGATGTTTATGTTTATTCAATAATCTGTTGTACTGCTAATAGAAAAACCGATCTCGTATAATCTCGTAAGCATCATATCTTCAACACTTTTATTGAAAAGAGATTAATCTCAGAATTAAACAAATATTTTTGGGTGAGCTCATGGGAGACATCTTTCAGAAAAGTATCTCGTTACAACTGTTTAGAATCCTTCTGCATGACTTCGTACTCTCATCTCACACTCCACCAACTTTTTGTTGCATTTTCCGTATCCCGCTTCAAGGATAAGAATAATATACAGTGCGTGTAAGTGAACAAAGTTTCTCGGCAGTTTCCCAGGTTTTCCACAGTTTCCTCGTGACACTCGGCGTCGATGAATAAAGATGCACTCGAATGGCACTCGCGCAAGGTCGCGGAGATAGCACAGGGAACTTGGGCAAGAGGGCGGAGGGTTTTTCCGCGGAATTGGCCGGACGGTTCGGTTTTTGTAGGCGGCTGAATTGCGGAATGAATTTTGCGCGGCTTCATCGGCGACCACCGGCGCCGCCACTGTCGACGCTCTTGGCTCTCGCCCGGCAAAGTTTCACAGAAGTCGTTCTTCCTGGAAACGTGCGGAAATGCGAGAGGCGGCGACCGCACTTCGTTACGCGGGGACCACCTCTCGGATGGTAATTTCGCGAGGACGGGGCGGAAAATCGTCCAGCCCCGTTCCCTCTCCGCGTCTTCCTCCGCTTCTCGCCGGGCGAGAAAACGTACGACTGGCGGACGCCTTAAGCGAGCTGGGACACATTATTCTTCGGATGAGCAGGATATATTAAGATGCAGTTTTCATATCTTGCTTATGAACGGTGCATAAACGCGTAACGGATGAATAATGCGTCTGTGTTATGGTCCCAGGATTTTCTAAGATTCTTCAAGAGTATCGTGATGCAATAACACGACGACCAGATTAAAGCGTAAACAGGCCGAGTATGATTGCCAGCGGGGAAAATAAACGTTGATCACAAGAAGATAAGAATACATCAGTTAAGAATATTTTTACGTGGAAGTCGTTAGTTTATTTTTAGCTCTTGTGCAACTGCACATTCAACTGATCGTCCGGCGGGGAACTGAGCAAGCTCGTTATTTGAATTTTCAGCATTTTAGCTAAACGGTTTTTATTCGGACAAACATTTTCTCCTAATCTCTCATTTCGCACGAAATATTAAATATGATGCCGCGTCCGTGGCGGTTTTCCATCCGAAATTTCTCCCTCTCCTCTTGTTTGTTCTCTTTTTTCTCTGACCGCGCCACATTCTGCAATCCTGTACGTGACGATATGCGATTATTCATCGCGCCATACGCCAAAGGGAATCCAACAATGTGCCCACTCGACGAATCATCGCCATGGGTGCACGGCGTAACGCAAGCACAATCCTCAAGCAACCGGTTGCGGACTGCGGCCTTCCTCTCGACACGCGGAATTTGCGATAACGCGGCGACGTGTCCGAGCGAGATGGGAGGAAGGAAAGCAAAAGGAAAGAGAGAAAATCGCCGGCTCTCGTGAACGAGAGCGAGCGTGTGGTACCGGCGCGCTCGCTCTCCCATCATATTGGAAATTCTTCGCCTGCGATAGCGCGATACATCTACGCCGCACATCCGAGCGTGCACGGCAAAACACCATAGGAGAGACGGGACAACGAAGAGTTAAAAAGTGGAGGCGGAGGAGGTGGAGGAGAAAGAGAGTAGACGGAGCACAGAGGAGGAGGAGGACACCAGAGGTGATGGCGGTGTAGGAGAACGGGGGGGGGGCGGAAGAGGGGGGAGTTTTTACAAAAAGTCAGGCAGAGAGCGCGGCCCCTTTCGTCGACGCGACCGATGGCGCGAGGGGAGGAAGAAGGGAGGACGGGGGGTGGGTTGGCGAGTGAACGGCGACGCGGGGGGAAGGGCGACGGGCGGCGGGAGAGGGCGGACGACCTCGGCGATGATACGACAAAAAATCAGATGCACGGCCATTGGCTGTTCTCAATTCGAATTATTGGCTTCCCCGGTCGCCGTTCGTCAGAGTCTCCCCGACCTTCTCGATACTCGTTCCCTCTCTTGCTCTCGTCCTCTCTTTTTCGCTCTCTCTTTTTCTCTCGCTCTGTCTTTCTCATCGCTTCTCTCCTTCGCTCCCTCCTTCTTCATTCCATCCGTCTGTCCCCCTCGCCCACTGCGCCTCCCTGCGCCGCTGCCGCCGCCGCCGCTGCCGCTGCCGCTGCCGCTGCCGTCTCCTCCGTCGAGCCTCCCTCGCCGCCACCGTCGCCCCCCTTCTCGGGGGAATGGGCGCCGGCGAGAAGGGCCGAAAAAACTTCGAAAAAAAAATCCAATTTCGTTGCCATGGTGACCGGCGTGCGTTGACTTTGATAAAGATCCCCCGAACGAGCCACCTCCGCCGACGCCGCCGCCGCCACCGCCGCCCTCTCTTCCTCCTCTACGTCTCGCGCTTCGTCCTCTTCGTTCTCCTCTTCTTCCACCCCCTGCTCTCCCCGCCGCCGGCTACGACGCCGCCGCTTTCGCAGTTCCTCCGATTGTACGCGCGCCCCGCGCGCGTGTACACTTTCTGTATTGTCTGTGCATTTATGTATGCGCGCGTGTGCATGCGTGAGCGCGGTGAGTATTGTGTGCGCGCGCGAGAGGGTGCAGGGGCGGATTCGCCGGTCCAGGGGGATCTCGGGGGTGGGTGGCGCGCGGTTTCGGTTTGACCCATATCGAAGGGGGGAGGGGCCTGACGGACGTACCCACTCGCCCACCCTCCCGGTATACTCGCCGGCTCGCCAGGTGGTGGCGAGTGGTTTGTTTGTTTGTTTCGCGAGAACGGGCGAGCGGCGGCTATCGGAAAAAATTTTATTTACATGATAGAAAAATGTTGCCCGCGCGCGCGGAAGAGCGTGCACTCGGGCAGCCCCGAAGACGCGGCGAGCGCCCCATCCTATCCCTCTTCCTCCTCTTCCTCCTCTTTCACCACGAATCTCATCTCTTTCTCTCTCGCTTTTTCTTCTCTCTCATCGTCGAACTGTTCTACCTTTTTTCTGCACCCCAGCGAGCGAAAGCGCGCGAGGGGGTAGCTAAAAGCTCCGTCGGTCGGAGATTAAAATCGGGTGGAGGATTTTAGGGTGGTAAGGCGGGGCGGGTGTATATGTGCGGGATGGGTGGACGAGAAAGGGGGAGGAATGACGAAGAGCAAGCGCGGTTTTCGCAGGACGGGGCAACGTCGGTCCGATCGTTGTCGTTCTCGTTAACCATCCGCGAACGAAATTATTTTCCTCCCGAGGAAAAGAACGCCCCCTAGCCGCCCCACGATCTCCTCTCCAGTTATCGAGGCTAGATTGGTAATATAAATTGGTAATATACGTTTCTGCCTTATTTTGTGCGGATCGCGCGTTTCTGAATTCGCGGTTGGTGATGCATAGCTCTGCACTTCCCTTTCAATCGATGTAACAAGGGATGGCCCCCCCCCCTCTCGCCATTCGTTATAAGTTTCCAGATATCTAACATATATGTGTGCATCTCTGCTACGTGTAAATACTCTACCAATAAAGATAGAATATACGAGAATTTAATAATTAGCGACAAGTGATCTGCATGACTCGATCCAAAATTCTAAAAATATAAAACTTCTCACGGAGATCGTACATTATCGGAAGGATGCAAATCGTACATATTTCTAAAATGCTACATTCCCAAACAAGTCCACTTTTTCAACTTTCGAGCCATTTGATCAATCTCCTGAGTCCACTGTATGGATATGTGCGTGTAAGCGTGTGCCTGAACGTAACAAAATTATACTTTCAGAGAGATACTGGAGAGGGATATGACTAGATATTCGATTACAATATCCAACTTCTGAATGCACCTCCCTCTCCAAAATGTATCCTCCAACACGATCATGCGAACACAACTCCTCGAAGGTACTGTGCGTTACGAGCGGGATGAGCCTGCATGCGCGCGCGTATCTCCCTGCGCTACGAGAGTCTGATTTTTATTTCGAAAAACTTTTTTAATAAAAAAGTTGCACGCTCGCGCCCTCGTCTCCCTCCCTCTCACCCTTCCGTACCCCGTGTATAGCGGCGAGTTCTCGTACAGGCAGGTGTACATCCTATATAAGGGGATGGCGAGGTAGCAGCTATACCGGACTGCGGCGCATTAAAAGTTTCACCCGGCGCTCACGATATTTCATAACTTTTCTGTATTTCGAAAAACGTGCAGTCGGTTGGCCGTCGACCAGTCGAATCCAGATGAATGCACGCGTGCACTCGTCTCCCTTCGCCCCCCGCCCTATTCTTCGCACGTGCGCACCGAGCAGCTCCTCTCCTCTACGGATTAAGCCTTCAAATCAAGGCTGGCAATTTTGAGACACTCGGTATATATGTCTAACGTTCTTTAGTAACTCTTTGCGACTTGCATGGTGCGTATCTACATGCTTCTTTTCTCGTTCCTCTTCCATCCTCGTGAATCTTATTCTTTCGCGTTGATCAACCCTCTCGTGCCATCTCTGTCTGGTCTCTTTTTATTTCGGTTGTCTCACGCACAAGCACACGCATACACGCGCACAGCCCTCGATTGACTGGTTCTCTATCTTTCTCTTTGCGTATCCCGATTCGCATTCTCCGGTTACGCGGCGCAAAAATGTAGTTAAAATAATTTAAATATTGGCAGCAATCCTCGAGCTGCAATTTTCATGTCGGCCATTTACGTCGAAACGTGTAATGTGCTTGGCAGAATCATCGATTACATATCTCTATGTGTGTGTGTATGTGTGCTGCATATGTATGTTTTGTAGATTGCGCCAAAATCAATGCATTATTTTTCGATGACAGATTTTCTAGTGAAATTTAGAATCGACTAAAAAATGTGGTTTCATTTATTTGATCGATTAATCGTATATTGTTTTGAAAGGATGTAAATTTGGCAAACAACACGTCACTGTTATGCAATGCAATAATGTTTCATAATATGGATATCGATGTACAGTGTTTTTTTTTGTTTATTGAGTTTACAGAGACGATCTTCTCTTAGTAAAAATTTAATCAGCTTAATTGGTAAGCTATTTAATACGGGGAATTAACGGCGATTTAAGCTTTAGGAGCGTAAATAGGTAATGAAACTTCATTTTCCAATTAATTTAAATCAGACTTTATTTCAGCAGAAATTTAATTTGAGACATCATTAGTAAGATATTTAACGTTGAAAATAAACGCCGAAGAGGGAATTATTTAAATTTCAAAGAAAAACAGACTTTAAATTAAGAAATACATGTACGTCAGAATTCCTCATATATTGAATACCCGGCTTTCCCATAACAACCATATTTTCCTCTTATAATTATAAAATATATTTTAAACACATTTCTTTTATCGCAAATATCATTACAACAAACTTTTGTAAACTTGCACTTACATTTCCTTACTTGTTTAGCCTTAACGAATTAATTTAATGATTTATCGTATACTTATTTATAATTCGTATTTGCCAGAAAATATTATAGCGAAACTCTTATCAGCAAATTGATCTTAAAACATAAAGTGAATATTCAGAATGTTCTCCGCGCAAAGTATGATGAAATGTCACAATGTTATCGCCGTTTGACATCGTTAGACGCAGGCGATAAATCGGGGATGATTTTCGCGCGCCAACACGATATCGATTGTACCACATCGGGGAACAGCTTGGTAACAGAATCCGAACAAAGGAATCCGAATATGCTGCTAAGAGACGAGCGCGCGCGCGCGCGCGCTTTCTAATTAATCGAAACTCCGACTCCCTATTAATAATCGTCGGCAATAAAAATCCGCAAACTCTGTAAATCCGCTTCGTTCGCGGTCCGAGCGAGCGCGGCTTTTCAATTACGTTTGCGTCCCATCGCGTGTGTATTGATGTCGATTGAATACCGTCGCTCGCTCGCGCGCGCGCGGGTATCCAATCATCATTGACTTTTTACAGCGTGTGCCGCGAATTCGCATCAAGCGCGCGCCTGCAAATGGAAAGCTTCGTCACGAAGTAAGTCCCTCCCTGTGGTGGTGCACACTCATACTTTTCGCCTTGCCAGACACTGGCGGAGTGTAAAACCAAAAAAGCACCACGAACGAGAAGTGAAATGTAATATCGTAGATACGCAATAACGTACGAGAAACGAGAAGATGCTGAGTTACTCTCCCTATGACGCGAATAAAAATGTTAAAATAATAAATGAGTTGGAGGGGACAAGCTTGGAAAAGAACTCCCTGAAATTGAAGCTAATATTACAGATTCTGATATTGATTTGTTGGCGACGACGTTTTAATAGGTCCTAATAACGCCTTGCGTTCCATCAAATGAAGCCTTTTTAATATTGCATTCGAATTTAATATTGAACTGTGAGTTTGCAAACCGACTCTTGTCAGTCGAGACCTCTTCCGTTGGCAGTGTAATATCTCGGTCGCATGCGCACGATAACTAGTTAGACGAAGTACTTTACGCTAAATATTCGAATGCATGAAACGCACTGCCGTCCCTTCGTAGGGTGGTACGGTGCAGGCGACGGAGCATAGTTCTACTCAATTGTCCCATGGCAGTATAATGAAGCGCTTGTGGACCAGTGTCTATGCCTACTACTCGCTCACTGTTCGGGATACGCGTTTGTCCACTCCACGCGTATTGCCGGCCCCGCGTTTAGCGCTAAATAGATCTGTCTGACGAGAAAATGTTTGCGAATGTCCGCCTTGAACGCTGACGTGCTTCGAATATGCCATAGACAATGTACCGAAATAATGAACGATATTTTCCACCATACCGGCAAAATTTCGAAAGGGTGAACGTAGGAAGCAAGAATAGCCGGCAATTTAATAACGAAAAACGCAGATGAAATTCAACTGGAAACAGAAGACAATTAAGTGACCAATTGCCAAACCGACAACCGCGCTTCGGGTTCATATAGTTTTGATTATAAAGAACTCTCCGATTGACATCTCGCTCAGAAGTGAAGTTCGCTCGAAAAGCTCGTAGATGTCAGACTCGGCGGTAGTTCCGGGACACCCTGTATAATTTAGATATTCCATGTAGATTGCTCTTGACGGGTGGACGGCCGGCCGGCAGAGTTTGCTATGCCGACAGCTGCGACCGACTGCTTATGTTCTCATCAGCGCGCATTAAGACGCTCTCCGCCACCGGTCATTCGCATTAGCGTACCGGGAAAATGCACGACCGCGTGTATTCGCCTTTCTCATGGACTCGATTGTGCTATCCAGCCGCTTTTCTTCGTCCGCCCCTATATTATCTTGGAGTTTCGATCTGCCAAGTGCTTTTGTCACTGGATTAAAGTCGATTGAGCTTGATCCGGATTGAGACTCTGGATGACCAAAGTGGGAATTTGCCTTTGTTGTTTGAATTAGTAATATTATTATTGTGAGCATAGTTAAACATCATTAACGCAGTTGCTTATTAATGAGCCATTAATATTAATTGCGGTGTCGCACAGTGTAACGTTCCCTTAACAAAAATAAAAAATCTGTTCGACTAATCTTCCACTTTCCTTATTTGATTTTAATAGTATAATGTTTCGACATTTTGAAACAGTTGATGAATAGTCAATATACATCACATAGTAATCAGAAAAAAATTCTTACAGTTCAAAGACTTACAGGTTAGATATACAAAGCCGAATTTATTTGCTTTACGAAAAACGAAATTTATTCTCAACAATTATTTGCTTCAGTACATAGTGGTATTATATAGTCAAAATTGTATCTTGAAATTGTTTCTTTTATGTAAGAAAGCAGTATTTATAATAATATGGCTAAGTTTCCTTTATTCTAAACACATTTTCCATCTTTTTAAGAATTTTGAATAAGAATGAAAAAAAAACGATAAATATCGATTTCTTGTTTTTTCAATGAAAAATTGTATTTTTTACACTCTTTCATTTAACATATAGTTATGTTGCTTCTCGTTGCTCTTTCTTAAGATATTAACCTTTTTAAGATCCCCGCCAAGAAATATCGAACTATTCTCGAAGTTTGGAGAAATTCACTTAAAGTACAGAAGTTGTCATCTGTGTATGAACATATTTTGAGTGTCATTAAACAATATTTTAAATATTTATTTCAAAATAAAATAGATTACATGTTTTGTTTTATATATTTTAAATAATGTTAAAATAATGTTAATTTTTATGTTATTATTATGTTTATACTAACATAACAAAGAAAAATAAAATTTAGTTGCGTTAAATTTGGAATTATGATTTTTGAATAAATTTCTTATGTATTCGTTACACTGTGTGTCGGCTTGATCCACGGATGGAATATAGGAACTATGTAACTTTCAACATGTAACTTCAACACAAAGAACACGCGTTTATGACGTGAATTATGCGACATGATGCTCAGTTTTTTTTTACTTTTTCATTATTGCTCTGTTCAAAGGTGAGTTTTTACGATCGTTTTCCAACCGCCTATCAGCTTTAACAACTTAATTAGATCCTAATCGCTTTTTCTAGACCGCCGCGCTAATTACGACAGCGTTATTTATTGCGCAACGCCGCGTGCTGCAGAACGGCAGACGTAGCGCGATACGTACAGCGCCGCCGTATATATATTACGTAATGCCATACGCAGAGAAATAAAATTTCATTAACCGCGATCACGGCTGCTAATCGACCTCAAGTAAAGTAAAACCGGCTCTGAATCACTTGTCAAGTGCACGTTCGGGCATTTCTGCGCTCCGGATTGTCGTCGTCCTCCGTGCACTCTTGTAACGCCTGTAACGTTGAATTCGCGATAATCTCGAACGGTCGGTTGCCTCGAGATCCCCGATCGACGATCGACGTAGACAATGCTCTTGTGTTTTTTAATTCGTCTGGCGCGAGTCTGCCCAGCCAAGTCGGTCTCCTCTCCTCCACCTTGCTCGTTTCAAGTTAGCTCTTGGTCTCGCCAGTGGGAAGGACCCGCTCCCCGCTGCTCCCTTGTCGATATCCTTTTCCTTTTTTCCTCGTCTTCCTCTCCCCGTCCTACCCGCTGCCATGTCTCTCCTTCCTTCCTTCCTTCTCAGGGACTGCACCTTCTTCTCCCTTTATGTATAGCTCCGGGTCGCACAGGGAAGATTCACGACGAGCAGTCCTCGACCTTAGCATCCTCGATTCCGTCGCGCGGCCGGCCTTCATGTATTTCTCTGCCCACTCGGTGCAATCCGGCCGATTTCGAAGCATCCCAGACGCTTCGTCGTGTTGCTCTCGGCTGGGCGGCTTCCTTCCAACTTTTTCTTTTTTTTTTGTTAGACGATGCACCCTCGAATTCACAGGAGTAAGAGGGTCGCGCGAGCAGAATGTACGGGCGAATAGAAGAACCTCATGTTTTTGAGGAAGGAACGATTTACGTTTTCAATCTGTGCATTTGAGATTATTAATGCATTTGAGATTACAACAAAACGGATTCAGGATGACATTGTTTAGAGTTAGAAAATGGAAACCAATTGTAATTGATGAACGCGAGCAAACAGGGGTGAAAATGATTAATTTGTGTGTAATAATTAAAGTTTTTGATGAACGTAAAATGCGCGCGTAAAAGTAAAGTCTTGTGCTTAATTAGTCAATTCTGCACGAATTTCACCTTTGGACTATTTTAATTAGACACTCGCTTACCAAAATATTTGACGTAGGAAATTAAAAAAGTTACGAAAAAGTGGTGTCTGATTAAATTCTTGTTAAAGAAAACTTTACTCGCGATGCAATCAGAAAAGAATTTCCAGCCAAGAGAGAAAGCGCAGCAACTTCTGCGTGCATCGAAGAATCGATGCTTCACGTCGACACTGAATATCGCTCGTCCGAGAGGGCTTCTTCACGAAAGTTGTCTCCCCTTTGTCTAACAAAGAAAGTCGGGTTTCGCGCGAAGAAAGTACCGAGTGCTGAGACAGATGAATCTGCCGCTCCGCGGCGAAACGATCGAATTTCACATGCACGAATTGTAACTGACCTTTCGGTAGAGAAAGCTCAATCCCATGTTCGAGTAGAAGCCATGTTTGGCTCGTGCTTTGCTGGCATAAATAAATTACTTGGCGAAATCGATAGTTCTTGACATGGCAAACAGAGAGAGAAAGAAAGAGAAATAGAGAGAGCACGATGGACATCATTCCTCATTTTTATCGTTATTTATTATCATTGCTATTTTGCAGTTATTTATTCGTGAACTGTGCACTTGTGCTAAGTGTATCTTTTTCAAGATGATATGTGTGTATCATTAAGAATATTTTTCTCGTTGTTATGCTCGCAAAGTCGCGTGTTTGCCGCAAAATGTTTAAATAATCTTGACAGATATGCTCCAGATCTCGGTCAATCGCGGAAGTGAAATTACTAGTCCGTTACCGAACGACAGACCGTAATGCACCGCTTAATAAATCGGATCATCGATCTAGATCCCGAACTTGCCGTTTCGCTCGACGAACTTTCCTGTTTTCGCTCAAATGGGCCTTTAACTTTTCTCATTTCGTGCAAAAGATTCGAAATCTCGGTCGTAACGAAACTCGATAAAATATGTTTACTGCGAAGAAAAACGCAGCCACGCGTAATATTGCATTACAGACAAATCGAAAGAGATTTCACCTTATTTGTCGTCGCACGCAATTAACGGATGCAGTATGATTTTCAGACATTATTATACTTTCCCTCGAAGTACTTCTCACACTACTACCCAACACTTCGCTCGAGCAAATATCACAATCAAAAAAATATAATAATATTCTACCATCATAAAAACAACTTGCAAAATATTTTTTCAAAGTTACTCTCTATCTAAAATTACTAATTCTGCAGAACAATTTTTCTCCTAATATAATAAAACAAGAGACCAATTTTAGAAAAGATACATTAGACAATAATCTCCCAGATCAACACCACGATCTCTATCAGTAGCTACACCCACGCCTATCGAGCATCACTATCCGGTGCAAAGAAAGACCGTCGGTGGCACCGATTCGCGCTCTAACCGGGCCCCACTTGCGAGACGGCCCGTTGTAAGACGCGAATTCACGGTCACCAGATACAACGGCACGATTCGGCGTCATCGCGGCCACACGAAAGCGGCCGTGCACGGTACGATGCGTCGAGTTAGGACAGGTCATGCCTCGGTACACGCTCGAACCTCCGTACACAGCATCCCTCCGTCTCGCTTCTTCCTTCCTTTCTCTCTTCCTTTCCATCTGTCTCTCTTTCTCTTTCTCTGCTTCGCTCGCTCGCTCGCTCTCATTTCCTTTCTCGTTCTGGCTCTCTCGAAGAAGTTAGCGTATTCGCGTCGGCCGTCGTGGCGGTCGTTAAACGAGCACGAGTTGTTCCCCGAGCAGAAGGGGAACAGCTACGAGACTCGAATTCTTCCTGGAGAGTCAGAGACTCCTCGCGAACAAAGAGATGTGCCCTCCTCTCCGCACCGCACCTCTCTCTGCCCCTCCGCCTCCCCTCTGTCCTTTGTCTCCCGCCGCCGCGCGCTGGTTCTCTCGGCTTCAGGGTGTTTCCTAAGCAAGGGTGCGCGACACCTTCTGCGAATTATGGGATATGCTGGACATTATCCGGCGTTCTTGACACGATAATATGATAATATGAGTAATATGGAAAATATATATTATTACATGTTTCTCTCTTGTTGCTCTGTATATCGATACACGGATTAAGCGATTGCGATTTGGCGAAAGTTCTTTATCTAAATTTAAATGCTAATTAATATTGATCGTGATAATTGTGCGCATTTGTTATTGTAAATTGTTTGTTACTGTTTCCATTGTTCTGATATTGAAGGAATTCGAGAAATTAGTTTTTGTTTATCACCATATACGCGTTTATTATGTGTAACATTCGATTTAAATAATCCTTGGGCGATTCTCGTCGCGACAATAATCTTCAGTAGATAATCATGAAAAAATAATTTTCTGGCAACAATCTTTAGTGTTCGTTGTCACTAAAGGCCTTCTTTGCTTCGAAAATCGGAGGGCTGTGCGGGTTGTCGCGACAAAAGTGAGCGAGAGCGAGAGAAAGAGAGGAAAAAGGAATTTGTAAAGAGGAAGGAATTCAAGAGCTAGCCTGTACGTCATCCTGTCCGCGAGAAAAAAAAAGGTGTTTCTCGCCGCACAAAGCTCTCCCGTTTCTCCTGGACCGTGCTCCCTTCGCAGCTTCCACGGAATTCGCTGAGGTGGCTTCGATCTCGCGCGAAAACTGTGCGAACGCACGCGAGCGCGAGTGCCCGCGGTCGAGAAAACGTGCGATCTTCGATTCTCCTCGCGCGAAATTCTCTACGGAATTGCCAGAGATCGGTAGGTACCGATAAAAAAAAGGGGGACGTGACGAATCGCGGGGCGAAATCGGATGTCTCTCTCTCCCCCGTCCTTCCCCAAAAGGGAGAGTCGTGCCACGCGATGATATTCGATTTTCGCGGCGGAACCGGCAACTAGCGACCGATAAGTTCAAGCAGAGAGGCAATCGGAATAATTAGGGTATAAATGCGACACTGCAGCGTTCTCGGATTAATCGGTAATGGGTTGCTTAATGACTTAACGACATCCGTTGAATAAGTCAATTTGCCGCTTTCAATGATTTTCGAAGAATCGTGTTAGCCTTATTGAGAGATGTTCGAAGTCACGTATGTTTCGCATGTACTCTCTCTCTCTCTCTCTCTCTCTCTCTCTCTCTCTCTCTCTCTCTTTAGTAGTAATTCCTTATTGATTTTACATTTTCTCCCGTGCGATGAATGTACGGGAGTTATGGCGGAAAAGAAAAAGCTGTGGACAGTCATTACGCCTTTCAGGAAAATTAGACGTTCAGTTTTATGACTTGAGTTGTTACGTTTATGTGCACTCTGCGGTGTAAGGGTAAAATTATACGGTATACCTTTAACGTTCACATAGTTTTCGAAAAAATCTAAGAACATAATCCTTAAACCTCTATCACGTCTTATTAATTGAGTTTTCATAACGTATTGCATAACGTTCTTCAGTGAGTCTATATAATGACTTTCGTCTACTGGAATTATGATATGACACTACCAAATAAAATATACAAGCTTATTCTTCATAATTTCTAAAGTATAATAGATTCAATTTCACATATCAATATTTACATAAGTGATGTAACATTTAAGATATATTTCAAGCTGCTGACCTGTCAACCTAAAATATTATCGGAACTTTAATTTGAGAGTTAAATGCTCATTGCTCAAGCAGTTTTTCATTCATCGTCAAAGATGCAAAAGTCGCGGACGATAGTTGGCATCGGGAAATTTCGCGATATCGAATAAAATCCCGCAGGAAGAATCGCAGTGTGAACAAGATCGACCTCAGATTGAGACGCTTGGATAGCGCATTAAACACCGGAATTCTCTTGGGCTTTATTCCCTAACGCTCTTACATCGTTACCGCGATGTAACACAACGAGGAACAACGTCGTCGAGCGGTCGTTCACGTCGTTGTACGGATATTTCCGCTGCCATCATCAGTAGTGTAGGAGGACGGAGAAACGACAAGGAGTGGAGGGAGGGGGTGAGAGAAGGCGCGTTGGGACCGAAGGAGGATGAGGCAGCCGAGGGTGAGCCGGACGGCGAGAGAAGCCGCGGAGAAAGGCGAACGGAACTTCGGTTCAGGTAGGAGAGGGGGAGGAGGAGGGAGGCCGGCGAGGCCGAGAGAGTGAGTAAGGGGTGAGTCACGGAGGGGTGCCGCGAGTCGAAAGGACAGAGGAGCGAGCGCGACGGTTGGGGGTTGTCTCTTTTGAGCAGCCTGAACTTTGCCAAGTTCGAAACCGTCCGAGGCCGTTGGCGACTCCATCCCCGCGCGCTGCGTTCTCACCCTCCCCCTCCCCTCTTCCATGGTGGTCTGGCTCGCTTGTTCTCTCTTCTTCATCTCTCTCTTCTCTTCTCTCCCGCTCTCTCCAATCCTTTTCCTCTTCCTCCTTCTCCTCCTCCTCTTCCTTGCTTCTCTTCCCTCCAAACCCCTCATCCCTCTTCCTTACCGTCCGCCGCACCCTTCCTCGCCCGACGTACACGGCGTACCCTCGCGTCCGCCGCCGTCGCGGTATTATGGAAATTTTGAACCAATTCGAAAATCAATATCCACCGCCGCGGGGAACAGCGCCGAGACGGCCTGCGTCGCGGCGGGGACGCCGCGCCTCCCAGCCTGGCATTTTCCGCGTCTGAGAAATTGCGAGATCCTTATCGTTCCTGCTCGCGGGTACCCGCGAGTACAGGGGTACCTACTTTGTATTGGCTTTATCTCTACCCGGTGATTTTCTATCTGGTTACGGTCATCACGAGAAAATGGCGATTGTTCAGTTTGAGCCGCCAGAGCTGGACGATTGGAATTATTGTTAATGGCGTAAATAATGGTCGTTTTTTTCCCGGCACGGTGACATTTCGATTCGTTAAGAATACCTTCGGATTCGTTAAGAATACGTTCGGACCTTCGGACTTGAATGTAACGTTGCACCGATGCTGTATTTTGCATTGGTTTTATTTTATATCGTACCTTCTGGCGAGGTCACGATTGTCGGTTCAGTTACAGCTTGAGAATTTTGAGAAAGTAGAAGTGAGCAGCGAGCTTGACAATTTGAATTATCGTTAATAATGTAGATTGTGTTTTGCTTCCCGTACGACGAAATTCAGACCGGCTGAAAATCGCATTAATTTTTTTCAGTTTTGGCTGGAATATCTGTACGGATATTATCTCTGTAACACGATCTTCCGTTTGATTATAATTGTCAGACGAGAAAATGAAGATTTCTAACGAGCAATCTGCCTTGCATCTCAATTTCTTATTGGTAAAGCAAATTTTTATTATTATTGTTCGCGATGTACGTGCAGCCAACGAGATGAATTTTTATCAAGGATCTTTTTCGAGGCAGCAACGTCAGCTCACAACCGTGCGAGACTTTCTTCAGTATAATTTTCTAGCAACAATGCAACCGCTGACACGATTCGCTTGAAATAGTGAAATTCGAGTGACGGCCTGACGGCTTTCGAGAGAATCGCTATTCGCGATTTAGATAATTTGATAATTTGAAAATTCGGTTGCTTTTTTCGTCGGACTTTTGACGTCGCCGAGACGCGCTCGCTCCAAATCGCAGCATCGCTTTTCGCGAAAATGATTCCTGCAATATTGCTTCTTGACTTTTATCGTTCTTTTCTCATTCCGTGAGGGGAAGGTTGCAGTTAAACTGTGGTGCGTAATTTTCTATTCAATTAGAATTTAAATGATTGCCTCAGGTATCGAATTCCGTGCAAATTTTACTTGCTGGGGAAAAAAGGTCACTACTGTATCGTGTATAGAATAATTTTTGAAAAGCTTTGAAAGGCTCGGGCTGGCTATTAAAATCGCAAGGGCGACTTTTTCGACGAGACGACAGCGAATTCCAACGTCTCGGAGAGCTCGGAATCGCCTCGGTTCTCATGAGTCTCGACCGCGTGAAGGATAAAGAGAAGGGAGAATCAGGAGCGAGAGACAGAGCGGGGTGAAGGGAAAGAGCGCCCCTGGATGGTGGGGAGAGCTTTTTTCGTTTTACAAACTGGTTCAATTTTTTCTCAAAAAGCGGGTGAACACCACGCCGGAACCGGTTGTATCTACGCCGAGAACTGAAACGGTGAAATGAGAGGAAGCAAGAGAGAAAAGACGCCGGCGAGAGAAGAGGCGGGGGATATGGTCTTCTCATCGCGAGTTTCAGGCTCGTATCGAGCATTCCGTTTCAAATCCGATTAACCCTGTCCCGACAAAGAATATCTTCTTTTAAGGAAATTTCAATTTTTCTCGACCAAAATTAATATATATACAGTTTGTTAAAAGTTTTCCCCTTTTGTAGTTTTAATTACGTCTTTCTTCGATTGTTCTTCGCGCTCCATCATGCGAGAATTATAAATATCGATAAAACTTCACTAATTTATTTAATCATACATAAGAACAATTTTATGCACTTAATTGTGCGAATATTTAAATAAAAGCAAGAAAATAATTCAGTAAACTCTTTCTTCATATGACACCAGATATAATTCATAAATACATAATTCCCTATTTAACAGAGTCGAATAATTCGGTAGAAATATTAATAATCCTAAATATTAATAACCTACGAAAATATTAATAACAATCGATCTGCGAGTGTAAAACCGCTTTGCACAAACATTTATATACCCCCCGCGTCACCCTCTGTTACCTTCATTTTACTAATACTCATTTCGGATCGCGTAATCCTGTGGCGAGCGGCACATTAAACATTATTATTGTTTTTCGAACAACTGTTACTTTGGAATAACGTTAGAATACTGAGCAGGGAGAGCGCTTTTGCAGAACAACACTGCATTTGGGTGCAGAGAACGCGGAGGATATCGGGGACACGAGATTCCACATCGACGAGAGAGAGAATGTCGTTAGCCGTGCGGGAAAGCCGAAACATTTGCGTCTGCACGCATTTGAAGAGTATTTGCGAAGCCGCCGCCTAATGCGTGTAAACGTCGCCAGTAACTTTATGGAAATCTCTCGCTGGGAATTTTGCGCCTTAAATTACGACGGGATAAATTGCTGTCGGAATTATAATGCGCGGCTGTCTCTCTGTTGCGTCTCTGTGCCCCGCATAAAGTCGTTCCTCTGTTAAAGTCCTCGGCACGATTCGGTCGCCGGTTTCTCCGGTTGACGAATGCGTTAATGACAATGAAAATATCGCGTTTCAATAACGAAGGAAAATATCATTGGAAATAGCAGCGTGTGCGAAACCGCAATCGTCAGCTTTCGATCGCACTTCATTCCTTTTCTCCGTTAAATTTTTTCCGTGGAGAAGACTATCTGCAGGAAAGTTCGTTGCAAAGAAAAATTTGACGCAGTTAAATCCATCGAGAAACATTTCTCCGAGAATGAATTTCGAAAGTAGACAGCAAAGGATAAAATCGTGCGGGAATCGAAACGTTCGATATTTTTCATTGATCCTTCTTTTTGGCGAATTTCTTGAGTTCCCGCAAGCTCGAGGATATCGCTTGATTGTTATGATAACCACACGGCGGGGCTCTAAGGCGATTTGGAAAAGGCCTTTGTGCATGACACACTTTTCCCTTTCGCGAAACCTACTCCGGAGAAGCCAACGCGAAGTGGGTTTCCATTAGCAGTCGCGTATTATTATTTAGCAGGCGCACTCGGAGAATCCAGAAAAGTATCTTTCCAGTAACGTGCGTCATGCAGCTCGCGCGCGCGCGTGTCTTATGACGAGATTAAATCGATTTAAATAAATCGCCGGCACGAATGCGCGGGCCAATCAATCGCGTTCATTGATCGATCAACAAATTCGCCGCTAAAATTAAGATCGCCGCTCAAAGTGGGACAGCCGACAGGCTAAATTTGATTGTCGCATTGTCGGAGTTGTCAGCGCGGGCAGAAAATGAATTCTAAGCGATGAAAATGTAGTCGCACGTGCGATGCGTCATGTTGGATTAACGCGTGCGACACGCGGTAATTATCATACCGGTTATCGTCGATCGTGTAAGCAGCATTGACATTGACTGGTGGCGAGCGTTATCGGATCGCTAAATACGGACGCGTTACACACACGTCGCTCCAAAATCGGCGGTGCATTTGCACGGCTAAAATTACGCGAACTCGTGCGAATTTAGGAATCTGGGGCGGGCGCGCGAGAGGAAATCGCCGGGTCTCGGCCTTCGCCGTAGCTCCTCGAATTCTCGAAAGATCGATTATTATCCGCACCCGCGAGAGGAGCACTCCGTCACAACACTGAAACAATATCGTCGAATTTCGCGATCCTTGCAGCGGCTCGCTTCGCGCGCAATCGATCGCCCTGCATTTCGAAATCGGCAAGGTCAAATTGGTAAAATCAATTTGTCAGGCGCCTGTTTTACAGAGCTCGAATGAGGATTACTTGGTCGACTGTGGTGTACTTTTAGTATAGCGTAGCCTTTTCTATCTTGTATGCTCTTGTCTAATGTTTATCTTAACTTTATTCTAATTTCGTATAGATGCATAAAAGAAGAATCAATCTTTAATAGCGAGATCGGTACACGTACGTCCGACATCTTTACCGGATCCGTCGATCTTCTCATAAGTCGTGACGGACAGACTGAGAGCTCACGTTGGAACAAGTTTCGGCTCTACTCGAACATTTGTTATTTATAAAGGCGAAATATTTGCAGTGTATATACTGCATGTAGAATATTCTGTGATGTACACTTTCTATAAATAGGATTGAGAGAATTTTTTAATAATTTATTTGTTTCTATTTGATTACCCCTTTCTCTCGAGGATGCAGATTAGAGTGCGAAGTCGTGCAGTTTTTGTGTGATCGGCTCTTAACCTCCAAACGTTTGCAAAGTTTACAATTTTAGTTCTCGGAATGTTACGAGAGCTGCAAAATACGATTTTTATCATGTTATCAGTATCTTGGGAAATTCCTGCTTTTAATCATAATTTTCTTCGTATATTTCCTGTGCATGTTTTGCTAGCTTCATTTTTGTGATACTGTTTTCTTCCTTGAATGCGTTACGTAATTTGGGGAATTTAATATTTATCAAAACATATAATGTTTTTAATATAAAATAAAACTAAATAAATACAATTGATGAATTATTCAGTATATTCAAATTTATTGTCTCATATTTCATGACGTTTTCAAGAATTTATTCCCATATCATTATTTTATAATAATAATAAACGTTTTGTAATATTATTGAAAAAACACGTCATAAAATCGAACGCAGTTTCCAGTAACTAAGAGACGGATAGCAAAATAGATTTCAATAATCCAGACAGTCGCATCATTATTAATGATACTTTAAGATTAATGTAACTGTGATAAGACAATTGGAACGTATCGATTCTGACATATACCGATTTCTCAGTTCAAGTCTGATTCCAAGATTGATTCGTGTCCACTTGTCTACGAAACGAAAAATTCACCTCAATATTTCCCATGAAGTATTTCTCTGATAAATTTCAAATTCTATTCAATTAAAGGCTATCCATAATAAGTAAAAAATATAAAATTATGTTATTTCTAAAATGTTTTATAGAAAATATTCCATGCAATGTCTCAACGCATTTGAAAAAAAACTGACATAGATTTCAGAAATATCTCCAAGAGAGAAGAGCATGAAACACTTTTGTGGTCTTTCGTAATCGGAATTGAATGTTGTCACAACTTCTATGCATTAATAATCACAAACTTTTAGGAAACGAGTAACGTGTAAATTTACAGTTACAACTAAACGAAACACGTGGCTTTCCCAAGCCGCAGTGAGAAATCCGATAAAACGCTCGATACTGAAATACCCCGTTTTGCTTCTTACGCACAGGAGGACTTGAAACCGGCGTTCGCTTTCCCCTCTCACACTTTATCGCGTTCTCGTGTCTTTTGATCAGTCCGTACGTCACCGTAAACAAAAAACGTATCGTAACAACTCGCGCGAGACTCGACAGCGATGACTCAGAACGGAACAAATCCCGCTGTGCGAGGCGACGACGTTCTGGATTGTTCGCGCGCGCACGAGAGTTTCTCCTTATCCAGAATTCTCACTTTGAAACGCTCTCAAACGAGTTCGCGAACTGCTCCCGCAGTTTACGACGCATTGTCCGCTATCAGAGTGCCGGTCAGTTTCGCGAATAGTTCGCCGGACTCTCCCGCGAATATCTATCCGGCGAATAATCAACGCTCAGGATGCGCGCCGAGTTGATGCCGAGGGGAATTTGCTCATCGTGTGTTAACAGGAAATGCCGGCGAGCGCGCATCGAGTGGAAATGTTTCGGAGTTATCGCAAATCTGGTGATTGTGATACGTTGCGCAACGTTTGCTCAAATCTACCAACTCTGCTCTTTCGCTCAACTTTCTTGGTTTGTATAATAATATAATGTATTTAAAAAACAATTATAAACAGCGGAGAGCAATCGAAATTAATCGACTTTCACGAAAACATGAGATCATTTCGTTCATCGTGCCGAGAACCTGAGACTCGGGATGCACTCGTCATCCTCGTGCAATAGAACCAACGTCAAGTGCAAGCCCCGTTTTTACGAAACATCAAGAGCGAGCAAAAATCCGTACGGCGAGGGGTTATCGATCGTTAACGTGTTTAGACTCGATGTTGATTGATGATTACACGATAATGATGCAAACAAAAACTGCTGTTGCTCGTTCCAATGTTTCCTTTCGGCAGACATTTTCGAGTGGCGATTTATCGGGAGCGGTTAGCGACACGGCAATGCACTGCAATTTCTCGCCACGCCGCGGCGCGCGCGATTAATCGCGTGCCGTGCATTAATCGCACTTTATATACTCCGCCGACGCCGTCGTCGACGCTGCCGCCGCGACAGTCGAGCGGCCGGCGGCGCGCGTGGAACCGCGCCGATTTTTTCCCGCCGATCGACTTTTTGTTTTACGTAACACCGGCGATTTATGACGCGCGTTCACTACATTGTAGCTTTGATCCCGCATCGCGTGCGCTTTCATTTACGTTTATCGCCGTTGTTACGTACCGACGATAATACGGTCGCGCACACGGTAAAGAAACTAATGTCGCTAATTACGATAACGCGTGGTTGACACTAATAGCTACTTAGATCCGCGGCTTATCTACGAGATCGTCCGTGAATTTATGCCGCATCAGGCATGACTTCTCCGAGGTGTTGATCCAAAGTCCGTCTCTTCGAAATTTCCTCGCGCACGTCACCGCCGTGACGAATGCGTAATTATGGGGAACGCAATTGTTACACACGCACACATTGAGAGTACCTTTTGTTTCACTTAGAAAATAATTAAATGTCGTAAATGTAAAATATGTTTTTACGATTCCAAAGTTTGGCTAACAACGTTGCGATGGCTTACATTCAGCTGAAATTTTATTATACAAAGAGTGAATTTAATTTTACAAAGAGAACTTTTATTGCATTTTTTTCTTTGTGATATAATACACGATAAAATGTGTAACGAATATCGCTCCTATTCCCTATTCAAGTAATAATTTCATAAATGTGAGATATTTTCAAATTCTTTCTATCGCGCGATAAATAAATAAAATGTTTCAATTACGTGTATTCTTTCAATTACAATCACACGCAAATCATATTTATTCACATATAGTTAGCAAAATTAGTTACAATACTTTTAGTGTACATGTATATTATACTAGATACCTATAATAAAATTTATATGTGATTTCTCTCTAGTTTCCTTTGTTGAAACAAAAGTCTAATAAGAATCTTTTACTGGCACTCAGATCTCGGTACATCTCTGCGGACGTGTAGCGTCGTATTAGGGGCTGCGGGGGCAGATTGGGGGGACATGGTGGTTGGCGAAGGCCGATTCGGGGAGGGGAGGCCATCGGCCTAAGAAGGGGCTGCTAAGGGGAGGAAAAAACCGGAAGGAGGAGGGATACACGTTTCGAGCGGTGGAAAAGGAGGCAAGCAACGACGGCGGGGGCGACGTGAGAGGGTAGGTGGCGGCGAGGAGGAGGCGGCCAGAAGAGACACACGGCGGTTCCGCGGCATTTGTAGCTTCGTAGGTCGTTGCGTTTTACAAAGCTCGATCCTTAATTCTCGCGGCCGGCCGTACGTGCATACAACAGTCTCGCCGTCGTCGACGAGATTATGCGTCGCCAAGAACGCGTCCCGTGCCCTTGAAGGGCCCGTGGTCGCGAGAGCGAAGGCTCCCTCCACCCCCAGAGGTGCGAACCCTCGAAACGCGTTCGGTTGCTTTAGGGAACGACTGGTTTCTCAGTTTGCTAGTTTGTGGTAAGTTACCGCATCGAAGGGAAAAGTACCGAAAATTTAAAGAAACTGTTCTCTTTTTTCATTGTAAGGGTAATTCTTTACGTAAATATTAAAATCACGTTACTTTCCAATATAACAATAATAATATAACTCTCAAGTTCTCCAGATTTTCCAATTTCTGATTTTTAATCTTACTTCTAATTAATTCCTGAATTTCTACAACATATCCTTCCATTTTCCGGAAAAACTACTTCTCAGCAAGAAAATGATTATAACGGTACCCGATATTGCTCTCAGTCCTCGCTCTAGCAACGTACCAATTTACTTTTTTATTAATTAAACCATCTCCTCGCATTCCACACAACGTGAGTGCGCGAAAATCGGTAGTCGGCGAGTCGAGCTTCACCAACTCGCACGATCTCGCGAGATCTCTTTTTGTGAATCTAGTGGTTGCTCCGGTAGCAAACAAGAGATTTTACTTGTGCCGTTTACCTCTCGAGATGGCGGTGTTAAAGTTTGTCTAGTGGGACGCGTCGAAAGTGGAAACTGAAGCCGCGCGGACTTTCGACGTCGCCGTTTGTGCCGTTCTGTGCTGTCCATCACTGATGACAGTAGCACAGTGCCGAGAGTGCGCGAGTTCTCATCACCGAGACAACGTACGCGAGACATGAGAACGCGCGTTTCACGTTGTCGCATTGATTAATTAATGACAAAACATTCGAATTAAAAACAAAAAGGTGTGCTACGCGCATTTTACATGAAAACCGGAAGGGAAGTGAACTTCTTATAGGCGGAAGTGCTCGCGGCATGTGCTATTTGGTGCAACTGTCATCTTGGAGTAACACTGATGGATCGTACCGAGTTGCGTATCAAGTGTCACATGTAAACGTTTCCCGGCACGTTGAAACAACCCCGTGATGTGTGTTGCGTTAATCTTTAATCAGCTTTGGTGCGCATTTTTCAGTGAAACAATGGATGCAATGAAGAACTCGGCACACAAAAGAGAGAGAGAATTGTGTGATACAACACAAGAATTGTGAAATGATGATATTAATTAAATAGTAGTGCTCTGTGAAATGCAAAAACAGAGTTAATCTCAAATTGAAGAGTTCCAGATTATTTTAGTTTGAGTTACAATCGTTTTGAACTGTACAGTTTGTGTAAATTAATCGATATCGAGCTGGATTTTTAATGACTTCTACGCTTGCAATAAATCATCAATAGCTAAAGTTATCTAACTCTGATCAGTGCAATTTTAACATAAAAAATTCCAGCAAACTATTCTTTTTTAAATATCCTTAAGCGAAACAAGTTTCCGCCAAGGTCTCTTGCTTACGTTCGTTATCGGAAGAGATTACATAAATTGTTAGTTTTTCTCTAAAGTAAGTCTTTTGGAAAATGTTACGTATGCGCGTCAGAGAAACAAAATAGATAAAAATATCGCGTTCATGCGTCAGCGAATCGATTATAAAGAAAAAAAACGTGCTTTACAAATGCATTCGCACGTTTGCAATTTAGTGATTCGATATTCACTCCTCGCCGTGCGCTAAACTCGAGTCTCGCATTGCAAGCCTCACATTTGTCACCGTGAAAACGTGTCTGACGTCATCAACAGTTTCGACAGATCCGAAAGTCTAATTCATCGTGCTACTTCGTCGCAACGCACGCGTGCACGTATGCCACGATGTAGAATTGATTCCCGACGAGATGCGGGAGTCAACGCGTGCCGCGTGCGTGCGTGCCCGCACGCGGAAGAGCGCCGCCGTGCACGCCTCTTCGCGCGCGCCAGAGAGAATGGACAAAACGCCAGATGGACAGATATCCTCTCGCGGGCGGGAGGAAAAAAGAGAGAAACCAAACCTAGAGCCAAAGAGAGAGAGAGAGAGAAAGGGAGAGAAAGAGAGGGCGGTACTGCGGTGCGTATGCACCGGAGGAGTTTATCCGCGCGCGATAAAGCCACTATCATGGTTTTCGTCGGCTCGCTGTTCAGAGTAAAAAGGGCAGAGAGTGGCGAACGCGTGATGCAGCATCAGAGTGCTCCTCGGCACAATGTAACACAGCAGAGCGCAAACGTACCGTGAAACCTCGCACCTCCGTGCGCGCGCGCGCGTGCTCGCACTTTAATCCTGGGAGTATCATCCACACCACGTCATTACGACACGCGTGCAACATTGTGCGGACAAACAAGTTCTTTTTTTCTTTTTTTCCTTTTTTTTTTCCCTCATTGTCTCCGCATCGCTGACGTAAGACGCGGTAATATAGGTTTCGTCAATCACGCTCTAACGATTTTACGCGGCCTTTCCCTCCCTCTCCGTCACTCGCTCTTCCTCGCTCTCTCTCTCTCTCTCTCTCTTTCTCTGTATCTCTCTATTTTCCTCTTTTCTTCTCTTCGTTGACGACGACAAATCGCGATACATGTTCTGGCCGCTCGCGTGCCGTCTCCGGCGTTGTTTTCACGGAAATGCAGCAACGGGGGGAGAAAAACGACTATCATTTCATGGGAACGCGGTGACATTGTGGCATTTATCGACGCTGAGCCGGCGCGCGGCGTGGCGCGGCGCGGAGAATGCGAGACGCATTAAGCGCGCTTTATTACGATGCAAATGCAAATCGCGCGAGATATTTCTAACTACACTTCTTTCTGTATCTTTTTTTTTCTCTTTTTTTCCTATTAATTCCCGGGGCACTCGCGACGATACCAGAGCAGACGTCTGACTGCTAGAAGTCGATGTTAAATATTTATGAAGTAAAGCAAAATCGAGAGTGCAAGACTCCGATTTTACGGCTGTTCGAATGTGAGTCAAACGGTATTTTTATCATTTTCTTTTTCTTTTTTATTCACATTAAATTATAGCAAGATGTTCATGAGAATGTCATAACGGATAGCTCAAGTTAGCGCTCGCTATACGCAGAGCTTGGTTAGGCTCGTTTTATCACGATCCGCGAATCTAAGTCGAGCATGAGTAATATTAAAATATTGTTATTGATCCTGAGACAAACAGAAACGTCTTTCGATAGCGCTTGACCCCAGATGTTAATAGATCATTTATAATTTAATGATCTCTTTTCACTGCGTTCCAAAACGTGTTACATTTCTAACATTCCTTCGTTGAAGCGTCATGAGACAGAGAGCAAGTATTTTACGTCTTTAAATAGCAACGTAAAATCTTAGATATTGGCAAAAAGATAAATGTTAACAAGAGAACTCGATGAACCTGTCTTTACTTGATTGCCATCACACGAAAATACTGTGCAGTAATACCAAACTGGAACTTCAAGTGGAAATTAATCTCGTGACTATTAAAGATATTTACAAGCTATTATTAACGTCGCAAACAAAACTCTATAGTGCATGTCGCACTTCCTTATCTGTTCTCAGCGTAAATATGCTTGTGTACCGGTTGAATACACAGCTCTGTCTCAATCCTCGTATATCTCTTATTTATGAGAATCAAAATCATATCTAAAATCAAGAAATACAGAGATGTTCCCCTATACCCTACATCCTCCCTTTTATTCTCAGAGAGATTTTAGGGTGCAGGACATATAAGTCCCATTAGGTTCTCAGTGTAGGGCAAGTATGTCCCATTAGATATTTCTGAGCAAACTTCTTCCGGAACACGAGTGTTCCAAGCTGTATCTCCGCGATGGTAATGTCTCTCCCGCGGAATATCGCGACTCCACGATGAAAACCGCGTTTCTTCGCCGATGCATTCTGCGTTTCTTGCGAAACAAGCGGCGACCGCGGAACCGTTACGCCGAAGCGTCGTTACTCCTGTATGCAAGATCCTCGTACGTACGAGCATCATCAGAAATCGGAGAAGGGAATCGTGCGACCGGATAACTACGTCTTCTTAACGGTAGGCGCGCGCGCGCGCGTACGTACGTACACTCGTTAACCGGAAGACGAACGTACGGCGGACGCTTAACGGATCCTCGAAAAAGATTCAGCTTGGAAGAACGCATTCTTGGACGCGACTGTCAATGCAACAGTTACCTCTCCGGTGCGTTCCCGTTATCGTCGCGTTATCGGAATCGCGATGGAAGGCGTTCTTCATGAGGGAATCCCGCGTAACGTCACTGGCACGCCGAAGACAACGTTGACTAAGATAACGGTAGCGGTACAGAAGGTTAAAGGGCAGGTCTTCTGCGGCAACGGCCGATAAAAAAAGTAATTTATTTACGCATCGGTTCTAAGTCGATCTGAAGAATTCTGAAAAATCGCTAAATGCGACAGTGGAGCGATCCATCCGCTGATGGAAAGCCGCGAAATTTTCGTCGGAGGAAGCCTGTTGCGCGGCGTGTTCTCGACTTTCAGTGAAATCGAAAATTGAGGTCTTAAGTAAATGAATCCGCTGACAATGGATCCTGTCCGAGAGAAACCGGCGTGACACGCAACCGGTACCACATATGTACATCGGCGTTCTTCACGCACGTAAAGAAAGCAATAACCGTATTCCCATGCCCCGGGATATTTTTTTTTCATGATCGCGCGTGTGTATGCAGATACGTCTGTTACGCGAATTATAACAGTACTTTGTGGACGGAGATCGTTCATCGGCGATATTAATGCGCCACAAGTGAGCGTAACAAACCTGGATAATACGCGCTCGAAGAATCGCCTGATCGTGAAAAAACGTGGCCGAGTAACATACGAGACTGAGGAACTAGAGAGGGATGGCTGCTACCTCGTAAAGGTGACGTCACGAGTTGCAAGGCCACTTATTTACAAGCCGTTATTCTTTAAATAGCCACTTTAATCGATGCTAATATATGACTGCCGGTTAATATTAGTGTAAAATGTTTGTTAATACTGATCATTATTAAAAGTAAAAATTTCTTTATTATTTATTGCAAGTAGAGCGCGCTGTATTGAGCAGCTGGCTTATAAAAATGTAAATTTGGTAAAATATAAAATGGTCGAAGGAAAATGGGTAGCAATCTTTAAGACAGAATTTTCTTCTAATGCAGACACGATTCTGACATGAATTATGCATTAACAATAATTATGGAATCAAGGAAATTTCCTGGAAGGCACACGTCGATAATTGCAAGTAAATTACAATCAGTCCGATTATTATCGAGCCAGAAACTAAAGCGAAACGGAGCGACGAACTGACATCATCATGACAGAAAAACAGCAATTTGGAGAATTACAGTTCTAATTTCGAGCGTGTTGTAACTCACGAAAAGGTGCCCTATGACGAGATTACAGTATCGTCATAATAAGATTGATTGCACGATGATGAGGGAGAGAAAATGGTAGGGGGAGATGGCGCAGATGCTGGCATGGTATCCAGAAGAAGCGGAGCATTTTCTTAGCGAAAGGTACTCAAACGCGATCTGTAAATATAATAGAAAGTACCGAAGAATCTAGGATGACGAACGAGAGCCTGTTCTTGCATTGCTGTTCTTCGCATTCGCGTCAAAGCCTGAATACTTGCGATTGAAGTCGCTCTTCTTCGAAATTATGATAAAAATCTCCGACATTCGACTAATCCAGCAGGAAACACTATCGTTGGATTGTCGTGATAACACGATTTACTTGATTTCGAATATCAAAGTTTCTACAACGCGCTCTATTTCTATAACATCAAATTATAACATGTACACAATTCTGGAAATTGTAAAATAAAACGTTGAAGCGTTATCTAAAAGCTAGAATTAATTTAATACAATTAACGGGATAACCGAACTTTCATCTCGCTCGTGCTCTGATAAACACGGGATAGAATAAAAGAAGTCACTTAAATTAATATTTTGCAAATTTCCTGTGTTTACGTGTACAATTTACATGCATGGATACTGTAGCGATTGAAAGAGCTTTACACATAATGCTCTTTTTGTGATTACACCATACAGATCCTCCAGTATGTATGATATAAAAATATATATCATATATAATTATTTTTTACCATTATTTGTTTTTTAATCTCTTCGCGCACGTCACAGTTAAAATATCGATCCATAGAAAACAATAACAAAGTAATATCTCGGCGTTGCGACGCAAAGCCGGTTTCCCACGATCTGTGCGAGACGCATTTCTCGAATCTAACGAGCATTTTCGCATTATCATCATTATTCTTATTATTATCCGGAGAAAGTATACACGGGATTATGCATCGCCGGTGTTATGCGATTGACTCACACATCGAGGAGACTCCGTCTGCCTCTATGAAACGAGAGAACGTCTTATAACAGAGCTATCTGGAAACTGAGAAGTCGCATCTTAATTATGAGCGAGACGTCGCCAGGTACATATATATTATATATAGGTATGTGTATATGCACATCATCCCCCTATATAGCCGTGTAGCAATTATGCTTTTACGATAGCTATGCGCGTTTGGCCCTCTTTAAAGTCGTCCGTTTCTCCTTTACGAGCGTACATACGCATTCTCGTTTTACCGGCGCCGAGTAAAACGCCACGGCCGGCTGTAATCGACGAATTATCGCGACCAGCTCGTTCCTCAATAATGCACCGTCTCTCTGCCGGTCGTTTCCAGCTCGAATTAACATCCTAGCGATTCTCCGCCGAATGCGTTGATCGACGTCGCCGCTCTTTCCCCAGGCAGAATGGAATTGCTGGCGGGACGTGGATGCGGAGCGACTACAAAACATTTTTCGCATAATTAATTTTCGTAGTCCGTCTCCATCGATTTTCCCGTCCTTCTCCGGAGGGACACGCATGTTTTGAATAAAAAATTGCGCGAGTCACGAAGTAAATGCCAGATGATCCCTCCTCGAAATACAGCGACTTCCTTTGAAACGAATTCTACATTGATTTCTTCTGACGGCTTTTATTTCAGTTTGCTCTTACGTGACTCGCAGGGATGGAAGTAAAAGGTCGTGTTCTTTGTGCTGAATATATATTTTTCGTACTTGGAGTATTTGATTATCTCAAAGAGAGGTGCACACGTTGAATCGTGGAATTACGTTTCTCCGCGTAATTAAGTTTTAATGCCTTCTTTGTGGATTTATACATCTTCGTTAAGTGAACGCTTTCTTTCTCTCTTTCTCTTTTGTGTTTTTCTTCTTTCGTTCTTCTTCTTCTTCGGTTTTTTTAAATTTAATCTTCTTCAGAACAGAATACGCACGCTTTGCATTACAAACTTCCAAAGCAAGGTGCATGTCGTACGATGCACAAAACTGCTGCAAGTGACTTCCAGTAAACGCGCTGCTAACGAAGTGATCGTGATCAAAATTGATCTCGCAGCAGTTACACGAGCCACCGAATTGCGGGATGAAGCGTGCCGACTGATCATAATCGGATCTTCGTTATCGGTTACGCCGGTTGTGCTGTAAATGTTTCAAGCGACGAAATTACACGAGATGATGACGACAGGCGATTGTCGGCAGCTCGTCCGATATCCGCGCGCATCGGGCTAATATTTCATGTTAATCGGAACAGCGAGAAATGGACTTAAGTGCCGTTCATGTGAGGCTTAATTGGATCGCGGCTTTATTGCACGGCAGCTGCGTTTCACGAAGACCATCCGCATCGAGTATCTGTGGCGATGAAAAAAGTTCCCGTATAAGCTTCTTTTACATGCCGCTAAACATTCTTCTCCCGAGTAACAATCGACAATAGACGAGAGACAGGTCTTCAAGGCTCACTTCGTTACAAAAGAGACCCGATGAAACATCTGATTCAGATGGAAATCGCGACGGAATGTAGACGTTAAAAGATTGCTTGTACCACACTTTTCCGTATTCTTAATATCGATCGCTCTTGCGCCGCACGCAACTGCATGCTACTACTGGGGTTTCGATTGTTGATGGTGATGAAATCTTGCATGGGCTTCTTTTTGTCGAGCGATTTCTGCGTTTGTGGAGCTCACTCGGACATTCAACAGCACGTCATTGAGATAGAGGGAAAGTTTCGCCGGGAGTTTTGGCGTATCACGAGCTTCCACACCAGGAGCCCGAAGCTGCGGGATTGTTTGCTTACAGTTGGCTCGCAAGTTTGCACTGTCGGTACTTCAACGACCACCCTGTTGCAGCGAGCTGATTGATTCTCGCGTGATCCATACGCGAAACGAAATTGATAGTCTTCGGACGTTCATTCTGTTCCCTCTCCTACTCTCCCCCCACCTCGCATTATCAGCAGGTTCATCGAACGTGACCGGTTCCTTTTCGCCCTTGGGAAGCCTTTTTTTCGCCTCGCGAGCGAAGCGGATGTTTGTATCGCGCAATCGGAGCAAAAGTATCGTCTCTTTTCGAGGCACCTCGAGGAATCGGCCTCCGTGAAAGTTCGCGGGGTCGGCCGGGGAAAAAGCGGCTATCGAAAATTCTCGTAGAAAACACGGCAGTGAAAGCTCCGTGGCGTATTATCCGGCAAGGTTTCTCGCCGCCGGGCAGTTTCTCCGTTCGTATTATTACGGCAAACGCGAATCCTCCCGCAAAAAGTCCCGCAGAGTAGAACACGATGTGCGCGTGTAGAGCGCGATCGACAAGCTGCAGCGCGGATAGAAATCGATTTGCCCGATAATTGCTGACGAGTGATCGTTATCTGGTGCAATCGATAAGCGCGTAGACAATTGACAAGGTAGACGAGATCCATCCGCTGTTGCGAAGCTCGCCCCTGATAAAACGCCTGATAAAACGGAATCTCTTATGCCTCTTCGCCCAAAATCCGAAAGTCGTCCGCTTAATCCGCGAAGAGACTCGTGGAAGCACAAACGAGCCGTGGCTCGATCCGAATTTGCGCGATAAAACAGACGCGACTTCTGCTGGAAACGCTAACGGGAGATTATTTTATACGGTGATAAAAATTTTTGTAAATGCGGTAGTCCCCTTCGATACGTAATCGAGAGCGCAGAGTAATCTGTGTCACGTATGTGATCGGGAAATGATTGAATACAAAGTGATAACAATGATTGATAAAAATGGAAGCGAATGAAATTTTAAACGAAAATGATTTATCTTTGTTCTTATTAATAGCGTGATATATTGTACAGTTTTGCTGAATTTATACATTTCGATGCTGCGGACAGTGTGGATACTCATAAATAAAAGCTAGTGTTCAATATACATGTGCATTTTCCTGCGTCCACCTACATCATCGAGGATTGATCCTGCCGAAATCGCAGTGGTTTCAGTCAGCCGGTTTTAATGCTAGCGGAACTAATGCGAATCAAGTGTCCCTCGCGAGTATCGACGTTTCTATCATCCCGCGGCTCGAAACGAACGAATCTATTCGGGATTGCAATCGTGCTCGGCCGATCTATTATACCGCTAACTGTCATCGTCCTCCAAACGCCACGAGTTTTACTCGTCGTATCGCGCGTCAATCTTGCTCGCGTGTTAATCGACATTCTGGCACGGTACGCGTTAATAAAACGTCCGCTCTTGCTATTTTTGCTTCAGGAAAGTGAGTCGGTGGTGAGAAGAAGCTGGAGAACCTGCGTCTCCCCGGAAGCTCGCGCCGTTTTATGCACCGGTGCTACGGCGGGAGGACGAACGGAAGAAGCCGGCACTCGGTGCGTTTCTGAACCAGGACGAGCACGAAGACTTGCTTAGTAAGTAAAAAAACACGAAAGATAATTCCTCAAGATTTCCAAGTGTACGAAATCGTATATTTGCACGAAAGATCGGCTAAAGTGAAGTAAAAGTTTCATGCCGATAAGCGTGATAAAGAGTGACAAATTTATTTGAGCGTATTGTTTTGTACACGCATCTATACACATGTGAAAGTCAAAAGTTACGAGCTTGCAAAATTTGAACCAGGCGATTTTAATCTCAGAGACCACAGAAATTAATGAAATTGGCAGAAACGTTAATTTTCTGAAATTATCATTTTATAACATTATGTCTAAATAAACATTGTTTCCCTTGCAACAAAAGCTCCTCAAATTTCCTGTTACAATGGTAGGTACCTCAGGTACAAGCCACCTTGATCTCGACGTCTCACCCGGCTCAGTAACACCAGTTACCTTGATGAATGTTGCAGACGTTGGCGGGGCAAGGGAGAAGGAGGAGAGGGCGGGCGACGAGAGTGCGGTGAACCGGAAGCGAACGCGACGGTGGCCGGCTCTGTCGAGAAGTTCGCGGCGGTGCCAGGCCCGCGCATGCTTCAGCAACGAGGTGGTTCAGCATCAGCAACGACACCCGCGTCCGCTACGACGACGAGCTCCGCAACGTCATCGTCATCGTCATCGTCATCATCATCATCCGCCAACATGTTCCCGCAACAGTACTGCCTGAGATGGAAGTACCATCACAGCAACCTGCAGACCATGTTCTCACAGCTGCTCGAACGACAGGCCTACTGCGACGTCACGCTCGCCTGCGAAGGCAAGACGTTGCGAGCGCACAAGGTAAATGAAACAGAGCGTCGCGACGCCTCGATTGTCGCCGTTTCCCGTAACGCGCCGAATCGCACCCGAAAACTTGCGACACTCCCGTCCTCGGGAACACTTGAGAGAGATATCGCCATTGAGCGTTCCTCATTTGAGAAACGAGGGTTGATAACGATGAAATTTTGATGCTGCGCGGAAAGTAACTTTTATTCTTATTATTTTCCAGTCTTTGTTGATAACGATAGAATCGCAGATCTAGAAGATATCATCTTTTATATGAAAAAAATTAGCTCATGTGATTGTGTTAAATGATTTCATCAGGTGATGAGCTCACGTTGAAAGGTGACTTCATTTTGGTCACATGCTTAATTGCGTTACAAGGAACAGATGGATTGGTAGGTCTGAATAATATGCTGTACGCATCGCAATCGGAAGCCCGCGGAACTGCGTTTCTATATGAAAGTCGACGATGTATAAGAAGTTCCACTGCGAAATAGAGAAATTAGTCGCGAGTGATTCAGGATACGCGGAAACTCGATTTCCGGAATTTCGCTGTAACGTGAAATTGGATTTATGACTAAAACTCGATAAGTGGAATTTCACAATTCGATTTACGGGAAATATATAATAAAATTGCCATTTTCCTCGATATTTCATCTCGAATCCAGCTCGGAACGAGCTCAGTCTCTCGCTGCATCGCGAGAGTTATCTTGTCAATTTTCAATTAAAATAATCGAGTCGATATAAGCTGCGGAGCAACCGCGGTGCTCGCGTACGCGCATGGCGGAACGGAACTTTGTCGTCGTCGTCATCATCGTCGTCGCTAATCAGGATTTCGTCTTGTGACTTCGTCGCTCGTCAAAACTCGGTTATCGTGACGAAATGTCTAACTCGGTTTTCGGTAACAGGAGAGACTAATTGCGACCATACCGCTAGCACCGTCTCGAAGTCCCGTCTCTACTCGGAATTCCATTTCGAGCGCACGGCGGAAATGACGTTTCCTCGTCTACAAGAGCAAGTACAGGACGGCGCGCGCAAGTCACCCGGCGGTTTTCCCCGGGAGGGAAGCACCACTTCCCGAAATTGCTAGGGAACTGTTTTCAAAATGCCACCCGGTTAAATATATCGCGGTATACTCCGCATATTAGGCTACACTGCAAAAGATCCGCTGCAATTTCGGAAAGTGGCATTCTCCCGGGCTCGATAGCGTACTCCCGCTGGGCTTTTCCGCTAACAAATTACGCTACGTAGCCGGTTCTCGAAAGTCTTTGATGTGTATGGTAAGTATCCGCTGACTTTCCACGATTCCTTTCATTCGCGTTCATTCTTTGATTATCGTGGAGAAGGATTTTACAAACACGTCGTGATTGAAGTCCTGATCTTGTGCCAGAGGTGATTGCTAAATTATAATGTATTTATTGGTAGAGTAGTAATGTAAATAAGCCACCAAATAATAAACTACGTTTCACCCTGTCCTTCACCCTGATTGAGGGAGAAATAGGGCACAAAATCAAGTCTCCAAATTAATTACTACGTTAGGTTGCGCACGTCCACCTTAACGTTGCCCAGATTCTACAACACGGAACTGTAGACACGTGCGACTGCAAATCCTATAATTTGTTACATATACAGGGTGAGACACCTAAAACAGGCCACCTGAATATCTCGGCTGTTATTGGTGATAGAAAAAAATGTGTCAGACCAAATTTGCATGGTTTCGAGGGACACATAATTTGTTCTAAATAGTTTTTTATTAGGTGGACGCGTAGAGGTCATATGAAGGTCAACTTCGTTTTTTTAAATGGTATGATATGTTTTTTTACGTACCATCTAGTAGAGCGTTTGAAGATGCGCAACGATCTACGGGTCAAAATCATTCAAGATCACTGAAGGCCAACTGCAAGGGAAAATAATTTACTTTACATTGCCTAGAGTTCTCTGCTATTAAAAATACTGTAAACTCAGAAATGAAAAAGTTCTAGCCCTTAGAAATTTTTTCTTTTTCCGCGAAGTTCTGAGTTGTTGTTATCATTATTTTTTATATTGCTTTGAGTTTTCTGCTATTGAAAATACCGTAAATTCAGAAATGAAAAAGTTCTAGCCGTTAGAAATTTTTTCTTTTCCGAGAAGTTCTGAGTTGTTGATATCCATATTTTTTATATTGCCTAGAGTTCTCTGCTATTGAAAATACCGTAAACGCAAAAATGAAAAAGTTCTAGCACTTAGAAATTTTAGCCTTCAGTGACTTGAATGATTTTGACCCGTAGATCAATGTGCGCATCTTCAAACGCTCTACTAGAGGGTACGTAAAAAAACATATACCATTAAAAAAAACGAAGTTGACCTTCATATGACCTCTACGCGTCCACCTAATAAAAAATTATTTAGAACAAATTATGTGTCCCTCGAAACCATGCAAGGTTGGCACATTTTTTTCTATCACCAATAACAGCCGAGATATTCAGGTGGCCTGTTTTAGGTGCCTCACCCTGTATATCTGAACACATTGTGTACGGAAGACGAAAACATGTCCGTGTTTCTGTAGCCAAATGTTGTACACGGCTGACGAACACGTTCGCCTTAGCGCTAAGGCATAATCTAACGTTTGTGCAAGCTTCATCACGATACATAAAAGATAAGCCGAGCGTGAAACAGTATTTTTATTAAAACTACTGAAATATCCAAAACTTGAAAAAGTAACACAATGTGTTAAATAACTTCTTCGAATAACTATTGGATTTTTCCCATACTTGATTAACTCATGCTATATTTCACAATACAGATCAGTTACACTCTACCCAACTATATCCATTTACTTTCATTTGTTTTATTTATACAATAGTTCATACACTTGATTTGTCTTGTTTGATGCATGAATTAGACATGCACTCTATTCGAAGCTATCAGCTGTCCAATCGTGCATTCGTGAAATTTTGATGATTGCATCTACTATCGTTGACTTTTCTCTCTCCCTATCTTCGTGTTTTTTGTGGTCAAACAAGACCGCGCAACACCTCGTCTGTCATTTCGTCGTCGCTAATCATAGACATGTAATCAGTTCGCTCCCATCAGTTCGCTGGTGGACTCATCGAAGTTGGATGGCGCGTGTATGCGTGTGTATGCACAGCGAACGCGGAAACCCGAGATATATACCTGAGGTAGTAAGGGTGGCATAACCACCACCACCACCACTACCCATCACCGTCATCACCATCACCCCCGCCGACCCGATGGAGACGACCCGACTCCTGATAATTGGATTCTATTCCCAGCCAAAAAACCCGGACGATCTGTAGCAGACGACGAATGCAATCCCGTCCGGTTTCCACGGACCCGGACTCTTGCTCCTTTTTTCGCGTACACGTGTCTCTCGTCCGTTCCTCCCTACCTTTTCACCCTCCCAGTCGGTGCCACTCCTACCTTCTTTCCTCCCTCTCTTCCCAGGCCCCTTTGCGTTTTTCTGCGTGCCCCCTGGTTCTTTTCCCATAGCGCGCCGTGCAGAATTTCCTCGATTCGTCTTATTGTACATCGCGACGAGAGAGAAAGAGACAGGATACGTCGGCGATAGGAACAACAAGGAACGAGAAGAAAAAGGAGGTAAAGGAGCAGCAAGAAGAGGGGGAGGAGGAAGAAGAAAAGGACGACGAATGGAAAGAAGTGGTGGAAGCCAAAGAGAGGAGACGGATGTACGGACGAGCCTCGCCGCTTGTTCTCTCTCTTTCTCTGCCCCTGTAGGAACATAAAACTTAACAAACGATCAATTTTCTGTTCTTTGTTTCTTACCGGGGTGGAACTACGGCATTTCGCCACTCTCTTTCTTCCCCATTCCCCCTCGTTCGCCGACCTCCCTCTTCCTCCTCTTTATTACCCCCTTCCCCCTGCCGCTCCCGCGCGCGCTTCCACCCTCTTGTTTCCCCTCGTCGGTTCCCTCGCCCGCCATCCCTTTCTCCTCCTCTTCCTTCGCCTCCTCCTATTCTGTTTCGCTCCTCGCGTCTCCCTCTTCTTCTCTCACCCGCGGCCTGTGCGTCGAAACGAGCCGCGCAGAGGAGAGGCACTCTATCAAAGTAGAGTACGTTCGGCTTGGTTTATTTTTTACTTTGGGAGGGGTCCAAATTGTAAAATCAATACTTCCTCCTAAATTTAGAATGCCGCCGCCGCCACCGGCACAACGCGCGCGGGCTTTTTCCTTTCTTTCCCCCTTTGGCGGGGTGGCTCACCTAACTCGCGGCGCTCGTGTGTGTCTCGTGTCTCCATCCCCTTTTCCCGCCAACGGCAAAAGCCGGCCGGCTCGACTCTTGCCACGCTTTCGGCGCTTCGGCCACTGGCACGGCTGATGTAGCGAATAGCGAAGTTGCAACTCAAAGTATCGATATTTAGAGTCCAGTTGTGTAAGGCATCTACGCGACAGCGTTTTCCTTCGCAGCTAGATACATTTTCCAGTATCCTAAGTCTATTCAAGTTTTTCGAATACGAGCACCTGTATTTCTAATAGACTTGATACCAGTAGACGAAAAGTAGAAGAGCCTCTTTATTTCCTTTTGGAACGTGCGAGAACCGTAAAACAATGCTAATCAGTGTTATTTTGAAAATTGCAATCACAAATCCGCAACTGCAATTACGTAACGCGTAGCAACCTATTTGCATAAAAGATATTTTACTTGAATAAATACATAAAATTCAAGAATCTTGTAACAAAAAAATAACGCCAGCTTTCTTGCTCTTTTTATTAAACTGCTCTTTCAAAATTCTTTTCCAAAAAAAAGCCGAATCTTGCATAAATTTATTTAGAAAAATAACGCTCGGAACGTACTAAAAGTTGAAGCGTCAAACTGGGAACATCCTAAAGTAACTGATCGCAAAGTGCGGAGCGACGACGAGACGAAAACGAAAGGGACTCGGAACGACAGAAGTTCAACAGCACGGTAACTGTCGAAGGGAAAGGAAAGAGGGAGGCTTTGTGGACAGCTGTTTCCTCGTCTAGCACCACCTGCACTCAGCTTGGCTGGTGCGTGCGAGGCAAAGGAAAAGGAAAGAGATAGCTTGATAGGAAAAGCTCGACCTGCGATGATGCGGCTTTTTCGAGGTCTTTCCCCTTTATCTCTGTGACATTATGAAGTAGTTGAGCCGATAACCTCGTTTAACTTTAGTGATTACACTATTCTTCAGTATCTCTGCTTCGACGATGGTATGAAAAAGAAAATATTGTGCTCAAACTATTCAACTAAAAATTCAAAAGACTCTCCGTTACATCGATAGCCAGTTGCTATCGATTAATGATGCAGCATTTACGTTCTTCATCGAATCGATAATAGCTAGGAAAAACAGTTTTGAAAAAAAATTCGACTACTCTCTTCACCAGTTGGAGTAGTCCGACATCGCTCATTTTACATACTTGAATATACATTGGTACCATTATGCAATTGTATAATACTTATCATATTATTGGATTGTCATCTGCAATGATTGTCGATCTTATGTGACTCTTCATCATCCCGATTTTGCTAGACGCAGTTGATGTTCTATTCAGTCATGTCTTGCCAGAGTCATAATGAAGAAAAAGATTCGCTGCACCTATTACCGATATGTGACCAGCTCTTACTTCTTAGCGAGTGGAAGCGTTAACGAATAAACCCACATAGTTACAGAGCCCGCTCGAGAAAAAAAGTTCGCTACCAGAGGAGAACGAGTACACACTATGTGGAACGATAACCATAGCTCACAGACACTTGCCTTATTTCGAGAGGCAAGTAAAAAGGTCCGCCGTGAAACTTTCGCAATATCGAACGGCTCGGAACTTTCGAAAGAAGAGAAGATTCGTCCGTCCGTCGATTCCTTCCGCTACGTTACAAAACCCGCGCGGCAAAAAGCTCCATGTATCTCTCGAAACAAGAGAAATATACTTTATACTGCGATGGTTATCGCGCTGCACTGTCTGTATTCCCATCGGACCGAGCTCTCGGGAAATTTCTATCCCGCACGATTGCCTGGCAAGAGAGAAAAAGAAGAGCTCGGAACAAGAGAGAGAGAGAGAGAGAGAGAGGGAGGGAGAGAGATGGAAAGAAATGGAACTTTTGAGATGCCTTAAACGACGCTCTGAATGTGAAAAAGAAGAACCGCGCGCGAGCTGGGAACAAGAAAATCCTATATTCGTTGGCGATGACTCTCTCGCGTGTCTTATCTTGATTCACCAGCACTGATACCGCTCACTGCAAGTATTCGCACTGATGTTCGCGAAGCACGACAGGAGCGAGATACATCCAGGGAGAATAATTAATTTTGCTTTTCCCGATTCGGGGATTTGGAATCTCTGCTCAGCACGGAAGGATAAATGAACTTCTTGGCATTGAGCCGTTGCAATTCGGAGACCCATCCCGCGCTTGTTTAGCACATGTCTGATTGACAGAAATGTTCAGAAGAGATGCGGCGATCTATCTTTGTATATTGTGCTTCTTGTGCTAATGTCTAATATCTTTGCGAATTAAAATAAGTCGATTAAAGTAAGAAGAGATTGTAACGACTGTCCGTGATTTAAGAAACAAACAAACTTGATACACTTAGCGGAAATTTAAGCTGTTATCAATGACACGAACCTCTCTGCAAACCGAATTGTAATTGATTTGCAAACACATTGAGCTCGCAAGAGCTTATTTAATAATTTTCTCTTAATATTTGATTGGTATTTATATTTGTTAAAGATTTGTTTAATGTTCGTCAGACGTAGTATTAAATAGTATTCAAGTAATTTCTTCCACGAATTCAAATGTAGATCAATTTTAGCTGTTATTACATGTCTAATATTAAATCGAATATCGTTTAATGCAATTGCTAACGCACAACTGGGAAAAATCGCATTCCATAAAAACAGCTTGCATAAAAGTTATTGAATAACAAATGATACTTGCGTAAGCTCTTCTAAGCAGTCTCAGTTCTGCTAATCACAAAGCGGCACGTATTTTTTATTAATCACAATTGCAAAATACGATGTCATTGAAAGAGAGCATCATCCGAGCGCGCTTTTTTCTAGGTCGAGAATCTCGAGAGTGTAAAAATACCAGTTATCATATCGGATTCGTGCAACACATCGTTTTTCCGATGACTATGTCTCGTTAATCGTCAATCCCCACCCACGTGTTGTAACGCATAATAACGCTTTCTGGGATTCTTTTTTAGTGCGGCTAAAAGCAGGACTGATTTGAATTACGAGATCCGCCAAAGAGAACGAGAGAGAGGGGACGCGAATTGTCTGTCGGATCCTAACGGACATGTCTATAAACGTGCATCACGGTTAATTAATCGAATCAACGCCTGTAACGGCCGATTATCGGATGCGCGGTCAGCAATGAGCATCCGTCTGAAAACTGCATTTGCGAATTTTTTCTTTAAACAACTATTTCCAAACGCCGCTTTCATAGACTCGCATAGCTCGCGCTTAAATTGTTTTTCTATTGGAAGCGGCCGCTTAACTAGACATGTTTTCTCAGCTCTTTTTCCATTACCAAGCAGCTATAAATGGAACTGGTTATTTCTGCATGTAATGAGGAGATTTCCTTTTTGCGAAAGTGCAGGCACAGAGGAGAGATAAATTAAGAATTCATCGCCACTTAAATAGATCGAATGTAAATAGTTATTCTCCACGTCTCAAAGCGTCATCAAACAAAAAAAAAGAAGAAAGAAAAAGTATCAAAAGAGTTTGTAATGATTTTTCGTGTAAATACGCAGTGTTTAATTTCCAAATAACGCAAAAATATATGATATGTAATTTCCCAGCGTAAACTTTTATTTGCTCGCTGCTAACCGCGGGTTTATTACAATTTAATTGCTCTCTTTTTGATACACAATTGAAGCGCGAAACAAACGTTCGCGGAAAAAGCGCTAATTTATTATGATAGCATTGTGGGAACATTTTTCAACCCGATCATCGTGACAGACATGGTTATTAATTCCGGCTTATAAATATTACGCCGCGATATCAAAGAGCACGCTTGTATCCTCACTTATGTCGAAATATTCTAGACTGAATTGATAATAATCCGCGAAAAATCAACAACTCATAATTTAGCGCCAAATGCATATTCGCACGTAAAGTTACATAAAGTCTGTATTAACATCATTATTACTCTCGTATAGCACAACATACCATATGTATCATACATCGCCATCGGAAAAATTGTACATTTAGAAAATAGCAGGCATTGTTGATGTACCCAACAACATGTAATATAATTAATTATGAAGTATTTTCTATTATAAAGTACATTTGTATCTCATTTCTTAAGCTATCATGTTGCCATTTCTCCACAAAAATTTTGAGACTGTCACAATAACAACCGTTACAATATAACTCAATTTTTCTTATTGTGCAAACTGATCAACTTAGTGGAAAACATTTCGACATGAATCAGTCTGCTTGTGCAGCGTAACGTGTACAAAATTACATCGTATCCCCTAAAAATTCCTTTATGCTACGCAAAGATGGATACAGAAGATATCTTCAATATATTATACAATAATACACAACAGCGTGTATGTTTCTTTTTCGGGAGGAGAATGAAAATGCGTTAACATTTCCAAAGTGAACCCATGACGTCGCTTTTTCTTTTTTTTTACTCGTTTGCCAGAAATCTATTGACGTCACGCAGCAGATACTATATATCTAAAATGATGAAATTATGCGACGTAGGGCGGAGGTTCGAGCTCTCGATGACAAGCGATATTTTCGGGCATCCGGCGGGTGTTATAGGGCCCGGCGCGTTGCCTTTTAACTGGAATGTGTGTTAATGTTGCTCGGTACGCTATCGATCAAGCCACGCGGCGTGAAAAGAGAGCGAGAAAAAACGACAGTAGGATTCCACGCGTTCTCGACCGTAACGATATCCACGTCTCGTTCTCAAGATGCACAACGGGTATTACCCTGTGCGTTGCGGGTAATTATGTGCCGCCGTGCTGCAGAGGGGCTGCCAGGTGCTAAGGTCGTTAAACCCGGACATCCTGCGTTCTAAAAACGCGACAGACCTCTCTCTAATTGCACAAGTAATGATACGATTTGACGTGCTCTCTCGCAGCACGGTCTCGAATTTGAAGCCGGCTGCTTGGGAATCGACCTGCGAAATACTGGATCTAGGTACATCGCCGAGTTCATGTGCCGAGTTCACAGAGCGGAGTTCCTCGAGAGTCTCTTAAACGGGATCTCGAAGAAACGTTTGCGTGCGCGACGAGACAGTTTTTTGTAACTTTTCGTGAAACCAGGTCTTGGATTTTGAAGTTAAGTGGTTGCGTCAAGCATCTCCGTTATTGGCCAAGCTTGCGAAGAATTTCCAACATTGTATTATAATTCTGAGTTAACACTTCATTATTTTGAAAGAAACAAGACGTGGTGTTTGCACAAATCACGAATTGCAGAATTTATATCCGAGAGATATCCTACACAGGATGACTCAAAATCCATCTTTTCAAGCCTCAATACATATGGTTGCGTCACACAATGTCTACGACGACAAAGTTGCGTATTGGCAGCCGAAAGTCTCAAGAATTGGATTGAGAACTGCCTCCTATTGTGAGGCAAGCGCCAATTCAGACGTCTCAAGGAGATCTGAAGATGCGAAACGAGCATTTCGAGGAAAGGATGAAATCCTGCAGCGTTACCTGCTCGAATTTCCATCCAAAGCCGAAACGGGCGACGCCGTGAAGCTCCCGCACGCGCGCTAATAGGATTTTACGAGCGACGCGTGGCGAAGGAGCGGCCGTTTCGCGAAATTAACACCCGTCCGAGCCGAGCGAGTGAACTCGTAAAAAAGTATAATCGATATTTTCGTACGAGTACTTTTTCCACCGAGCGCCACCCCCTACATACACCCCCTACGTATACATTCGTCTTCACTCGCTCGCTCGCTCACTCGCTGACTCACTCCCTCGCTCATTCATCGCATTCATTTTCCATCCCCGTCCCGCTTGCCTCCCTTCCATTACTGCTATCTTGCTCTACCCGGCGATGAAGTATATCTCTCTTCCCCCGCGCCTGCCCGTCCATCCCTTTTTTCTTTGAGAGAGAGCCCTGCCATCCTACACTGAATCACACCGTCCCCCTGCCAACACGTACGTTCCAACATTCACCCATCTACATCCACCTACACACATGCACATACCCCTTAGTCGGCTGTCCGCCGACAATGACACGGCAGATTAATTTGTTTCACCCATACCTCACGCACGTACGCTAATATTCATTGGGGCGCTTCATATTTTTTATTAGATTCCGCTGTCCCGCGGCTCATTTGCGTGCACGTTCCACTTGCACCACCCCCGCTCGCGTTCAACATTCACTTCAACATTTCGCGGCACGTCATGTGGTTCGTCATTCCGTGATGCCAACACGACACGGTTCGCCAGAGATACTTTGAAGATCCGCGATCTTCAAGGGGAATCCCGCAGAAAGGAGTACGTGAGATTCGGCGCGAGGGTTGAGAAGCATCCCTCTGCGCGAGGAAGCAAGGAGGAAACAGCTTGCAGACGAGAACGGCAGACACAATGGTATTTACTGCGGCACGCATACTTGGAGGTTGGTTCGCTCTTCAGGCGCAACCCCCGTTAGATTCGGGGTGGTGCGGGCTGGGCGGCAGCGCGTTTTCTTGCTCGTTAAATTCGCCGGGCGTGACGCGCGGCAAAACAGCAAGATCCCGTGCATTATTAGAAAACTCGCGCGTGACTTACGATAAGAAACCGTCTTGCGCCATCGCAGGTATGCAAAACAGATTAGATCGTATCGGCGACGCGGGACTACTGACAGCTTGATGCAAGCAAGCACGTGCACCTCTTGATCGAAGACAGGTCTGAAGCAATAACGTGAGAGTCTTTTCAACCCGAGAGCAAGATTCAATGAAGATGAAGCATGAAGCATGAGTAACGTTCACATTCTATACTCGTGATGGGTGGCATATTAAAATCTGAATATTTTACAACCAGGCAATGCGCAATCGGTCCTTACTTGAACGTGGAGCATCGTAGTAGATTTGAGTCCTTCAACATTTATTTTATTCGTATGTACAGTGTCTGGAATTGACAAAATGTTAATATGTTAATTCAAATACTGATCGTAAAAATCGCTCGTTTCATTTAAAATATCCCTTCGGCGTCAATATGGCGTTGGACACGATCGACTAATGCACAGTCTTCTGGAAGTCTGTTTTTGACTCGAAAATGCTTGAAAAATGGTTGCTTAAATAAATGAGACTTCATCCTATCGAGTTTCTTTCATTCTGGAATTCTCAGTTTGAAAATAGAAAATAACAACAGGTAGATCGTTTACCTGGTTTATCTTCCTTTGACATTCCAAAGTTGAAAGGGACTCGTTATGACATTCCAGTTATTCAAGATCTATAAAGCGAGGCCGAGAGTAGATCTCCAGAAGCCTATCCATGCATAGGCCCATTTTTCAAGCTTCTTCGAGTCAAAAACAGACTTCCAGAAGACTGTGCATTAGTGGATCGTGTCCAACGCTATATTGACGCCGAAGGCATATTTTTAATGAAACGAGCGATTTTTACGATCAGTATTTGAATTAACATATTAACATTTTGTCAATGCCATATATTACAGATGCTAAAAGGACAAACTTTGAAAACGAACGATTTTTACACGCACGATCAATGTTTGAATCGATATAGTATCAACTCCATTATTTTTCAGATATTTATATCTTATGTCTACGTTTTTATCACAAACTTATGCTATCATTAAATGCCAGAATTGTTGCACAGAAGAAAATAGAGGATATATCTATCATTAGTTTTGGGACACCCTATACGTATACGCACGCATATCATGCATATACATACAAAGTGCCTTATTCACGCACGCATGCACGCACGCACACCGACAGTTCACGTTATTTCTTTTCTTCTCGCAGTTTCCAGTTTCTTTTCGTTTTTGTCTACCCGATCCCTCGCTTCTCTTTTCTTTATTATTTAGTCGCTTTTGAAAATAACAAGAGTCCAAAAATTCGAAAGGATACTAGTCGTTTTCATCGCATCTCTTCCACGTTCGTAACTCACTGTTCCGGAATTTTTGGAATGTTTCTCGACCGCATTGACAGACGTTTTGCACGGATTCGAACGTAAAAGTCGGGAGGGGGGGGGGGGGGCGGAACGAAGGGTGAGTCGCCGGTGTTCGGGACCACCCAGCCCAGGGGTGCGCGAAAACTCGTTTCCGTGTTCCGGAACTCCCAGGATAAAAATACATCGCGCTGTAAACGTCATTATGTAATTCCGGGAAATCGAAGTTCGGAATTTCGTTTAACGGCGTTCCACGGCGCACGCCACAGCGCGATTCCGCGAAAGTTTCGCCAAAATTCCTTAAAACGAGTTACCGCGCGTATCGATCTGCAATTTCATGCATGCGGAAGTACAGTCGGCCGCCGACGATCATGTGTCGCTTCCGCCGTTCCCATTCGCCTCCCTCCCCCGTGTTCTTTGAGATTGTGCCGGAATCTGGATTCTCAGGCTGAAATTACAGACGCACGCCTCCTTATTTGATCGAAATAACACTTGTTTAATGTTTATTTCGCAATTTCTAAAATTGCGCGTTGTTTATGAAGAAATTTTGATAAAGTTATCTTCGATGAATGACAAGTCGCGGTCTCTCTTGTATGAATCCCAAAGTAATGAAAAAATAAAAAAATAGATTTCTTTAATAGATAATATGCGCTTCCATGACGACAAGACATGTATCATTTACATTATTTATCTCGTGCCTGTATTGATCAGTCGGCGTTATTGCTTTTTCTTCGCGACATACACAAAATGTGTTGAAAGATACGTACAAATTGCTTCGCTAACGTTTTCAATATTTATTGTATGTCAACAGTGCAGTCACTATACGCGCTCTTTTTATCAGCGCAAAATATAATGTGTCTCGTTGCGCCATACCGACTTTTTTCTAAGCAATATCCGCAGGCTTTCGTTTCTTATCTAGACACGATTCGCGTACAATAGTCAAACGATCCTGTCGCCGGTTTTCGTTAATTTTAGTTTCGCCTTTCTTCGCAGAGCGCAAGTACGATGAACTTTCCGCGAGAAAGATACCGCACGGCCTATGAAATGGAAATCACGCCTATACATTATTTATAGAATTATGTAAGGCCAGGTTTTTCTGTCCCGGCCGATTTACGAGTGGACGGACAACGCAAGATCTTTCTCTCTGCGTCTTTATCTGAATTTTCTCGCGTCATCGCAAACCTCGTCCTCGTTAAATATACCGGTCGCTTCTCGAATCTTTCGGGTCGGCTCTGAATCACCTCGATTTGAGTCATCGATGATGATTACTACTGCACTTCCTGTAATACGGCACAGTTTGCGTAATCTGATGTAATTGACGCAAGAGTCACAGAGAGAATCGTGCGGAACGGGAATATTAAACTCTGAAGCAGCTACGTTTTACAACACTCTCTGCGGAATAGCTGTAATAACGCGTTATCAAGTAGATACCATTCCCATAGAAACTTAAACTGTATAATACGTGGACGAGATATGTAAGAATTAGCGCTTTTATCCGTTTTTAATACTAAGCCGATTTTCCTGATGAACACCTGATGGCGCGCCATCTTGGAAACCTCTCGAGTTCCAACGTTAACTATCTTCATAACTAAGCGCCAAGGCGTGAAATTCCATTAAAGTGAAATCCACTTGAAAAAAAAAGAAGATTGAACTTAAAATTTTTTATTATCTGTCCGCGTTCGGGAGTTAATCCACGGAAAGCGGCTCGTTTCGATTCGCTTAATAATCCAAAAATTTAATGCGACTTCCGTCCGCGACGTTGTTTCCGCAGAGGACAGCTCAGATGCGACTCGCCCGAGCAATTTCCTCTCCGAAGACGGCAGGAATGCCCCCGTGTAGGAGCGACACTTTCATCGCGGCTCGACAATCGCGCGTGAAGCGATTTCTGCAAAGCCCCGCGATGACGAGCCCTGCAAAGGCTCGACGCCTTAAAAAAGCGGGTTCGTTAAGTTTCTTGTCTCGGTCCCACTTGCGCGTCAGACACAAAAAGGGTTTCCCTTCCGCCCTCTTCTCCTGTCTCCGCTCCTCGCCGTCTCCTTCCTCCCTTTTTTCTCTGCCACCCTCGTCCTCTCCTTCTCTTTTTCTCTGTCTGCCTGCCTGCCTTCCTTCCTTCCACATTCTGTCGTTCGTTCGTTCGTCCGCCAGAAATGGGAAACGCCTAAACTATCGATCGAATTACATAACTGTAGGCGGGGGCCAGTAATCTCGTTTTTATAACGACCTTCGCCGCCGCGAGTGAAATGTCTCCGCGATTGTTCTGGACATTACGATGTGCGACTCTTCTGGGCGGTCCAAACTGCGGATCTTAACAGCCATCGCTGATGGCGAGAAACCGGTGAATATCGGTAATTACGTGACGCGAGTTTTGATTTGCGCGAAAATATCATTCGAAAAATAATTTGGTAGGGATTCGGTATTTTATTATACAGGGTGAGGCACCTAAAACAGGCCACCTGAATATCTCGGCTGTTATTCCGAGAAGTTCTGAGTTGATATCATTATTTTTTATATTGCTTAGAGTTCTCTGCTATTGAAAATACCGTAAATTCAGAAATGAAAAAGTTCTAGCCCTTAGAAATTTTTTCTTTTCCGAGAAGTTCTGAGTTGTTCATATCATTATTTCTTATATTGCCTAGAGTTCTCTGCTATTGAAAATACCGTAAATTCAGAAATGAAAAAGTTCTAGCCGTTAGAAAGTTTTTCTTTTCCGAGAAGTTCTGAGTTGATGATATCATTATTTTTTATATTGCCAAGAGTTCTCTGCTATTAAAAATACCGTAACTTCAGAAATGAAAAAGTTCTAGCCGTTAGAAATTTTTTCTTTTCCGAGAAGTTCTGAGTTGTTGATATCCATATTTTTTATATTGCCTAGAGTTCTCTGCTATTGAAAATACCGTAAACGCAAAAATGAAAAAGTTCTAGCACTTAGAAATTTTAGCCTTCAGTGACTTGAATGATTTTGACCCGTAGATCAATGTGCGCATCTTCAAACGCTCTACTAGATGGTACGTAAAAAAACATATACCATTTAAAAAAACGAAGTTGATCTTCATATGACCTCTACGCGTCCACCTAATAAAAAACTATTTAGAACAAATTATGTGTCCCTCGAAACCATGCAAATTTAGTCTGACACATTTTTTTCTATCACCAATAACAGCCGAGATATTCAGGTGGCCTGTTTTAGGTGCCTCACCCTGTATAATAATATTAGAAGTATGCAAAAATTTCAATTTTTTTTAACGCTCTGGTATATTATATTATTCTTTAAACTATAAATAGATTCTCACTTTTTTTACGTTTTTGTAGAGTTGACATCGATACTTGTGAAATATGTCATATTTCATATGTCAGATTTGACGTTAAATACAACTTAGAAAAATGAAAAAACAGTGAACGCGGTGAGCAATGCGGAAAGCTATGTATACTTTTCGTACTCAGCAAACCATTTTGGACTTGGACTGGAAAGTTTATCCGGACGCGGCGTATTCACCCAACTTGGCGCCTTCGGATTACCACTTACTCCAATCGATGCAGTACTTTGTAACTGAATAGTGCTTTCGATGTGGCCGAGATACAAAAAACTTTTCTCACAAAGGGATTCAAAATTTGCACGAAAGGCGGCAGAAAATCATGAAAAATTTGGGCAAACATTTTAATGACTAAATTGCATTGCATATATTATGCATCTAAACAGCAAAAACGTGCAAAAACAGTCGGACTAAAACTTTTACATACATCTAACTCTGTTATCTGTATCGGCTTTGAAAACGTTGATTTCGTATGAAAATCGCTGCAACTGTGGAAATCGCGAAGATCGAAATCCCGAAGTATCAAACGTCAACGCGATTTTTCGGAAATGTTCCCATTCACCTCGTACAATTTGACGTTCGCGTCGCGAGCAGTATTCGTCATTACGTCCCTACCCCCGCCACCCTGTCACGAAACGCTTTTATATCGATTCATATAAATAACTGAAATAATGTCCGGCCGAATAAATATTTATTGCGCGCCATTACGAATGTAAATTTCCGTCGGTATTCCGCGTTTCGCTGCCGTTTCGTCGTAAAGCGCCTTGGGATCGATCGCGCGCCTGTCATGCTTTCGCGTTCGCTGTAAAAAGAAAAAGCGCCGTTGGACGAGGGGTGGAGTGGAGCGGACGAAGGGGTGGCGGACGAGGGAGATCGACAAATTTGACGAAGCACCCCTCTTCCGCAGGCGGAGGGTCGTTCTCTCCGTCGGTTTCTTCCATTTATATTTTTTTTTACTCCTGACGAAAGACGAGGCGCCGTTATGCACGATAAAAAGTTTAATGTCAGAAGACGTCGTGGACGGTGGGCGGGGGGAGGGAGGGAGGGTGCACGGGGGAGAGGGGGAGGGTTAGGTGGGTGCAAGGGTGGCCGGTAGGAAGCCGGTGATGGAGAAAGAGGAGAGGGAGAGGGGTGAAAGTGCCCGAGGATCGTAATGACTCGATATGAAACCCGGGCAGTGCAATTTCTTTCTTCTTCTGCCCCTGCTTCCCTCCCCCGCTCGTCTCGACGTCTTCCTCTTTTTTCATCGCAGTATTTCCCCATAAAAGCGCCCCGGCATAATAAAAAGCGTTATATAGCTGGCACTGAAAAGTAACGCGTCTATGCGTCTCTCTCTCTTTCTCTCTCTGTCTCTCTTCTTCCCTCATTCCCTCCCCGTCTCTCTTCGCCTACCAACCACGTCCGCGAGACGGTCTTTACGGCCTTATTTGCGGAGACGTAAAAATCGCGAAAATCAATACGGAACTTCTAACATTAAATATTCAGGCTATTGACTGGGCGGGGCCGAGTCAGACACTCGTTCGTTCGTTCGCGGCCCCTTTGCCCGCGAAAGAAAACGAGGAATTAGTAGGAAACTATTAAGGGAGGCTCGACGGATTAACAGGGAATACACGCGACCAAGTCGCAGGAAATAATGTCAGGCAAGAGACTAAGGCATGACGAGGAGAAAAAGGCAGCCTAGGTCAATCATTAGTCGGGCCGCCAGAACGGGAGAGAGGGGCGGGGACGTTATTTATAGAAAACGGATCAAACGGAGTCACTAATCCACTTTCATAACGAGATCGTTGTTAAACTGAGAAGACGTTATGAGAACCGAGCGAGATGAGACGACGATGAAATGAACATGAAGAATACTTCTCTTAGGCCGAAACTGAATTATATCAGCGACGAAATTTATAGTGAGAATCTGCTCGTTATTGCGATGATTACACCCGTATAAATGACGCAAGTGAGAATCGACTTAAAGATTCCTTTAATCATTTCATTTTGCCTCCCTCTAACGACGATGATGTGCCGTTAATGAATGCCGAAAGAAAATCGCCCAACTGTCCGGAAATTCCCACGACATTCGCCCGCGCGCATCATGGTCTCGTACTAATTTAGCTGTTCCCATTCCACGTTACACGACGACGATGTGCACATCGTCGACATCGGCCAATTAGCATACAAAAGAGGCGCAATTAATCGAAGCCTGTCGCTCGACTGCAATTCACTACTAAATAATACGTCCGTGGGGAATCGATCGAAACCGAAGAAGCCGCCTGCAAGATACTTCTCGCAGAATCGAGAGTATCTGAAATAACAAGATACTTAATTTTTATCTATACACCAATACACAAACAACAAATAATTTTTAATACTCTCGTAAAATATTCGTAAACCTCTCGAGAATGATGCGACACGAGAATCACGGAGATGCGCGTTTATAAAATCGATCACGGATGGATCACTTCGAAATCAAGACATTATAAATCCATCGATCAAGAAGATATATTACCTTGTATAAATTTTCATCGGAAGAAATCGTACTCATGGAAGGGTTACGAACGACGCGATATGGCGTGTTACGAGGGAGAATTCTTAAACGGCGACGAGGAACCCTCATTGACTTTCATGTCAGATATTTACGTCGTCGAGAGCCGGCGGACGGGGGTTGCTCCCGCAGAAATCTTCTGAATGTGCAGACTGGAATCCATATTTTAGTGAGTGCCCGATCCATAAAGTGATCCATACATCCATACGTTATGAATTTCGCTCATTACGTGTCAATTGTGCGACTTCCAGGCAACTCCAGTTCCTCGATAATTAATAATGATCGAACGTCGTCGTCGTCGGTGTCGGTGTCGACACGTCCTTACTTTTCCTTCCTGCCGATGGATTGGTTCGCGTTACGCAACGTCGGACTAAATAACGCTGAAGAAAAATAGCGTCACCGCTGTTTTCCCGACGCTAATTGCAAATTCAACCAAGTTTTTCGCCCGTGATTCCGATCTGACATTAAAGCTCGAGCGTTTGCACGATGATTTTTGCACAATAAATCAAGGTCCTACGAGGTGACATTCAGCGACTGGATAGTGCAATGCACTGCAATTAACTCTGGACTATCGAATTTTGGTAGTGTTGCGTTTCGATGAAATCAGATTTTTTTCACTTTAGTAGATAAATGATAAGATGATTTATTTTACAAATCGGTAAGTAATTGCGTTTCTCATCAATCGTCTGCACAATGAGTGAGATAAGAAAAACTACTCGTGCGAGGTGATACGTGGAAGGCGATAGGAGGATGGGAGGAAGAGAAGGGTCGACGTCCCCAACATTTTCCTTAACACCTCATAAAAGATCTGCATCAGAACTGGAAATTATTACAACTTCGTTAATTAACATATGTTAATCGTTACCAGCGTGGCTGATATGTAACGTCACGTGCAGCTGTCCGTAATACATGTAAAATTTCCAAGTCGCAGTGTTATTTACGCGACGGTCTACTCCTTTCGCGTTCTTGCAGATAAAATCGCCGCATAAATAATTAACAGTCGCACCAACTCATGTGTTCGCAGGTTGTACTGTCGGCGTGTAGCACATACTTCGACACGATCCTATCGCAGTACGAGGAGAAGGATCCCATCGTCATCATGCGTGACGTCAAATTCTCGGACATCAAAGTGCTTGTCGAGTTCATGTACAAGGGAGAGATCAACATTGATCACGTGAGTACGACCATTATATATAAATGACTTTCTTGCGCATCTGGCATTATCGTTTCGCGATCCTGCGAGCAATCCGCTCGGAAAATTCGCTCTGAAGGAAAATTCCAAATGGCACTTCCGCTCCAGAGATCTCCATGGCTTTCGCGAAAACAGGAAAAGGAAATATCCGCAATCGTGTATTAAACTAGACACAACAGACGAAACAAGCAGTAAATATTTCACAAGAGACACAAAAATACACTCTTTTTCTCTTTCTTTTTCTGTCTCCGAAATTACTAGGTTTTCTTTAAGCAGATGAGGAAGAAGCAAGCGCATGTTGCACCTGCAAATCGCGAATTAAATATTGCCCGACAGAACAACGGTCTCTCGCCTGGCTGTATCTTATGTTAGATGTATTTTCACTCGGCGCTCATTAATGTTGCTATTTACGACGGACGTTTTATTACACCGTCGTGAAATAAAGTTAAGCAGTAAAACCCTGGGACAATAATTCCCCGCCTTCTTCAGCACTTTTCCAATAACAACAATTTCGCGTAGATAAGCCGCCACGCCGTGTGACAGCCACAGTTAACGAGAGAACTTTACGGTGCCTATTATCTTGCAAAAAAAACTAACATTTCTCACTCACACCACCGATAACTGCAAGTTCGAATATGCCGAGACGTGTTATGACAAGACTGTCGTACATATGTATAAACACTACGTGTCAGAAGTATCGATCTGTAAAGCAAGTTCTTATAGTCTGGAGAGTTAACATAAAATAGACATAATAATATTCAAGTCAGAAAACCGATAAAGATATACGCGATTGTGCCAGATACTCTGACGAATTTGAAATCAATCTTTCACACGCGCGAAAATTTTGCATATCGAATAATGTGGAGATATTTATACGATATTTTGAATATTTTTTAAATTAATTTAAAGAAGATCCCGCGTTAATAGAGAAATTTTATTTGCGACTGTTAAAATATTTTATATTGAAAGTTATGAGAGAATTATCATTCGACGAGAGATACCAAATTTACATCGGAGAGTAAATTGAGAGTTTATTAAAAATCTATTGAAACTTGTTCCGCATAGAAAATGGCAAGTTTGTAATTCACAATGAGATTGTTTAATACATGTTCCGCTAATTATTTTCTCGTAATCCTTGAGACTTTTTGGTTCTGGGTTAAAGATAGTTTGCACGCTCGGTGCATATAATAAAACTACGGATAATCCTCGAAAACCCGTTTATATTTGTACTGTTATACTGCTTCTTGCATCTGGGTTTATTAATTAAAACGAGATAGCTGCGGCATTGTGTTTGCGATGTTGCTAAGTTTTTAAATACTTCGAATGTTGAGATTGTTCAAAGTACAATATATATAAAAGAGATATGTTTCTGCGAGAGTTTTGTTGAAACAGCACACATTTCATCCATTTTTAGATTTCGAATCTTCTCTTAAATATCTTTTTCTCTGAAACAATTTAACCATTCGAGTTAAAATCATTTACATTATATGTACAATTTATTACGGGTCTTCTTCACAATTTCCACATCTTCATATCATTATTTGCTTTCGTCGTACTTTGGTGTCTTTCAAAAAGCTAATTGCTTGAGCGATCCTTCTTCGCGAACGAAATGGTATCTTCTTCCGTGGAGAAGGAATTCCTCCTGATTTAGTCGTGATGAGGTAGTTTCAGTGCGCGCGAGCTTTCTCCGGTATGTATTTTGCCTTGCACGCGGGGGCCCAATGGGACTCGCGAAAAATCACCGAGTGAAAATACGAGGCCCGATTCCGCATTCGAGATCAGCAGCGACAGTGGCGACAACGATTTAGTTTCGGCGGCGATCGGAACAGTACACTATAGCGGACGAGAACGAGAGAAATGGAGGGGATTTATGCGGCTTTAGACCGAACCTCCGTCACGTGGAGCACGTTGTTCTTTTTTCCCCGCAATCCCTTTTTTTGCGCGCGTTCCCGTGCAAGCAAGAAACGAAAGCGGCGATATTTCTGAAATACATTATTCCGCGGCGGCGGCAGCGACGCTGGCCTACATAGGCATTTTTCCAATTCCGGTCGTGGCCGATAGAAAGCCGCGCCGCGGCCGTTTGTAGAAAGTTCCCATATTATTTAGCATTCGGTCGCACCGTGGCGAGCGTGCGCCATTGCCGCATTGCCGGTGAAAATTAGCAAATAATTGAACCCCGTTGTTGCGGCTCGATACGTGTCTGCGCGCGCTCGCGGTCTTTTTCGTCCGATTTGTCGCGCGAGTTTCTCTTAGAATAGAATTGCGTGCTCCCGCACGCAATGGTAGGGACGTTATTTTCCAGCGAAAAAAATCCGAAGGAAACGATATTGAAAATTTATTTTCACAAGGCGCGTCGCGTGTAATCAAGCATTTCGAGAGGTTTTCAAGGGTACTGTCACGGCACGGTGTAATTACAGAGAGTTGAAGCTTTTTTTCCTCCAAATGAGAAACTCGCTCGCACTGACACCGCTTCATTTTAACTTCACTGCCCCTCCGTGACGAAGAAGCATTTATTCTCTTATTTCCTACCGCCATGCTTTTTACTAATGTCATTAATATTAACGACATCCGTAATTATCGCTTTAATGTTTCATTATTACGCTTGCTAGAACTTATACTTCATTATCTGTAGTTAAATCATCTGTAATGACTTAAAGTTTTAACTTCCGCTTAAGTCTGACATCTCGTAATAATATGTCTTGGTTTCTACGTATTATATATACTTTGATTTTTAAGTAAGCAATCATTTCTCCGTTTTTCCGCGAAGCAGCCTACAGCGGATTTAACAAGTTGTGTGTATACAGCTGCGCACCTCACATTTACCTGCACATCTACCTAGATTGCTTTTGCGGGGTATGAACCTGTACCTTTAATTCTCCCTTTTAACTCACATGAGGCAAAATGAGAAATGTAAAAATTATAATAATCCTTACATAAAAATACAACTGCACTTATAATTATTACATACGTTATATTACGTAACTACAATAATTGCAGCAACGATTGTAATATCGATTGCCTCCGAGAGACAGAAAGAGAGAGAGAGAGAGAGAGACAATGACGTTAATTGCAGAAATAGCGTTAGAGACGTTCCAGAAGCGATTACATTCATCCGTTTCGCTTTGCAGACTAGGCTGTCGTCGTTACTGAAAACTGCCGAGGATCTACACATCAAGGGGCTCGCCGAAGTGAGCTGGCGCAGCGACTCCACGCAGAACGACCTGAACAACACCGGTCACAGTCCTGGTGCGGCGACCCCTGGTGTCGAGACTGTCTTGAGAGAAGGCGACGCCGACGAAACGCCACCTCCAAAACAGAGACGCAGGGGTCGTCCACCCTTGGACGACCCACCCTCGGCACACGACGTCTTCACGCCCAAGATCACCTGCATCACCGGAAATGTACGGAAGGCAATTCGAACCTCCTATCAGTATCAGACCGGGCCGCATGGCCCGCACGCGTAAGGCTCGGTACGACCATCTGATCTGCATTGTTTGCAAAACGTGTTTGGAGAATTGTTAATTAATATCACAATCGTAAAAACGTTCTATCAATTTGCAGCCGTGCGAATGTTATTCCATCATTATCTTTCCGGTTTCTTCTTATATATTTTCCTTAGACGAGTGACTAATAAAGTTTCTAGTTTAGATAAAAAGGCCTGATATATTCAGTCAGAAGATTGTACGAGAGAAGGTAATAATTTGCGTTTTTTATGTCGCTTATATGGCCGCTCGTAATAACGCGTTTCAATCTTATTTGCAACATCGTTCCGTCAAGTAGTGAAAATCTAAAGTCCAACATTCTGCGAGCTTCCAAACCTTGAGACATTTGTGTAATACTCGAGTATCGAGCGTTAATAAATCACGCAAGCGCTCAAAGAAGATAGATTGACGAGATAGACCCTGATCTGCGTGGGACACAATATAATTTCGTTTGCAAAGATACCGAGCCTCACGCGTAGTATTTAAGATGAACATTTTACGGGCTGATCCTTGTCGTAAATGTAGAAATTCAAAAATTTTGTTAGACTCGCGGCGGCGGGTATTACACAGGGATACCCACGCACGACTCTAATGTGTCACGTCGAACCTTTTCCCAGGAGGAAATGATGAGCGAGGGTGGCGACCATGAGAGTTGGGACGACGAGATGATGATGAACGAGAATAACGAAACTCCACTGCCGGTGGTAAGCTCTCTCTCCCCCATTTATCATTAGATTTCTTCTTTCCCCCCTTTATTTGCACGTAATTAAATCATGCGACCATTAAGGCCTCGTTCTACTTTCTCCTCTCTCTTGTCGGCGGATTAGACTATTCCCCACATCTCGGATATTCTATTCTATTCAACAGCTTTGACGATGTCCTTTGTGATTTTTTTTAGCTGTCCTACATGTCCAAGGATGACAATACGTCCGACCAAGAAAAGAAAGGTAAGCACGATCTCTGTATCTAATCTCCCTTTCGTCCCTTCTTCATCTAAAAATCGCTTGGAAACTTAGGCTAATTTAAAATTAGCCTGAAAGTGTGTGCTCAAAAAGATGGAAACATTTTTCTTCCAGTCACTTTTGGAACTTACGTGCATAAATATGTAAAAGACAATAACTGTATCGAGTAAGGAAATTTATTCTCTACGGATATCAGTTATCAGTATTTTGGTCTAGAAAACAAGTTCTCCTATTGAATATCGGATATATTCCGAGAGCTAAAAACAGAAAAAAGGGAAAAATGTCTCGACCTTTGTGAAGCGTGAAAGAGGAAGAATGAGTGAATATAAGAGTGAGCAAGCGGCTGTATAAGTACGTGAAGTACATATCTATACTTCTATATAATATATCTATATAATCTATAGATTACGAAAAAAATACTGTTGAATCAACAACATCAGTAGTTAAAATTTATTGTATTAATTTAATAATATTAAAACGAATAAAAGTTTTGAGGTTGACCAATTAATGATATTAGATAAATATGCCATGATTTTGTTTTATGAATTTAAATCTTTTTTTCAGTAGCACGATGTTTGTAAAACGTTTTATTATGTCAATTATACATATCTATCTCTCAAAGAAATAAGTACTCACTGTTATTAAATATGAAGTAATTAATTAATTAATTTGTTATTATGTAATGGAATAAATACAATATATTAAATTATATCAATCGGTAATCTTTTCGGCAAAAATTTAAACTTGGCAATTATATATAGTTCTTCATAAGATGGTATTATATTACAATAGAGTCTTTGGTTTCTAGTTGGACCAAACTGCCAATTTATTGCTTATGAATCACAACCGCGACGTTTCGATCGCGTTTCCGGTCCTTATCAAGTGATAATTAACAAATACGTCATAAATAAATCGTTTCCGTCGATCTATGAGTCTAGCAAACAACTGTTTCCAAGACAAACTGTTTCTATATGTTGTTCAAAATAGTTTCATAAACACCGATACCCGATTTCGGCGGTAACCGTTCGATGTTAACCGAATATTTGCCGTTGCAGCGCCTAGCACCCCGTCAAATTCCAACGCCACGAATCCGTCGATCCCCGAGCAGTTCCGGGATGTGGTGAAGATGAACGATTACTTGACGACGGGACGCCGACAGGAGTTCTGGGAGGAGCCGTTCACGCGACGCGTTATGGACGCCATCAAGAGCAAAGAACTGGAGATGAAGACTGCTGCTGAGATACTCGGCGTCTCCTACGGCACCCTCTACGGCAGATATCGCGACAGTTATGGTTGCCTTAAACACCCGTACAGGTAATGGACACACGCAGCGAATGGATAATCGCGCTCGTCGAAGTTTCCCACGCCTCGCGTTCAAAGATTAAATAGTCGAGTAAATCGGAGCGAAATCGAGTCGAGACATTAAAACGTCACCAGAAAAAAAGGGATCATGGTGGTAACGCAAATGCGATCTGTACTTTCAGAGTAAGGGATTTTTGGTCCGAGCCGGGCCCGGCCGAGGTGTTGGCAAAGCTGCGGAGGAAGGAGATTACCCTGTTCCGTGCTGCCGAGTTCCTCAACGTGACCGTCCATACCCTCGCGACGTATTTATCAACGCTGCAGGGCCCAGATAGAATCTCGCTTGCCGGCGACCTTAGCGTGGTCTCTGGCAGTGGCGGTGGCGGTAGCAGCTGTGGCGGCGGCATCGACGGTAGCAACACGACGACGGAACCAGCGGCAACAGAAAACAGCGAATCCGTGAATGATATCCTGCAGAAGATCAACGCGAACGCGGCGACCGCGGCGACGCTGACCACAACGACGACATCGATCAAGCGCGAGGGTGGCGGTTACATCGAGGTGCCGACCGCGGTGCCGAAAGCAGCCACGTCCGTGCTGGAGAACAATCCAGACATTACGATCGTCAAGACGGAAAACATGTTGCGCAAGCGCGACTACACGAGGGTGCCCAACACGGAAAACAACAATGCGAAGCTGATGAGTGGCGGTGCCGTTAGCGAGGTCAGCCAACAGCAGCAGCAGCAACAGCAACAGCAGAAACTCGCCGACCCGTTGTCGTTGAACAACGACAACAGCAAACCCTAACTATTCAGACCCTATCTGACACCTACGGCAAACCATCATCACCATCACCATCATCACTACCATCACCATCATCCCCGTGCAGCGGCGAGCAGCAATGCTAGCTACAGATCCGACCTGCAGTGCCCGCGCAGTTTCTATTCCAACGTTTTTACTCGCTTTCTCACGAATTTTCATTTGAAATAGACAGGAAGAGGGAACCATCTCTAACACGCTGCACACGCTCGAAAATCCAAAACGGTAGCTTTAGACAATCCCTCGCGCGTAATCTCGCTTGCGATTGGTGGTCACGCGGGCCGCGGCCGCTTTGGAATTGAAAGGCGAGTTTCGGATTCAACGAGGGGGAAGCGCTACCGCAAAGAACACGTACCACAAATCGCCACCAAGAAAAAGACAAGCGTACGACGCTTCGTCGTGCCTTTGAGCCGATCCCGCGATTCCTGCGGCCGTGGCCAGCGCACACTCTCTCGCGTGAGAAGGTGCTTAACGTCGCGCAATTTGCTCCCTCGAGGAGTCGTCCGGGCTGTCGCGAGATTTCTCCCGTTTCATTTCGTGAATTATTTTACCTTCAATTGACATACGTCGGTGGCGCGCGTGCGCACGACCTTGGCCTTCGCGAGGAAAAAGAAAAAAGAAAAAGAAGCAAAAGGGAAAAGCGTATAGTAAAAAGTTCAATCGAAGTTCCTTTTCAAATAACGATGTTAGAGTGTATTATCGCAACAAAGAATGCCTAGACTATTTTCTGCCGCATGTGTCTGTATGGTATAGCACGTAAAGAGCGACAATATATTCACCACAAGTAGAAACCATCACACACACACACGCCACTCGCAAACACACGTATACACAGAGAGAGAGAGAGGGGGGGTGACAGCGGAGTGACGGTCCTTCAACGTAGATATGGTCCCTCGTGCGATCGTCGTTTTGCAAGCGCGTTTCGGTCAGTGCTTGGTATACTAACACGTGAATTATAAGGTAAATCATAAAGCCGGTGGCTATTGGACGTGAGCGTTTATTCGCGTGTGTTGCGACACGATAAAAGGACACGCGAGAACTTGGAGACCCCACCTGAAAGAGGCGACTGTAGATAGTATTCTCACAGCCACGACATTTGTATTTAGGAAAGTATTCAGAGAGCGAGAGAGAATCGTCACTTCGTCAGGCTGCACGTGCCCGATAGTAAATCGTTTACGATTTAAACGTATTTTCGCGATGGAAGCCTTAATGCTAGAATGCCGGTCTCTCTGATTACATTATCAGCCGACGAAATTTATTTATGTGTCGATTAAGTATCGATGAGAATAAGTTATCGCATCTTTTTTGCCGGAAAAGTAGCGAAGCTTGGGTTTTAATAAATGACCAAGGTGTCATCCCATCGTGGAGATCCACAGCCGATTTTTGTGCATCTCATCATGCGAAAATTCAGAGAATAGAGGTGACTACGGTTTTTCCTTTTTTTCTTTTTGTTTTCTTATGAATATTCGCGCGTGGAACGTTAACGGGATTGTCCGCCTGCGTGTGTAACAGTAACAATCCTACTGTTATACTGTTTCTTTTTGTATATCAATATGTAACGCTGTTGCGTAGCAATTATTTTAGGAACAATGTTTTTCATTATCATATCCGTATAAAGTTTCTTATTTACGAAATGTTTTCCTGTTTTATGAGGACACGTTTTTTAGTGTCTTTTATTTGATTGATTATCGTCGATCGATATCAAAGATGATTCGCCTGAGACATATACGAAGCATATAAACGTCCATTGTAAATATTGGTACAATAACGAGATACAAAAAATTAATATTATTTGGCACGGAGGTGTCGACGCGTTATTTTAAGGAAGGACAAGAAGAAGAAAAAGGGTAGGATGCCCGTTTTATTATGTCGTGCAATCGCATCTTGAGCCCTATTGTAAAAAGTAAATAGGGAACGATATCGACGCGGGGACTAGCATTATCGCATAAGCGGACAATACTACGGTAATACTACTACGCGTACGGTATCGTTCCCTCTTCCCTATTTATATAACTCGCGAGTCTCCTTAGTTTAATTTTCTCATAAGCTTTCACAAGCGCGGTATTTACGTTAAGTTTATAGATAAACAAAATGAGAAAACCCCTCCCCCTATTCCCCTCAGAACCTACCGCGCGCGCTATATATACATATACAAATATATGTATATATGTATATATACATATACAATAAAATATATGTATATATGTTTATATACATATATAATAATCGTACTCTATGAGACATTGACTGGAAATGAGTATTCCTGTTCGCTGAAGGTAAAGTTAAGTAAGGACTAAATAGTATAGTAGAGGTATCTCCGATGATATTTTTCGATGATATAAGACTTAGTTGCACTGGAGAGGAGGTTTATTATCGCGGAGGGTACTTGTAAAGTAATCCAAACGGGCAGAGAGTAGTTTGTACACGAGGCGTACGTGCCGGAAGGCACCGGGCGTTTCCTTTTCGCTGTCGGAAATTTCGTTAATGAGAAACGGACGCAAGGAAGACCGATTATATCGTGAAGGTGTAAATACGGAGCGTAGTGTGATGTACAGTAGAATGAAAAGTCGAGGTGCGCATTCTCTGTACGCAAATGCGAAAATGTATGTATATCTCTCTCTTTCTAAACTCGAAACTGAAGCCCTGAGAAGTCGACTGACTATTTGAGATATTAAATGTGAAATAAAAAAGAGGCACAAGCGATAAGCGTATTGGCGATAATGAAATTCTCAATTAAGTGCGAGGCGTATCAGTACAAGAGGCATATGCGTGTATACATAAAATATACACGCGCGCGCACGCACGATTTGTACGTGCGATGGATTCTTCGAAAAGAAAGTATTTCCGGCAGATGTGTGTTGAAGATTTACCCGACAAATAAAGTGCTCCCTTTAGTCTACTTGGATATTTGAGCTAGAGATATATTGTTTTGAATGTTGATTGTTGTAAAGGCGAAAGACCTTCGATTACTTTACGAGTGCTCCGGACCGATTATTTTTATCCGTATGCAAATTTATATAATTTTATATACACTAATGTCGCACGTTTACGATCATTTTACTCGTATCTCTTAAACGACAAGAAGGAAAAAAGAAAAAAAGATAGATCTGTTCATCACCATGTTTAATTTAATACTTTTGTCAGACTCATCATCTCTTCATTGAAACTTTGTATTAAGTAAAGGATAGTAACTTCTTTCTTTTTTCTCCTTTACTTTTCTCTTCCTTTTTTTTAAATAAAATAAGACTAAGACATACCAAATGAGAAATGTAAGGACAAGTTTCGTTAGGTTTAGTATCTATCGCATATCAAGAGAGAAAGCAAAAATACATGCGCTGATACACACACTGTATTTGCCTATGGCGTCCAGGTATGTTTATCTAGGACGCACGAGAGACCACTTTACTCTAGCGAGAGTATACGACTAGAAGTATTAAATATTTAATATTAATAAAAACCTAATGATCAGCGTATATATATATAATACAAAATATGTACCCGAATGAATGGTCATGTTTTTCATGAGCCGCATTCAGTAATGGAAGAAAGGAGATCAAACTGCGAATTTTGTTGGCAATATTTTATGTGATTATTTTTTATTCTCTTTTACACTATATTACACATATATGTATGCATGTATGTAAATTTAAAAAAAATATATATATAGTATCATTTTATACATATATGTATTAATTATATAGTTAAGAACCTGTTAAGTTTATTCTATGAAATCACGAGACCATCGCGGGATTTACATGCACCGCAGCAATAATTTTTATCCGAGGTATATATGTATAAAGTTCTTTTTTAAAGGGTTTTTAAAGAGTGCTCGTTATCATTAAAGTACAAAATGTATCGACTCGAATTCGAGACTGGAGCATGCCAAATTGCACGATGTTATTAAGAGAAGCGCGTGTCGTGTCAGATTCATGTGCTCAAAAACTGTTGACCATTCATTCGGAGAAGGTTCTTGTATGATAACTGCGCGTCGATACGATGATCGATTTTCGATCAATTTTTTTGTGAGGGGCGAAACAGAGAGAAAGAGAGAGGGAGCGAGCGAATGAATGAATCTGTGGGTGCATGAATTCATGATCATATTGTGCGAGAAGACAGGATAAGACTAATTAGCCTATCGGCGAACGATGCGCGCCGCGCGTGCCTTCGTAACGAGAACGCGCGGCCGTCGTACCATGAGACTAAAAAAAATCGATATCATAATTATGTGTCGTTTGATATAAAAACGAGTAACGAGTAATAAGATGTATCATCGTTTTATACACAACCTAATTAATATCTCTACGTACACTATGTACATTCCTAGTATAATAACAACACACGCTCTTCTCACTGTCATACACGTTGCATTACCCGCGCATGAAGGGGGAAAGAAGAAGAACGCATGGACCTATTATATACATATAAATATAAATATATATATAAAATATAAATATATTTATAATAATTATATTATATAGCTATTCCAAAACGGACCACCGCGACATCGATGTTTATGGATGATCATTAAATTAATGCAAGGGAAATTCATCAACGACACCTACGCGCGCATTCATGATCGACGTCATCGTCATTATTATCATCATTATCATTATCATTATCATCATCACATCATCGGTGATAACGACATCACGTCAGCGTATTTCGCGTTGGATAACACGCCCGGTCACGGAGTGTCTCATGTATAACACGCACGAACAGTCAAACCTGTCGACCTGCCTGCAGTGTAAAAAAATGTTTCTAACACACACGTACACACTTGAGCGCAATAGAGGAAAAAATGTATGCGTGAGAGAGAGAGAGAGAGAGAGAGAAAAGAAAGAGAGAGAGAATGAGAGGAAGAGAGAACAAAATATATGAATATAGTTTTACAGGATGGCTTCGCCGGCCGCCCCCTTTAGTTTTATACCTGAGACACGGAGAAGGCTGATGAGCCGCTAGCCGATAATACTTCAAACTGATCCTGATCCTATGTAAAATTACATTCTCTCACCGGTGAACAATCATTGTACACAGACACACACACACATGCAAACGTACGCAATCACAGCAGCGTGTACAAGCGAGAACGCATGCATGCACATGTACAATACCATGCATCCTCTCGAGTTCATTTATCTTTCAAGACTTTTTACCGACTTTTTTCTTCTCATTTAGTCGGACATTTCGAAGATGAAGAGCGCGACAGCGGACGTGCGAATTGGGAAGGGAAGAAGTCCGACGTCACGCTCTCGAAGCGCGGAATGTCAATCTCTTAGCCAAAGTTAGAATTTGCATTTTTTTTTTGTTTTTACTTCTTAGTACCTTTTCTCTATCCTGTGCCTTCGTTCCTTTCACGCCCTTCCTTTTCCCCTTTCTCGTCCCGTAACACAACATATATATTTGACACATTATTATAATTAATTGATTTTAATTATAATTTTTCTGAAGTATATATAGATATATAAATATATTTACCTTTAATAATCGTGGTAATTTTTAGACTTAGAAGAACAATATATTTAGCGAATAGAGATTAAAATATATATACATATACATAAAAGTGAAGTATATATATATATATATATATATTGATAAAATAATTATAGAGATCGCAGTTAGAGAAATTGGGGTCGAGCGCATATGATGCCGTAAAAGACGACAACCGGTATATTTACCGTAAGAAATTATTAAGGCTCGGGTATTATAGGCGGCGAAGACATACACACACGTACATGTACGAACAGCCTTGGCTGGGGTTGAACGTCAGCCGAGAGCTGTTCTCGCGGAGAATATTCATTGATTGAACAAAAGATGAAGATCAGTAAGTGTAAATGTTTGTAAACAAATTATGAAACATTATTTGTTCAGTGCCTACATATTTACACAGTAATAATAATAAAGAGGAAGATTAGTGAAATTACCTGAATCTTTTCGATGTCGCACAGCCTTTCTCCTGCTAGCTTCCAACTTAACTAAAAATTATAAAAAAAAACATTTACATTAGTCGCATACTTAACAAAATTTCCTTGTTACATATAATTCTCGTAATATCGATAAATGCTACGTACGAGTTAGGGTATAAAAAATAATGATACTTTTTTTATATGTAATTAAGGGGATGCTGGAGTTGCTAGTGAACTATTTTTTCAGTATAGCGATGGTAATTGCAGTTTCGAAAGTTCTCTTTATTGCTTGTTCAGAATAAAAAATCCTTTTCCACAAATGAAGTATAGATAGAAAGAAAGCCCGCTCTACAGGACTTTATATTCAAAATGGAAAAAAGTTAAAAACTTGCATTTGTCTTTTCTAACTTTTTTCCATTTTGAATATAAAGTCCTGTAGAGCGGACTTTCTTTCTATCTATACTTCATTTGTGGAAAAGGATTTTTTATTCTGCACAAGCAATAAAGAGAATTTTCGAAACTGCAATTACCATCGCTATAGTGAAAAAATAGTTCACTAGCAGCTCCAGCATCCCCTTAACCTCTCATATATTGAAAAAAACGTGCAATCTCAGTATGAAAAAAACATCGTTCTGTGTTTCATCGCTACCTTGAACACACGAAATATCGTTGGATGTATTGACAGACAGCAAGGACAATTTCTTCGACACTTGTATTATTGAAATAATCATTTCGGGTAAAGAATTTTCGCGCAAGTGAGACCAAGGTATTCATATCGCATCATATTTAAATCGTACTCGATCCGATCAGGCTGCGGCACTCTTGGCGTTACGAACGCTTCAAAACAGTTTCCGTCCTTTTTCTTCCACTTAAAAACAAGGATGAAAAGAAAGAGCATTTGCAGCGCCTCTAGCGGCCTTTTGAGGCCCTTTTGAGGGACCTTTTCCGGGAAGCGGCGAAATTGCGCGATGCGAGCCGAGGACGAGCCGAGGCGAAGTTGTGTAAACACGGCCGGCCAATCGCCGGTAAGCGGCTTCGATTCGAAACGCCGCGGCGGTTGCTTCGTCTTCCTTTTTTTCTCGCCGCAACGTTTTCTATCATCCCGAGCGGCAAAGGAGTGAAAAGAAGAGGAGAGACAACGCCTTCGCTTTCACCTAGCCGCGCTGCGCCGACAGAGGACCCACGCACAACGCGGATCCTTCGCCTTCTCGCACACGTAGTACTACGCATGGTGGAAGTAACAAGGTGTGCTATTATCTCGGACGAATTTCGTCACGTTCCGCGCAGCACCAAGTTGTCGCCATTTTGCAAATAGCAACCAACAGCAACGCGATAATAAATGTACACGAAAGTGTCACGACACAGGTTATGCACCGTTTCAGAGTCTCGCACGTCGCACAATGCCGTCGTGTTCGTTTAAACAGTGTAAAAACACGTCACGAAATAATAAACATGTTAGGTATTTTTCATTTCGAAAAAATGAAGAAATGATTGCGCAGTAGAAAAGACTTTGCAAAGAACGGTATGTATATACGCAATATTGAAAGGTGGTAAATGGAATTTAACAAATTAAATATAATAGAATATAATAAAATACATTATTTAAAATTTCTTTATCTAGCTCGGGTTTGTTCTCAACATTTTAAGACCTCGCAATATAAAGATCGGTCATTTTTACGCGAGATCCTACCTATACAGGGTGTCCCAGACCTACCGCATCACCGGTTAATGGTAGATTCCCGAGGTGATTCTGAGACGAATGTTCCTCTTGCAAAATGTCGAGGGTGACATAGTTTCGGCGCTACGAGGGGTTCTAGTTATCCTATCCTTGTGTGGGATTTTCCCGCGTTCAGTGACGGTGGGTCGAAGGGGTCCCGCGCATCGCGCACACTTCAATTTGATCCTAATTTTTCGCGGCTGTTCAAATTGAAGTACGAGCGACGCGCGAGACCCCTTCGACCCACCGTCACTGGACGCGGGAAAATTCCACACAAGGATAGGATAACTACACTTCGTAGCGCCGAAACTACGCCACCCTCGACATTTTGCAAGAGGAGCATTCGTCTCAGAATCACCTCGGGAATCTACCATTAACCGGTGATACGGTAGGTCTGGGACACCCTGTATTTTATTTAAAAAAATATATTTACCATAAGTACACACAAAAGATCTTTTATTTGATCCTTTTCTTATCCGAATCTTTTTAATTCACTTAAATTATTCAAGATGGCGGACTCTTGTCACGCTCTCTTATTGGTCAGTAGAAATGTCTGCGCAGTAGCACACCTTGTTACTTCACCATGGTACCACGTACGCGCCGGTCGTAGCTGGTGCGCGGGATCGTCCCCTCCACGCGCTACCCGTGCTCCCGGATTGGCTTCGCCGCTTCGGCCGGTCAGTCTTGCGCCGCGAATCGGCGAGTGCGCACGCGTCGGAGGTTACTTGGTTCGAGAGACACCCGGCTCTGTTTTCTTCGAGGCTCTTCTCGTCTAGCTCGCGCGAAAGAAACGAGCAATCGTAGTACACGGACGAACCATGTGTGACGTCATGCTGCCAACGATGCAGGAGAACTCCCTGTTCCCGCTGAATCCCAGCCTGGATGACGAGATCAGGCGACTCTTCGACAACTTCACCGTCAACAACAAGGCTCTACCGAATGGTACGCGTGATAGATCTCCAAGATTTTTTTCTGCCGTTTATACGCGCGTGTAACTCTACGGGATATATGTACTACGCTTTCCCCGTATCACTGACAACTCTGCTTGTTTATACAAGTGACCGTGGTGTCCGCGAATGTACTAGCACTGCTTGAAAATCGTCTAATTAGTGTCAAACTATTGCTTGCCAGTGCAGCTCGTTATGTTCCTAATTGCGCTCATATTCGTTGCCGTTCGTGATGTTCGAATTGATTTGCGCACAACTTCGGTCTACTAGGAAATCAGTTTCTCGTGTATTATTTCTGACATATTTTCAGACTCGTGGAAACTAGAATCGAAACGAAAGATATCGTTCGTGATATTTGAATTGACTCAATTTGCGCGCAACTTTATTCGACTAGGAAATCGGTTTCTCGTGTATTATTTCTATTTTCAGATTCTTGGAAACTAGAATTGGAACGGAAGCAAGAAATTTACTTCGCGCTCGATGAACTTTGATAAAACTTCGATTTCTTATAGTTAAAGACGTACAATATACGACGTAAAATAGAGTGTATTAATCCCTTCCGATGTGTTCTCAATCTTCTATCTTAGCGACATGCGACATTCGCTGATCCTCAGTTTAGTTCCTCAAACACGAAATAGTTGACATCACACGATGAATTGTGTAAATATTGTTTAATATCGTGGAAGAATTTCGAATGTTGAACGTGAACTCACTGTACAGCTTTTCGAGCAGTGCTAGTAATATAATATAATAATATCCCATTCATATGAGATACATATATCCAATAAATTGAAACAAAGCAGAAACTATAAAGAAAAAAAAGAAGATATCTTTCTGTTCGTATTGCACTAGTTTCCGACATTTTTGCATTAACAATGAAACAAGATCTATTTCATTGTACTTCCTGCGTTTTTAATTTTCCTATTCCTCTCGCTTTCTCTTCTCAAAATTTCGATATATAATTATTTTAAATGTTAAAAATAAGTATACGTCCAAGAAAGAGCCAATACAATTAAAAATAGTGAAAATTTTACCGAATTGATCTCTCGAGTAAGAGGAAAGGAGCAGTTCTCGTACAAAACAGGCCAGAAGATGCACTTTTGAAGAACATAAGGACGCTATTCATGGTCGATCCTTGTCACGTACAAGGAAAATTTATGGGACCAAAAGTACCAATCTTGTGCATTTAAAAATCTTTTACACAGCATATTACTCTCTCTGTCTCATATGCCTCAAAATGTACCTATTATCTATCATTTTCAAAATTTACTAAAGTTTAAATATTTTCCTCAAATTTTTAACGCAATGTTCTTTTTTTCGTAATGCCTCGCAGTCTTCGAATAAATCAACGTACGTTCCTTCGATAACAAGTTTCCGATTTTAATCGGGGCAAGAAAAAGCATGTTCTCGATCATTGCTTTAACGCTCGTTCGTAATCGCTTCGTACCATCTCGCACGTGTCTCTCGTGATCGTTCTGTTTTTTTTCAAAGTCGGTCCTTTGTCAAAGCAACTCCACTAGGACATATACGAATAGTATAGTTTATCGACTAACGGACAAAAGCCTATTGATATTGAGTTGCAGGAATATGTTTACATCTCGTATTGGGTTCGCCGATACCGAGTCGGGACAGCGACTGTCGTGTCTTGTAAACACTTAAAGCCGCCCGGCCCGAAAACGGTCGGTGCGTGTTTACAAATCGCGGCTTATCGAATTACGTTAGCTTTTGCAGCACAAAGAACGACGCGAGAGAGAGCGGGGTGCTGCGATTCCGAGATAACAAAAGAAGAGTTTCTGTTCGTTTTTCTTGCTACGCAGAGAGAAACGGACTGCTGTCCATCGCATGAAATTTTAGGAATTGAATCAAAATCGTTTTAAAATCTATAGTGTTTGATGTCGCAAGAAAATAGGTCACCTTTCAAGTGACAAATTAGATAAACTTTGAAATTTCCGTAAATTTTTCAAATGCGATACTCGAACACCGATACATATGCTAAGATAGGAAAATGAAGAAATTTGGAGAAAGTGCAGTTGATCGATCTAATTTCTGAAAAGTTGAAATGTTGGGAGTAATTACGATTTAGATTTGTTTTACAATTTTTGCTATACAAACTTTGAAAAAAAAAATACTGGTTTCTATTTGTCCGGTGAAATTATGATACTTGCATGCATATTTGATAATGAGCATGTAATATCTTGATCTTTTTTGTATTACACTCGAAACTAACTTTCTACTTAACATCTTTATTGTAGTCGAAGAAGTAATGGAAGAGTTTCGACACAATGGCCGAGACTTCGAATATTGTCCCGATATGGATACAGACATGACCAGGCAAATACCACGACGGAAAAAGAAGAATAAACCGTTGCCAACAGAATGCGTTTTTTGCAGAAATAACGGGGAAGCAGAAACATTTTATCGGGATCATGTGTTGAAGTATGACGATGGTCGTGTTCAATGCCCCGTGCTAAGGTACGATTTAACATGATCATTTGTTATTTTTATTAGAGTGTTATCTAATATTTTATTTAATTATAATTAATAAATAAATTTCGGTATTAATAGTATCTCGGAATTAAGATTGATTGGAGCTTCCAGCTCTGAAGGCAATCTCGTGGATATTCCATATACTTATAAATCTCTGTATAAGCAGCTATAATATGTATCCCTATTGTACATATAATTAGATGGGTATATTTCCATAGACATACACACACACAGAGCTATATTTAAATCGGATAAAAGCAATTCTGTGTTCTGAGATTAGATAGACGAAGTGAATTATTATTAATGCACGGAGTTTTTTTTCGTTTTGTTCTTTTTCTTATTCTGTTGAAACTTTACACAGAAATCACCTAGATTTGCTCAGTTTTTTTCTTGCGAAAAATAATTTTTCCTATTAAAAAGGAGAATCTTCTCCTTTTTCTTTTTTTTTTTAATATAACCTATTCTTCTTTTGCATCTTAAGACGTGTAGAAAGTTTGATTCAATATTCTGTTATAATATTCGACAGAGCTTATGTCTGCCCAATCTGCGGCGCAACCGGCGATTATGCGCACACAGTCAAGTACTGTCCAAAGGGCCCTTACAATCCTAACTCAATAAGCACAGCAAATGCCTTCAAGCTTTTAAGAAATTCCACGGGCAAGCGTCGCAGCAAGCAAGTAGACATTTTCCACGCACGAGCGATGAAACGCATGAGCAATTTATTTCTTATTATATATAGATACTAAGGCATCTAATTGTAAGAAGTAAATGTTAACAAAGTAGGGATAAGTATTGCGAGAAAAGAAACAGTATCATTTGCATGAAAATGGCTAAAAATATTAATTTATTATAAGTATATTATCGAACGTTATTATCTTCCGAAAGTTGGAAAAGTACTTCTTTTTCCTATTTTCTATCTTTTATCTATTATTTTCTTTTATTTCATAGTTTAATCGCTCGTATCTCGTTTAAATTAAATTTCTTACGTAATAACAATATTTTTCTAAGCAAGATTTTTGGTAGGAAGGAATAACAAGCACTTGGAGCGCACGTCGGCATCAACTGTTGGTAGAGGCAATATTTCTGCATACATTCAGGTGGCAATAAACTCGTCCTGAAGTCCTGGATTTATTACTCGTTACGTAGTAATCTAGAATCTCTAAGCATTCTGACGTACTCTTGTGATTTCTTAAGTGACCTAATCGTAGGTCTGAAAGTAAATCTAATCGCGTTTCTTAATTGCCTTGACTTCAAAATGCGACCATAATGATGACCTTTACAGAGATTTTTGAGCCTTATGTAGACATTTCTATAATATGACAACGTTAATCTTTTACTTTTCTTCCTCGAAGATTCACAATTTCTAATATTCTTTCTCATGAGGTTCAGCCGATACCAAAGTTTTGCAATCAAGAATACGCATATTTTTATTTTTATTTATGTTTATTTATTTTTCACTGCGACGTTCTATGCGAAACGTTTCAATGATTGTATGCGATTTACTTGAATATTGCATCTTACTGTGCGAATGTTATTAATTATTGATTTTCAAGATTTATATTACTCGTTTTTTTTTTTTCATTTTCAACCAAGCGTTGTGATAACATGTGCCTTTTCAATCTTTCAGTTTGTGTGTGTGCGTGCGTGCGTGTGTGTGCGTGTGTGTGCGTGCGTGTGTGTTTATACATATGTATATATTCATAATCCTTGCCTTGCGGCTTAGAATGGCTCCCAATATACATCTTGCAATTTGCACATTTTATTTTATACAATACTTTTTCATATAGCTTACTTTCTTACGATAAAACTTAAATAAAATCTAAATATACACATATCTAAATACATAAACTCAAACCAATTTCTAAAGACTTCAACATATAATATATATACATAAAAATAAACATTTGACATTTGAACATTATTTTGTTTCTTTTAGCTCTTTGCACTTTTCTTCTTTAATCTTTTTAAATCTTAAATCTTTATAACGTAACTATCCTATCCTTCTTCCATTCTTAGCTTTTTTCCGTTTTTAAATATCGGGCTATTAATTCCTTCCTTCCAGTTCTCTGGTAATCCTCTCTTTCTGCAAATACTATCGATCACTTTCCAAAATACCTTTTCTATTTCCTTTGACATCTCCACGCTTCATTTCCTATCCTCTCTGTGTCTTTGTCATTCTGAATTTCCCCAATTAATTTATCAGCTCTTCCTTCCTCATGTATTATATATTTTCTTCTTTTCTTTCATTTTTTAAGTACAGTACTATTTTTAGTACTATACTTCTGATTATTCTAATAATTATTCTAATTATTAATTATTTATTAAAATAATTAATCTAAATCTAATTATTCTAATAATTTTTTCAACTTTCTAATTCTGTTTCTTTATTTATTCCTCTCTCTCTTTCTCTCTCTCTCTCTCTCTCTCCTGCATTTATATATTTCTATGCCTGATTTTTGATTACGAAGAAGTAGTGTGTACACGCGTACTATCTCTCACGCTACTTCTCCATAACCAGGAACTCAGTTTATATACATATAAAAAATAAATGTACTATAAGAGAAACATTTATACATGTTCTTCATCTGTGCACTTTTATGAGCTTAAAATTGTACTCTAAAAATATGATAAGTTACTTCATTGTATGTTGTGATGAATAATAAGAGGCTGATCAATTGATCGATCTCTTATCTGATTAACATTATTAGTTCATACATCTTTGTAGTGTTGCAAGATGTATAAATTTTACGTGCCATGCCTGTGAGTTCATCACCTTGATATCAGTTTCGTTCGTGGAAGCGTGCCCTTTACCTCGGTATCCCATGCCTTGCTCATGGAAAATCTATTGCATTCGCCCATGATAATTGTGCTCCAACAAAAATTGTACATGTGTTTAAAATTACCTCTACATATTTTTCGTTATTTATTTTGATAAATGCGCAAAACGAGCCATTTTCAATTTTGTATTATATTATTGTTGTACACGTTATTGCCATATTTGAAGAACATTGAATACGAGATGTTACCACTGGCAGTCTTGCTATGATCTTGTCAAAGTCACTGAAACAAACGTCGTTACTCTACTAAGAAGCTATGTTTCTTCATACTTATAGGCTTTTGTTTCGTGGATCTGACGGTTCGTGGAAGGTGCGCTTTTTTTCACAGCAGGCAGTCTCTTTCAATGCTCTGCAAAATTAACTAAAGGACACGCTTTCATTCTCAGCACATTACGTATCGAGTACAATGTACTATTAGACTAATGCATTTGTTTGTAGAAATAGCATGAAAGCTGATGATGTTCTTCAGCTTAATAAATTTTTGTTTTCAGGAAAATTTTCTAATTCCTAAAATGCTCGGCAAAGATTTTTTTAATTATTATTTTCTAAGGTTCGCAAGATTACAAATTACGTAGAGATAATAGCTATTTTGTGAAGCAAAAGTAGGTTTTTTTTAATGAGACTAGATTAGCTATTAAATAAATTCTTCTATCGAAACGTATTCAAACTTATGAAGTGCCATTGAAATGTTTGAGTTGATGTTACAAGTTAATTTATTATCAAAATTGAGATTTAAGATTTTTCCTTATTCATGCGATTAAATGTTAGAAGAGTGGAACGTAAAGTGAATTGATTTAATTCGATGCGTCGAATGAATTATACACGTCAACTTGACCCAATCTCAATCTCAAGACAAAGCATCCAATCTTCAACTCTCGCAATGTTTGCAATAATGAACAGATTACATCACAATTATTGTTAATTTTTTAAAAACATTTCAGTTCTCGAAGAATTAAGAATAAATTTTCCACTGATTGGTTTTAATCACGTAGCATCAGTAATTTTGTTTACATAATTGTACAGATGATTTATAAAGATATTCTAATGATTTCTTAATGTACAAGAAAATGTACGTATGCAAAATGCATAGTATAGTTTAATAATAATTTTATTTAACGCAATTTATTTAACGAGACTGAGAATATAGCTCGAGATGCAATTCCAAAGTTTCAAGACTGCCAAAGAAAACTATTCAGTATTCATTTTCATCGCAGTTATTTCGAAGTATTCTTTTACGATAAAGTGGCAAGAATTGAAATGTTTTGTATATTTTACGTTACTTGAAAGAGAGAAGGGAAAGAGACAAAACTCGAATGTTACTAAGAATTGTATAGATATTCTTAATTTTGTATCGTTATTTTTGCGATGTGTGTTAAATAGTATGTAAGCATATTACGAATGGTTCCTATTATAAATTAATAATAATTATAAAAATATGCTAAGTGTTACATTTCTAAAAATGTTAGATTAATATATAGATATATGTTTTCTATCTCTTTATAGATACATTTATATCTGTTCATATGACTGTTACTCGACATGATGAAAACACGATTTCGTAATATGTGATATTCACGTAACTTGTATTACGCGGCATGTCAATAATGCGAATATATATGTAAGTTTTTACTTTTGTAAGGTCTAATGTACGTAGCCAAAGTTTAGAATTATGCCGTTGCTATACAGTGCCGTCACACTATACCAACTGATCCGTAATAAGGTGCGAGATGATGTTACAGTAATCGGAGACCGTGCGCTTAATTTGCGATTAAGCGCAGCAGGAGATGATAACGACTAGCAACACAACAAGAACAAATTTCATGTACATTATGAGGCAGGAATTTGAAAAGAGAATGGAATAAGCATATCTCAATTCCGACAAATTTCTAATAATTCAGCTTGTCCAGTTGCACGTTTTACAAAATTGTACAAATATTTATTTTTTCGCATGCGAGGTTTGCGCGATTTTGCATCCCTCTTTGCGAGCGCGTTATATGATCGATTAAATTTTACACAGAACTGTACTATATATTACACACTGATTATATATACACACACATGATCACACAATATACATTACATCCAAAAACCGGAAATTCGCTTACTCATGCAGTGAAATCTTTTGGATTTTAATTTTTTTCGTATCCCCCCGCTCGTGCATCTCAGTTCAAAATTTAGTCTTGTGCATTCTGGACACGCTTTTCTTTGTAATTATTTGTATTTTAAGATTATACTTTCGCGCATTGTATTGTCATAATAATCATCTCGCTATTCCAGCATTTGTACCAATTATTATATTTTTCTTGCTATATTAATATATTATTTATATGTATTCGTACAAAATTGTATTATGCTTTGATGTATAATCGTTAATGGAAAATATATGCATTTTGTAATTTGGTGCTTTATTTACATCGCATTCATAATGCTCTTAAATAAATTATACATATACAATTTATAATGATGTATTTTATTTTATATGTAAAAGTTAGAACGTTTAATCCTGAAATTCTGTGTTTGCGTGTGTAAATCGCAGAATTCATTAGCGACACGTATGATACATTCTGCTCCGAATCGAAAATAAATTGTCGGATATTGCATGACTGAATCTTTCGCAAAATCTGTCTTCATAATGAATACGTGTATCAATCTAATAATTTACCTAGTACGATGATGACCTAGTTAGCAGAAGTCTTATTATTTTGAAATCACAATCTATTAAACGGATTAAAACAATTTCTTCCTTCTATTTCAATTATACTTAATTAGCATTTTTAAATTAATTACAAAAATTATTGCTATAATTTACTAATATGCATTTTTATTGAGGGACTTAGTTTTTATTGTCATTTAGAACACGTAGTTATATCATTAAATATCAAATAGCATTAAATTGCCAGTTACAATTGTATTGACGTTACAATTGTGTTTGAAAAATTTTCCAGTGATTGCTAATTTTGATGTCGATTATCGAGTAAGTAGGTCAGGACCTTTTATTCGCTTCGTAAAATAGATTGTCCTTCACATCTAGAGATTATATAGAATTATGTTATTTACATTATATTATTATAATATTATTATTAAACAGCATTTATCCCAGTTTAATGTTATTACCACAATATAACATTGTTTCGCTAACTTCAATTAGCACTAAACAACTTCTACTATAGGATAAGTAGGTCATCCTTTTGTATTCGACCGGAAAACGAATTGTAGTTTTCATTTCACAATGTAGAAATATAATTACATTTTCCCACGCGTCAAAGTACTTAATGTATTATCATTAGTACATATAATCTAACGTATATATAAAACGAATAACATATTTAGGAACTTTATATGTTACTATATTATAAATCATATTTGTTGAAATATTAGATTTATATATATATATGAATCCAAACGCAATAAGTCGGAACATCTGCGATATATTTTCCTGAAATTATAAAAAATTAGTAAAAATGTGTAAAATGTTTAACGTCTTAATTATTTAATATTTAATAAATGTCAATATATCGTGTACGAAAACAATATGTCTATATAATAAATAATCTGTTGTTAATAATTTTTTTTCTCAGTTTTAAGTACGGATTGCTACCGTGACACGTCGTTATTATAGTTCACCTTCGAAAATTGGCCAGTGTAACAAAAGGTAGTATGCTATTAGCGTCATATCTGAATCTGAGCGTTCCCCATAAACTGGGAAACAGCACATCCTGTATACATAACGTTCGCTCGTGTTAAAAATCGTTCAATAGACCGCGAGCCGCCGGATAGTACGGTTTCATAGTCATGTCACAGCTTTTCGTACTGCTGGTGAAGATCATTCTGATCGCAATGATGATCAGTATCGTGTCTTTGGAAGATGCGAATCCGAAATTCGAGCAGGACGAAAAATCCGTAATGATTCATACAAAAAACGTTACTTTATCTCGAAACCCGAAAATCTTATTTAAGGATTCACCGTCCCTATTCTTCTTGCACCTGCTCAAGTGCAAACATCCACATTATCAGAAGCTGGACAGAGTCAACCCTACCACTCCGAGGCCTACCACACCGCCTCCTAGAACTTGCATCTGCGTACCGTTTTATCTGTGTGACGCTAATCAGACTATCATCACCGATGGTTCAGGAATTATCGATGTTCGGTGAGTTTATTGTTAAAATCTAATTGGTATTACTTGTGCGGCTATTTTATCAGTTTCTGATCCAACGTTGACCTACTTTGATTATTTATTTCTAACTGCTTTTTTTCTTAGTACTGCATTTTAGTTTTTGATGTAATTTAATTACTTTTAGTATCTCATTTTACGTTTAATTTCGCTTTGTTTTATTTTTACCTGATTATAATTCGGATTTACTTGGATGTTTTTATTTTATCCAGTTTCATTGAATTTATTTCATTTTATTCAATTTCCACGATACGTACATTTAATAATTATTTTATTCGACAGACAGAGCACTCGACAATGTATCGGAAACTTGGAAGTCTGCTGCTATCCGCGAAATGCCACGAGACCTCCAACACTTCCTCCAACACTTCCTCCGACTGTAGCTCCAACCAGACCACCGACAGTACTTCCTACAGTACCTCCAACATTACCACCAATAGTTTTGCCAACTGTATCACCAAGTCCCCCCGTGACTGGATTTCCAAATCTGAACTGCATTTGCGTGAATAGATCGCTTTGCGATCCCAATGGAATAGTAACTTTGTCTGGAGAGGGTGTCATAGACCCACGTCAAAACGTATTGTGCTCCGGCGTCAATCAAGTCTGCTGCAGGATACTAATAGCCCCAACGCAACTACCGACGAGACCTCCAACAATAATGCCTACAATGACACTGCCGCCTTCAGTCATCAGATCACCTGGACAACTGCCACTCACCGATTTGCTAGGTCCTTTGAAGAATCCGAATACTCCTCAGGCCTGTTACTGTGTGAAAACCTGGATATGTTCCGAAGGAAACGTAGTCAGTCCGGACGGATTGGGCGTGATCGATCCCAGATTCACGGCGTGCCCATCAGCGGATGAAGTGTGCTGTCGACCCTTAGGAATCGATCTCCAAGCGCTCCGCAATGCAGCTTCCGTGTCTCGCGATGCTACAAACGACATTGAACGATTTGACATTGAACGCCTCTCTGCTTATCACGTCACTTGTGGTATACGAAATGACACTTATGTATCGGGTAAGTTTAAATTTGTATATTTGCGTTTATATTAAAAATAACATGAACCGTTCAAAACCGATACAAGCTAAAGATATGTCTCTGTCGACATGCAACTTACGCCTAAAGCTAAAGCTATCTGCTTAAACTATCAAATAATAATAATAATAATTGCTGATCTTTATAGCACAACCTTTTCCTGCTGACTCTGATAAGACTTATTTCGCCGAATTCCCATGGATGGTCGCACTTCTCATAAAATCTGCAGATAGTACATCTTATACTTTTCACTGTGGCGCTTCGATGATCAGCAACAGCGCCGTTCTCACTGCTGCACATTGCGTTGTAAAGTACGTACAAGTTGGAAAAGAAAAGAAAGATGTTGGAGATACGTTGATTCTAATGTTCCTCTTCGGTTTAATATTTTCACAGTCGGAAACCCGAAGATTTGGTGGCACGTTTTGGTCAATGGAACATTGAGAGTAACGTTCAACCGCTGCCCAGTCAAGAAGCGAACATCTTGGACATTATTAGCCATCCATCGTACTACAGTGGAGGACTATTCCACGACGTCGCTGTTCTCATTCTGGAGAAACCAGTTGTCTACAATGTAAACGTCCTGCCAGTTTGCCTTCCCGAGCAAGGTATGGTCTTCGCGGCCGGGACCAGGTGCTACGGAACAGGATGGGGCAGCGGTTCGATCGGTAAGTTGCGTATCATCAATTGTCTGAACTGGATAATTATCTTGTAAGTTTCTTCTCCCAATTCAGCGAAATCAACAACATCATTTACATTCACGTCCATTTGATCATATATTTTAGGATCAGAATATCAATCCGAGCTACGAAAGGTGAATCTTCCTATCGTTGATCGAGCGGATTGTCAAACCCGTTTACAAAACACGAAATTGGGCCAATACTTCCAATTGCACGGGTCGTTTATCTGCGCGGGAGGTGAAACAAACAGAGACATGTGCCGTGGAGATGGCGGTGGACCTTTAGTTTGTCAAACTTCCACAGGACAATTCTTTCAGGTTCGTCTAATCACCATGAAAAGAACATTTCTTTCTTTAGAATGATTTAAACAGAAAGTAATGTAGAATGGAAAGATATGTTTTCTTTTCTTTCTTAATTTCTTAAATTAAAGTTCTTAAATTAAATATTTTCATTATTTTTTTACATATATTTCTCTAAAATTTTACATTAATGTATTAATTATATTATCTTTTAATTAACTTTTTAATTAACATTTTTTTACGTCTTTTATTTATTTCACTCTTTCTACTTATTTGTTATCTATTTATTATTAATTTTATTTGCGATTTCAAGTAATTTCAATTTATAATGGAGAATATTTGAAGTCAACTTGGATTTATTCTTGTTTAAGGCGGGCATCGTTTCATGGGGTATCGGTTGCGGAACTTCTAACGTTCCTGCAGTGTACACTAGCGTGTCGCAACACCGTCAATGGATAGATCAGCAACTCGCAACTTATGGCATATAATAACATATAGTACATTTACTAATACTTCAAGTTCGACAATTGTGTTTTTCATGCACTGTTCATGCTACTATTAAATAAATTATGATAATGTACTGTTATAATTATAATAAATTATAATAATGTTACTGTAGTAACTTTTTGTGCTTTACTGTACTTTCTATTTCAATTTTCACTTGTGTGAATGCTGTAATCTTTCAATTATACAGCACATAGACAGCAGGAAAAATAATTATAAATATATAATTATATCCTCCGAGAACAAATATCTGTTTCAGTTACCATTAATATTACTGGTTTTGTAACAGAGTTTATCGCAACATGATAAGTATGTATGGGAGAAACTCGAAGGTCAAGTATATCGTTGCCCTAGTTAAAGTCCAAGAAAATATTTCGTTTATTATGTATCAACTTTTTTCTTTTCTTTCTCTTATTTCTCTTCTCTCTAATACAATTTTCATAATTTGATTTCACAATATTAATACATTCCGAGAGTAATGTCTTTTGTAAACAATTTTAAATTAAAGTATAAATTTGCCCGATCTGAAACAAAAATAAAATTCTTTAATAAAGAAGCATATATTTTAATAAAATTTTATTTTTTTTATAACATTTAGCAAAATGGATAGATATAATCACAACTGTCATGATTAAAAATTTGAGCTTAATAAACATGGTAAATGTATAAACTATGTATCAAAATGCTTAAACATTTACAAGAATTAAATAATGACTAATAAGTAAAAAGTTAATAAAAAAAAAACTTCCACCGTGACAATGTTTTCACATTGCCGTGACCAGGATTCGAACCTGGGTTACTACGGCCACAACGTAGGGTCCTAACCACTAGACGATCACGGCTACTGGAAGATATGACTGGAGTCTCCTACATTCTCTATAACAGCAGCACCACCAATAATAAATGTAGGATAATCAAGCACATATTTTAATTAACAATACAACAATATATCAAAATATTTGTAACGAAATAATTGTGCGAGGAAAACGTAAAATAATGAACTCAGAAAAATTAATATCTTTATTAAACATAATAAATTTGTTGCTGTTATACATTTGGTACAAAATTATACGCAAAATTACTGAATATTATGCATCGCTTATATAATAATAAATTTAGCAACGAATCGAAAAGAAGAGACATTATTATGAATTCTAATTATAATTAATTGTTTTATGAGAAAATACAAAAATAATACTTAACGATTGTAGCTTTATTAAATAGCTCTTCTCATGAAAATAATAATAATTGTCAACTGTCTTTTATAAAACTCTTATAAAATAAAATTAATATTACAGAAATGAAATATCCTCGTATAATATAAAATAACAACAACAAAAAACGAAGAAAAAAAAACTTCCACCGTGACAATGTTTTCACATTGCCGTGACCAGGATTCGAACCTGGGTTACTACGGCCACAACGTAGGGTCCTAACCACTAGACGATCACGGCTACTGGAAGAACTGGTTGTAGACTCCCCCAATCGGGCAGAACAGGCCCGTGCTGCTAACAGATTTTAAATAATTAAATATATTATGTTTAATAATGCTATAATAAATCGAACAAATATATGCCAAATTATTCGCACTAAAATCATTATCCATAATAAAAACAATGTAAAATGTATTCATTCTTCTGCAAGATGTTTAACATGAATAGCTTCATTAGCAGCACCATTTGTGTTTCTTGTATTCAACAAAATGGCAACGGTAATTGGCATTTCCTGCTAGATACAGCGTTGAATGAAATACTGTCGCAACACCTCTAGACAATACCTGTCGGTCAATTACACGTCACTTGAATTGCGTGCGGAGAGCGGTGAAGCATGGCAATCCCAACAATCTCTTTATATCTTGTCATGCGTCATTAATAACAATTAAGTGAGACATACAAGCGCGCAATCGACCCATTTTTAATGTACCGGTATTTTATGGTTTTCCTCTGACGTGTTAGAGGAAAGTCGACATAGATTATATCTCGCCGCATGCATATTGTGTTTTATTTATTTAATTTCTTCTAATTTAACAGGTTTCCGAAGCATTTAATCGGATTTCCTAAATACTGGAACTTTTTTTATGTCGTGAGTATTTCGTGGCTGAAGCTTATTATAGCACTTATAGTGTATGTAAAACTCGGGGAAGAACTCGCACATTTGTTCAATGTGCGATAGTCACTCTTATGATTTTTTAAATCAGAATTGAATTTTTTTAATTTGTAAAAATTTTCAAATCAGGATCATTGAAAATTTGGATGTTTCTTCCTTTCTTCTTTCTGAAGAATTGTACGTAGAAAGATTGTGCGAAACATGGTAAATATGATGCCATCCGTTGTCGTTTTAATAACGCATTCAGAGAACGTTGATCGAAGTATACTTGACCTCAACATCAAAAATTGGTAAATCCCAGACGCATCGAATAAATGCCAGACACGTGGAACAATGTCGCAATCTATCTGGCAAGAAATGGCAGTAATTACTGAAATCATGTATTACTTAGATTTTATACATATTTATTTTTATTAATGTACATGTATTATATATCTATTTCTATTATATTATATCATCTATATTTAATGCTTTCATTATTTAACATTCTCATTTGTACTCTAATCAATAGCTACTGCGTTTTTTGTATTTCTCCGCAACTCTGTCATCTTCTGATAGTATTTTATTGGATCCTTAACAAACTCACATTTACTCTTTAAAAAATTCTTCATATAATACGTACAATTTTATTTATTAATTCTCATGAGTAGTTGATGTAAATTTTTAAAACAGTTTATGTGTTTAACACACATGATCATACATTCTGAAATAATTCTTGTCTCAAGAAGTTCGCATCGCAAGTCCTCATAGCAAAAGTCATTCTGCCATTTAGCGAACCTGAACTGAATGAAACCTGAACAAAGTGTGATCGCAGCCAGCACTTTTCAAGATAGCCTGCCGTTATGAGGAATCCCCTGCTACTTGGGGAATCGGTGTATGGGGGGTTCTCTTGACAGAAGGAGACTTTGCGTATTAACACTTACGTAAAGTCTCAAAGATTTTACGTCACAGGAATTTTGTTTTCCAAGAACATGCGGGATTTTCTGCTGAAATTCCAGGAAAATCCAAGTGGCAGGGTCAACATGCCAGGGAAATGGTTCCTCGAGTCCACTCTTGGAATGGCAACGAGCAATGGCAATATCAAGAAGGAAAGTGGGGAGAATCCATGATAAATGCTCGGAGTAGGGATTCTCTCTGGATGTACGGAAGAAACCACAGAGGTCCACCACTCAGAGCTGTGCTAATCGCGTGCGTTGCTGCTCCAGGTGGCAGGTGCTCGTCTGTCGCTCCTTGCATCCCTTTCTGGTGTGAGTACCTAGATCAGAAATTTTAATATATTGTTTAATCGAAGTCTTTGAGTGACAGATTTGCCTTTTCCCAATATTCTAAACAAGAATCAGTGATAAGGCCAACTGTTTACTTGAGATCAGCACTTGAATATGTCATCATCATCATGTGTATCATTTTCTTAGATAACTTTGACGAATCAAATTTTAATGACGCGGTCAACGAATGTAATAACTGTTAAATGATAATTGATAAGTAAGAAATGATAATGGTGACAAATTTATAACGTGTGATTAGGTTTCTTGCACTTTCTGTGATATGAAAGTAATCTGTAAAAAAATTGTCGGTTTTTTCAACGCTTCTTGGTATAAATAGCCTGAGATGCAGTGAATATAGTTACACACGGTTAATGATTTGCAGGAATATGTTAATCGTACCGGTTTGTGATCATGTCATTCGACCCTTTGAAGATCAGCGGTAGATTTTTGAATAAATAAGATCAAAAGAAGATTTCTCTCTCTCTTTCTCAGCATTAGAAGGATTACATAACGTGCCATAGCATCGTAGAATTTCAACATTTTGAGTGCGTTTAAATGGCGGAACTCACAAGAAAGCTGAATGCTCGAAAAAAATCGACGCGAAATATTCTTCATTCTCATGCAAACATTCATATATATGTAAACAAAGTAAGGAAATGATTTTCATACGATAATATGTGTTCCTGTACATCTTCATCGCATGGGAAGTGCTCTCAGATAATAACAATTATGCGAGGACATCAAATGTCCTGGATAATTACACGGTCAAACTATTCTGACGTAAATTATTATCTCTCACGGTCATACAAGTTTACAAATATTGCGCACATTTTATTTGAGAAGAGGTCGGGTATCTATCTGCAAATATAATATCCAGCAAATTAAACATTTAGTCACAGTATTATTTCTCCTTTACAAAAAGAGAGCTTATAATACTTCAGAAATGAAATAATAATTCGAACTTTTATCATTTTGTTAATCTATTTTTATAATTATAATTATAATAAAAAATTCTAATGTTACGTCACGTTGACGTCAGATTAATTTATGTAATATCTACTAAACTCATTTTTCCAATTTTTTTATCGAAGTTCTGCATGTTCGTAAGATTAAACATCGAATGTTTTTCTTTGTGACTCACTGCGGTCATCTTGCCGTAATTGCTGCAATTACGGAAACATCGCTGCGCTTTACATCCTTAACGTGCACCTCGTATTTCGATAACTCGGGGGAGCCCTGAACAATAGAAGAAACTAATTACCCAACTATGTAAGAAAACTAGTATTCCATTCTCATTTTATCATCTCGTAATTGTCACAATCTCGAAATCTAATCTTTTTCGTAACAGAAGGATTTAATTTGTGAATTCAAATTGCGCAGTAAGAAACAAAAACAGCGTACATCACATTCGCACGGAAATGTTTCTTGGGATTTAAAATCACTGAAGTAATTGTTCCAAGTTAATCACCTCAACCACGGTGCAAAAGCGCGCAAGGTCTCTTCACGGGCCGCTGAATTCTGATTTGCATTGATTTGCTGGAATCCCATGAATTGCGTCACGGTGATCGACGCATCGCTGCATCACCGCTATTTATAGTCTCAAAAAAAAGAAAAATCTGTCTCCTTACCATTCACGATCTTGACATTGCGAGACTTCTTCATGGAGCCAATATCAAACTACTCTTTCAGCATGCAATCGTTTCGTGACGTCGTCTCGATTATATTACAACATTTCTCTTGCTTTACGTAGGCTTAGATAGAGTCCTTGGGATCCCGGTGCGAACCATGCGGCAACTGGTTTCCGCGTTGACCTTGGTCAGCTTGGCCATGGTAGCGGCATTGCCCGCGGCGCAAGAAGACAAAGGCCTCACCGGTCTCATCGAAGCAGCGTTTCCCGAAACCAAAGGAACGAGCCCTCAACCGTTGCCAGAGATAAACGGCGATATCGACAGCCTCATCCAGGATGTGTTCAACACTGGAAATGTCACCAGCACAACCTCCAGGAATCTCATCCTCGGCACGCAGAATCAAACGCCCTCGAAGCCGGACGACTGCGAATGCGTGCCCTACTATCAATGCAAGGACGGTACGATTCTGGACAACGGCGTCGGCATCATCGATATCAGGTCCGGTTTTGGTGATAAGGATGGGGAGCCCAAGGGGTGAGTTTTGTCGACCAAAGAGGAGTCTCAGCCGTCTCCTTACGGATGGCGATGGATCCTGGCATGCTGTGAAACTTTCGTCCGTGGCGACGAGATATGTTGATTAATGCTCGTCCGATAATAAGTGATCGAAGCTAAACAAATTCAATAACAACGTTTCTTTCTTTTTTAATTTTTAATAATGATTGGTTTCGGTGCGATTGTATATATACAACAATGACTGTTAACAGCCCTCGCTCTCACGAAAATTTATTGTATTTGACTTTCTCATTTTTAAATCAAATTTGATAACGTCTCGTAATTAACAACTCTACTTCTTTATTATCTTGCGTTTAAAATTAAACATAAATTTGCTTCTTAATTTAAAGAAAAAACAATTGTACAACTGTAGTTGTTAAAATATTTACGCTATGTTCTTACAACGTCAATTCTAAAAACTAAGTTTTGAAAGGATGATAAATATATGTAACAGGTCGTTTTATTTAAATGCAACATACGATAAACAGAGTTATTGAATACGATTATGGTATGCTGAAAGATATTATAGTTACGACGAGTAGTTTAAGCCACACATGGAGAATGTATTAAGAGGAAAACGGAAGTGTTGCCAATGTTGCAAAATGTAGAAATGGTTTGCGATTTCTTTGTTATGAACCCGGTGTTCGACTCTCGACACAATACGGTGCACTCATAATGACAATGCAATTAAATATATTCTGTGTAGTGATTGTTGCTTATAGAGGACATCGCATTGCCACAACGTGCAAATTACGAAAAAGTATTACGTTTCTACCATCGTAATTACTAAATAGTCAAACAATTTTCTCATTATATTTTCATTGTAATAGCAAAAGTGGCAATTTTGTTAAATGGCAAAATTAAGATTGTAACAATTAAAACAATCGGATATTATGTACAGGATTACTTACTTATCGGAAATAATCGCAATTTGCCATTAATTTTCATTAAAAATACTCTCGATGTGTGGTTGAACCTGCATGCACATGTACACGGATCTTCGATTTGTTGCGTTAAGATTTAAAGTTGAAGAATATTACATGATTCACAAACATTTTCTATATTTTTTATAATTTTATAATATTTTATATTTTAATAATATAATATTTTCTATTGTTGTCTTATAAACTTGCCTATATTTTTTATTTTCAAACGTGACGACTTTATGCATGCCAACTCACTGCTCACGCCGCATGAGACTATCTTTGGAAGATAAAATTCCCTTGAAACTACTAATAAGTGATTATTCCAATCGTCATCGTAAGCATGCACGATTGCAGCATCGCACAAATAAAATCCCAGAGCAAACAGTGTTGATTGATGATTGATAAGTGCAAATAAGAAGCGGAATATGGTACAACGGAAAATGTCGAATTAATTGCTCATTTCCTAATGATCAGTTAATCACAAATCACTTAGCAATCACCTATCGACTATTAAATAAACATTTTATACGTTTCCTCAAATTCTGATTAACAAGTTTCAAACTAAACAATTCTTCAATATCCAGTAAATTCTTGCAAGAAGATAGAAATAATTCAATAAAAATTTTAAGTCCAAATAGCACGGAAGAAAAACAAAAAAATAGTCTTTGTCGTTAATCTTGCAGATATTTTTTTACATACTTTCAAATATTTCTTTAGACTTTCTTATTAATATCTTGTCGACTACTTTTGTGCGAACAAGCAATTGTTACAATATTAAAATATACGTTATACATTATATATTAAATATATACATTGAACAGGACAGTCCAAAATAATAATTGAGCTTGTTGTTCTCATGATCTCTTTGTTTTATTTTAGAGGTCTCGGGCCTTGCGAGAACTATTTGGATGTTTGCTGTAAGCCACCAGATCGACAGGCACCAGCGACGCCACCCCCGATCGGTAGAATTGGATGCGGACAACGACATGCTGCTGGAGTCGGTTTCAGAATTACTGGCCAGACGGATAATGAAACCCAGTTCGGCGAGTTCCCGTGGATGGTGGCGATCTTGAAGGAAGAGGCCATCGGCGCGGACGGCCAAAAGTTAAATGTTTATCAATGTGGCGGAGCTCTTATCCACAGACAAGCCGTTCTCACAGCAGCTCACTGCGTAAATGGGTCAGTAATCCGCTTCACAAGTATCATCGCGATAACATGTAACATTTTTATCGGAGCAGTCAATCGATAACCCTCGATTAATAAAATTTGATTAGTTACTATCTGTCTCTCTTCCGCTCGATCGTAATCTGTGAATAGTAATAAAATAGTGAATAGAATGTGAATAGTAATAAAATAATGAAGAAGTTAATAAGCGATAATTGACGCATGCAATTAAATGTCATAAATAAGATATGAAGATATCTAATACATGTTCAGATATCACTATCATCGAATTTTCTGATACACCATTTAGCAGAAACGTGCTATATGGAAAACGATGTATCATATAATATGATATATTAATTTAGAATGAGAATTAATTATAAAAATGGACATTAAATATAAGAATGAGAGTGTAGAAGCAAATATTATTCTGAAAATGATTATTATTATATCCACAATTACTAATACTTCGATTTAAAGCTTGTTGCTCCTCTTTTCCTGATTTTTGACGAAGCATTTCGATCCTTGAAACAGGAAACAGCCACACGAGCTGAAAATCCGCGCAGGAGAATGGGACACAAAGACGAAGAACGAGATTTACCCGCATCAGGATCGCGATGTCGACAGAGTGGTCGTTCATGAGAATTTCCATTCGGGTGCACTCTACAACGATTACGCAATCTTGTTTCTCAAAAACCCGGTCGAGTACGCGGAGAACGTGGATATCGTGTGCTTACCAGAAGCGAACGCAATTTTCGACGGATCCCGGTGCTTTGCTAGCGGATGGGGAAAAGACGTGTTCGGTAAGCAATTTACAAAATTTGCATGAAGAAATAATAAATATCGGTCGATTGAACCTGTTGAAATATTTCTAAATTAGATACATCATTTATATATTATGCTATATTATTGTAATTGGAATATATTATGCTAAAAGATCTAAATATACATTTAGGATTCAGTCAAATTGCTAGAGGCTAGCTTGATATAATGACTTCATTTGGTTACAGGCAAAGAGGGTCGTTACCAGGTGATCTTAAAGAAAGTGGAACTTCCTGTGGTACCCCATAACATTTGCCAAAATGTTTTGCGTACCACCAGATTAGGAAGATACTTTGTTCTGGACCAGAGCTTCATTTGCGCGGGTGGTGAAGCAGGAAGAGATACCTGCAAGGTAAACTTGAATCATATTCCGCTCTTTCGTTACTTATATATTTATTACCCAATAAATATAACATATAACTAGTGCTCGCTGTAATAATTCAATAATTCAAAATTATATTATAGAATTCCTCTGAAACTTCTTTCAAAAGACCCTAAAAGATCTATCGTGCTCTCTACTTTATTTGACATAGAAATAATAAGTCAACTCTTTCCTGCAGGGTGACGGCGGAAGTCCCTTGGTGTGTCCTTTGAGGAATGATCCACAACGGTATGTTCAAGCTGGAATTGTGGCCTGGGGACTGGGTTGCGGCGAATCTGGAACTCCCGGCGTTTACGCCAACATTGCTCATAGTCGACGATGGATCGACGAGCAAATGGCATTTTACAATTTAGACAATACCGTCTATCAATATCCCAACTAGCCATCGCTTTCATCTGACGTGCCAGTAAATTATGCAAAGTTTATCTTATCAGATCATTTATGACGCATTATGTCAATGTTTTTATATTGAGCGTTTTGCATTGAATAGCTGAGAGAGCAAATATGATGTTAGCACAAGTTGCACATTGACACTTAATACTCAGACGATTTAGTATAGAATAGGATTTCACGAATCTCCTTAATGTTTAACATCCTGTATTAAATTGCGTTTGTGCACTGAATTATAATGCGTTCGAGAACGATTGTATTATAGATTTATGGAATGAAGAACGAATAATGCTCGTAAATATGAATTTATGACATTTTATATGTAACGCATAAGTAAATAATAAAACATTTTTATTAAAAATAGCAGAAAGGAATATATAGTTAAAACCTCATTATAAAACCTAGTAAATATGTCCTAATAATTTTCGATAAATTTTCGATTCTTAAATTACGACAAGCTTTTCTCTTGAAACAAAGTTGTATTCCATGCACAAGATTATATTGAAATTCTATTTAAATTATTTTCTCTTTCTTACTCTTTTTTATGCTATTCTATCTCTGCTTATTACAAACCCTTCAGCATGTACGGCGCGGTACCTACAATCGTTGCAGGATGTAAAAGTTTGTGTATAGATTTATAAATTGAAATTATCCTACTTTGTAAAATTGCATGAAAATCTTGGAAAATATTGCAGCCATGTTAGAAAACAATAACCCGAATAAGCCGAGATAGAGTAGCATAAAAGAGAGAAAGAGAAAATAATTTAAAAAGAATTTCATTATAATCTTGAAATGCATAGAATGCAACTTTGTTTAAAGAAAAAAGTGTTAATAATAATATCCAGCAAATTATTGCGCAAATTATTAAATTATTTTTTCAAGATAACTTATATTTTTAAGATAAGAAATTAATTCAATTCATTTGAATAAAGCAGAAAAATCTTGGAGATTACATAATTATTATTGCAATCATATTTTATTTTTACAAGTATTCTCCGCAGCAGTATATGATTTTATCATATGCAATTAGCTTATATAATATTTATAACGTCTAGTTTCATGCAACTATTTTCGCGATATTCTATTGTATAATGTATGGAACAATAATATACTTACACATCGAGTATCAATCATCAAAAAAGTGCTATCATTTCTTATTGTGAGACAATTATTATAAAAATAATTGAAAGAATATATTTTTTAATCATGTTAATTATGACAATTTCATAAATTCCACGAATGAAACGTACGTGCAGATAATTCTCTTTTTTATATGCAAAGTTAATAAAGAAAATTACACGTTTTAAGAATAATTACGTATCTGTATTTCTAACGAGTCATTATTATATTATGTCATCGATATGTTATACGCTATAGTGAGTTTTACATTAGAAAACTCACAAATCAGAATCCTCTAAATTTTAGCATTAATATAAGTACACAAAACAAATTTTACTATCCATCCGTAATTCTGAAATTGATTTCGTAGAAAGCGAGTTATTTTTAAAGTGCTTATAACAGTTGCCTGCTTCAAATCATCATTTCATTTTTTACAAGAGAAATGTATTCCTATTTGCAAATTATAAGCTATTAGATTTGACGTGGTCTGTACATCTGATATTATGAATAATAATGCAGCGCAATACAGATGCATGCACGTTCATTAACAAGTTTTTGCTATTTCCTGAAAATGGCGTATGCCATAACAAGTTCTTGTAAGAAATATCACCTATAAATGAAACTCATTGTCCAGTAGTTATCCAGTAAAGCTTCATTGCACGTGTCGTAAAAGTAGACATAATGGTTCGGCTAAGCACCATAGTAGTGATCATCGGCATTGCATTAGTATGCACTTACGCACAAGAGGAACTCTATGATAATAAATACGACGACATGGATGTCATAGCCATTATGGTTAATGATAAATTACGAAACCAATACTATAAATGTTTTATGGAGACTGGACCATGCGCGACAGGAGATGCGAAATTCTTCAAAGGTAAATCTATCAAATATAAATTATTTTTCACTTTTATTATCGTTTTATATATATAAAACACACTTACTTTTATGACGGTCACTGATGGCGAACACTAAGCCTTCCATTTATGGCTCGTCAATCATCAGTCATCCACACACAAAGAATGTGTTTGGATACGTATAATACGCAATTACCTATTGCTATTACAAATTGAAAAAAAGTTGGCTCAGATACATTCTTGTATCTGTATCTGTCAAAAAGAAGTTAATAGAAGCAAAGAATTTTGTATGGAACTCATCAATATTTTTGTATCACGTTTATCAAGTTTCTTTTCGATTTCAGAAATTTTCGCTGAAGCTTTACAAAGTAAGTGTAAAAGGTGTACCGAAAAACAGAAGAAAATGCTCGATGACATAGTCGGTTGGTATACAGAAAACAAGCCTGCTGAGTGGCAGACTATAGTTGAAAAATCTATTGAGGATTTGAAGAAGAAGAATGCTGGGAAATAATTGCTAACGATAAGCGCTAATAGATTCAAATTAAGGAACGACATAGAAATTCAAAACAGCAACGTTTATTATTGTTTTATATTCGGAAATCTCTTCACATGGGGAAGTAGTCTTGTTAATTTGGCTATAGTTAACGCTGATATAGTAATATTATTGATATAGTAATAGTATTGTTAAAGTAAGGAAGTTAAGAAGAATAAATTCCTTGCATCAGAAAAATGCGTGGACTTGATTGCGAAACAATTGTCTAATAAAAAATGTTACCATGTCATGTAACTTAATATTTGAAATTTGATTATTGAAAGAATGTCGTATCGCGTTAGTAACATTTCAGTTCACTCCGTCAGAGAGATACGTCCTGACACTGTAATGTTTTTCCCACTACACTCTATTATATAATATTATGACGCACAAATAATTGCATCCACACATATTTAGTTTTTAATATAAAGAAAAGATTCAGTTCTTATCATAAAAAAGCTGTAATATATATGAATGATTAATAGTAAAATAACAACTTTGACGACTTCCAATCATAAATTCTATGCATAATGTGCAAAACCAATGTATTAAATCATGTACCGAAGTTAAACGAAATTACGTATTTGAAAAAGTATTAATAAATAAAAGTATTAAAAGTATTAATGCTTACAAAAGTTCGTACGATGTTCAAATCGTTTTTCCTTCCTTAATCTGAATCTTTCCCATTACTTTCAAATGGCGGGATACTGTTGATTTATTGACTTCAAGCTGCTCTCCAAATTCTTATTTAATGTTTGAGAGTTTTCATTGACTAATGCTTCCAATTCCTTTTTCTCCATCTATTTGCGACGTACCTTATACGTACTCTTTCGCAAGTACTTAATATTTATATATTTTTCTAAAGAGATAACATTATATTGTTTTTCGACACAGAATATAGTTATACAAATTATACAAATAGGATTTTATTACATATTCGTAACTTTGAAAACAAATTCGCCCTCAACCACTAATAACAGTTTTCTATATAGAACAGCAAAATTTAACTTGTCTAAAAACAGAAATTTTTATTCTCATCAACAAAATTATCCTATTTTATATTGCATAACATTGCACATGCAATGTGGCATAGCAATTATAAGGTACAGCTAAGTAAAGTCACATCCATATGTATATGTATTTAATAGTGAACAAGAGCGTATCTATAATAACCACCGTCTAAGGTAAGTTATTCTAGAGTAGAACACACTTGCAATTCGTTTAGCTAAATATTTTATCTCTCCGAATAAGCAATCCCGAAGCAGCATCTGCTAACTTGCACACAATTGTTACAATTTTCTACAGCATTCTTTATTTCGAAAGTCATTTTCAACCAGTAAGTTTTTCATCTAAAAACTTTTATAACTTCTATTAGATTACTTAAATTGTCTTAGTATTTATTACAGAAAATGTCTCGCTAATATTACTGTTAAATACACTTGATAAGGACCGTAAATTTGATCGAAACGTTGTAAGAGCAAATAAATTTTGCCAGACTGGTCGAGTAGAAGGAGAGTCTTTATTACTAATTTACCATGGCAATATAAACTTAGTACTTTGAATATTTTATTAAAGTTTCATACACTTTAAGTTTCTTCAAGAATAGGGTGATTAAGTAAAGGATCATTTTGAGATCTGGGGAGCGATGACTCCTACGCATGAATATACCTTTGAATATTTGCCATTCAAATTAAGTTTTTTTTATACAATGTTATATATTATTCTGAAAATTCTATCTCACAGAAAACAATTTTTTATCTGAAATGCTATCTATAAGTAGGACGCATGGCTCAGTGATTATTCAGTAATTCTCAATCACACGTTCTCGTTAAAGCAGAAGTAATGGCTCGACTAATTGTAAGCCTTATTGTAGTCACCATTAGTGTTGCAATACTGTGCATCTACGCGGAGGAGCTCTATTCAGATAAATATGATAACACTGATGTTATGTCTATCCTTAACAACCAAACACTGCAAGAACAATATTACAATTGTGTTATAGATGCCGGACCATGTACGACGGATATTCAGAAATTTGCTAAAGGTATATCTATCAAAATTAAATATAAAGCATGTCTCTCTTTCATTTTTACTAACATATTCATTGCCATGACGGCTGACCGATACCGCAGATCTTTTTATTTATACCTTGCCGATTATTGGTGGCTCTCATCTAGTGAATATGTTAAGATACGTATCATATGCAATTATATACGTTTGCATGATTATGACTGTTTAGTAAAAATAGGATATGTAAGGAATGACTTACTTTGTAGTCAGCAATAACAATTTACCGAAAAGAGTTCGAAACAGGATCGAAACATTCGAATATTGTATAATTGTAAAATAAGTGATAAAAATATCGATCAATCATTAGATACTATTTAGCCATATATAATATTAATTATTAAAATTTGCTAATCACACAAAAGCTAGATCACTTATTATAATTTAAAACTATAATAAGTATATTGTCTTTTTGATTTCAGAACATATTCTCGAAGCTATACAAACTAACTGCAAAAAGTGTACCGAAAAACAGAAGCAAATAGTGACCATGATAAAAGATTGGTATGAAAAGAACAAACCTGATCAATGGCATGTTATACTTTCAATAGTTACAAAGATGTAACAAGAATCGTCAACAATTGCTAACTATAAACGCTATTAAAATTGGATTAAACAACGACATGGAACACACAACGGCAATATTATAATTATCTACAAATGTTTTAAATTTTTATTTTCGAAAACCTCTTCACATGGGATAGGGATCTCCTTAATATTGTTTATTGTCATTGCTATATTTAGTACTCGTATAGCAATATTATATCGTTAGAATAAGGAAGTTAAGGAAAATAAATTTCTTGCATCAGAAAAATGCTTTGATTTGATTGCGGAACAACAATCATCTAATAACAATTATCATGTTATCAATGTCTGTTACACGCTGTTATTAAAAGGTGAATATTGCGTTCATGAACATTTCAGTCCATCAGGAAGAAAAATAATATCCTGATATTATATAGTACTTTTTCCAATATATGAAGCACAATATAAGTATTATCCATACATATGCAATTTTTATAATATAAGAAAAAGGACAGTTATCATGAAAACACTGTAACACGAAGTATTAATAGTAAAATAACAACCTTGACGACTTCAGACCATAAATGCTACGCAATGATGAAGCAAAATTCATATATGTTTTTGCTTCATTCGATACAGATTATTACAATTTACACGGACTACATTGCACACGCAACATGAAATTACTAGCCACTGGAAGATAAATTTGCATACATATCTTTAGCTAACAATAAACAAGAGCGTATCTAGAGCCTCCAGCTCGAAAAAGTTATCCTATCATAGAACTTGCAATACGTTTAAGTAAATGCTTTATTTCTATCGAATAAGCAATGCTAAATAAGCATCTGTTAAATTATATACAATCTGTCACAATTTTTACCACTCGCGCGTATTCTTCTTATTTAAAACATAATCCTGCTGTTACGACTGAATTAAGATTGAGCTTAAGATAATTAAAAATTACACATGTACTCCGACAATTTGTTACTCCATACTTTTCGAATGTTGCTGCCTAGGAAGACCTTTATGATATGTCTATTACATGTATTATATGATTTAAACGAACACTTAAGAAAAGAGATCGACTACTCTCTTGTGTGTGATTTTTCGTTTTACATATTTCGTTAAAGTTTCATGTACTTTACGTTATTTAAGAACAGAATAAGTAAACCGAGGGTCGTTTTGAGATGTGGGGAGCCACGGCTCCCACACGATCATCTCATAAATCCGCCTTTGAAAATCTGGTACGTATAATTACGTTTCTTATACTGAAAATTGCATCTCACAGAAACGGGAAACAATTTTTTATCTGAAATGCTACATATAAATAGGACGCATGGCTCAATGATTATTCAGTAATTCTCAATCACGCGTTCTAATAAAAGCAAAAGTAATGGCTCGGCTAAGCATTATTATAGCCATTATAAGTGTTGCATTAACGTACACTTACGCTGCAGAGGAGCTCTATGCAGCTACCTTCGATGACTTTGATATCATAGATGTCCTTAATGACGCAAAAAAGGAAGAAGAATTTTTCAACTGTTTTATAGACGCTGGACCATGTATGACGGATAGACAAAACTTTTTCAAAGGTATATCTATGATATTAAATAAAAACATTACTCTCTTTTATTTTTATTAACATATTCACTGCTATGATCATCACCGCTGACCAACACTCATGAACTTTACATTTATGCCTTCTCGATTATTCGTGATTATCATCCAATGAATATGTTAATTATAATACACAAATACTTACACTTGCAAGATTGTGAGTGTTTAGTAATAATAAAAACATGTAAGGAATAACTTACGTTGGCAAATTAATATTTCCATTTATTAACGTTTTTTGTTTGTAGTCAGCAATAATTTACTGAAAAAAGTTCGAAGCAGAATCAAAATGTTAGAATATTATATAATTCTAAAATAAATGATAAAATATGCAATATCAACAACTGTGTTTATTAGATTTTTATTCTTATTTACTACTTACTACGTACTCATATAATATTAATTATATTAAAATTTGCTAATTATACAAAAGCCAGGTCAATTACTATGTAGTTTAAAACCAATAATTATATTAAATATTCTTTTAACTTCAGGAATCTTCTTCGAAGCTCTACAGAATAACTGCAAAAAGTGTACTGAAAAACAAAAGCAATTAATGAACTTAATGAAAGAATGGTATACACAGCATAACCCTGATCACTGGGAAGTTTTGCTTGTAAAGTCAAAGGCGTGAAGATAAGAATGGCTAATAATTGCTGACAAATGCTGTTAAAACTGGACTAAGCAACGACATGGAATCGCACAACGGCAATGTTAATTATCCATAAATTTATTAAACTTTTATGTTCCTCCTTTTATGTAACTTCTTCGGCTCTTCACTTGGGAAAGGAAATCATTATTAATATTTTTTATTTCTATTGTTATAATTACTACTGGTATAGCAATATTATCTTGTTAGAATAAGGAAGTTAAGGAGAATAAATTTTTGGCATCAGAAAAATGCTTTGACTTGATTGCGGAACAACACTCATCAAATAAAAAATGTCATCTAATAAAAAATATCATGTTGTATATCAATATCTGTAAACACTGTTATTGCAAAATGAATAGCATAACGTTCGTGAACATTTTAGTTCACTTCAGCATGAAAAGTATCTTATGGGTATTGTAGTGTTTTTTTCACTATATTCTATTTATAGAATCTATTATATGATATCATAAATATAATTATTGTAGCCACACATATACAACCTTCAATACAAGAAAAAGATGCAGTTGTTATGAATGCATAAATTATTAAAAAACATGAATTATTAATAGTAAAACCACAACCTTCAGACTTCAGACGACTTCAGACTTTCAGTATAAATTTTACGCGCACGAGATACAAAACTTATTATATTTTACACGTACTAGCGGGTTCAACTAAACATCTAATCTATGTGTGCCCAATACCATTAACCGAATTTAATGACTCACATCATGTTGATGTTATCATGATATTCTGTTCTGCTTGAGATCTCCCCCAAAAAACAATTTTTTATTTGGAATTTTACTTATATATATGAACGCAATAATTATATTCAGTAGTTTTCAATCACGCGTTCTTGTAAAAACAGAAATAATGGCTCGGTTATGCATTAGTATAGTCATCAGTAGTGTTGTATTAACGTGCTGCTACGCTCAGGAGTTCTATCCAGATACATACGATAACTTTGATGTCTTAGCTGCCCTTAATGACGCAAAAACGCAAGAGCAATATTACAAATGTTTTATAGACGCTGGACCATGTGTGACGGATAGCCAAATATTCTTCAAAGGTATATCTATCATATTAAAAAAGCATTTCTCTCTCTCATGTTTAACATGTTCATTAACATATTCACTGCCATTATCATCACCGTTGACCAACACTGAACTTTATATTTATGTCTTCTCTATTATTGGTGACTGTCATCCAATATATTAATGAATATGTTAATGAATATGTTCCTAAACTATTTCAATCACTTAGGCTTGCAAGATTATAGCTGTTTAGTAATAATGAAAACATGTAAGGAATAACTTACATTAGCAAACAAATTAATATTTTCATTTCTTACTATTTTCCTTGTAGTCAGCAATAACAATTTACTGAAGAGTTCGAAACAGGATATTAAAACATTCGAATATTGTATAATTGTAAAATAAGTGATAAAAATATCGACAATTATTAGATACTATTTAGCCATATATAATATTAATTATTAAAATTTGCTAATCGCACAAAAGCTAGATCAATTATTATAATTTAAAACTAATAATTATATTGTCTTTTTGATTTCAGAACATGTTTTCCAAGCTATACGAACTAACTGCAAAAAGTGTACTAAAAAACAGAAGGGAATGTTGATCATTGCAAGAGAATGGTATAAGAAGAATAAGCCTGATCAATGGCACGTTTTGCTTACAATGTCTGCAAAGGCGTAAACACAAGAATGGTCAATAATTGCTAATCCTAAATGCTGTTAAAATCAGACTAATCAACAATGTGGAATCGAATAACGACAATGTTAATTATCTATAAATTTATTATAAACTTTTATATTCGGTAACTTCTTTACTTGGGAAAGAAATTTTGTTAATATAACTATATTGTCACAGATAATGCTTGTACAACAATGCTATGTTGTTAAAGTTACAAGTTACGAAAACTAAATAGCATTAGAAAAATACTTTAAATTGGAAAACAATAATTGTCTAATATTTTATCACGTTGTACAAGAATATTGATATAATTTGTATCTTAAACAAATTATAGTAAATATTACTTAGAATGTAATATCGCACGATGTAAATAGTACACTCTAATTACTTAATAAAGAAATAAAATTAAGAAATTTTAATTATTATTAATTTAAACTTTTCAATAAAATGTATGTTTCTCACAGCAATATGTGCGCAAAACTTATTTAATTTTTAAACTAATGTAGAAACTAATGTAGAAGAAATCAGGTCAATATGAGTAGATGATATAAATCATGTTTGTATAGAAAAAAAAACTTTAATCCGCATATGCACATACTAAATAATTCGCTAAATACTAAAACGGTAGTTGTACAATATGTATCATATTATGCCTTAGTATTTACACATAATTGGATTCGCAATAATAAAACTAAAAATTCAGTCATTCATATCTTGTCAACGCTTGTGTTTCTTCTAATCCACAATCAGATTTACACATTATTCGCAATAGTATGATACAATTTTCTTCTACATTATTTAATACTTCGTTACACGTATTACATTATTTCTTTTTCTTTGTTGTCTGAGTCCACTCGAATTGCAATTCTCGCAACATCTGTGGCGTTAAGAGTCCTTGTGCTAATAATCTTTCAGTCAACTTACCTTTACCGATACTACGTTTGCCACTTGATTCGCTACCTGAAAAACATATGAGATATTATATAGCTGAATCACAAGAACGTGTAAATAAATTATAGACACAGCGAGACAATTACTTCTATAAAACTTCTGCTTTTGCGTCTGCAACTCGAAGCTATCATTCTCTCCGCCTAAATAATAACATCGTGCACATTAACACTTTGCAAATAATTATAAAACTTAATTTCATATAAACGTTGATAATGTAAAATATACCTTATATATTTAATAAATAATCAGTCGTATGTTATATTTCAATTATTAAATTTTTTAAATAATTTGCGCTTACCTTCATCTGAATTCATCAATAATGTCGTTAATTTAACTATTCCTGTTGCGATAAGTGCGTCGAGTTCCTTCTGCACATCGCGAACCATTTTGGCATCCGGGAACAAGTCCACAAAGCGATAACTACGGAATATAAGATACGGTATGTAAGACGAGTACGAAAATGGCAAAGCAAAAATATTATTACGTATCGTACCTCAGCCAAAGATAAAGATCCAAGACATCGAATACGGCTTCCAGGTGAACGAGATCAAGGATAGTCTTTGGTAACTGGAATGGCCATCCGATGTGTTGGCACAACCAGTTGAATGTTATCGCGTCGTTTTTACTGTATTGTCGTGCGAACTGGAGAAACATGTTTATGTATACCAGAAATGCAAAAATAAAAATATAAGTAATAAAAATATTATATACTTTCAAAAACATGGTGCACACGTATGGCGATTTCTTGTTGATTGGCGCACAACAAAATACGTATCTTGCACGAAGTGGGAGCGGTACGTGCTGTATCATATCGGCCAGGAACTTGAAGTCGGTTAAGGTGCACATGAAGTAAAGAGAATTGTCGACTGTGCACAGTGATACGAAAATATCCTGAAAGGAACGAGACGTTGAGGACGGCGCACGATTATATCAGATTCTTTGGTATTTTTGCAAAACAAAACCCACCATAAGATTCGACAGAGGCGAATTTGGTAAATGATAAGCGTACAACTCGATTTGATCGGCCGTCGGGTGGAGACCAGCCTGTGTTATCACCTCCGGTGTTTGACTGAGCAAATTCCTCAAGGTCGGGAGATCCTCGTTTTTAAACGTTGTTACGTAGCCCTGCAACGCAAAGATAAGTATGATACGTTCGTCTTACATTCGCTTTTATATTAATACCATGTAATGGCATGTAATGAAACAGTTGATAGGAAGAAGTTAGTTCGTGCCTACCGTACTCCAGACTGTGCCGTAACGTCCAGCGCGGCCAGCTATTTGTAGAGCCGACGAAACGGACAGAACCTCCATCTCCTTCTCACCTTTCTCGTTGATCGTTGGCTGAATCAGTGAATAAAATACGATTCTCCGAATGTGCCTGTAAAACCGATCGCGTCAGATCTACAAGGTGTCGCAACTTTCAAAGCGTGTGATAGAAATATTTTCTTCATCTGCACGCAACACGTTATAAACTCTTGCAATTCGTATGTACAGCTTAGAATTTAACGTAGTGCGCATACATGGACGATACTTACAAATTCAAACCCATTCCAATCGCATTGGTCGCCACTAGGACTTTACAGGTATTCTTAGGGTCATTGAATTTTGCAGCTTGCGCCAGCTTCGTACCCGGTGGCAAGCTGCCGTATATCACCGCTGTTTCTATTCCTCTACTCTCAAGGGAACGCGAAACGGTAAATATGTCGGCCTTGCTAAAACAAACTATGCAATCTCCCGCTCTGACGTGGGTCAGAGAACCGAGTGCCTCTTTCTCTATCTCGAGGCTCGTCAATCGTTTGTACCTGCGAACTTCCACATTTTCACCCGTTGTAATACAGATAGCTTTTACCTGCAAATGTACAATATTTCATTAGTAAAAGTCAATTTTACTTATATGTAAATCCTAATTCTGCACAATGTATAAGCATTAAGAATATTTATTCGAGAAATGCACCAATTCTATAGCAGCAGCTTCGCCGCATAAATGTATCTCATCCGCGGGGATCCCCAGAAGAGCTCTCGTCCACGCCCAGCCGCGGTAGGAATCGCGCGTCAACTGAATTTCGTCAATAACAGCTACTTCGTCTGTAAATAAGTCATGATCAGTGTGATCCCTTCGCGCGTGAAATATCAAAGGCGATGGAATGCAGAATGGCACTTACAATTATTCTGTAAATTCACCATTTCTACAGAGCAAGATAAGTGGTCCGCGGGATTATCGGGGTTCTTAGCGAACGTCCGTTCTTCACCAGTTAGTAAATCACACGGTGTCCCCTGAAGTAATGTAAATAATATTAATACATCAATATCCTGTGATAAATAAAAGTAAAATAAATAAATGGGGAAGTCGACATTTACCCTCTGGTTACATTTGTTAAATACTTCCGCGACCAACAGCTTTAGCGGTGCACAGTACACTCCGCTCTTTGCGGTAATAAACCTTTCCAAGGCATGGTGAGTCTTTCCACTGTTTGTCGGTCCAGCATGAAAAACTATCTTCCTATTCTTTGCTCTTGCGAGGGGATACCTGTGTATGTCAAGAACAGGATCTAATCAGAATCTGTCTTGTACGCTGTTCATGTATATCAAATAAAATTAAGTGTAATGATAGGTAGCAATTGTAAGTCTCGTTAATTGTCCACACTATTTTAAATCTTACCAGCCAGCTGGATTTCGTAGATCGCTGATTTTTTTGAGATCATCCAAGCAATCGATATGTGGGAATATCTGTTTGGCGTGGCGTATAAAGTATGGAAAAATATCAGTAATGTTACCAGCACCCTGTAGAATATCACTCAATACTATATGAAGATCTACAGGTAATGTCTGTGTTTCGAAGCAGTACTGCCTGAAGCTCGTAAAAGCCTGTCCTTGGAGATAACCTGAAAAGAAAGTTGATAGATCAGAATCTTGATGAACATAAAATATATTTAATTCAGTACGTACTGTCCAATCCATATTGCTCAGCCAGTTTCTTGATTTCAGTTTTCTGCACAAAAGAATTTAGTATCTTCAGAAGATCTTTCTTCTGTATGGAACTTCCAGTTAGTTCGGCACCGATGTTTATGTCATCCGGGGTTGGCTTGATGGGTACAGGATGAAACAGAGACTCTGGCGTAGTTGAACTACTGTCATCCTTCTTGCCTCTGCATGGCTGAAGAAAACTCGCAGCAGGAGCCATAGATCTATATTAAAAATAAATCCAAAAATGAAATAACTCATGGGCTGAGAGAAGCTATTGTTCTTTCAATCTTTTTAAGTCCTGACATTCGCCTTGATATTCTAATAGTAATAATAATAATAAAAATAATTCTAATATATAATAATGTCACACAATTTATCTAAAGTTAAAGAGATTTATTTGATCAAAATGAAATGAAGATATGAGATAACACGAAGTAATATAAGGTTTGCAAATATATGTATACGTAACAATAAAAAAACAATATATATATTTTACCTGCGTGCAAGTGACGGCGTCAATCCTGCGCATCTTCGTACTAGCTCTTCCGATATACAACGTTTTATAAATATCATCTTTTAACATAAACTATTTTACTGTCAAAACACCGTAAAACGTGAGCAGGACACCGCATGCCTCCTACCGTTGAGGTTATGATGCAACCTTCAGACTCGCTTTCAACCAATGCTCCTAGCGGAGAGTCGTACAACTAATTTAAAATATTAGATACGCAAATTAATTTCTTTTCTTGCAATAATTGAGCCTGTATTACGAGAAGAATAATAAACATGTCAATCTTCGAAATATTTGCTATCATTTTCTAATACTTTTCTCCCTGTATTGGACGAATTCCCTCTCGAATAAGAGAAAGTAAACAGAGGTCAATTTCTTCTGAGAAAAGCACCGATTAATTCGCATACCTTCAGCTTCATTTGTTTTTTTACATGAAATAATTTTGTTACGCGACGCGTGTAGCAAAGAATGTTGACGGAGGATGAGAAAGGTTAACATTCGCTGAGTAAACGCTATAGTTCTTTGTGAAGAGAAGTATGTATCAACTTTCTTGACAATACAATGTGTAAGCGACGTTACGTTACACGCGTGACAACGATGTACAATTTGTGCAAAGGAAATAGCTGAAGATTTACTTGTGTATAAATACATTTGCACAGTTCGTGCTCCTGATGAACCTCGCAAGTTGAAGTGCGTCGCGCGAGATGACATCCCGACAAAAACGGAGATTCAGCAGCATCTCGGAGCTTCATTGGCCCAGGTCCTCTTCGACTACAGTCATCGTGAAGCTATGAAGCTGTTAGACTCGATACCCTCTGCGAGACTCTTGCAAGAGTCGCCCTGCACGGTGCAGGATTGCCGATCAAAGACGGACAGGTCTGGCACATGGTCGGAAGGACAAAGAATTCTCAAGTCACATGTACACCATGACATTCTAGGTGACATTACGTTCGCATCAACTGTGCTACAATAGTGCTCATAAATTATTCTAATTACCAATCTCTGTTTGAAAATAATCTCTGTCTCAGCGTTGGGCGGGGATGCACTGAGGAAGGTTCAGGCCGAGATTGAAGCGATGGCACGGAGCAAATTGGAGGACGAATTCATAGAAAAGAGTCACATGCTTGAAGCCAAGAAGAGACGCACCATCAAGCGCAACGCAGAGGAAATCCACGCCACGTATGAAGAATATTTCGAGGCCACTCAGCATGACTTGAAGGAGAAGCTGCAGGTGGAAAGCATGATCAATCAACTTTGCGTCAACAATTAAGCATGAGTGTAAAATAGCACACTTACCTCATGCGATGCGGCTCTAAAAGTGACTACTCTGCAATCATGACAGGCTGATTGGATGGACGCGAAAGTTAAGCACAACAAGGAACTGCAGAAAGCTGTTGTGAAAACGCGATTAGATACCACGCACGACGTTCTAAGAAGAATGCGGCTTCAGACGTGCTACATCCTCACTTCCCTCCACAATAGCTTTCAGCAATCTCTTCGCGCGCAAAAAGAAAGGATGATTGCCGACTTCAATAAAATTGTGAGGTACTTGAAATAATCAGTAAAAGTTCTAAGAGATATCCGGTGCGCCAGATATTGCTATATGTAAGATATATCGATATGTTGACATTTCATTTCTAAAGAAAACAGCATGTCAACTTGGAAGCAAGAATCAGAGAAGTTGAGAGAAAAAAGATGGAAGAACTGCTTAGTCAACGTTACGAGCTCGAGATACGAAATGCAACGGATATCATTTACGTTCTCTGCATGGAGAGATTACGTAATGACTCACAAATACACGCGATACATAGACACTTTGAGGTAAATACATATATAGTAGTGACGTTTTACGTGTACGCATATATTACAGTTTTTATCATATTTTTTCTGATTACATTACTTAAATATTGAAATTATGATGTAGGAGAAGATTAAATTTTTGCATGAAGTTATTGCCAAACAAGATGAAATTATGAACATAATGAAGAAAATGATTACAGAATGTCGAGATAAGAATGTCACGCTCGAGGAAAAGCTTTCTGCCATTACTAAGGAATTTCAAAAATTTATAAACTTTGCTTTAGATACCATGCCAGAGCATGCAGACTTTCTCTTGCCATTAGACTTACTCTTTGCAGACGATACAAATAAAGAAGACGGTGAACAAGAAAAGAAGTAATAGATAAATGAAAAAATATATATTTTAATAGCGAAAGGTCTATAAATGTTCACATGTAATTCTGTACACACGCAAGCGCCAAATTAATAATTAATATATCAATTCAGTGAAATCTCTGGCATTTTTCTTTTGACAACCGCGAAACCATTCCGGATCTTGGTGCAGATTGAACGATTTACGTTGATAAAATTGTGCAAGCATAACGGATCTCAGACCCACTTCGCTAGGTGGAACAGGCGGAAAATCGCCAAGACGCCATCCGTAAGTCCAATTCGGGCAATCAGGGAAGTAAAACCGCTTTTCGGGGGGTTCCTTGTACCTAAAAATTATTGAGAAACTGAGTTAACTGGTCAAATTCTTTATGAAGGAAAGCGTATGTCTTGTTACGCGCGCTGACCTTTCAGTGAGATAATTATTAGTAGCGATAAAAGTTGGGACGTTTTTCTCGTAAACCAAAGCCTTTACATTAGGATCAACTGGCTTCATAACATCTATGTTGATTGTGCCGTCAGATTTAAGTGGCCTCCAAGGCGGTAAAGGCTTCCGTTTTACCTACAGATATAAAATTCAAAAGAAATGAGCATTATAAATTAGCGATATTAATTGTAAAATCATTACACCTACAAACGCACAATAGGCTTAGCAACACAAGCTTTCATTCGTTTCTCAGAGTCCGCAATTACGTTTCTGGCTCGTTTAATCAGTTTTGGCTCCTTCAAATTTTCTATCAATCGTTGTTGGTTCTTTAAAAACCATTTCATCCGCAATGCATTTTCGTTTCTTATCATCTCCGTGTGAAATAATTGACAACGAGCATCGCACACAGGTTTCATGATATTTGAATTTTATAATGTATATTTCTGTACAGTCAATAAATAATTACGAATAATTTAAATAATACGTCATCAAAAAGTAGTTTAGTAAAAATAGCTCTGAAGTAAGATCTCGAGAGAGATATTACTGTTCTCAAATGTTTTTTCCTTTCTTCACATTCCTAGTAAGAGGAGGAAAAACAAGGTGCGACGAATAAACGTAACAGTATATCGAAATAGTTTATAGAATAGTTTATTTACATTGTTATCATGTGTAATACGTTTTACTGTGTTACATAAATTCAATATGCATTTAATTATGTACTACATTTATTCATAGTTCTTTATGATAATACCAGTGGGAGCATATGACTATGTACAACTTGTTTTTTTTTGTTTTTTAAGTGCCAATTTGTAAAACAGGAATTTGATTGATCGATGTAATAATATATGGTCATGAATTATATACCTACATAGTAACAAATTTCAAAAATATATTGGAAAATGGTATGTTATGTACAGTATTAGTATCACGTAACACCTGAGAAATAAACATTTACTCGAGATTTAAAAGAAGCACTTTTACGATTTTAAACGTTTAATGTAAAGTCTGATAGGTCATAATAAAAAGGATAAATGAAATGTTTTTAAGTGTATTGTAAATTCCACAGAATGTACTACAATCTGGAAATTGCTTAACGCTTAAATTTAAATATGCAAAATACGTGAACGTCCAACGTGTGCATCCAAACACGTGCGTCCCGAAAGAAAACTGGTTTTCGCAATTTTTGAAATAATTACAATTGAAACACGCATTTGACGCAAAGTTAAAGTCAATCAGCTGTTGCCCGCATCTCACGTATATATTTTCACGTACGAATACTGTGTGTGCCCCAATAACATCAAACGATTTATTCAATAACGATGTATGGCATTACAAAATTGTAACAATAAATAAATATGGCGTGAAATGAGTTTTACATGATATTACTCCCTCTTAAAGTCAACATCAAATGACCCAGTAATCACAGCCATAGGAAGCAATATTGTGGTATATATCGTAACGTTTAGATACATATTTTATTTATATTACAAAGTGACTAAGGAGCATTTTATCATTTGTACTTGAGTAATCAAGAGGAATCGTACTTGTACAAATAATAGTTTCATTTTTCTCTACGCTGGTTTTCCTTGTTTTTATACTGTACATATGTAATCTTAGTTTTATCTACAGTCTCCTATAAAATAATTACACCTTTACACCGTTATAGTTTCTCTAAGTTTTAGTAGTAGCCAATTATATCCTATGTTAATGAGTTTAATTCGCTTTGATTGGCATGTATCTACAATTTGAACACAAAGTTATGCCCTGTTATATTCCAATTATGTTATATTTTGTACCAAATCAGAATTTTATCAGCTCGTCCCAATCACTTGTGAATGTCGAATATACCGAGTGATTTTATAGCGTTTGATCATGATTATCAATGGCGCGAGTGGTAATTTAATAATGGTTTTGCTTCGAGTAATTTTGCATGTTTGCATTTATACCAAATTATCCTGCATAAACGGCAATTATGCGCACTTAATTCTGCTCTAAAGTATAGTCTATTATCGATGAAGTTCTTACATGCGTCCCACTGTTTCCTTAACTTACTTAATGGTACATATTGGAGTGGGCTGCATTTAATCACGCTGTGTGTGCAATCTATTTTCACTATTCAAGTGGAGCATATCTTTCCTTTCTCTTTAAAGACATTGAATTTCTAGACCTGTCAAAATATCTACAAAGTAGCACAGCATTTTCTGTGTCATGTTATCAACGGCATTTGTTCTATTTGCTAATTAAACGCAATTTCGTCTGTACAGTGCAAATCTACTTGATATTATTCAGGTAATAAATGTTAGCTTGATCAATATCTTCTTTATTAAACAAATTATTAAAAAAACATGCAAATTTCTTTTTCTAAAGTAGATATATACAAATTGTGCAAAGTATATCGAAGTTTAGCTTACATCTGAATAAATTAAAGATGCGCAATTTGGACAGAAAATAAATATAACTAATTTTGTTATATTCAAATGAGGCATTTTGCAAAACGTGACACTCCATCTGAACAGTATCAATAGATAATAGCATCTTGTTTCTACTGTACATATTGAATGACAGCCAGCTGTGTACCATTGATTTATGATTATTTCATAATTTTCAAATTCAGTATTGCTAATTAATAATCATTATTCTCTGAAACAAGTATCTTCATACAGAGATTTCATGTATACAACAAAAAATATATTATACCTTAGGCATAGGATGTAATAATATGAAGCGTAAAGAGAAATAGCGTCTTCCCTTACATCTGCAATTCTGATTTTTCAAAATTAACCGTGTTTTCGTTTGATAACAAAGAATCAAGAAATAAAATAAAAATATATTACTAACGCCATTATGCCAAAACCGTGTTATACAATGTAACAATCATTTAAAAAGCTTATTGGCTCATATCAATTTGAGGAGTTTGCACACATATCTTGCTCGCTGCATGAGCATTATTCTTTAGCGTCGATTTCTTACGTATTTCTTACAATTCGCACGTTTCGTTTTTTTATGTACATAGATGTACCGTTGTAATTATAGACAAATTAATGAAATATTTTATTGTCGATCTCATAATCTTCTAAAAGACACAGTCATAAACAAAGTCAAGATCGACATCTTGTGATTTCTGCACATAACAAAACATAACAGCTCCCGATCTTTCGAGTCACCGTTAATCTGATTTCTTACATATCTAACTCGTAGTCACTTTGAGTAATACAGGTGCCGGAGGATGATTATTAAAGTACAGACCTGCACCCTGAAAACTGTTGGACTGCCTCGACGCGATTGCATTCTGGTTAATTCCGGTCGCGCTGTTGTCAACCTCGATGCCATTGTACTCGTCATCTTGCTTACCGCGTAGTACGTACTTGAATGACTCGTATCTGCCGTCCAAATTATAGGGACATTAAGCGATGCAGCATAAAGAGTAGCGATGAAAGTTACGTAATTCCAAAAAAATAACCGGGTTCAAGAGTCATTCGTCAACTTACATCACCCAACAAATGGCAGTAGCTGGCGCTTGGAATAGTACACGTGCGCGCAATCCGCGGAAGTATCCCTGTACACCACCGAGCCTGTACACTTGCTTAATTGCATCTATCATGCCTTGCGCATGCACGCCGTCCTGCTGCGTGTTCAACACTGTCTTGCAAACATCCAGAGGAGTTGTCACTGCAGCCGCGATCGCACCTGCTGCCGCACCTATTATATCGCGCGCACGTAAAGTAGAATTTTATTCAATTGTATCTCCGCACAGCAGGATTAATATTAACCGATCTTGTTCAGACGTATTCAGAAATATAATACGTGACACATTAATATATATATATATATCTTCTTTTTATAAATTTAAGAATGCACATTAGAATAGTGGAGTAGCTCACCAGATCCGATATGTGCTATTGGATTGTAAACGTGTTCTGGATTTGTAATCGATTGTGCGAACTCGTAAGAGATGAAATGAATACTTTGAAAAGGCACATTCATGGCCAATTGAGTCGTATAGCTCCTGTAGAATGCGAATATCCCCTCCTTCTGGTAGACACGCTGTATACAATTCAATACATTTCTATAAGGGGAGTTGTACATCTGCAATCGTTGTTTAACCACTGTAACGTAAAAGGATAACATAAATTAATTAGATAGATTTTTTATATCCGGTATTTTTCATACATTAACTTGTTCAATTTCTCGATCTTTTCTAAATATGAGGTTTCTTTGAAACCCTTTTTTATCTTTATTCGTTATTTTATCAAGAAGAGTATTGCAAAAATTGATTTAAGAGTATTTAACTTGTAATGATTATAAGAACACGTTCTTATCTTTATCAATCAAGTGTGATAATCGCACGTTCTTTATCAATCAAGTGATAATCCCGAAGTATTTAGATTGCAGAATTATCTTCCTATTTTTCATGGTATCATTAATCATAGTGTATATTATTATAGCCAACCTTCCGCTGGGTTCATGACACCATCGTGCAGAACTGTTGCTACGCAACCAGCTGCCCCGTAGACGAGATGATTAAATTGGGACCTCGTAGTCTTGAACTTTTCTTTGAGACACTCGTAACAAGAAAAGTATAAAGCATGCGCAGGTCCAGCCCCAACAACCACTGCACTGACACCTCTAATTGGCCTTAATACACCTTCTTGTCGTATCATTTTGTATAGTACCTCCCCCACGCCTCCTCCTCCGCCTGGACCAGGAGTTAACGCCTGCATTCTTGTCTAGACAAAAGAAATGGACGAAATTATCTCATCAAGCACAGAAATAATAAATGATAAGTTAAATATTCTCAGTATATCAAATGTCTCTTTGACTACGCCAATAACTTGCAACGTTATTTTATGAAGTCATTATTTATCGTGCAAAGATACTTTCAGATAGAATGACTCGCCGTTATTGACGACAGTGACTATCAACTGAATTATGCAAAAAGAAGTACAGTATGTTAATACTGCAAAGTAAAATGATAATAGACTTTTTTATTTATGAGAACAAGCGCAAAAGACCATCAACTGGAATAAAATCTGCAAAATACAACAGATGCAGAGTTGAGCACATAGAGAGAACTTGAATATTTAAGAAACATTTATACTTTAGGAACGAATACATTATCAAAATTGAAAATTGTATCGATTGAAAGATCGCCAAAAATACATTGATTTAATTCAACATAAATCTGCTTCACCAAACACCAGAAAGAAAATAATAAAAAAAGGAAATAATAGTGTTTCTGTGTTATTAAGTAATATATCATCTGTGTAATAAATTATATTTATTTTCTATTTAAATATTATTTGATAATATATATAATATTTTCAAAATCAAGGTCCAACGTATTAGACAAGAAAACATGTATTGGTAGTATAGATCGTAGTCTGTAAAGGAGACCAGAAATAGAACCTACTGCAATAGACCGACGAACTGTGTTATATAATGAACAGTAGACACTTGCATTCGGAGTAAGAAGTATAACATATCTTTCGCAATTCACAACTCATCACTTTATGCTATTGTCTTCACCCACTGGCAACTATTCTCTCAAACATTGTACATGTTCCGTGAGATTGTATAATAATGCACTGTGTTATAGTATCAAACAAGCTGTAACCTGAAGTTCATAGATATGACAGTTGATTTGACAAATGTTCAATACAATGGCTCTCCATTACCTATAGTTTTCAACAAACTTAGCGTATCAATTCAGCTTGTCAGTTTCCTCAATTCTAAGAACAGAATTAAAAGTGTTTTAAATCTAGATATAATTTAGATGTCTCAAAATCTACCTTAAAAATGTTATATAAAAATTTTTTAGAAGAGTAAATAAATTTCTGTACACATTATGAATTCTTATATACCTCCAACAATGACACAATATTTTAAAAAGTATAAATACATAGATGTGACAAGAAATAGAAACTTTTTTACTTTTCTAAAATTAACATAAAGCATGTTAATGGAATAAATATTAATGTCGTAAATTAAATTAACAAATAAGTAGATAATGCTGTATAGTTTTCAAGAATCGACAGAAATAAAAAGTTGCCTTTCTTTAATCATAAAAATTCTAGATTACACCTAATTAATGATACTGCACATGTATGTATCTTATAATGATCCGAGATATATTAACTACCTCTCTCTTGTATAATGCATTATTATAAAATCTCAAATTATAAGTTTATGGAATAAGTAATACATCAAAAAAACAGATACAAATTCATTAAATTTTATAAGATATACTCTTTGATGTGTCAATCCACATTATTATGCAATCCTGTTTAGAATAAATATAAAAAAAACCTGTCCAATGCCGAAATATCCTACATATGATACAAAACATGATAGTATCACTACTTGTAGTATTGTTGTAGAGAATTATTATACGAGATAACGCAAATGCTTCCTATCTATGACGGGCATTTGTTTGAACTAGATAAATTGCGACGATAAAGCACCCGGCGCCAAGTTGGCAATTCTAGGAAAGCGTGGAGGAGAATGCCGTGATCATCGCCAGATGGTGGCTTTTTCCTGGTGCTTATGGGCGGAGTGTCACGGAAAATCTGCAAGTGGCCATTGCGCGACGTCGTGCCGCGCAATCGTCGGGCAAATCCGAGAAATTCCATGACAACGCTGAACAGGCAGGCGAGCGTCACGGCGATATCACCGAAGCGCTGCCGGCGAGGAGGTTATGTAAAAGATCGGGGGGGAAAAACGTGCGCGCACACACAGCGCGACCGCCGACGATACCTTGACACTGTCAAACGGATACATGACGCAATGCTCCATGATCCCGGCCAGGGCGCCGGCCGTCATGTGCACGGCCACGGAGTTGGTCGGCAGGCTCTCGTAGACGTCTTTATTCATGATCACGAGAAAGCGTGTACTCGCCCGACAGCGTGAGCGTGCTCAGTTCGTCGTCACAGCGTCGCGCGCAGTCCTCTCTCTTTCTCTCGTTCGTTTCCTGTCGTTCCTCTCACTCTCTCACACTGGCCTTGCCTCGTGCACTGGCCGCAGAACACCCTGCGCTGCCCGATTCGACGTTCGCACGTTTCGCCGCCCGAGAATACTGCCGGCGTGACGACAGTACCCAGAAAGATGCGTCGCGTTAACGGTCCGTGCAGACGAATCGCGGCGAGCACGCTGACACGCGATCGCGCGCGTCGATCGTTTATTAATGGGGCCGCATCGGAGTCGAGGAGGCTCGGTGGTCACCCGTTCCCCCGCCTCGGTACACTACGGGTAATTCCCCTTCCCTCCCTGCGGAGTCATACGTTCGTCAAATACTTAGTCGCGCGATCACGCGCGCGGGACTGCACGCGGTGCACTCGTACTCGTTCGCTCGGGATGCAGCGGAGAACACGTGCGAGTCGAAAACGCGATCCTGAGAGCACGACGGCCGTGGATCACGGCGGAGACGGCGCGAGCTCGTGAGGTTAGGCTCGGGCACACGTGCCGCGCATGCGTCGTACGCGACCACGTGGTCCGTGAATGCATCCGCGAGGCAGGACTGGCAGGTCGAGTGTCTCGAGACGCGACGGATATTTTGAGCGGACGGAATACGAACGAGCGTGCACATTCTCCGACGGGAACAATGATGACGATGGGACGACGATGGATTTCCGGGGAGAGAGATGATTAGTCATCATCTGCTGTCGCGCGTGCGAGTCACAGCGACCTCGACCGAGTGACTGCACTTCGCAGTTTCCTCGTAAATTTCTTCATTTTACAAACACGCGACTTCATTAACATTGTTCACCGAGCAATCGATCACTCCATTACGTTGAAGCATCGCGTTGTCCGGTATCGTCGTTGTACCTGCAAATATATTAAAAGCGTTTTAGCGGTTCACCATTGAATCGTCCAGCAAAAACTGGTTTTAAATCCTGACGGGGAAACTGGATTCTCCGCGCAGCTTTCGCGGAACATGCGTCGTAATATATGTATACATGTATTATACACGTATTACACATTCACGCACGTGGTTGTGTTGAATGTATGAGAAAGCGAGAGTGGTCAGGTTAGGTTTGCAACTCTTAAATCATCGATGTCGTGTTATGCAAAATGTGAGCCGTTGATTATCGCGCATCCAATGAAAGAACATCCAACGGGAAAAAAAAAAGTAATGAACAAGGCTGACATTATGCGCCATAACGAATGTTGAAGAAAATGCATTCTCGCCAGTCGCATAAATTATAACTTATCGATTATTATTATCGACCTAAATATCTCTCTAAACATCTTATTTTCTATCGTTTTATTTTTCTCTCTCTCCCTCTTTACTAAAATTGATTAAAGAATCGTTTAAGAACGATGCCAAAAAATTAAATTTTGATGTTTTGTTGATGAATACGTCATCTTATATTGTTGCAACAAATCGCTGATCTTATGTATCGCACATCGCTCATGAATTTTGTACATGACACGCAATATAGATAGAACATGTATGAATATGCGCCTGGGATTACGACATGACGCGCTCGACACGTACGTGCATCCTGTTTTATTCATCATTTATTAAAAAACACGGAAGCGGTATGCGCGAAAGTATTGGTTAACGTTACACGAACGCGTAGGAAATTGCATATCGCGAGCGATAGCACCGGGAGAAACGGCCGATCTATTTATGGAAAAGGCGATTAATGCACTTTCCGTAATACGAGGAAGAGCGATCGCCACGATCCTCCTCCCGCAAAAATATTGGATTTCAATTAATTCACATCACGTGACGACTTTGCACGACTGGTGCAGTCGTTAATCGCGAACGAGGAGTCGGATAACAAGGTGACAAGGTCGATCGATCATATGCACGCATGTATAAATATATGTATACTGTCTGCTGGTGGTTGTATGCACTTACAGAAGGTAAACAAGCGTGAGTCGGCAAAGAATGTTAGTTTCTGACGATACGTAAGCCGTCCCGCGCGGCGTCTATTATCTAATCGCCGTATCAGTGTAATCGTCGCAACATAGTTGCGATGACCTTGGTCGTCGATTGAATCCGACGGCTGGAAATTGAATGCTGCCGGCGTCTTCCACTCCGCAGTCGTAATAACGAGGAAAGAACGAAAGCAAGGCTTCGAGTTTCCTGTTATATCTCTTCTAGGATGTTAACGCTAATGTTAATAGGGCAATATTTTTTAAAGGCGACAGTAATGTTACTGAGAAATGAAATTGATACCTCTGGCTCGGAAGTTATTGTACATGTTACGGAGTTGATGCTGAATTAATGAATAAATTCTTAGCTTATTATCATTAATTTGCAATTTTATCCTGTTTAGTGATATTGACCGATGTTACCTTCTCCACAATAAGCATTAATTAAGAATACGCTATATCAAATTCGGAATGTATAAAGTTTATCCTTTAGAGAAATTTGATACCAACATATTAACTTGCCTTAATATGTACAAAACAGACTTTATTGTGGACAATCGCATTGTCGAACAGTTTTTTCTTCACTGTATATCTTGCAGAAACAGAAACACACAATGCATTAAATACATAGAGAAATTTACTTCATTAAATTAATATATCACATTTAATGTATTATCAAAAGCTAAACTGACTTAAAAAACAGCTTATTAATAACAAGCAAAAGGATTACTTCAAGAATGCTCCTAATTTTCCAATTTTTCTAGGCACTTCCTGTTTTTAAACTGACGTTTGGCACTATTGCTACTTTAAAAAGTACAGCAACAGCGCACGTGTAGAATTTTTACAATTAGATTCCGTTCAAGATCGAATGTTAACCCGAACCCTTCGAGTATCGCTTCCAGAACTTCTTCACATCGTCATGCGCCGCCTTAGTGACTACCATGGTCCTCTTTCTGCAAAAAAAAAATATATTTTATATGTTCAGCAATTTTCACAAAAGGTAAGTCTTTACTTGTTTTACAAAATAAGTGAGCCTCAAAATAATTTACCTTTCATTCTGCCAAATTAATACCCCAGTCGACAACGCGTGATCTCTAAGGACCTCAAAATCGGTTTGCGAAAGAAATTGACTGTACAAAACCCCTTCGCTGAACAGGAATCTGTTTCTCTCATTTTCCCATAGTTTGATTTGATCTACAATGGTAGGAGGTAACACGGGTGGTCCTGCTTCTATCATCTTACTATGCGCATGTTGCTGTAAATAACTGTAAATATATGACAATATAGTATACGCATAAAATATATAGTTGTATAGTTCTTTAAGATATTAGAGAGCACGTTGTCATACCCCACTATTTGTACTGCAGTTATTCCACTTTTTAACGCTTGTCTTACGGAATCTCTCGTCAGTATCGATACAACCAAATTTGGAAACCTGAATGCAGCGTAGAGGTTCAGGTTATTTTCACACTTGCAAATATTTCTAAAGTATCGTGAATACGCATTGCACTTACCTATACAGCATTTCGCAGAAGAGTCCGAGTAACGCGACTTGTAAATTAGAGTTTGTGTAAGCGTACACTCGATAATTCGTTTCCACAACTATGTAACCTTCCTTATCTGTATCTCTAGTTAACGGCTTATTCTCACCGGTCGCAATATTTAATGCTAATCGAGTAGGATAAAACCTTGCAATAGTAAATGAATGGAAATAACAATAATTCTTCTGAGTTACCTTACATAATACAGTTTCCATAAATCCATGTTTCTATAAACGTATATTTACCTCCCTGCTTTGCGTTTTCGTTGATATACCAGACCAAATTCTCGTAAGTGTTGTAAAAATGTTAGGAGTCCTTCGGACATGCCTTCGGTGCTGTAATCCTTACCGAGGGTGGAAAAATTTAATTGAAACAGGAAAGTAAGGCACTCGACTAGATCAAGACCACGTGCCTCGAGTGTATCCAGATATTGCAAGATAAAGTACCACACCTGAAAAATATTTCTGATATATAAATCGGATATAAAGTAATCATAATTTTATAAAGACTGAAGTTCATGTCGGTACAAAGTTATATAAAAATTAAATAATATCTACGCAGCTTTATTAGATCAAATTTTATCATGTTAAGTAATCCTATAGGATATATTTCTAGATATAAAGAAATGTCTTTCATTTAAAATCGACTCAAAAATATACTTGAGAAGTTTTAAAAAACGACAATTACCTGCGAAGCTGTATCCAGAAGCAGGAACTGAAAACCAGCTTGTGTTATAACCGGACTACCATCTGCTTCGTCTCTTTTCATCAAACCAGCATGTAAGAGGATACGTACAGCATCAGCAGATATACCTATTGTGAATAATTGAAACACATTGAATCTATAAATTCTTGCACAGCGTATTCAATACGTTCTCAGCACAAACTCCAGAAGCAAAGCTCCTTACCCTCCTGCTGTTGGGAGCCAACCATATAATGCAAAACGCACTCCCACCTTTCCAATGCATACGAATCTAGGAAAGCCACGTCTCGCGGTTTGCTATCAGTCTCTAGCTGATTGGACATGGTCCACGGTTTGCCACCACCCAGCAGCACGATCTTCAGATTCTTCTTAAACGTATTGTTCAAGATCCAACCCGGTAGTCCGCCAGGTATGGACGCCTCTTTCCACACGTAGAGCTCGTTCAAGATCTGCACTACCTTCTGATGTTCCTCGAAGTAGAGTTTCGAGCACCACGACGCTATAACCGCCTGCGGCACCGGTTGCTCAACGAACAACAACCGCATCACGTAATGCTTGGCGATCACGGGTAGCTCGCGAAACACGGCCAGACATATAGGCGGCTTGTGATACAGTTTGTTCAAGGTATCCGGTGAACGCGACTTCAAATACTCCTGCAGATTCTTGGACTGCAGGCCGTTCGGCCGCAACAGATTCTTGCCGCTTATCGCGTTAGACATGTCACGAGCCAACTAATAACGCTATTAATTGTATTACATGCACAGTAAATGACCTCTTCCTTAACCTCACCGCGCACACAATCACGCCGCTGTTGTACTTTGGGTGACAAATGCAGTTAACGAGTACATTCCGTTCAAAGATGCGAGTGCGTGAGAAGTGTTGACTATTTTGTACTGGATTTGCAGACGTTAACAATGTTGGTTAATACGAATAAAAGCCGCATCTTTACCGTATACACGTACGACACATGATCAGTGTATGCCGCTAATAAACACAATTACTCCGTTGATTTTTATACGCATGCGTGAAATGCAGGAACTTGTAACCGGTAGCTGCTTCTCTCTATATTCTATAAAGTCAACTAGTTCGCCAGATCGATACTAATAAATCGATAAACCACTATTCGATGGTAAAACAGAAATTTTTATATCGTTATTCATCGATATTTTACTGTAAAATCATCAAAGGCAAATTTTACTCAACGAATAACAAATCTTATAATGATAATGTTAATTATATATTATACACGTATAAATAATAAACACTAAAAATATGAAATTTGTCTCACTAAGAAAATTCTTTTTTAATATAACTTTTAAATATTAATATTAGTAATATTTAAATTTTAATATTATTATACTCGACGAAAATAATATTTGAAATATTAATTACATATGTCTACCGTGTACTTCATGTACAATCTGATTGTGAGCTAAAACTTCTTTGACATCCTTTACTATCTACAAGATTCCCTACATTATTTTAAAATTTGCATAGACAAATAATGTTTTATACTCTAACTTAATTAACCGCGCTTACACATATTACCGATGTACACACATGTGAGGAAAAAAGGAAAGAAGGAAAGAAGAAATGAAAGGGACTATGCGTGCATGCGTGCGTGCGTGCTTGCTTACGTGAGTGCGAGCTATTCCTGTACATGGCAAATCGCAAGCAGCATAATAACACCATGGTGGCTTGGTACGGTGAACTCTCACGGTACAAACGAGTAGAACTCGAAGTCGAAATATGTAATCACGATGACCGGATGTTTCGATTTCCGCAAGGATGTCTTCTTTTCAAAGGTTTTTGGGTGTTCCCACAGCGTGGAAAAATCATGCAACATAGATAATATGAAATAAAATACTTTTTTGAAATGAAAATAATTTTGAAATATTTGCTATATTTCTTCCGATGTAGAGAGTAGATTGGCTTATTAAGTTCGTGGCAATTAAGTTAATAACAATTACTGAATCTATTGGGTTGGCTAAAAAGTAATTGCGTTTTTTTATATAAATAAAAAGCGAATTTTTCATGGGAAACAAAAACTTTATTAAACAATATATTGTCCATTTTATTTGATTATCTTTTGCCATTTTTCAGGCAACTTCAAGATTCCGCGCTCAAAAAAGTTCTTATCTTTTTCAGCAAAAAACAATTCCAAGAACGATTTGATATCCTCATCAGCAGTAAAGGTTTTACTATTCAAGACGTTTTGCAAAGAACGAAACAAATGGTAATCTGATGGTGCCAGGTCTGGCGAATATGATGGATGTGGTAACACGTCCCATCCAAGCTGCAACAATTTTTTTACGAGTGACCAAACTTGTACGTGGTCTAGCGTTATCATGGTGAAACGCAACACCTTTGCGATTCACCAATTCTCGACGTTTCTGTTTGATGGCATCATTTAATTTATCCAGTTGACGACAGTATACGTCTGAATTAATGGTTTGATTCCTTGCAAGCAGCTCAAAATACACAATACCTTTAAAGTCCCACCAGACTGACAGCATAATCTTTCTTTGGTGAATATCTGCTTTTCAAGTGCTTTCAGCAGGTTCATCACGCTTGCTCCACCATCTTTTTCGTTTGACGTTGTTGTAGACGATCCATTTTTCGTCGCCTGTTATCATGCGTTTCAAAAATCGATCATTTTCCTCACGTTTCAAAAGAGAATCGCAGATGTCAATACGCTCAGTGAGATGAATTTCTTTGAGCTCATGTGCTACCCAAATATCGAGCTTACTAATGTATCCAAGTTGTTTTAAATGGTTTTCAACACTCGATTTCGATACGTTAAGATTCTCAGCAATCTCTCGTGTCGTTAAACGCCGATTGGAATCGATCAGTGCCTTTATTTTGTCATCATCAATTTCGATTGGCCTTCCTGAGCGTGGTGCATCTTTCACATTAAAATCTCCAGATCGAAATTTAGTAAACCAATTTTGACACTGCCGCAGCTTTAAAGCATCTTCGCCATATACATGACATAACTTTTTATGAGCTTGCACAGCGTTTTTCCCTTTTCGGAAGTAATAAAACAAAATATGACGAAAATGTTCTTTTTGATTTTCCATTTTGAAATGGACGGCAACCAAACAATTGTTAACGAAATCGTGTACTTTCTTTTTGTAAAACAAGCTTGAACTGTGAGTTATTAACCTACATAATGAATTTGCGGTTTAGAATGAAGTTAGTTACATTTCAAGATATGTATGTCCATCTATTGGGAAAAAACGCAATTACTTTTTGGCCAACCCAATAGATTATCTTCACTAAAAATCAGCAAGGCAGCAATAACTTTCACAGTAAAAATCAGGAGTTTCCTGTTGACAGAAAAGTTCATTATATTTGATCTAATTAAATGCATATTAATCATGTTAAAGATGGATTCGACATCCCCATAAAAACCCGTCGCGAGTGTCTCATTTTTGGCAATTTTCTCGCTATTGTAACTTAACGCAAGCGTGCCGCCGTGAGTCTCTGTAATTCTGTTTCTAGGCAAGTTTCTTGGCGAGTTCTCACTCTCCCTTCTTCCTTCGGTGTCGTTCCCCACCATAGTAGCTTTTGTATCGCCTCTCCTGTCTCCGACACTTCCTGTGTTCCGCCAACACGTTCACCTGTCTACCGCCACCTGCCTTCGTAACCAAGTAGACGTTTGTACATGGACTGTGTATGCCGTCGCTGCTAAGCGTAATATCCCGAGGGACTTTAGTTTCGCCTAGCGCGTAGTGGGGCTCCGATCTCTCACCGCACGTACGTACGTACGTACGTTATACGCACGCACGTATGCTCGCTCGTCGTCTGGTAATACGACTGCCCGCGTTGCCCAGTCAATGTTATACTGTCGTTGACAACAGTCGCGGACTCGAGTTTCGCTCTCCGCTTTGATAAGCGCGCGTTCATTTTGCCGTCCGCGAGGGTGGTGGACGTCTCCCAGGCTCTCGCCTCCGTTCACGATACAGACATACCAAGTTCGACGAACTCTACTAGCCGGAGGAGAGCACTGGACGACGCGCGATGTCGTTCCTATATCGGATACCCGCGACGATACTCGCGAGTATTTCGTAAGAAACGCGGGCAAACATCGCCACAAGTTGGGTCCACCACTTTGACCATCGCAACGCATGACGTATACAATCTCTTCCGGTACACACGCGCGTTGTGACGCATGAGCAAACGCCGCGTTTAGTGCGAACAGTTTAAGATAATTACCAGCCCGAGAGCAGTTCAGGATAAAGAGACAAGATTGACAGTCTAGGGTAAAAACGAGTTTGAGGTAAACTTGTTTGGCATTTTGCGTGATTGCGTTTGATGAGGTAATTCTTGCACGAGTTACCCGATTCGGTAGTTACTACGAGAACTCTGGTGGCCATGCTTGATGATTTGCAACATAATATGCCTTGATGTGCTAACATTATTCCCCATCTCAACTCAACGACGCTCCCTGGCCGACCTGAGTCGATTCGACGTTGATCTATAATGTCAGCCGGATATTTGAAACGGTAAGTCCGAGATCAATGCAGTTGCTCCGCACGTGTACGAAGGAAATTGTATATAAGAAATTGTACATAATATCAAGCTAAAGCTATCATTCACGTTCCTCTCCCGCACGAGTCCAATACATGCAAGGAAATGCATGCCGGCATCTCTTCGCAGTCTCGATATTGCACGAAGTCTTCATTTTCAGCGATCCGCGTGTCGGGTACGCGCGCACATACCGCCTCGCGCGTTTGCAAAAGTGGTACGCTCTTATTTGAAGGAATAAGTTTTGCGGCATTTATGAAGTGTACTTTACCTACTATTTTAGAAGTTAGATACGAAGATATATAGTCAATCGAGTGTAATCTATGGACTGCGTATATTCACCTAAAATAAAAAAAAAGATCAGTGGTCCATGAATCGCGAAGTACTTTTGGAAAAACCATCAATATATCAATATAATCAACAAATTATATATGCATACCTGTGTATGCAAGAAGAAAAGAAAAAGCGCGACCAAACGCCCTGGCCGTCCTGTCGATTGAATTGGGCGGCAGCCTGCTGCTTTCGGTTCAATGCAGCTGTTGCCGACTGGCTCGCATTCTGGAGGCGGCTGCCAGCTGCAAAGTCCTCGGATTACTCCGTAGCCGTTCCAGTTTCTTCGCTCAATAGTCGATACATTTGGCTGATGAAACAGATACAATAAATTCAATTAAAAAATGGAAATGAAATGGCGGCTACAGCGAAAGAGAGAATAAAAATGAAACAGATGAAATCTCCGGATGATTTTTCTAAATTGCAGAAAAGAAGTAGTCAAGTTTGAAATAAATGGACAACGTCGTGTGCCAGGTTCAACGTTATCCTGAGGAATTCACCGCAACTCATTTAGTATTCGAAGCGCTGCGAAACTCTCCTTTCACCTGGCTGTTTTGCGACACGAATCTTCCATCGCACTTCTGCACTCTAACTACACTAATGTTGATTACGCAAGCATAAATAATCGTAGACGGCCGCAAAGGTCCGCGTAATATGTCAATGTGGGACAAAAATAGTAAAGCTTCGATCTGTCAATTATATAATACTTGAGATAATAAAGTTAACAAATATGTATTAAATTATATGAACATGTTTTATCAGAATGAGGGTCCGAATCAAAGGATGAGGGTAACGCGTTATGAATATGCCACTGAAGGGCAGATGTGTGGGTAGAAGGTAGGAGGTAGTTTTACACAAGAGACAGCTGATACGGGTATAGATATAGTAGACTTCCTCGCCTCAGGAAGGAGCGATGATTTTTTTCTTTCATGACGGTAACGGTTGGTTTCAAAATGGGATGAAGACGCGGGCTGCTACATCATACAGCACACAATGAACTACAGTTCTATCAACCAGCTCTTGATAATATGAATATGTTTTGAATCTTTATTGCATAGAACGCTCGGAAATATTTTATTAAGAAGAATATATTAACTGGAACACTAGAATTTTATATCTAGAACATATGGAAGCATAAAATATAATTCAAACTTGAGAATTGTTGAAATTGAACTTTTAACAATAAACATTCTTTAACAATAAACTGAGTTCATAAATAAATGTTATTAACGTAGTAGATTCGTGTGATAAGACACTTACTGTCCCGTTCATTATAATCTAAGGCTACCTAAAGATAATATTTAAAAAGACACTATTCAGATAAAGTTGAAGAGAATATTCTAATTTTTTCAGACATATCTCCGATAATGTCTGGCCTATCGTATCTGCTTGTCATGGTGTTTAAGAATTTACTATGACACGAAGCGCTATAAAAATCTAAAGAAATCAGTACGTGCCGAGGCGGAAATTAGACGGCAATGTGCGAGCAACGTGGCGCAGAAGGCGCAGGAAGAGCTAGGAAGCTTAATTGTTGATCGGCAAACGAGAAAGAGAAAGAAGGAAAAAGAGGAGGGTTTGCAGCTGCTATGACAGCTGCACGCTTCCCAATATTATTCCCCGGGCGTTCCGTTCCTATCCTCCGCGTGCGCGCTCGATCCCTCTCCAGTCGTCTTGCCAGGTGCTCCTCGTATCGCAGCGCGTTTCGAAAAGCGCCTTCTTTGTCCCCGCAGGAGCACTCGTCTGAGCGCACGACGTGCGCGGATCCACGGCGAATCCTTGCCTCGAAAAAGAAAAAAAGAAAGAAAATTCTGCGTGAAGATTACACCGCGTGAGCCTCGTATTCCACCTGCGGCCTGGAATAATCGAGGGCAGATGCACGCAGTCGTACGAAGTAGGCATTCCGTGATCGATTAAGTAATATCGTCGAGTAACTGCTTAAACTGCGGATCAGCATTTCAAGATCTCACAAAGAGCTATCCTCATTTAAAGATTATGTATGAGATAAGAATGAAAGTCTCTTCTATGAGCGCTATTAGTCATGTTGACTAATATATCTCGATGTACACGTGTAAGGGCTGAACGTATCAGTATCTTTTGACACGAGAAATTTAGGGAGCTAATTATACGGAAAATCGTTTAAGTATATCTAATACTAATGACAACTTTACATTATAAACACGTTTAGAAAAACTATATCGTTTTTTCGATAATAGGGATTAAACGCGATAGGCAACTGATGGAAAAAATTTTGAACGCACCAGTTGCCTGATATCTTTTAGCTTTCAGGTCACGTACCAGTTGTTTGGTTTCCTCCTTCTTTATATTCTTTCCTAGATCCATCGACACGACATAGAAATCTGTATAGTTAGATATGGAAATTGGATTGTAAATCAGAGCTCCTTTAACAATTTTGTACTTAAATTATTTCTCTCGAGAACAATACGAAATATTTTAATTAAATCTGCAACAAATAATAATTTTAAATAGAAAATGGTGATTACGGTACATAATCTGTCACGCTCGAAAACTTCGCTCGGCGGTAGAGAGTGCTCAGCGAGGCGAAATACGAGGGGCACGCGTCACGACGCACGCCCAGATATGCCTCTGTTCGCCGAACCATCTCGAGATACCTAGGTATATATAATGCACGTGACCCATGACACGCGGATCGCCTTGCGGGTACCGATGCCGCTAGCACCATAGCAGATTGAGATTTTGAATGGTGCGAAATTGAGCGGCGGTCAGCTCGAGAGAGACGGCTGGCCACAGGACTTCTCCCGTCGCCGATTATCGGTGGGGGGAAGGTCGAAGAAGGCCGCCGCAGCTGGCTAGATCCGGTCCGCGCGCAGTTGAACGCACGGTGCACACACGCCGCGGTACAGACCTGGCCTGAAGTCGTTATTCCCATTCCCCCTTACTTCTGTCGCCCCCGCACTATCCCACGAACTTTCAGTTAGCAACACGTGTCTCTCGTGATCGCTTCGATTGCATCGGTTCTTTGTCCTGCGAAAGGGCATCAGGACAAGAAGGATCCGGGTGTCTCCTATCCAAAATCCTTCTTTGTGCGTGTTTAGTGTTGGCTGAAAAACAAAATATCCCCTTATCGATGCCCGTGAAATCGAGCGGTATCAGGGAAACTAATCTCTCAGTAGTCAGTAACGAGAAAAACGGATGTCGCGAATTCAATTTTTCGCTGTAATGAAGTCGCGAGCAAAAGAAGAAAATGGATTATCGTAAAAGAAAGAGAAGACTTAAGCAAGCGCTCGCACTCGCGAAGACACGTTTGCACAGGATCTTGCAAGATCCGACTCGCTTGCTTTCTAGAGAGCATTCCTGTTTTACACGCACATGCTTCTTCATTCACGACCTGTCTCTCCCTACTTCTTTCCGTCTCTCGACGATACTCCTCTCCCAGTTATCGTGCTCCTCCCTACCTCTTCCGCTTATCTTTCTCCAAAACAAAGTCCAAAGACCGGTTTTACCAACGCTTTAATCTTAACCGGCTCTCCTCGTTTCCTTCTATCTCTAGTCCTAAAGAGGGACAAACTAGCCGGTTAAATAAGTCGAGTCAAAGGGTTCATCAATGTCGATGAAAAGAGCTATAAATCTTCAAACTGACTTGATACCATCTTAACTCATAAGACGAATCGCGATCGGTTTCGTTCGCTCGTTCACAATCTCCATTTATTCTCGAGAAAAAGCTTAAGGAGTCGCAGGAGGAGAACGACCGCGGCGGTTACGGGTAAAGGCTGAAGAAAACTATATTCGCGATCGCACGCACCATCATCCTTCACCGCAGCAAGAATCTCCCGGCCCGGTCGCCCCAACGGCCTCTTCGCTTCACGACCGATTCTTTCCCCTCTTCTGCGCGACGCCTCCTCTTCCTCTTCCTTCTCCAACATCGGTGTAACCACCACCATTACCACTACCACCACTATACCACCACTACTGCCGTCGTCGTCCCATCGACACCATAAACGCTTGGTCCAGAGGAGCCACGGAACCAGCCTGAGTATCAGTCCGTCCTGTGCTGTGCATCGAGCCGGGATCTCGCGACTAAGACCTTCAGATCGCGCTGGAGATACTACCTGGCAGACGAGTGTCACGAGCGCGACACTTCACATTGATTTAAATCGTGGCGTTTCACCGAGAACGACAATCGCGATCGCGAGAGGGAAGCTGTTGCTTCAAGTTTTTAAAGTTCCTAAAGACGTGATAAGGAGAACCGACACATCCTTCTTCTCTCCTTCGCTCCTTCCTCCTTCTCCGATCCGCGAGACGCGTATGACGTGAATGATATCAGCGGCGCAGTCGAGTTCTCTCGGTCGCACGAGTGACATAAGTGCGTTCGACTTTGAAGATGGTGCGCGGTCTGTCGCAGTGGACCAAGACCCTGAGCTTCCCGGCGAGGGTGTCACCGCAGAGACCCGCCAAGGAGTCCAAAGCTTACCACGTAAGCCCCAGCGCTAGCCCCACGTCACCGCCCAGCCCAATCAACGACACCATGGATAAAGCACCTATAATTACCGATGAGGTCAGACACTATGCTTCTCTTTTCTGCTTCTCCCTGTCCCTCCAATATTTTCACCGGTTTCTCACTAACCTCGTAATGTAGAATTAGTTCCAACAATTAGTTAACAAGGCAACAAAGGGATGCTTCTTTTGACTCGGACTGATAATTAACACGCTTCTGTGCTCGCAACGCCGCACGATTAAGATGTATTAGCTTGCTAATTAGGTCGTTTCAAGATTAGGAACCTTTTTTTACATACGTAGTACAAAACGAACGAGAAGCAATTAAGAATAAATGAGAATAAATTAATATACTAAATATACTATAAATAAATTAATATACTTGGTTCGGAGCAAGTATATGAATACGATGTATTGTACCTGCTGATACAATGATTCTCCCTACATGTTTAGCTTCAATCCAGAGAGCTGTTTTCAAATAACTGCTTCTTTTTTTTTCTTTGTTTTTAAATAACTTACCCTCTTGATCAACGAATTAACCGCATCTAGATGACCATTCCGACTCCGTTGTACGAAACTGTGCCGTCTCGCTGCGTTTGTATTCGCGACGCCGACGTCCGTGCGTCTGCTGCGATCTGAAAAAGAAACTCGCCGTTAAACATAGTGACGGAAACGCCGATTTCGGTATCACAGTATCGGTTCGAGTTATAGAGATAAGTTTACATCCGCGAGAAAGAGAGAGAGAGAGAACGCGTCTCTCTCTCTCTTTCGCTCGTCGGGACCGTTGACACCGTTGAGGATGCGTGCGCAGAATTCCACCGCCGGGAACCGTTCTTCCTGACAGCCGCGCATTCAATATTGTCGCCAGATGCTGCATATGCTCTACTGGAACTCGATCTTTTCTCTCCCCGTGCCCGTATGATTCGCGGAATTTCGTGCACGAGCGCTCCGTGCCGTCTCACCGGAATAAAATGCCGGCCCCGAGGCGCGACGGTGGTGGCAGCGGAAGCGTGGGAACCGAGCGTAACAGATGGCCTCGGCCGCTTCCGAAGTCTCTTCAACTTCTCTTCTTTCGCGCGCGGCTTCTTCTCCCGGCCGGCGGATCCGCGCGCGTCTACGACACCGTCCTTGTGCGACGCGATGAGAGTAATCTTCTTACATCTGGAGTGTAAACATTTTTCAGAGCATCAAACTTGCACCTGCAATTGATATGAATAATCTAAGCACTTGCTGCGGCGAAGAACGTCGCCGAGAACGCTTTGCGTTCTCGCCTCTGCATGCACACGTTACATTTTATGCAATGAAATAATTATAACGAAATCATGCAGTCACCTATCGGTCCACGGTTTAGGTTATGATTTGAAACGCAAATCGTAGCCGGGCGAATCGGAGCGTGCGTGCGTGCTTCGTGATCTTTCACGGTTCTTCCGTCGTCCCCTTGGTATGCCCGAAAACGCGAAGTAGCTTGGACGGTTACAGCAGCGTGCAATTACGGTGCGTTATATTAAAAGCCCTCCCTCGGCCCCGTCTTTTCCCCGCCTTCCCACGACGACGACGACGGCGGCGTTCCCCCTTCGAGTTCCGCGCCGGAAGCGGCGCGGCCACAAGCGCGTCCTACGCTCCGCGCGCGTATTGTTCCTCGTCGCTCGCGCATTCCACGACGATGAACTTTTCCGCGGCGTTCGTGAACGAGAACGTCGCGCTTCGCGGCATAGGTGTAACCCGCGGCGGGAAACTCGCTCGTCGCTCGTTTCGCCAAGCGATTTGATTGGCGGACGCGCACGTCTGGCGTTGTGCCGTGTAAACAGCCGCTAACTTCACGCAATGCAAACGTACGCGTCTGGCGCATGAATACGTTGAATATGCACGATGATTCAGGACGATTTTCTACGTGATCGTTAAAATATTTCCTGCCGAGTAAGAAATATTCAGAATAGAAGTCGGCTCGGTGTTTATTACCCCGACACGACGCGCGATTACGTTCGATCGGTTCTCGGAGGCGACGAGAGAGATCGAGACGGACGTCGTCGCGCCGTGTGTTAATTTTCGGCCATTTGTCAAGGTCGCGCATTTGAATTCGAAAAGAGGAGATGGCCACTCGAGCTGAACGCGAGTTCGCAACGATCGAATTTTTAACCGTTTGCCGCTACGTTCAGACGGATCGCACTGACACACTCTCCAACAGTCCGGAAGTGTCGCTAATTGAAAGTAACGAATAACAGAATGTTTAATTTCGTTAATAAAAGAATATTCTATTTATAGACGATATTCTATATTGTTACGTAAAATAATCGAATAGTATATTTTTTACTACGATTCCTGAAATCAGAGCAAGCGTAACGCTGAGTAATTCCGAGATGAGGAAAATAGCGTTACGTCGAAATCGTTACGTGTTAAATCGGTCATCGATGTCGCGGCATTGAACATTGAACATTGGACGCGCGTGGAATAAGTGGAACATACGAAGATCGATTGTCCGTTATTTTACCGTAACCTCGTGCCTACCTGCCGCACGCGGTTGTCTAGTATCTTAATATCCATGAACTGAATATGTTTTCAATCTCCGCAATGAGCAAATTTTAGTAACGTTTTGCTTGCTGGTTTGCAATTTGTCATGAAATAAGATCGAAATTCCATTGTTGGCAATTCTACTTTTTATCATTCGAATACGATTAAGGGGAAGCTGGAGCTGCTAGTGAACCATTTTTTCACTATAGCGATGGTAATTGCAGTTTCGAAAATTCTCTTTATTGCTTGTGCAGAATAAAAAATCCTTTTCCACGAATGAAGTATAGATAGAAAGAAAGCCCGCTCTACAGGACTTTATACTCAAAATGGAAAAAAGTTAGAAAAGACAAATGCAAGTTTTTAACTTTTTTCCATTTTGAGTATAAAGTCCTGTAGAGCGGGCTTTCTTTCTATCTATACTTCATTCGTGGAAAAGGATTTTTTATTCCGCACAAGCAATAAAGAGAACTTTCGAAACTGCAATTACCATCGCTATAGTGAAAAAATAGTTCACTAGCAACTCCAGCATCCCCTTGATTCTCCGTTTCAAATCCTTGCAATGTGACGCCGCGATGCACTCGAACGAGGTGCGCTCTGCGATCTCCTCACAAGATTTCCGCCGCTTTTTGGCTTCAAAGCGTTCCGATTTTCGATCTTCCACTCCTTTCGAGAGCGACAAGGTAGACCCTCCTTTCATTCCTTCGGTTGTTTATGTCTTGCCGCTAACGGCTGACTGGTGCGTTAGGTTCCTCGACCTTGCCGGTCGTGCAGGTTTCAACTTGCTCGCACCTTCACGAACACGCTGGTAGCCTACCTGTGCAGTCACTTGCCGAATGCGTCTGTGTGCGTCTGTGTGCGGCTGCATTCGGTCGTCTCCACTGCTCCTGTCACCTTTTCGCTCGACTGCAAGGATGCAGTTTTGGAGGATAAGCCTCATATACGAGAGAACTGCATAAATTTTGCTATATATTATACATGTGTTGCGCCACGCATACACACACATACAATCATGTCATGATATCCATATATAGGTATATCATAAGTTCTTGCCGATGAATGAATCACCTCAAAAGATGATAACTCCTTCTTTCGTATTCGCTTGTTGCCGGAAAGATGGAAAAAAGTCGTAGAAAACGATGGAAAATACTTTGATTGATTGATGCTGTATCGATTGTTTCATTTCAATAAAGAAAAATTGTAAAATCGATAAGAACTTATGCACCGATCTACTAAAAATATATATAAAATATTTTAAAATATAATTTTAATAATAACTCGATATTATTGGGTTGTTCGGAAAGTAATTTCGTTTTTCACAAAGAGATGTCGTTAGTCGCGTTCCTCGATACTTAACCTTACTCTAAGCGGCAAATTCGTTTTATATTTTGACAACTGACATTTCAGACGTCATTTAGTATCTTATTGTGTTGCGATCTGTCAAGTAATTTTTTTTGGCATCACATCAAACATGGAAAATCAAAGTGAGCATTTTCGTAATATTTTGCTTTTTTACTACCGAAAGGGTAAAAATGCAGTGCAAGCGAGAACAAAATTGTGTGCCGTGTACGGAGAAGATGTATTGAGTGAACGTCAGTGTCAGAATTGGTTTTCGAAATTTCGTACTGGAAATTTCGATTTGAAAGATGCACCACGTTCAAGTCGGCCAATTAAAGCTGATAACGAGAAAATAAAGGCTCTGGTGGATGCAAACCGTCGCATAACAACACGCGAAATTGCTGAAAAGTTAAATTTATCGAATTCGACCGTTTACGATTATTTGAAACGCCTTGGATTCGTTTCAAAGCTCGATATTTGGGTTCCACACAATTTAAAGGAAATTGACTTGATCGACGCATTACCATCTGCGATTCATCGTTGAAACGTGAAGAAAATGAACCATTTTTGAAGCGAATCATAACTGGAGATGAAAACTAGATTGTTTACGACAATGTTAAGCGAAAACGATCATGGTCCAGGCAAGATGAACCTGCTCAATCGACATCCAAGGCAAATATTCATCAAAAGAAGATCATGCTTTCTGTATGGTGGGATTGGAAGGGAATCGTATTTTTCGAGCTACTACCAAGCAACCAGACGATTGATTCGAAAGTGTATTGTCGTCAGCTGGATGAATTGGATGCTGCCATCAAGCAGAAGCGACCAGAATTGGCGAATAGGAAAGGTGTCGTATTCCATCACGATAATGCCAGACCACACACAAGTTTGGTCACTCGCCAGAAGCTTTTACAGCTTGGATGGGATGTGCTACCACACCCACCATACTCTCCTGATCTGGCACCATCCGATTACCATTTGTTCCGGTCTCTACAAAATTCTTTGAACAATGTAAACTTCGATTCAAATGAAGGCGTCAAAAATCACTTGCTTCAATTTTTTGTCAATAAGGAGAAGGACTTCTATGAGCGTGGAATCTTAAAGTTGCCAGAAAGATGGCGAAAGGTAGTGGAACAAAATGGCCAATACATCACTGAATAAAATTTATTCTAAATATGAAAAAACCGCTTTTCATTTTTCCTTGAAAAAACGAAATAACTTTCCGAACAACCCAATATATAAAATATAATTTGCAGTTTTGCATGAATTCAACGTTAAGATGTTCGTGATAATTCTTTGTGTGTGTATGTTTCCTAAGCACATTTAAAGGTACCCTTAAAATATACTCTCTTTTCCAAACTGTATGAATCACCCGAGTGATAGGAATAATCGTGTCAGGTTGCACTGATGATGCGAAAACAGAATACTTGACACCGGTCCGTCTGCTGAAACAAGCGAACGGCAAACGGGTTAAAAGGCATGCTTTTCTACGATGGAGCAGCTGCCCTCCAGTCGTGACAATAAGTCCAAAGTATTCTCGACTGGCACCACCCACGTGGCTCTCGGCACGAGGCAGCAGCCGCTGTCTCCCACAGCGTTCCATCCCATAAAGATAAAGCAACGCGTTTCGACTTTACACGAGGGAAGGAATTGTAACAGACTCGGAGTGGACTAATGCGTTTTGCTGCGTAACGCAATAAGAGTGCTTTTCATCCGGCTCCACGCTCCATTGCCTAATAAATAGAATAATTTAGTAGTAAGTAATAATTTAATAAATCTGTGGTGAAACGATTTTGACGATTTATTCTATTAATCCCATCAATAACAATAGTAATTTTGGGTCGTGGTATATTACGTGAGTTTCACTCTTAACGTTTCGACAGACGTGAGAAACTAATACCAGATATTTCGGCTCTTTTTTTAGAACTTCCAGGACACGGAGGCAGAGAAGGCAATAATGGGTTCCATCGTGTATTGTATACATCACAAGGACGGTTGTAAGTGGTCGGACGAACTGAGGAAGTTGAAGGTAATTATCTGTTGTAATACTGTTGCTATATTATCGTTAACACCAATGTTGTTATCGGAAGACATAAAGTGCCTTGACAAATCATCGAAATTCAAATTGCCTCTTAGGCGCACTTGAACACGTGTAAACACGATGCGGTGCCCTGCGGAAATAAATGCGGAGCGATGATTCCTCGTGTGCTGATGGAGGACCATCTGAAGTACACCTGCGCCCAGCGCAGGGCTCGTTGCGACTTTTGTGCCAAAGAATTCACCGGACACACTCTAGAGGTATGATAATAATTCCAGAAGAAACTTATGAGTTTATCAACTGCTAAAAATGTTTGAAAAATAATTTCATCAAGAAATATCTCAGTCAACTTCTTGTTTTTTTAAATAATTATCTGTTTTGCACGCTAACAATAAGTGGAATAGCGATTCTCTTGAGTAAAAATCTTTACTTAAATTTCGTTTTGCTGCGTATTTCTAAACCCACGTTTACATTTGTAGAAACACACGGGAACGTGCGGCTACGAGCCGTTGTATTGCGAGAACAAGTGCGGTATGAAGGTGCAGAGGCGGCACCTCGGCCAGCACAAGCTGGGGGAGTGCGCCAAGAGGCTGGTCGCCTGTCGTTACTGTAATAAAGAATTCGTTTTCGATACGCTCGGTGCTCACCACGCGAAATGCGGCCGGTTCCCGGTTGCGTGTCCCCATCGTTGCGAAACCGCTGTGCTACCTCGAGAGGATCTCGAGGTTCACCTGAAGGATCATTGCACCACGCATCTACTTTCTTGTACATTCAAGGACGCCGGTTGTCGCTTCAAGGTACCATTTTTTCTCTACACGCTTATATCACACATATATGCATATGTGATCTGCATAAGACAGATAAAAAGCCTCGGAACAGGTTTTATTTCTGCAAAATAGAAACTTGATGACAGGCGTGTGTATGTGTGTGTGTATGCATAAACATTTTTTTTATTCTGTTACGTTTCTACTACATACATTAAAACTGAAATGCTTAATTAACAATTTTCCATTGATTAATATTCCTTACAAAGTTCCGAATTTTCAAATTCGAGAAATTAATTTTGTTTAATTTTTTCCGCTTAACTTTATTTGTGAAAAAAAGAAGGAGAGATATTTTTTCATCTTACTTGCGATCTCCGTCTTTAATTCACAGAGCTAATTACATCGCGATCTTTCTGTAACAGGGAAACAGATTTTCGCTGGATAAACATTTAGAGGAGTCCGCGAAGATGCATCTAAGTCTTATGTGTAGCCTCGTAACGAAACAACAGCATCAAATAACCAGTCTCAAATCGGCCATCAGCAAACTATCATTAAATTATACGGGCACGCTTATATGGAAGATCACGGATTACGCTGCCAAGATGTCGGAAGCGAAAGCGAAGGAAGGAATGGAGCTCGTCAGTCCGCCTTTCTACACTAGTCAATACGGATACAAGTTACAGGTACGTAGCAATCATTTGTCGCGGAGAGGGCGTAGCGACATTTGAAGATGACATAATTACATTATCATGTCGTCATAGACATCATTATGTTGTCTCCTGACGTTACTTTGCAACTTTGAACATATAAACAATCATCATTTAATTTCATAAAGTATTTTAATGCGCGATTGACGCTAATCGACCCTAAGGAAATTCCTCTCGCTAGCGTGCAGCTAATTGAAACATTGCAAAGTCTCGAATGACTATTTACTAACGAGAGAAAATCTGTCCACAGGCTTCGATTTTCTTGAACGGGAACGGCACCGGGGAGGGCAGCCACATCTCGATATACATAAAAATTCTACCCGGCGAATACGACGCGCTCTTACGATGGCCGTTCTCGCACAGCGTGTCGTTCACGATGTTCGATCAGACGGTTGTCGCGGAGAAGGCGTGCAATATCGTAGAGAGCTTCATACCGGACCCGACATGGAAAAACTTTCAGCGGCCAAGCCGCGAGCCGGACTCTCTCGGTTTCGGCTTCCCTCGATTCGTCTCCCACGAAATGGTGAAGAAGCGACACTTCGTCAAAGATGACACCATGTTCATTCGAGTTAAGGTGGATCCTAGCAAGATTGTAGCCGTTTAAAGAGACGCGTCAATGATGGATTGTATACGCGCAATACTTCTAAAACGTTACGTTTTTGGATTCTATGTGATATCTCCAAGTACTTGAGCATACGGTACTTACTTCGCCTTAAATAATGTGCGGTGTTTCAATCGGGTTAAAAAAAACAAAACTAGAGAACTACGTCAAAACAGGTTCCGTCTCAATTGTATACTTGCCTATTGTGAGATATTGCCGGTATAACTGTAGGTTTAATAATTTATTATGACACTGCCAAACACGATGCATCTACTTTGCTAATTTTTCTCAACTACTTATTTTGTTCGATCCGTTTGATGCGTAGAAAAATGTTTTTGTTCTCTGAAAGCGATTTAAATTCAGAATATCCTATCAATTTTCAAGCAACCGAGGTTCTTTGATCTTTCCAAGCGGCCTTACACGATAGGGTAAGTTATTCTTAGGGAGAAAAAAATCAAAGATTGTTAAGGAACTGTACATTAGACGCTTAAGGAATGTAAATATAAATGGAATGCCATACGATAATGGACCGACGAGCAAAAGTAATCGAACAATTCACCGATGTAAATATGCACTTATGTCTAGTTATAACGAAAAAATGTGATCGAAATATGCTAGTAATACGAAATGTCTTCAAAGTATAAGCTGACTAATAATAAAACTATTGTATAATCATACGCAACATGTACTTTGCTTATTTCTTGTACGTGCGTACCCACATTTGATTTAGTGCTATTGAGTCAACTGCATTTTTAAGCGATTTCTTCTTAGCAACGAGTTGAAAATAATTTTCGCAATCCGCCATATTAAAAATACTTTCAATGATAGCATAAAAGTAATTTGGTTGATCTTGTATAATTTATAACTTGCATAACTTGCGAAAGTATATATCAGTGTACATGACGGTTGTAGTTCAACCATAAACAGCGAAAATCTTGATTTCGAATAACTCGCGATCAAACTGTTAAAGAAGTATCTTTTTGTTGTAAAGATAAAATTATAAATTAAAATTATAGTAAATGTAAAAAATGAACTCGCTCAATATCAAGTTTTTAATAGTATACCTGAGAGTTCGTAGATAAAACTTACAAAAATATTCACATCTCCATAATTAACAACGTCACAAAGGTGCAGTATAATATAAACAATTGTGTATCACTTTCGTCATATACTTCCACTGTATTGAGAATTTCTTTCTCCTGTATTTGCCTGTAAAAAGTGAATGAGATGATTATAGTTACAATGAGGTAAGTATAAAGCATCGATTATAATAATAATAAACCTAATGAATAATCAATTAATTACACACATAATGCAAAAGACGATATTCAATTTTAAAATGTAGACTTACAGATTGTATCCGTAATATTTGATCTAAAGCGTGTGGCAGCAATGGACGTATATTATTAATTTCCATCGCGGTGAGATGATCCAATTTTGCGTGCACTCCTTCGCTCTTCACGAAAGCATCCACAGATGTGCGCAGTTTAGACATTCTTATATCCCATATGTCCTATAATGCAAACTTTAGTAACGAAATTCTGTTTTTTCAACTGTTTTTTTTCTTACATTCAGGTATTTCTTTGCACTTTTACTCAATCCTCTATCTTACTTACTTTCACGGCGATTCTGATATTATCCGCATCAGGTATATCATCATTTGCCACGTTCAATAAAATTTGACTCTCATCCATGTAGTGGTAACTTGACATTTCTGTGAACAACCTAGTGCATTGAAGTTTTCGTGAATAAATTAGTCAACGTCGAGCAAAATGAATATTAACATAAACTGCAATGCATCAAAGCACTATTATTTTCTCAATTCTTAACAATTCACCACGCTTTTTATCTGTCGGAGTTTTATCGTACCGAATTACTTGAAATCACTATACTAAATATATATAAAACAATTAAATATTTCAAGCAGGAAGATATAACACAGTATCACGCCGATAGCGAACAATTAGAAGAAATTATTAAAGTAAATGGCAGTTAACAAAATAACAGCAGCCAGCACATTTCATTGTAATTATATTATAATGAATTATATGTACTTTGACATTTTCTCCATCTCCTTCCTCTCGTTCAGGCCTTCCATATCCATCCATTCCTGACCGACAATGCGACACTTTTGTTTCTGCTTGAGGGACACGGCGAGCCAAATCGGTACTTTGACAGGTAGACCGGCGCGAAACGGCCCTACCGAGCCGGAGATCAAGTGGATCACGTCGAAATTAAAGTTCGGCACTATGCTAACCAGTTGCTTTTCACCGAGGAACTCGATCTCGCTCGGATCCATGTTTCGCTCAAACTTTAATCCGCGTTGAATCGATCATACTTTAAGATTTATCAGCAGAGAGGATCTCGTGAATCTCGACAATTCCTCGTATTCTATTTTGTACGCTCCAACCCGCACCGGTTTCGCACTTCACACTGAACGCGCGGATCGAACCATCAACGGAGTAATGTTTAAAGACGGCCAACCTTACGGGAATTCGCGTGACAGATGGCGCTGCCAGTGCTGCCGCCAAAGCGGAAAGCAGCAAGCCAGAATATCACTTTATCACGGTCGATATTGAATGAGATAAATTTAAAAATAAAAGAAATAAGAATTCTATCAACAGACACAGCATGTATGTACGCGCGCATACATAGACAGTATGTACAGATTACACGTGCAAAGCTTTATTAACACTGACATCACTTGTAACACCGATACGCAAAGTGTTTATACAGCACTATTTAGTAGCACCCCACATGTGCTCTTGCACGTAACTTTTCGGACATTTGTTATTTGTACAATTATTACAATGAAATGGCGAGATTTAGATTAGTTCATGGCTTACATTACACTGCGTTAAATGTAACTATAAAAGTATTCAAAATTTTCGAGTTTCGAATGTTGCATTTTAAATTGTAAAATACAATAAGCTTCAAAGGAAGTATGTAGAAATATTGTAATCGTACGTCATTGTTTCGTAAGTAATAGAAGCAGGCATAGAAATCATGCTTTTTGATTACTTTAATTAGTTTCATCGCGACAAGTTACATTGCAATCACGTCGAGAGACTATGTTATGCCAAGATTGCTTGACGGAGTCGTAAAAAAACAAAGTCATAGTTACGAAACAATGGATGAGTATTTCTACATTCTTTTGTTTGCGCTATTATTATTTTCGTTTCATTTCGCAGCGATTCTTTCCGCTCTTTGGAGTAACATGTCCAGTTCAACTTCAACTTCAAAGTGTAATATTTGGAAGTAAAAAAAATAAATAATTTTATATAATTTAAATAGTTAAAAATTAAAAAATTTTAAATAGTTTTATAGTTTAGATACGCAGTGTCTAAGATGGCATGAGTGATCGTCAAGATGATTGAGATCGCACGTAATCGCTAAATAAATAGCTCATGGATAAATACAGATTATGAGTATAAAATTCGTCAAACTTCTAAACACTTATTTACATGACACTCATTAATTATATAGTTAGAAAACATATTATTAGACCGCAATTTTATCAATAACAAATTTTTGCTAGATCATGCTTCGAGAAGGGAGAGAGGTGTGTATTTGAGAAACCGATTAAAAGTATTGAGATCTTGCTTTCTACTCTTCAGAGTGCAATTCAGTAAAATTGATTATCTTTTAACAAGGAGCGCAGCTAAAATATTATTTATATTCTGATATTTGTTATGATATAAATCACTCTAATAAGTTCAAAATATATCAGTCACACACACACACACACAGACACACACACTATATGTACAGCAATTGCGCATGTAGAGAGTGCGAGGGAAAACCAGGAATTACACAATGTATAATCAAGTGTTCCACTTTGAGCGATATGTAATAGACACGATCACGAATGTGCACTTTTCTATTATACATTAAAAGCATACCGTTTCTCTCGATACTCAATCACTTGGAAATTCTGCCTCGTCATTAGCTTCATATAAAATAACTCGTCATTGAAAAACTAGTGCCTCATCACTGATTTAATTAGCACTCTTTTCTCATGTATCTTCATCCAAGTTTTTAGTATTTACCTTAATTTATCCTATTCTTTTTTTTATTTACAATGTTTAATTACAAATAACGAATTAAATGATTGTTGCTCTATTTATCACTTTATGCTTCCGTCTTTTTAAAGTTTCTAGAGTATCATTAATAATAACACTTTAAATAACGCGTTGTTTTACTTGCACATGTTACATGACACATTTAATCAATAATATATAAAATAAATTTATCGGAATATATGCATTTTAATAATAAAAATCGCGCACAGAGAGTTTCAAGTTTTCTCCTTACTATCGTAATCGTACACGATTTGATATGATTATTCTCTCTCTCTTTCTCTTCCAGTTATCCGGTTACTACGTCGACTCTATCTCGCGACTCTTCATCGAGCGAAACGCGCAAAACTTGTCGAAGACGACCGGGAGCGGTATGATTTACCACATCAGCCTCTATCACGAAGATGGACGCGGGCGGTGTCTCCTCGACGCAGTCCTCCTCAGCGGGCAAGAGCGGCGCCAGCGATTTGTACGTCTTTAACTCCATCGGAGAAGCGGTGTCACGCTCAATCACGTCGTTACGATCGACGTCGTTAGCTAGCTCTCCGATCAGTCGTTCATTGGCTGGTGCGGAATTGCTGATTAGAGCCGTAGTATTGACGTTTATCGATGGCTCCGCGACGTTCTGGCGTGTCTCCCTGTCGCGTAGTGATGAGACGCGCCTCTCGGGATACCCACCTGTCTTCCTGGCATCGCCGATCACCTGCAATGCTCAATCCAACGAGCGTCATGTTTAGTGAGTCGCAATTATGATCATCTAGTTTGAAATTAATCTTGTACAATCAAAGAATTCTCAACATCTCATCCTACCCTATCCAGAATCTAATGTGAGTGAAGCAGTGAAAGTGCAGCGAAGAATAAAGGAATCAACGCCAACCTGACGGAGCAAACTCGTCCTTTGGCTCCTCGACTGCTGAAGACCACTGAATTGCTGCTGAAGCCTCTGCGACCCGGCAAGGGAACCGCGCTCGTGGATCACACTGATCACGCTGGCCTTCACGTCGCTGTGCGGAAACAGCAGCCGCCAGGTAAAGTTCTTGAGCGCGGCGCGGAAGTCCTTGAGGTGATAGGCATAGAGGAGCGGATTGCCGACCGAGTTGATGTGCGAGAGGATGATGCAGAACTTCAAAAGGAAGTCGTTCACCTCGCACTTGGGGCAAAATGCCATCACGCAGTTTATCGTGTACAGCGGGAACCAGCAGACGATGAAGAAGAGGACGATGCGCGAGAGATTCTGCGTGGCCTTGACCTCCCGCTTGCGCGCCGCGCCGAGGACGCGCAGCATTGTCCCGGACGTCTGATGAGCGCCGAGATGCAGGCCGGTGATACGGCGGACGTTGCCAGCACCGCCGCCGTTGGGATCCATCGTGACGATTTGCTGTAGCTACAATCGTTGTATCCGTTACACATTTTGGCTATTTTTCGTGTCGCGCGCTCGTTGCCGTCGCTCGGTGCTTTGCAGGCTCTTTCTTTGCGTGCGACTGACCTGCTTTACGATCACTCGGTATATGTGGGCGTAGAACGCTGCGATCAGCAGGGCGGGGAAGATGATCGTGGCGAAGTACAGGAACACAAGATAGTTGTAATCCATCACCTGCGTGAAGAGGCATCTGTGATCGCTCGGCTCGCCGGCATTCCATCCGAACAGCGGTAAGAAGCCCACCAGAGTACCCGCTACCCAGCACGCGCATATTATACCTGAAAAAGAGCCGAGTTCGTCCCACGTTTAATTCCGCACCGCGATTCACGCGTGCATGGCTTTTCATGAATCTTGTCGCGATTAATCCAGTCAATGAATCGACGCCGCCATCCGTCGGCGCGTCGCGTCGCGTCGTCGCGTCGAGCACGCGTAGTTGATTCGAATAATGACTCGCTCCGCGTTCGCGTTCGTTATCAGCCATCGGCCATTCATCGCGATTAACGCCGGCTTCATTCTCTCCTGCAATTTTTATGCGTGCGATAGATAGAGATACGCGGTTCCTTATCGATTCGTTCGTTATTCGCGGAAAGCTCCGCTGGGAAATGTGCGTTATCGATTACAGCATGTGGGAAAAGATAGCCCGGAATTTTATCGGTTAGAATGATAAAAAATGTACGAAAAATCTTCGCATTTTTTTCATCCCCAAGCTAAAGCTAGCAAGGCAATTTAAATTGTTTCGAGATTTCTTGTAAGATTTCAGAATTGCATTTGAAATTTGTAAGATACCTTGCGCTTAAATTTAAATTTCAATTTATTATTTAGATTGTGTTGATTAAATTAAATTAAATCAAATTAATTATATATTGATCTAACGTAAATTGAACAAATTAAATTTTCTTGAGCAGTAACGTTCATTTTCATTCACAAACTGCCGCGAAAGAAATTTCAACACGCCTATCGATCTCGAGAATTCTCCAACTATAACTATAGAGTAGACTTCCGGGGCGGACAGAACATGCAAAGATCTCGATACATCATTTTGTAACTTTTTCGTATGTAGCAACCAGCACATGTGCGTGCGGCAGACACTTAAGAACTCAGCGTGACGTCACGCAACGCGATTTACGATGAGCATGGCACGAATCACGGATTATGCGAACAATGTAATCACTGTGCTCGGCACATCAGCATCCTTATATCTAGCCACGTGCCGGAACATGGGTGTAGGATAAGTCACAGCGTGGTTATCCTCACGGGTCCTCTTGTCCTTTTCATCAACGTCCGTCAACTCGAGCTATAATTACATGCCTAAAGATCCAGCCTAGAGCTTTCTTTGTGACTGGCTCTTAACTAAATAAGTCTCAATTGAACCAAATGCTAACAGGTGCCTAGTCTTTAATTTCTGTTACTTGAGTGTTCCAGAGAGTCACTCTTGTCAGACACACGCTTCAATCGCATCAATGAAGTTTTAAAAACTATTCAAGTATCGCTAGCTTAATGTCGATTACGTTAATGACGCTTAGACTTGATCAAGTTTGTACTAAATTTTTACTTTTTTTCCTTCTTTACTGTCTCTACTTATATATAAAAACTCGACGCGTGCGATCGAGAAAATCAGATACTTATAAATTGCTAGGGGTCAACTCGTTTAACTTGAACTGCCCGTACCGAGGAGCATCTCTGTCACCGCGTATGCAACAGTATGCGGCGAAGAAAAATGAAATCATTCGCGTAATCGTTACGCCGCGATCGGGTTCCCGCCGCATCGTTCAAGTTTCTTTCGCAGCGGGAAACGCGGATCCGCGCGGCGGATCGCTCGCCATTAATCTGGCGACACGAGGCGCCCGCAAGTATCGAGTATCAAATTAAGGCTGAGAACGACAGCCGGCCGAGGACGATGGACGGTCCCTTACCTATGGCAGTTTTGGTGCGCATGGTACGTGAGTATCCCATGGGATGCAGTATCGCCCAATAACGATCGACGGACACCGCCACCAGGCAGAAGATGCTGATGGTGCACAGGACCACGAGGAGTGACGTGGTGAAGAGACAGGCGTGCAAGTTCGTCGGCAGGCCGATGTTCGCGAGGATCGCGAAGGGGATCGCGAACAGTCCGACCAGGAGATCGGCCGCGGCCAGCGAGACGATGTAATAGTTGGTGCGTCTGCGTAGCCGACGCTCCTTGCCGAAGACGATGATCACCAGGCCGTTGCCGAACACGGCGCAGATCGCCACCAGGGTCTCGCAGACGGTGTACGGCACGTCCAGCTCCGCGACCACGGACGACGCGTTCGTCGGGACGGAGTTCTGATCCTGGTAGTCGTACGGCTCGGTCGCGTTCAACGGAAATCCCATCGCGACCGTCGGCTCGGGACGAAGACTCGGGTTTCCTATTGGCCGTCGTCGACGATGCAAGACGCGGACGACGCAGTGCCCGATTGTCGTCGATGTTACCTCCCGATCACGAAGCGCGCCATTCTATCGCGATCGATCGAGGCAATCGTGACGTCGGGACGAACGCGGCATCGCGATGCCTTCCGCCGATTTTGTGTGCAATCATCGCTTCCTCGAGGACTCCCGATATCCCTGAAACACCTCGCGACCCGCTCTCCCTCTTCCCGACCGGTTGCGTCTTAAACAGGAACGCGGACGAACGCGTTGGCGTGGCACGTGACTCCCATCGCTCCGGTGTCGAAAGAGAATGTCTACGAAATTTCTTAGATAAATTCCCACGCTCTATCTCCGTGTTCTAAATTCGTGTGTTCTATTCTCGTGCAGTTGCCCGTCAGGCAACTGAAATCGCTCCGCTCGCTGAAGAAGAGCCGTCGAAGTCGCGGAGCTGATCAATGCCAGACCAGATATTGAAAGCAGATGATACGAGGGGGATGATGATGTCAGCTGCTCGTTCAGTTCAGTAGAACGATAGCGTTCCGCAACCTTCATGAAATTTACCATCGGGAAGCACTCCGGAGTGAGAGTTATCTCGGTACGCGTCGCTATCGTCCCTCCCCCAGTTGTCCCAATCGTCACAAATTGCAATACCGATACCTTCCTATCTCGACTCTGTATCGGAACGATCCGCTACCAGTTCCGTGCGTAAAACTTTCCCCGTTTCCGCGTCCTGAGTCGCGTTTCCGCGCTCGCTCCTCTCTTCAGCTTCAGCCAAACGGTCGAGACCTTCGTCGTTCCCCAATATTCTTAACGACCACTCTCTCGCATCCTCTCAATCTCACACGTGTCCGAGTCAATCGCTTTCGCTTGCATCTCAGGGAACGAACGGACGAATCGACGATTGATCGGTCGCTTGCTCGTTGCGTGATGCGCGTTAAACACGCTCGCGGTGTTTTTCGTCCATTACGCGCGCAGCGGCGAGTTCGACGCGGGCGCGTAAGACGGATTTCCGTGCGATATCGTCTAATAGGGCTGTGCTACGCGTGTCACGCGAATCTGCGGACGTGCCGAGTCATCACGCGGCAAAACGAAGAGCCCGACTTCGTTTCGCACTTGGTCGGCTCGCGTGTCGCACTCGCCTTCGCGACGTGCGCGCGTCTCGCCGTTGTTGTTACTCTTATACATGCCGATTCATCGTCCCGATAAATCAATAGCGACACGAAGACACGGAGGCACCGCGGTTAATTAATCGCTGCGATTCTCTTCGGTCAAGGATCGAAGATCGCCGCGCGTCAATTTCGATGTCATGATTAATGGTTATGCTATGTTACGCACGATCGCAATTTTAACGACCCTGTTACGCGTCTTTCGTTACCCTAATACCCTAATTTATTACCGTAATACGCGTCTTTTCCGTTTTCTGCGTCACTCGCGACGCGCGCGTCGCCGAATGGGCGGGAAAGGTTACAACGACCGCGGCGGCGATAACGATAGATCGATCGATCGAGTCGATAATGGCGCGCAAATATTAATTAGCCCGAACGCAGGCGCGCGGATTCGACGGGTGGGTTTGTTTTGCTTGTTGTTTTTTTTTCTCTCGCACGCACGTAAAAGCGTCGGGCCGGAACGCCGAATGAACACGTCCGCCTTCTCAACCCCGTGGCGCGTAACTGAGATGCTCCTCGTGACAGCGGAGAACACACGGCGGAGGTGGAGGTGGTACCTCCAGCCGGTCGTCTCTCCTCCGTGTTCCTCCTTCCGCCTCCGTTGTCAAAACGTCAAACTCAAAAAACTCATTTTGCCGCTCGCGTTCAATTGCGCGCTCGGCAGCTCGCCGAGTAAGATGCAGTTATGCATGCACATGAATCTTATGTCTGCACCACGCCGCTTCCAATCACTCTGCAAAATGAACGGATTTTGGCATAGATTTTTATAAAAGTCTGGGGCTTTCGGTGGTCAGCGCGTTGCCAGCTTAGTGAATGCTTCTTCGGCAGTCTGCACTCGATTCGGTTCCCTGATCTACGGCAGTAATTCCGCGGTACGTAGGCCATGCGTTCCAATTTCTTGAAACGGAGATACTTGTTAGGAAAATCACGAAACGCATGACGATTTAATGTAACATTATATTTTCCAGTAATCGAGATAACGCGGAAATATTCTATCGCATAACTCGTTTTAGACAACGTGACAAGCGTTACCTCTCAGGTAACAATGCCAATAGAATAGCAAATATTAAAAATACTAAATATTCTCTTTTTTATTTATTCTTCATGTTCTCCGTGCCTTGCGGTTGTACGTGGCTATAATAACACTTAACTACGAAACGGATTATCACGATCGAAAGTAATCGCGATATCATATCATCACGGAAAATCGCATCGGTACCGAAGTAGCAATGACGTCACTGCGTCATCTTCTAACGTCACTTTGCTACTTGGGTATTTGATTCATAAAATCCCTCTCGCGCGGTACCAGGATAACGCATGTTCGTGCAAAAGTCAAAGGTGGTGCGGGTGATACAGGTCGGTCAGCGACCGTAATTAGCAAGCACCATCGTGCGTGCGTAACGAGTGGTAACGGCTATTTCACCGCGCGTCGTCAGGGTGTCTTCCGTCATCCGGTGGCCCGACAGTTTGACGAAGAATAGCAGAGTACTCGTTATTGTCGCGGGCCATCGTTAGACATCGATAAGATAGGATAGAATTACTGTAAAGGCCAAGTAGACAAATGAGTTCGCACACTCTTCGCTCTCGCTTTCGAGAGGGTGACGAGTTTCCCGGACACCGGACGCGTCCGTGCGCGCAATATGCACATCTATTATGCACACCTAGTACATCCTGTGCTGTAAACGCATACGCGAGAGCGCGAGCGTTTTATTCGAAGTACTGTAATATATTTGAAACACAATATCACCGCGACGGTGGCGAAGAGGCATGTTCCATTGGCAGACGACGCGGATATGAACAAGCCGCGGGCCTCCGTTTCGCTTGCGGTTTCCATAGTTTTGCTTGCGGGACGCGAAACGAAGTACAATATATTACGACAACCCGCGGATTCTACTGCAATTCATTTTAAGTTTTAAATTAATTTTCATCATTAAGTTTTAAATTAATTTTCATCATGAAATTTTTAATTAATTTTTTCTTTTATTATTTCAGTCGTTACACGTGCATGCGTGCGTGTATTTATTAATATTATATTTACCAAGTTACTTTTTACATTTTAGGTGCACTTCTCTGGGCCACTTCTGCGCGAGAAATCGCAGTCGCGGTGGCTCGTGCGATGCGTTACGGACGAAAGCGATGTCGTTACCGGCACGTGGCATCCGAGAAAGCAGCGGAAAGCCGCACGGACTTGCACTTGTTCCCGCCGATGGCTTTAACGAACAGTGAACGAGTCCATTCGTGGTAATTCGTACCTACTCATTGTCCGTAACTGGCTTATAACGGAGCGCTTGACATTGCATAAAGGATCTCTAATTGCGCTGCGGAGCTAAATGACTCCTCTCTCTCTCTCGCTCTTCCTATCGCGGCGCGATGCCACGAGTATCTCGATGAGCGCGCCAACGCGATCTAAATCGAAAATGGGTCGTGTTCGTGTTACACCGACCATGTAAACACACCCTGCAACATACAACCGAGTATCTAATGGTTTAATACGACTAATGCGTCGCCGGATGGTGGGTTTAAATCCAGTACCGTGCTTGCGATCGTCAGTTCCATCGCCAACTGTTTGCTGGCAAAGCGGGGCAAATGTGCAAATCAAAAACTGATGAAAAAATTATTGCAGATATAAACGCACGCTGCAATTAATAGAAATTCCTATTATTTTTTTTGTTTCTGTTGACTCTTGCAAATGCTTGTTGTATCGGACGATATTATATCTATCTATGTGCCTACTATGCACACATGTTCGTCATGATCAATTTTCAATATAAATAAGATAAGCTAGTCGATAAAATACAAATAAGCTGTGATAAAAGTGCAATATCTAACATTGACTAAGAGATATATATTACATGTTGCTCGTTTCATTATAAAAATACGCATAACATTTTTTTATGGATCAACTATTTAATTTAATAAAGATTTACGCAATTATAGCATTTACGTTCCTCAGATTCATTAATAAAAGACAAAAGGAGTGCCACTCCTTAATATATGCCTAACCCATGCCGGTATTTGGCTTGTTCACAGCTGACCTTGCTCTTTATCATGATACTGTATATTTTCGGATAATTATAATGTTTCACTTAATATTGTTATGTGTCCGCACGGTATCTCGCATGAGGATAGATGTTTACCGCTATATAGATGGTTGACGTCCAGTTATACTATGCGTCCGATTCCGCCCACCGTATCAATTTGAAATCAAATACGAGGAACAACTTTAACCGACTCTTAAAAATTGTGCTAGTAAACACAGCCGAATTTACGAGCGGTGCTCGTAAAAATGTTTGAGCATGCGGAGACTTAACGAAGCGAAGACAGCGTGGCCGGCGTAGGTAGGCAGTAATGCGAGCTTTATTTATCGCGGAAGTGATAAAGACCGCCGTTTTTCCTCATCTAAGAGCACCTGGTGGAGACGCGTGCAGGAGGTCGAGACGCTGGTGAAGACGCGTACCACGGCGATCTCTTAAAAAGATCCAATTAAGAGCATCCCTCCTCGGGTGCGACAAACACGCGCGGGTGTTTTGTGATTTTTACTTCCGCCGCAAAAGTCGCGCGTGACGCGAAAATTTATTAATTAAACGCGCAACATATTGCTTCTCTCAGAAACTTTTGCAAATAATTTCAGCATTTATTTATCATTAATGAAAGAAATCGCTGATTACGGAAGAAGGAAATAAATAAAAATTGTTTTACGAAGATTGAGTTCTTAATCCTTGAAAAAATAGGGAAATTAGTTTTTGATTTTAAAATCTTGTTCAAAAATTGATTTTGCAGTACTCTGGATATTTTTCGTGATATTAATAATGAGATGCAGGAAAAATGTATTCTTAAAAAATTTGCTCATTTATGCTTGTTCCATAAGTTTTTATTATTATTAGGAAGATCTAATTAGTGCAGATTACTAAGAATCTTTTTAATTTCACTTCTGATGCGACTGGCTCGAGCACGGCGAGTTCTTTTTAAATGATCAATTGAATCGATTGTATGCGCGGTTGCATCTCGCGCATTGCGTCGATTTGCGCACGAAGACCTTTATTACCTTTGCCAATTCTCTTTACGGATGCTTCATCGATCGGCGATTCGCATCAGTTTTCGGATTCAATTTGCTTAATGAGGCGCGGGCTCATTTTTCTGCTGTACGCATCATGTTAATTAAGCCTTCTTGCCACTGCTGAAGAGCGGCTCGCGACGATACTTGTTTCCGCGTTTCTCGTTTCTATGCACACAAAGTGATTGATTATAAATAATTAATATCGTCACACGTGTAAATGTTGCGCGGGCAGATATCGCACTGCGCTGTTTATCGCGTGTTTCCGCAGTGGAAATAACATAATGAAGTTTAATATACCTCATATGATGAAATGACTTCTCTTTCCTCACGCGACGAAAGAAGGGGGATCTAATTGATCTTTATTATATCTGGCAAAGAGAGTGAGGGAGAAAGGGACAATTACAACGCACTTTCCACACGTTACGTTCGATGCGTTGTATTTTGGTCGTGTTTGTAGCAAACGCGAACGTCTCGCGGCCATTATACATTATAAATAATACAATGCACATATATAAAATATATATTGGTAAACTTACATTCCTCAAAGATGTACATTCTTCAAAACTGTTACTCATTATTCGCGAATATACAATATGCTATCAGTGTTATCCGCAGGATTGTAGCTTAAGCGTCGTCCGTGAGAGCCGAGAGTATCATCGACTAACGGGAAACACACCTGGATTCGGTCTGAACGTATTTGCGTCCGATGGGAAGCAATGATACAGTGCTGCACGTATGAGCACGTACATGATCCATATCCAAGAAGCAAGTCCCAGAAACGTGAAGGGTCCGTAACTGCAAGAGAAAGTAATTTTAACGTATCGTAAAGCGGTGCTTTCTGAGTAATTTGCACTTTGCACGGATCGCGAGAGACATTCGAGTCGCAGAGAAATAATGGAATTACGTACTTGGCGCACCACGCAAGGAATATCCCGAATAACATGCTCGCGAGGAAAGTGTAACTGGCCAAAGGCCGTAAGCTCAATCGAGGCGGCAGCCGCTCTTCGTAGCCGCTGGTAAATCCGCTCGGCGTCCGTTTGGGTAATTTCACGACCGTAGTAGGCGGGGTGACTAATTGCCGGCAAACGCTGCCGAAGAAGCTTCGTTTGTTGTACAGCGCCGTTATCTCATGTCGATACTGCAAGCAAATCACGGGGGGCTCATCGAATCGAAAGGTAACAATACGTAGTTTAGTGAACGAGGCTTACCTTGAGATTAACGTAGCAGCATAGCTTGTAAAAGTTCCGGACAAGAAAGGCGCACTCGTTCGTCCGTACTGGCTGTAGCTCCGGATCGCCCATGTACTCGATGTAGCGGCACGTTTGTCTGCCCTCCTGCAACGGTACGAAAGTACCCGGTCTGCTCGAGTCGAAGCTCGACTCCATCTGAAGAGAACGATCGCATCAGTTAGTCAAGTGAAAACTTGAAAACCCGTTTCGGTCGATAACAGAGTTATTACTCTAATCGCGCACCTGCGATTGGTGACAGAAAGAAGTTGAGAGAATGCTGTCGTGATATTCTTGATCCGCTACTATAGCGACTTGTGGAATGTCCTCGAGCTTGATCTGCGACAGTACGATACATTGTTATACATGCATAGTGGTTCCAACTTGACTCGATGCAGATAGAGAGAGAGAAATCTACCTGAAATATGTCTATCAGTTGTTGCTGGGCGGTAGCTAAAAGTACAGGCACGCGTCGCCGTTCCTCTATGTTGATGTCGTCCGAAGAATAGTCCTCGCAATTAAAGAATTCCCATAGAGACAGCAAGAAGTGTTTCCCTCTTCTTCTAGTCTCCAAAGCTTCGACCAAACTAGTTGCCGTTAGATGCGCTTGCTTAATGGTACTCAAAAACCACACAATCTGAAAACGCAAATCCAAAGAATCAGTTTACTAATGAAAAGTAGCAATCGATGATGGATGTGCGAAAAATGAGAAATACCTGGGAAGTAATGGCTGACGAAAATATTGGCACGTATTGATACGTTGGACCCTCTAGTTCAAGAATTTGCTGCCTGACGATCGACGTCCATTGATTAGTAGTTAGTCGACCTTTGCTTAAGCCTACGTCGTCCATGCAACTCTCCACTTCGCAGATCATCCTCGCTAAGTGTGGTTGCGAGAATACCTGTGAAATAAAGAATACGTACAAATGTAGTTTTAAGCTCGCAAGATAAAAATGGTGCGCTGAATGAAAACCAGTACTTTTGTAACTCTGAATAGCATTAACGCATTCTTGGGTGCTACCAAGTCGGTCCTCATGAACCGCGGCAATAATTGCTGAAATATAGCCGTATACGCTAATAGATTATTAGCAACGAAAGAGATCCATCTGCCGGGCTCATGAATCTTTCCCCTTTCTTCCTCTGCCTCCGCTTTGCTGAAAGAATTCAAATTAAAATACCGTTAGCTGTGACAATTTGAAAGTGCCGGAAATATGTTTGCGTACCCCTCTTTAGTGTACGTTACTCCTGGGATGTATCTCCATGGTTGAATAAAGCTCAACCAGGCTTCCAATATTAGTCTAAAGGAGCTATCCAATGGCCAGTGATATATCGCCTTCCGCAGAAATGTATATATCTTTCCTTGAACCGAAGGAAGAATTATTCTGGTGCATAAATAAAAGAAGAAAATGACATTAGAAGGTGAATTAGCAAAGGGAAAAGCAACATAAGAAATTATACTTTATAAATATCTCGCTACCTCTTCAGTTCGTCCATTGCGCTCTTGTCACCCGTAGCGCTGTTTGTAAATTCGTGCAGCGTTTTTATGAACGCCCTCACGAGCCTTATATGTTCCCCGGAATGTATACTTTGCTGAAAACAATTACAGGTTGCAATTAAATAATAGAAGAAGTACTTTCGAAATGATAGAAATCGTTTCTGCATTCATAAAAGATTTGTACTCTATCTTACGTATATTTGACTTTGCGGAGAAAGACTTACTCGTCGCGGTATCGTAGGCAGATAAGACGAGCATTGTGAGGTGCCCACTTGCTCCTCCGTATACTCCAACCAAAAATCGAGGAAGACCTGCACCACGGTCTCGCTTCGCCACACTTGCGGCAAGCACTGCTGCTGTGGCACACCTGTCGCAGGACTCGAGCCTGGCGATAATATCGACGTTCTCAGGAGTCTCGGTGTTTGCAATCTGTGACAATCTCTGATTGGAATTGAAGACGCAAATATGAATGCACTTGTCGCGGACTAATTAATCCTGTAATTGCACGCGTCAAGTTTCCGCGTTTACCTTCTGAATTCTGGCGACTGAGTCAATTTTCTGGGCGGAGTTTTCTTTATGTACGGCCCGATCATCGGTAGGACTGTCGAATTGTCTCGCGGAAGAAAGTGGTACAAGTAACAATGCGCTAATTGAACATAAACCGTTTCCCAATTCATCCACACGTTCTCCTGCTGCTGAAGTTGCAGCCAGGGATTGCACAGATGATACGCAAAGTGAAAAATATAATATTCGAAGGGATATGTGCTTCATTAAGGAACGTTTCGTGTTGATAAGCAAACCTAACTGCGTGCGATATAGTTACATAATTTGTAACAAAGGATACTCATAGATAAAGCTGACGGAACACGCGTTCCTTGATCGTCCTTAATTTTATCTAGATAAAATGGTGATATTACAGCCTCCTCCAGCATGGAACGTATCTTCGACTGTAATGAGCAACATTAATGCATTCCCTTTCATAGAAACACAGAGCATTACAAATACAAAGTATCAATTTAATTTTTAGACATACCGGAAGATATGACACTGGAAAGTTGTATTTTAAGTAACAATCTGGGAGCAATTTATAGCACAATGAGAACATTGGCCCTTGCGGACTGAGAAAATGGCACAGTGCTTCATATTCCAGAGGATTTTTCCTCAGCGTAATTAAGTGTAGGCCCCATCCAATGTTGTCCACTATTCCAAACAAGGAGTCTATCAGCAGAGGGAAGACATGTTGCAGTTCAGTGGTACTGGACTCGTCTATCAGAATGGCCAGATCTCTGCATCGTTCCACCAATGGTTCATTTAAATATCTTTGCGCTCTGATCTGAAAATTGATAGGTCGCAGTAAAGTAAGGTCTCCCACACTTGTCTGACGTGACATGCATTTTCTTGTACACCGCAAAGTATAAACGCACTGATATAAAATAATAAATTGCAAGCTAACAAATATACTAATATATTACAATTATCATAAAATTTGTCTCCTTAATGTATTAAATCTGCGGTGTGATTTGCGTATTATAATACTTGTCAATTGATTATACTTATGTTTAGAGATCAAAAACACTCTGCATTTTCGGAGAGGTTGTATTTTGTTAAAACCGTGAGATGCAAAGCTACGTTCATTTTATTACACGGAAATCAATGAACAAGTGTAGAACGTACCGTAGCGACGTCGGTAGAAGCTGCCATTATTTAGGGTTCTCTTAATCCAAGTTAATTGTGAAAAATAAAATTGTGTGATAAATGATATTCTTTATTATTACTTGTCATACATGACGTGATTCATCTTTGCAACCAGTAGTAACGTTGTTGACCACCGCCACCGGTTAACCGCCAATTTACGTTGTACAGCGCCGCTGAAGAACTTGTGAGAGTAGCGAGAACTCCATCATTAGGAGCAAGATTTCTACAGTTGATACAATTGAAAAAATTTATTACTTTATTCATTTGCTGACACAGATTTATGTTATTTATTATAATACTTATTACTGAGAAATCTAAATTTATATCTAAAAGTACTTTCTGTATGTTAAAAAGTATCACATATTTGCGCCACTGATTGTTATAATTTCTTTAAAAAGACATTAATAATTTTATTTTTACAATATACATAACTTACATATAAGTTACTTAACTTCTTTGTATTAAAATCGATATATTTACATGAATCTTTCGTATCCTTAGAGTCTAGTAACGATATTTATCTATATTTTATGCAAAGTCTCTGTTTATGGAATTCTTTACAGCAACGTAACAAAGTAGCAAAGTATAAAATTAAAATTAAAATTCGAATTCAGAATTTTACATCACACTAATCTTTTAGTATAATGTCATCTGTACTTTTTTCTCATGTATATTCTCTGTCATATCGATGTTTTACGACACATTTTCCGTTGCATCGATGTTTTACGATCAACAGGTACACTTAGGCGAGAGGTAGTCGAGTTATTCCATTATTGATGCTGTGATACCTTTATGATCTCTTGGATGTTGGTAAAAACGGCACGTAGGATGTCCATTTCCACCTGAAAAACACTCATTGTTATCCGAGCGAAAGTGTATATAATATAATTACAGGCGATATAATGATATACCTCCTCATTAAATTCATTCCGAACGGAAAGTCGAAGGTATTCCAAACATATTCGTCACCGTCGGTTACTCCATCAGTTGTTTTTTCAGATTTACTGTCAGTCAATTCCATCTCCTTCGCCCAAGCATCCAATCCACGATCCTTCGAGTTACCTTGATTTTGAACAAATCAATCAGTAAGCATTCAGCTATTATTGCCAAGATTTAATACCTGGAATGACGTGATCCAGGACGAAGCCCAATATACCGCCAACTAGGATAGTAGTACTGCAAGACGCTGTCTAATATAGGGTATCCCGTTTGTATTGCGTGCGGATTATTGATCATCCACTTTGACAGAACCTGAAAGAAGGACAAAAGTCTCTTGCGTGCTCACGACGACAGATCAAATGAATAGATAGTTATAATAGAGTATCCCCAGTCATGTACATATTATATTGGGTCGTCCGGAAAGTTCATGCCGATTTTGAAGGAAAATTCAAAGGTAACATTTTTTTATGTCGATAAATATTTATTGACTTATGTATGCACCGTTTTGTTTCACAACCTTTGTCCATCTTTCACGCAACTGGAAGATTCCATTCTCTCAGAACTTCTTAGGTTTCTCGGCGAAAAACTCCTCAAGGTGGTTTTTTATGTCGATCAAAGAGTTGAAGTTCTTGCCGCTAAGAGAATTTTGCAAAGACCTAAATAAGTGAAAGTCTGAAGGTGCAATGTCTGGTGAATACGGTGGGTGAGGTAGCACATCCCAGCCAAACTTCAACAATTTTTGTCGGGTAGTCAAAGAAACATGAGGTCTGGCATTGTCCTGATGGAACACGACGCCCTTCCTATTAGCTAATTCTGGACGTTTTTCCTGAATCGCTGTCTTTAATTCGTCCAGTTGCGAGCAGTACTTATCTGCATTTATCGTTTGGTTGTGTGGTAGGAGCTCATAATATAGGATTCCTTTCCAATCCCACCAGACACAGAGCATGACTTTTTTTGGACGAAGGCCGGCTTTCGGAGTGGTTAATGCTGGTTCATTTCGCTTACCCCAGGATCTTTTTCGTTCTACATTGTTGTAAATGATCCATTTTTCGTCACCCGTCACTAATTGCTTAAAAAATGGTACGTTTTCGTTACGTTGTACAGCGAGTCGCAGATGGAAATGCGATCCATTAAATTTTTTCGGCCAAATTATGCGGAACCCATACATCATAGCGACTTACGTAACCAAGCTTCACTACATGATCGTGGACAGTGGTTTTCGATATTTTCAGTATCTCTGCTAATTCACGTGTCGTGTAGCGCGGGTTATTCTCGATCAGTGTCTTGATTTGGTCATCATCAGTAGTAGAAGGTCTGCCCGAGCGTTCTTGGTCTTTAAGGTTAAAATCACCAGCTCTAAACTTAGCGAACCACTTACGTACGGTTCTTTCAGCTAAAGCGCCTTCTCCGTAAACAGAACATATCGAATTTGTTGCTTGTGAGGCATTTTTGCCTTTCCGGTAATAGAAAAGCATCAAGTGTCTAAAATGTTCTTTGTTTTCTTCCATCTTCAAAAGAGTACAAAACTGACACGAATCAATTTATCTCAAAAAACTTGTTTCCTAAAGATGCGTTGAAATGTCACCTTTAAGCATATGTATATAAATCGTATGTTTTCAATAACATTGATATATTCAGACATGTTCCAACGCCATCTATTAAAAATCGGCACGAACTTTCCGGACGACCCAATACATTAATCTCGGGAATGTACTCACCAGAGGAAAAAACATGGACAAGCCCAAGATAAATAGATTTCTCTGAGAATTGAGATTTATATATCGTAACGCCGACAAGCCTAAGGCAGAATTGCAGAAACGTTAAAGAGAATGGAAGAAAAAATCAAACGATTTAATTTTTCCATAGAAATGTCGCGCGTGCGATTCGCTCAAGCTACCTCTGATGTAGTGCTCACGAATTGAGAGTTTATCGTGAAGTCTAACGAAATATAACAATATTTATTTAAGATTAATATCAAAATTTATCAAAACATTTTAGATCTTGTGTTTTCTCTTTTTAAGATATTACTCTTAAGATATTTTGCATGTAGAATTGAATTTAATTAATAACTCACCGAAAGCGGAAATCATTCCAAACATTATGCAGAATATGCCGCCGACTATTGGCTCGGGAATAATGAATTTCACGTTATCTCTATTATATAATGTGATATACAATAAAGAATAAAATATATTTTCAGCATTATTTAACCATGATTGGCGCCATCATTTCTATCCCTTTCATCCTAACACCAGCCCTCTGCATGGCCGAGGATGATCCCGCGAGAAGCTACATTATTTCCACAATGATCTTTGTTACCGGTTTAGTGACCTTTTTTCAAACTACAATAGGATGCAGGTAAGCGTGTAATGTTGGAACAATGTATGTTGATAAATGTTTGCAATACATTAATTTTAAGCTTTATATAGTACTTATATTGTTAGAAATATCAAAATAGATGTTAACATTAATCGTAATAAAATATTTTTTCGTCATTAGACTGCTGCTGGTACAGGGAGGCACTATATCTTTCTTGGTGCCGACGTTGGCGATATTAAATCTGCCACAATGGCAGTGCCCCGCATCGGAGATTATGAATGAGATGTCCCACGAAGAGCGGACTGAGCTGTGGCAAATCCGAATGAGAGAATTGTCGGGTGCCATTGCTGTTTCCGCCTTATTTCAAGTGATTGTCGGATTTGGAGGTGAGCGTCCGCGATCTTAATTGCTTAAGATTTATTTTTCTCTTTTCTCTCGTTTTATGGTACAATGTATTAAAGTAACATTTACGAGCAGGCATCATTGGGTATTTGTTGAAATATATTACCCCATCGACGATTGTGCCGACGGTGTCCCTGGTCGGACTCTCCCTGTTTGAAAACGCAGCAACCGCCGCGTCTCAGCATTGGGGTATTGCGGCTGGGTTTGTACATCCATATCCAAACGATACGCGCGTATAATATTGATTACTTTACGCGTATAATACAGCTAGATTACCTACTGAAATTTAAAAACTACTTTCCAGAACGATGATACTGCTGACGATGTGTTCCCAAGTAATGATCAATATACCGATTCCACTTGTAGTCTATCGTAAAGGCCAAGGGCTTCACGTTATTCGGTTTGAACTATTCAAGCTCTTCCCGGCAAGTACAAAGATAGAAGGAAATCTCTAATTTAATTTCTACCTTAATTTTTGTAATCTTCAAGCTTTAATCGTGTAATTATGAACTCGCAGGTTTTATTGACCATAATTATCATGTGGATAATCTGCACTATATTAACGGTAACTGATGCGCTACCGTACGGACATCCTGCCAGATCCGACAGTAAATTGAAGATCATAAATGACTCACCCTGGTTCCGAGTGCCGTATCCTGGACAATGGGGCGTACCCACTGTAACATTGGCGAGCGTAATCGGTATGCTAGCCGGAGTACTGACGTGTACGGTTGAATCCATCAGTTATTTTCCGACTACCGCGAAAATGTGTGGTAAGTGGAGATGAAATTTTTCATCTATAGAAGAGTAACGATGTGAGATTATTTATAATTCTTTTAAGTTCCTAAATTTCAATTGAGCAATAAACAATATTAAATACAGCTGAACGTGCACATACACATATTCGATTTAGCAATAAAATTTAGCGGGATAACTTCTAGGTGCACCGCCGCCGCCGATTCATGCGATCGATCGAGGGATTGGCGTGGAAGGTCTGGGTACAATGTTGGCCGGCCTCTGGGGTAGCGGCAATGGCACGAACACTTTCGGTGAGAACGTCGGCACAATAGGTAAGAAGAAATTGATTTTCATCTTGACCAGTTTAACGAAAATATAAAAATACAATTAAATACGATTAAAATATAATAATCTCTGTATCTTCTTACAGGAGTCACCAAAGTCGGTAGTCGCAGAGTCATACAGTGGGCTTGTTTCCTAATGATCCTGCAAGGCGTGATCAGCAAGTTCGGCGCGGTATTCTTTATGTATATCACATTATATAATAGAGATAACGTGAAATTCATTATTACAAATAATGTATAAATGATTATAAAACCTGCAGTGCCATGAATAAACACAGATACCACGATGGAACATTGTCGATGCCGTAAGTGATACCAGTACTTCTATTTGCACCACTCGCTGTTTCTTTTGGTATTGAAACAATTGTCGTGTTGTCTACATTCTGTAAGATCGGACAAAACAGTGTTGGGAACGTTACTTCAAAAAAGTAACGCGTTACCGTTACCGTTATTTTTCGTAAAAAGTAACGCGTTTCGTTACTCGTTACCAATTTTAAAAAGTAACTCGTTATCGTTACCGTTACTTAAAAAAATAACGATTCGTTACTTTTTCGTCTCTTTTTTATAAAATATTTTAATAAAATATGTACTTGATTAAAAAATTTAATTATTTTTATTTTTACAGTTGGAAAATTTGTGTTTTCTTGTTAAAAAATATGCCAGTTAACATTTTTGTGTTAAGTATTTAACACATTCATGTGTTAATTTAACATGTTGCTGTTGTGTTAATTCAACTCAAGTGTTAAATTTGTAAAACAACTAAAACAAGTGTAAAAATTACACATTGTGCACCTATTTTTTATTTTACACAATAGATATGTTCCGTATTATTAGTGACAAGTTTTATCTGTTAAAATTTACAGAAAACTATGTTAAGAGTAAAGATGTATGTAAAAATAACTTTTTTTTCGAGTTAATTTTATCATTAAAAATATGTTGATTTTACACAAAATTTATTTCAAATTACTTCGCAGTTTGCATTCATTTTGGGTTAAAATATTAACATAATATTAGTGTCACCATTTAACATATCCATATTATGTTAAATTAACACAAAAATTTATGTGGACCGTTTGGGACATGTAATATCTGTTAAATTTAACACAAATTTTTCACCTGTGTATATATGTTAACATTTTATTCATATATACATATATGTATATATATTATTTTAATAATAATAAATTGGTTTTGCGAAACTCTTGCACTTATAATTGCACATTGTTTTACTTAAAATGATAACACTAAAATTAATAAGTAATAAAAAGAACTTAATTAGTAACTAATAAAAAGAACTGAAAGTAAAGAGCTGTTGCCTGAGTGGAATCTGTGCGTTCATTCTGCTGATTTATTAAGTAGAGATAAAAATTAAAATAACGATAAAAGTAACGGTTAAATTCGTTACCGTTACTGTAAAAATGTAACTACGTTATCGTTATCGTTACAGACAGCAAAAAGTAACGATCGTTACCGAAAAATAGTAACGGTAACGGTAACGACGTTACAAGTAACGCGTTACTTCCCAACTCTGGGACAAAACTGTTGTTTATATTATTTATATTATTTGTTCATATTATCTACAGATCATGACAAGTACAAACGATCTTTTAATGACCTGCGGCGAATTGGGAGATTTCAAAATTATCGATCTATCGATAACACAATGTTATCAATCGCTCTTAATTTGCTTTTAGTATTACGAAGATAAAAATATCTCCGCTCGTTAATTCCGCTACATGATCTTTTTCTTTTATGCTTCTCTTTTTTATTTTGAAAAGTAATCCACAATAAATGATATTGTACGAAACATTCCATAGCAGGCAAACGCATGCAATGGAAAATTTAAACCGATCAAGGATTAAATCGGATACAAATGTAGAAGAAAACAGGCAGCTAGATCGCGTTATCCGAAACAACAGGTCGAAATAGAAACGAAAATCTTCCAATCGTCATGTCATCATGATTTATCTCGTCGAATGCGAATGATTCTTCACTGTTTACAAATGATTACGTTATTATTCACGCCGTGCAAACGAAACCCGAAATCCGACGGAAATCTCAAGTCTAGCACGTCACTCCAAATATTCCGTTAACGCGCTTTTAAGAACGTAAGCAAGCGAGATAATTATATTAACAAGATTAACAATGGGCGCGTCTCATGTATTATTGTTTAACACCGAGGCATCATGGCTAATTGTTTCGAGAGCATCTTGTAACAATCACGCGTTCAACTCGTTGAATCACGCGAGATGCATATCACTCAACGAGTCGTAATAGATATAATTTAATTTATTATAATATACACACACAGACGCGCACGTGATGAATAATGACATCGCATCCCAGCAAACACAAAGTAACAGGTAATATACATGTTAGTTATAATTTCCCACTCATTAATATAAATACAATATAATATACGTGTTATGTAACAATTACATTGTTGAGTGGGAAATTATAACTAACATGTATTAGGAGTGTGATTTAGTTTTGAGGGTTTTGCAACAGATGGCTGTAGTGTCAGTTTGTTCCAATAGCTGTTTCCGATAACTGTTGTTTCTTACAGTCTTGACATTATCCATGACATTTAGTAGCATTATAGCAATAGATGCAATAACAGTCGTGTTTATATCATCGTAAAAATCCGAAAGAGCATTTTCGACATGCGTTGTTTTGTTTTTTAATCAAAAGAAAACTGCGGCTGACGGTTATAGTATTCTTGTGGAAACTTATGGTGATTCTGCCCCATCAATTAAGACGTGTGAATACTGGTTTAGACGCTTTAAAAGTGGTCATACTGATGTGAAGGACAAAGAACGCTCGGGACAACCAAGAAAGCTTGAAAATGCAGATTTGCAAGCATTATTGCACGAAAATTCAACACGATCCACTTCAGAACTTGCCAGAGCATTAAATGTTGATCGTACAACAGTTACGAAACATTTACATGAAATGGGAAAAATTCAGAAAGAAGGGAAATGGGTTCGACATGAATTATCGGAAAGTGCCATTGCGAACCGGTTGAACATTTGCATTTCGTTGATCGCCAGGCAAAAAAAGAAGAGTCTTTTGTCTCGGATTGTTACTGGGGATGAAAAGTGGATCTATTTTGATAATCCGAAACGCAGAAATCATGGGTGGGTCCAGGCGAACCATCAACATCCACTCCGAGACGCAATATTCACGGTTCAAAAGTAATGCTCTGTATTTGGTGGGATAGTGTACTATGAGCTGTTAAATCCGCATGAGACTGTCACGGTTGATCGTTATCGACACCAATTGTACAAGTTGAAGCAAGCATTGGACCAAAAACGACCACCAATTGCGAGTAAACGACGGAAAGTGATTCTTCTTCGTGACAACGCTCGACCTGACGTTGCGTTATCAGTGAAAGAAACACTATTAGAGCTCGAATGGGAAGTCTTACCGCACCCCGCGTATTCTCCGGACATTGCTCCATGCGATTATTATTTGTTCCGGTCGATGCAACACGCTTTAGAGGATACACACTTTCATAATTTGGAAGAAGTGCGAAAATTCGTCGACGAATGGATCAACTGAAAAGAAGAGTCATTTTATCGTGGTGGAATCCATCTCTTGCCAGAAAGATGGGAAAAAGTTATAGAAAACGAAGGAAAATATTTTGATTAAGGTATTCATTCATTATCATATTTAAATACATGCGTTTTTGAGCAAAAAAACCCTCAAAACTAAATCACACCCCTAATACATGTTAGTTAAAATTTCCCACTCATTAATATAAATACAATATAACATACGTGTTATGTAACAATTACATTGTTGAGTGGGAAATTATAACTAACATGTATATTACCTGTTACTTTGTGTTTGCTGGGATTACATGTGCAATAAATAAGAAATTTTGTTTCTTTCGAGAATCACTCACCATTTCAGACATGTCTATCGAGTTCTCCGGCATTTTAGCGAAACACGACTTGATATTTCTGCGAACAATTATCCAATTCTATCCGAGATGATCGGTGCAATTGGTCGCCGAGGGATGAAGACTGCATTTAAATAGACTATAGAGTGCACGCGACCTTTCGATCCGACGACCAATTCGCGTCCGAGAACGCGTCGAAACTAAATGCAATCTGTCCGATACACTGTCCTGTGAAACGGAAATCGCTTTCTATGGCTGTCGCCTTTTTTAGGCGGCTATTTAAGAGCGACGCCTTCCGTGTGATGTTCCCTCTCTCCAAAGCAAAGATGAGAAACCGATGAATAATAATAAACGCGGCTTATGCGCTTAAGGGGATGCTGGAGCTGCTAGTGAACTATTTTTTCACTATAGCGATGGTAATTGCAGTTTCGAAAATTCTCTTTATTGCTTGTGCAGAATAAAAAATCCTTTTCCACAAATGAAGTATAGATAGAAAGAAAGCCCGTTCTACAGGACTTTATATTCAAAATGGAAAAAAGTTAGAAAAGACAAATGCAAGTTTTTAACTTTTTTCTTTTTATACTTCATTTGTGGAAAAGGATTTTTTATTCTGCACAAACAATAAAGAGAATTTTCGAAACTGCAATTACCATCGCTATAGTGAAAAAATAGTTCACTAGCAACTCCAGCTTCCCCTTAATGTTGGCCAGATATCGTCTTCGAATATTTAAAGAGGGAGATTCTATTGTAAGACACGAGGATTGTGTGGGAGATAGAGGAATAGTAGGCAATATTCACTGATGCCAGAAACTGTGCATTGGTAGCATGTTAGGCCGTCGCATAGCTAGAGATGAACTGAAGATAGCTCGCGACGCACACAATTTATATATATAAATCGACACTCGTACTACGTACACTGCGTGGAAAACAGGAATTAGAGCAATATATTTTTAACTGATAACGGCGTTTGAAGTTTAATTACTTTCTTCACATACAATATCTTGCAATTTATTTATTTAATTTCTCATTTTATCTTCTTGTTTATTTTGATAAAATAACAAACATAAAAATTTTTTTATTAATTCCTTTTCAACAATAAATATCTGTCTTTCTGAGGATCGCAAACGTAAATTTGTAAATCTATATATGTACGTCTTATTACATTCTTTCTATATAAATTCTATTGGGTTGTTCGAAAAGTTATTTCGTTTTTTCAAGGAAAAATGAAAGGCGGTTTTTTCATATTTAGAAAAAATTTTATTCAGTGATGTATTGGCCATTTTGTTCCACTACCTTTCGCCATCTTTCTGGCAACTTTAAGATTCCACGCTCATAGAAGTCCTTCTCCTTATTGACAAAAAATTGAAGCAAGTGATTTTTGACGCCTTCATTTGAATCGAAGTTTACATTGTTCAAAGAATTTTGTAGAGACCGGAACAAATGGTAATCGGATGGTGCCAGATCAGGAGAGTATGGTGGGTGTGGTAGCACATCCCATCCAAGCTGTAAAAGCTTCTGGCGAGTGACCAAACTTGTGTGTGGTCTGGCATTATCGTGATGGAATACGACACCTTTCCTATTCGCCAATTCTGGTCGCTTCTGCTTGATGGCAGCATCCAATTCATCCAGCTGACGACAATACACTTTCGAATCAATCGTCTGGTTGCTTGGTAGTAGCTCGAAAAATACGATTCCCTTCCAATCCCACCATACAGAAAGCATGATCTTCTTTTGATGAATATTTGCCTTGGATGTCGATTGAGCAGGTTCATCTTGCCTGGACCATGATCGTTTTCGCTTAACATTGTCGTAAACAATCCAGTTTTCATCTCCAGTTATGATTCGCTTCAAAAATGGTTCATTTTCTTCACGTTTCAACGATGAATCGCAGATGGTAATGCGTCGAATCAAGTCAATTTCCTTTAAATTGTGTGGAACCCAAATATCGAGCTTTGAAACGAATCCAAGGCGTTTCAAATAATCGTAAACGGTCGAATTCGATAAATTTAACTTTTCAGCAATTTCGCGTGTTGTTATGCGACGGTTTGCATCTACCAGAGCCTTTATTTTCTCGTCATTAGCTTTAATTGGCCGACCTGAACGTGGTGCATCTTTCAAATCAAAATTTCCAGTACGAAATTTCGAAAACCAATTCTGATACTGACGTTCACTCAATACATCTTCTCCGTACACGGTACACAATTTTGTTCTCGCTTGCACTGCATTTTTACCCTTTCGGTAGTAAAAAAGCAAAATATTACGAAAATGCTCACTTTGATTTTCCATGTTTGATGTGATGCCAAAAAACAATTACTTGACAGATCGCAACACAATAAGATACTAAATGACGTCTGAAATGTCAGTTGTCAAAATATAAAACGAATTTGCCGCTTAGAGTAAGGTTAAGTATCGAGGAACGCGACTAACGACATCGCTTTGTGAAAAACGAAATTACTTTCCGAACAACCCAATATATGCGCGACGTAAACTCCAATCTTGAATATCTTGAATGGCTTTGGCGATTAATCAAATTTATGTTATCGCAATTAACATAATTGGATCGTAATAAAAACGTAATAATAATATGCGAGCTTTAAATTTATCTGTGGAAAATTAACTTAAGAAACTTTTAACTTAATACATTACATCGCAAGTGTAAGAAAGCTGTCAAATTAAATTATTTTACCGAGAATAAACAAATTTATATCTACTTACACATAAATACGCATAAATTTGTTCAAAACTCAAGTACCTCCGGATTTCAAGAGTTATCGCGCCATTTTAGCCACGCTGTCGCTCTTTAATAATACTTCGTCGGTATCTACGATGAATGCAATATTATCGATAGCTGATAAATATCCAATCCACGCTTTCGCCTTCTAACGGTGAAGAACTGTAATTCTAAACTATACATGCTCGATATTACTCCAACTTCACGCAGTACTCACCAGAGGTGCCAGTGGCTGTTTGCTGTTGTGGTTACGTTTTATTTGTAAATCGTAACCTGTTGGCGTTACGCTCGTTTTATGAAATATTATTCACGACTGGATTATCCGCGATACTAATTTTACTCTCCACACAACACGTTTATCGAGACGCGTTTGTACGATGGAGGAATACGACGAATCCTCGGACGTCGAGATGGTGCCTATTGAGGAGATGGAAAAACCCAGGGACCCTTTGACAACAGAGCCACAGGTAACATTCGTGATTAATTATTGGAGTGCTGTAAAACACACTTATCGTTCTAAACGTGTTCAGGTGCAGACGCTGGATAGTCATCCTGAGAAATCTATAATATTTACAACGGGTATAGATGTATTTAGCGAGGAGGAGATATTGAAGAAGAAGGAGCGAGCGAAGCGGTTTGGCTTAACGGAGGAGGTCAAGGATAATCAAGAAGAAGATTTATACAACAGGTAAAGAATAATTAATACAGGTTAAAGGCAGAGAATCTCAAGTAAATTGTGGTGCTTGTAGCATGGGTGTCACGGATGATGAAAACGCAAAGAATGTCCGACTGAGTGTGATTCACATGAGGGGCACTGAAGAGATGAGCACCAAAGACGTATTCGAGTATTTTCAAGATTATGCTCCGCAGTCCATTGAATGGATTAACGACGTTTCATGTATGTGTCAATTTTATTTTCTGAAGAGACGTACAATATATTATTTGGCTGACGTTCGGCGAACAATTTACGATGTTACAGGCAACATAGTCTGGTTTGATAACTCATCGGCAGCTAGAGCCATGATGGGATTATCTAAGAGGATCATAGGTAGCGTTACAAAGCATTCAGAGCGAGAGAATACTGACTCCGAGAGTAGAAAAGAGGCTGACGTAGTGAATGAAGAGAATGTGCCTGCTAATGCAGAAGAGGATAAAAAAAACGAAAACTGTATAAATATTAAAGACATCGATTATCCGTTACCCCCGGGTATATGGAGGAAAGGTATCGATTATCCAAAGTCTAAAGGGATCTTCTTGAGATTCGCCACCAAGATGGACAAGAAACAGGCTAATGCGGAAAAGATGAGCGAATATTATAAAAAACATGGAAACCCAAATTTCGGTGGTAAACTTATTTGCAATTTGTCTACAGATCAAAATAAATATGTAGCATTCAAGTTAACGAGATCAAATATAATTGTAATCTGGTTACATTCGCAGGTATCAAGGGAATCCTAACGGAATCACGTAAGCGTATGTACAGAGAGAGCCGACAAAACAACAAACGCAAGTTAACAGTCGAGGAAAAAGATCGGAATCAAACGAAAAATCCGTGGGGTGCGTTGTCCGAGTCGTGGGGAATGAACGACGTCGTGGAAGATGACTTTCTTCCAAAGAACGGCGTTAAAGATCAGGGACGTAGCATAAAGGAGAGATTAGGTATCAAGTACACGGATAAAGATGCGACGCGAGCGGAAGAGTCGGGGGAGGCGAGCTTGAGTAGTGACAGTGACGAAGATTGGTGCAAGCGCAGCAAGATCCCCCGCATGCGGATGCACGCCGATGACGAGGAGGAGAAAGTACAAAAGCGGCGAGCAAAGCTTCGATATCAAGTTAGTTATCTCTCGTTACGATGTCACTTTTCTCTCTTAATTTGCTTTCTAAAGTAAAACAAATTTCATCTTTTTCCCTCGCAGATGGTCCTTAATAACTTAAACGCCAGCGGTGACTTGCGATCAAGGCTCGGGAAGCCGAAGGCGAGAACACAGATTCGCGATCCCATTCAAGTGGTAGTCACAAACACAAACGCGACAAAATCAAAACGCGACGCCGATCCCGAGGCGATCCGAGATTATCAGGGCCACCAAACCTTAAAAGATCTGCAGGCGTCGGAAAGAGAAGAGGGAGAATGGCAAGATTCGGAAGAGGAGAACAGTCGAGATGAAAACGAGGAGCAGAGGCATGGACATGTGGTGATGGAAGAATACGAGGGGCAAGAGAGAGAAGAGGAGGAAGAGGGAGAAGGACACAAGGAAGGTGAAGAGGACAGTGATGAAGAGAACACTGATGTACTGGCAAAAGAAGTTCAAGGCCCTAAAGGAAGCGTAATAAAAGTAGTACCACCTAAACCACGCATTGCCTCCACCGTATGGGCGAGATTAAATAACGTGAAAAGCGAAGTCAATGACAGTTACTTGAAAAGCAGGTGAGGCAATAGTTCAATTAGTTTTCCTATTGATCCTCTTATAAATTTCTCGCATTTTCCTTTTTTAACATAATCCGCAGACTCATTTTCCTTATAAAAATCTTTTGATTGATAAATTGTATTTTTTTAAGGCAATCAAGCAGTCGTGACTTAAGGAACACCTTGAAGGGTGATCTGCGCTCGCGTATCGGAAATCACTCCAGGGGACGTTCTCCCTTGAGAATAGAAGTGAAAAACGACAAGTATACGAAAGACGACAGTGATAGAGAGTGATTCCTGCATATCGATTGTTTGAAAGTTCGAAATTTGTAAAGACCCCACTTATTACTCCAGTATGTATTATTTTATTTTAAGATTTTACTTTTCCATAATATTTTATATTGGCTATGGTGGAGCATAGTTCGGTATGTGTAAGCATATATATATACAAATATATACATATAATTTATATATTCAATATGAATATATTCAATTTAACTAATTCTATTAAGTCTTTTGTTTTTATCATTGGGAAAATTGATTGTTTCCAAAATACATATGTTATGAAAGAGCAAAGGAAAATATTAACATAGATCCCACTTATATGTTAATCTTCCAATAATACTCATTATTATTTTTACTATCAGACGAGTAATGCTTCCGATAATGTTATATACAAATTCAACAGATCATTGTCTATAAATCGATGTATATTTCTGCAAATAGAGAAAAGGGAAAGTATTGAAAAAATTATATACCTTTATCGAGAAGTGTGTAATAGTGAAAAATAGAAAAAGCAAGAAGTCTTTTATATTGTTCTGAAGTGTATAACCCGTGAATAATGTACTTTTTGTACGAATAAATTTAGATAAAAGGGTAACTTTATAGTTTTTGGGACAACGTCATGTTCGTTTGTACGATGAATCGAGATGTTTTGTAAAAGCAATTCAGATCATTCAAGAGAATGATGTGAGAAGAATGAAATAAATGATACTCTTGCATGCTACATTCAGTCTCTAGACTATATTTTTTTTATTATCAAATTTTCCAGTCGATAAATTATATCGGCACGACCCAATAATCTATATGAAAGCACTGAGGTATTCGTAATTTATTGTAGTATAAAATTTTATTTTGTCGATTCCAGCGCGCATGATATATAATTGAAAGTTAAAGCGAAACTATTAATTAAAACTATTAATTACTTGATAATTTCTGAAAGTTTATAGGGATACAAATAAGAACTCTGAATAATTGGCCAATAAAGCCATTTTTATATTAGCACAATAATAGTTGGAATAGTTGTGTTTAAAATACAATAGTGTCAATCATGATAATTTAATTAGCACGAATTATATTGGCGATCCGTCATTTGCACGGATAGCAATCATTTGGAGCGGCAATTGAGGTAATAAAGAAAATTTCGGGTAAAGAACACAGTAAGTACATTTATTTCTCAAATGTTTCCTCAGCTACATTCATAGGTTCTCATTTTTTTAAATATTTTTCCGTCCGCGGTTATATTTTGAACTTTGAGATTATTTTCAAAATAAACAAGTTTCTCAAATAAAAATGATGTACCTAGGAAATCTCGAGACGATCCGTTTAATGTCTTCTTATTTCCACTATTTTTAAACAAAACGAGTTTAGTAAATGTTATGATTATGCTCTGTATTTATACCATTAATAAATAATGAATTACAAGTTGTTCTTTGATTTTATCCACATAGGGCGAATATCTTTTTGCATGGACACGAATTCACACTAAGATGCAAATAAATTCAGCTGTGCAGATTCATGGCTAGAAGAAAGTCGATTAAATATGAATTTGTTTTTGTTCGAATTTGTTCATGCGAATTTGATAATGTTCCAATATGCTCTGGAATACTTATATCCTGATCTTTGCAGATTATGAATAAAACTTCATCTTTGATCATCGTATTAAATGTATTTAATTGTTTTAAACACTATGAATGTAACTTCCACTTCCGCCACGAAACTATCAATGGTTCACGGCAGCACAACTGAACGGACAAGACGATATCTTTCACGATTGCCGTTAACGCGAATAAACACCGAAACTGTCATGACAAAAAACCGAAAATTTCATAAGGATGAAAGCATTATTCAATTTCTCGAAGCGCGAGTTGCTTTTCGCGAAGTCGCGAACTAAATTGTTTGTGTTGAAGTTTTACAGATTTATGTCAGGAATTATTTGAAAGCGGTAGGTGTGATTGTGAAATGCATCAGCGATGACTTTCCGCGTAAATCCGCATACATTTGATGCTTATTTGTGAAGATTGCCGTTCTTGTCCGTTGTTGAGAAGTGACCATGCGATCTCTCTCGAAGCCCTCATCCTATTCTACGTAAAAACGCTAATGATTTAATCAACCAGGACTTGTTACGAAGACTAACAACTGTCGTTCTATTTCTCGAGAAGAAACGTCGCGCAATCCTCCACTTTGCTTTCTCTCTCTCTCCCCTCCTCACTTTCTGTCTTTTTTTATATTTTTTCTTACATTCCAATGATATAATTGTCGATGTAACATTGAAAATCGACAGACGAAATATTCCGTTAATGTTCGGATATATAAGAATCAGCAACAACAACAAGTACACATATGTAACTTTTAAAGTATATTAGGCCTGATAATATCGATGATCATCGATATATTAGATGCGCGATATTCCACGCAATCTCAGCACTTCCAAATTTTATTTCATTTGTATAACAACATATGTACGATACGCATCCAATTACCGTTGACAGCGAGAGCTTCAATTTCTCGTCGGCTTACAATTTCGCTGAGCGCACGACTTTATCGTCGCTATCTCACGATCTGTGCCATGAGAACATATATTGTTTAAAAGATCTTAAATGAGAGCATTCTTTAAAGAGACAAATATCCATTCGTTGCAGTAACGTCTGATTTAATTTTGTGTATTAATATGAAGTCACAAGAGCCACATGTCAGATGTATATGACAGTTTTGGAGAGACTACTCTTACAAGAGATTAATTATTAGAATTTAATTTAGTTTCAATTTCTTTGTTTTTACCGAGAGATCGTGTGAAAACATACGCATGATACATACGTGTATCGAAAGTAGGTTGTTTTTTCGTACGTCGAATATACGTATAACGGCGAGAAGGCAGTGATCCATCCGTGGATCGCGAGAAAGAACGTATACGTTTATCGCATTTTCAAGTTACCACATACAACAAAGAACGTTCGCACAGATCTGTCGTTCTCCGGAAAACGTCTCTAGTGAGACGTGATCTAATTCAGTATTTGCCGCCTACGAAAGATTGTCATCTTTACGAACTGGTAATTTTACCTTGGTAAAAGTTACGCTTAGATATTTCGTGAATCGGACTATTCTCCGGCTGCGTATAATTTGTGCGCATTGTGATCAAGGCTTGTATATAGTGCGCGCGAAAAGTGTAAACCGCGAGAGATTCCTTGACTCTTTGTCCACGACAATTCGCTAGCCGAATGCGCGCGATGGATAAACAGCGAAGGAAGATAGATATATTTGAATCGACAGAGATTGAAATCATGACGTTATGGTAACGACAGAAATATTATTAGCGTAACCCCCCCGGCGCTCTCCACGCATACTCTCTCAGCAAGAAGGCGAAGAATGTCGGAGCTTGAACGCTTTACATTAGCTTTAACGAGAATCCGTAATTACTAGAAATGCGTCTTAGCTCTAGATAAGAATCTTACGAACAACGAATCTTTGTTTAATCATTAATTTATTGGATGCATTGAAGAACGTGATGTCGGTAACAGAGTTAATAGAGGAAGTAAATTCTTCATCCTCATCCTTTAATATCTTTTTCCTTTACACTTCTTTTTTTTTCTCTTTTTTTAGATTTCACTTGATCTTAAGACTCAGTCGAAACAGCGTTGAGGAAATATTCCTTATGGGCTTGGTGAAGCCAAGTGGAGCTACCGGAAGCGACTAGCGAGTCCAATTGCCAGTAGCCAAAGTGTCATGGTTAAATTTTTCGATCGCGATTTGTCGGCTCCAAAAGACTCCAAGATCAACGAAGTTCGTATATTACGTAAAATTTCTGAATGAGATAACTTGGGAACCTTCTACGTATTATCTGAATTATCTCTATTCACGGTTTTATTACTCGGGCACGGTTGTTACTATAACGCCCGAAGAAAAATCACATTTACGTTGAAAATCACGATTCCTTCCAACATAAATAATTCTAAATGTTCTCGTAGATGCGCCGATTATTACACGTCGTGTATTCGTTCTATATAACGGCTGGCTATCACGGACAGATTAAATACCAAAAAGAATTCTGCCACATACGCGCGCATGCGCACGCACGCACGCACACACACCTACACGTACACACGAGACGAAAATATCATACGAAATGAAGTACGCGAATGCTGTGTCAAGCATTCCGAATCGCGCAGACTATACGTTATCGAGTTTGTAACTGCGATACTTCTGATCATCTCGATGAAGTGTCGAGACCGTGCTTACCGTACAACTATGCAACGCACTCCTGATAATCATCTTGCTTTCGAAGGGAGGCTCTTTTAAACGGAATTCAAGAGAGGGCGATGGAGTGAAGGCGGAACACACTTCGCGTGTTACGCCTCGTCACGCTCGCAATTCACAATTAAATCACAGACAGACGGTACGATACTGTACGATGATAAATAAAAAGATATTGTACCAATTGACATTATACTATGTGTTCGATACAACGTAAGAAATACTATATTTCCTTTCTTCCGCGGTCCAGAGGACCACGCGAATGTACAAGCGTACGCGCGGACACGGCGGTTGTTTCACTCACCCGATTAATTAGCCGGTTAATCGCTCGTTGATTGACTGCTAAACTAATCGCTTTCGTCAATATTCTCGTAATACTCTTGTTTCATCGGTAGTAGTCAGCGACGGTGAAAAGCGGTGTACGATCGTTGAAAGTACGCTTTCTCTGTGCCAATCTTGTTTTATTCCGTTGTTCTTTTTTTTCCTCGTTTTTCTTTCTTTTTAAAAAATTTTTTTTTCAATTACCACGCGTATCGCGTATCCGCTATCGCGATGCCGGAAACGATGCGCCTGACAGGAAAGAAGAGAGCAGCGTTCGATTATCGACAAGTCAGGCGATCGGCGATTCGACGAAACTGCGTTTCGACTACATAGCGTTCTCTTGATGATTCTTTTGGAACAGTAAAGTCTCTTCGAAAATGTACTGTTTCAACACTTCTTTTGGGAGATCGTCCAGCTCCATGTCAAATTTAAACGGTTCTTCCGCTACAGGCTGAAATTTACAATTTCAATTACGTGTACAGGTTCAAGACACGTCGATGATAATCATCATCGATTGTAATCATAATCCTACAGCGAGATTTTGGGATTTACCTCATCGGCGGGGTCGTAATATTGCTCCAAGTAGGGATGTGCCAACGCGTCTTCTACCACGATACGTTTATTGGGATTAAACGTCAGCATTTTGTCCAGAAGATCTAACGCTCTCGGATCGGCATTGGGAAACAGACTCGTCCACGGTACCTTTGGTTTGTACGGCAGAGATTGAAGGTAATTGCGTGCCTGAAATCAGAATCAGAGTAGCATTAGCGATTAGTTACGAAGCGAAACGCCAATTGACGAGGTGCAGATGAAGAAATAAGCATAGTTCGTTACTTTCTCATTTATGATGCACTCGAGATCCTCCGGCGACGGTGATCCGAGAACGCCGAGGATGTGATTCAGCTGGTCCAGATAATGCTTGCCAGGGAATATCGCTCGTCTCGAGAGCATCTCCGCCAGGATGCAGCCGACCGACCAGATGTCTATGGACTTGGTGTAGCCCTGCAGCGAGGAAGTTACATTAGAAGCTTCTTGCTCAATAGGAAGCAACCCGGTTACTTCAGGTACGCTGCTGTTTAGGATAGGCCGAATCGAGATACCTTGGAATTAAGCATGATTTCCGGAGCTCTATACCACCTCGTGGCCACATACTCCGTGAGGAAACCCGCATGATTGTGCTCTGGGTCTGCGACTCTCGCCAAACCAAAGTCGCAGATCTTAAGGTCACAGGTGGTATTCAACAGCAGATTGCTCGGCTTCAGGTCTCTGTGTAACACGTTCGCCGAGTGTATATATTTCAGCCCACGCAATATTTGGTATAGAAAATAACATATGTGGTCGTTACTAATAGCCTGGAAAAACGAAAATGTTACTCGTTTCGTAAAGCTTGAACTAGTCGCTTTTCTAAGCAGTTTTTTTCAGGATACGTTCCGCCGTGCCCTAAATGCACGGCGTCGAATACGAGAAGCCTTACTTGTGTCTTTAGTAATTTGTAGAGATCAGTTTCCATCAGACACTGAACAATATACACGTCTTTCATTTGCTCTATAGTGGGTGCCCTTAATATATCCCTTATATCTATTATCTGTTGCAAAAATAATTGATATTAGTAACAATATAAGTCGGGGAAAGTAGTACACGTCGGTCGTTCAACTCACATTTTCATGCTTAAACCTCGTAAGAATTTTTATTTCCCTTAAAGTTCTCTGGCTATACGTTTGATGCTCGAACGGAGAAATTTTTTTAATAGCTACTTTTGTTTTGGTTACGTTATCGTAGGCGGACCTGTAAACCATGAAATACACCGTGAAATGAACAGATACATGTACTTTCATACATACATATATATATATATAACTTAACAGAGATCCTTTGTCCATGCCTCCAATGCGATCTTATAATTGTTAAATGCGTTAACGATATATGAGTAAAAAAATAATCTTATTACGAAAAATAAAAAGTAAACGGAAGATTTGTTCTCAAGTAAATAAAAAAAGTAACATGATTTATGTAAATAATTTCTCGTCGTGACAACAAACTCTTTTCGGGATAAATTTAATGTTTTTCTAGATGGAAAATTTTCTCATTCATACATCATATTTGCATAGCTCCTTTCTCTCTTTATTGCAACGTTATTTACACAAGTGCCGTAATCCGTTCGCTTGCTACATCAAATGTCTCTTATTTGTGCGTTTTTCAATATTTCTTCGATAAAAAGCTACGCACTGAGCAGCTGCTTTATTATCTATCATTTTTGTTATCATTACAGAAAGCTTGGCACTCCTTAGCAAAGATTTATTCTTTGAAAAGGGTGTCTGCCGTAATGTGTACCGTCGACGATATCGCGGTATAGGATGTGGTCTTCGCGTAACATCCGAACGTACAGCGATGAATCAGATTTGCTGCTATTTTTATTATTACTCTCCAAATATATCGGAATCATATTAAATCAATTATGCATAGTTACAGAGTAAAAATAAAAACTTGTAATACATATAAACCATTCAGAAGACTATAAAAAGCTCTGTATTTGGAATCAGTTATTACTCTCAAGCTGTTCCAATTTTTATATTTTTAATCAATTTCATTTATCAAAGGACCTATCGTTATCGTACATAATTGAGAATGTTCATTTTACAATCAGGAATTCATGAATTTCTTATTAACAATACACTTTACGTTTCTACATATATGCTCGCATTAACATGCAATGCACAATAAATACAATAAACGAAATAAATGAATATATATGCGTGAACACAAGAGCTAAAGAGATAATATATGCCAATAGGAAGCGCGTTATGCGTAAACACTTGTTTTCCACGTAATCCGCAGCGGCTCGCGATGTAATCGCGTGCACGTGTTGACGCGTTGATAAGAACGATAAGATTTAATCGCAAGGTGCGATTTCGTGTTACCAGCGGCGCGGTAACTGAGGGAATGATGATGCGCAGAAAAAAAGACACGAGGAGGAGAAAGCGGATTAAAAAGCAGGGAAAAAAAGGGTCAGACGTGAAAGGAAAGCGCAGTAGAAGCGGTGTTGATGACGCGCGTTTGAAAGTGGCGGCGCACAGAAGTGCGTGCGGTAATCTGTGTGCGTGCGGCGCACGGATAACGTCGCGCATCGCGATCCGTCGCGGCTTTTTGCCACGATCGTGTTCCGCGACGCGACGACGCTCGCCGGTCGTCCGAAAGACCGGGCGCAGACAAACGGCATAATGGCGACGCTCCGCGATGCAGCTCGCGCACTCGCGCGCGACGTGCCGCGTCGCGTCGCGTCGCGTCGCGTCGCTGCTCTCTCGATGTTTATCTCGGGCCGTCGCCTGTCAGACGGCCGACGCGCGCGGTGGCAGCATATTGGCCGCCGACTGACCGTACGTGACAGGAGTCGAGACGATAACACTTACACGACCATGCCGTAGGCGCCCTCGCCCATGTATGACAGATTCGTGTAGCGCGGTCCGACCTCGAACGTTTGTCCGCGCACCACCTCGCAATTGGGATTCACGCCCGCGGATCCCTCGCACGCCGCCATTTTGACAACTACTTTGCGGCTTCGCGTCCGGCAAAGACCTCCAGATACCCCGCCGGAGAGCGACGCGCAACAACGCGTCACCGACGCGCCACAGGCTACTGCACGCTCGCGGCTGGGCGCGGCGTGGGAAATGCAGAGGGCGGGGAAAACAAGGTCGCTCGTGACTCCCTCGCCGTGAGATAAGAGAAGTCAGTAGAGAGAGGACTGCTCTATCGATATAAGAATATCGATGTAGCGTCAGAGAGAAGCCTGAGAGCGGTCACGCTCGCGTTTTAACTGTAACGCCTCAAACGTGGACATTGAAGTGATTGAAGTGATTCTGTCTTTATTGCTCACTGAATATTGAACAAAGATAGAATGACGCCGCGAGCGTTGGGAGCGTCAAGTGGAACGCATATGTCCACGTTTGAGGCGTTAAGGGGAAGCTGGAGTTGCTAGTGAACTATTTTTTCACTATAGCGATGGTAATTGTAGTTTCGAAAATTCTCTTTATTGTTTGTGCAGAATAAAAAATCCTTTTCCACAAATGAAGTATAAAAAGAAAAAAGTTAAAAACTTGCATTTGTCTTTTCTAACTTTTTTCCATTTTGAATATAAAGTCCTGTAGAACGGGCTTTCTTTCTATCTATACTTCATTTGTGGAAAAGGATTTTTTATTCTGCACAAGCAATAAAGAGAATTTTCGAAACTGCAATTACCATCGCTATAGTGAAAAAATAGTTCACTAGCAACTCCAGCATCCCTTTAAGCCTTCGGCAGACCAGCGCGACGCGATGCGCGATACGCGACGTGCGATATCCAATGAGCGTACAGCTTTTCCATAAACACTGTACGCTCATTGGATATCGCATATCGTGCATCGCGTGTCGCGTCGCGCTGGTTGCCGGAGGCATTACGGTTAAAACGCGAGCGTGACCGCTCTCAGGCTTCTCTCTGGTAGCGTCGATTCATCTTCTAGTGACTAAAAGTGGAGCGAATCAACGTCCTACAAACATCACTAGACGCTAGCGTTCTCTCTGACGTCTGTAATGATATTTGTGTCACGAGTTGAGTCTGATTGAGCGCGTTTTGGCTGTTTTGTTATTTGTTATTATCAGCCGGTGACAATTGGTGTGATCTTAATTCACGGAGCAGGATGAATGCGCCTCCAACCTTTGAATCGTTCCTCTTATACGAAGGAGAAAAAAAGTACTGATATGTTTTAATATTTATTTCATACTTAACCTCAGTTTTTATTCAAATGATTAATTCAAATGACATTTTGTATCCATGTTAGGATAATTAAAGAGCAAGACACTAAAGTACCGAATGCTGCTATCTTTACGGTTAATAAGGAGGACCATACCTTGGGAAACATGATTCGCAAGTAAACATATATATCTAATCAAATGTCATTGTTACTTTGCCTTTTAAATAACTGACTAATGATTGCTCTTTATTCCATAGCCAATTACTGAAGGATCCTCAAGTACTGTTTGCCGGTTACAAAGTTCCTCATCCATTAGAACATAAATTTGTCATTAGGATACAGACAACATCAGATTACACTCCCCACGAAGCCTTTATGCATGCAATTACTGACTTGATTGCAGAACTTTCGTTGTTTGAAGAACGTTTCAAGGTATGTACACGTGACACAAAATGTATAAGTATATTGTACGTTATTAAAAACGTACGATTTGGTTCTCAGGAGGCGATTAAGGAAAAGAAGGAAGGCTTAGATTAAGAGACCAAGCCTAAAACATCTGTTTATAATTTGATGAAAATTTTCTTGTGTGTATGTTTTAATTGTAGATATTAAAAATTTGTATATTCTTATAAAAGAAACGTATTTACTGTTTTCCTGTTTTATTTATATGTAATGTGTAATATATTGCCCTAAAGTAATTTTACTTTTTTAATTACTGCATAATTATGAAGAAAAATTTTACATAGTCATAATTCAGTAAAGTGTGTTTTTTAGAACATAAGATTAAGAGGAAAATTGCAAATAAAGAAATTCAGCGGCTGTTAGCGTTGTTTTAATAGAATCCCTAGAAGCTTTATGTCCTTTTGGATAACATGGGAGATTGTCAGTACTGGTTGGAATCGTGGACCTCAAACCGACGCACTTGTGCGCATGGAGAAGGAAGAACTTGCACTTATTCTCTATCTCTCTCGGCAGCATTTGTTACTATAGGATGTGCCATTGACATAGGAATATATGGACGGAGCCTTTTACGAGGGGAAGCTGAGATTAGCGGTAAGGGGGAGCACTGGCACTTCGTGTAACTTCGGCTGTTCGGGTATGTTGGTTCCGCTAGTGATATATATATATATATATGTACGATGAGTTAGTTGTGTCGGAATGTAGCAATCGCATTAATGCAAAAAGGAAAAATTGGCAATAACGTATGAAAGAAAATAATGGTCCGAAAATTTCTTTTCATCTGTAAGTAAAACATACAATTGTAGGTTATACACAATGCCGGTAAAACGTTTTAGATATTGTTATGTGTTTATTATTATTTAAATTTATTATTATTGTGTTAAAAAAGAATTTTGGCTTGTTTATTATTATATTCATATGAACAATTTGTTATTATAATTCATATATTTAATATTAATATATACGATTTGACTATATATATATATATATATTATTATTAAATATATGAATTAATAAAAACTATAAATGAAAAACTGTTATCGAACAATTATTCATATGAATATAATAATAAACATAACAATATCTGAAACGTTTTACCGGCATTGTGTATAACCTACAATTGTATGATTTTACTTACAGATGAAAAGAAATTTTCGGATCATTTTCTTTCATAAGTTGTTGCCAATTTTTCCTTTTTGCATTAATGCGATTGCTACATTCCGACACAACACAATAACTCATCGTACATGTAATTTCAGTATCATAACTTTACAAAACTTTATCAAGTGTCATTCGGGCAATGTCGAGAACAGCCGAACTCGCCCGATTTGCCAGCAGCCTCTCCTTACCGCAAATCTCATAACCCCCTTGCCTAAGTTCGTAGCATAGGCACCGTCCATATATTCCTATGTCAATGGGATGTGCAGTCCATGTTGTAGCTCATGGTTGGAACGTGTTTGAAAGATCGGATAATTCTATTTGCATTTTAATATTTTCAATATATAAATCATTTGATCATGGATTCGAAGGAGTCAACTGAGAACAATACAAATAATGAAAATAATACCGAAAATGTTACTTGGAAAGATTTGGTAAGTGTATTTGAATAACTGTAATCTCATTTATAACCTCATCTCATCTCATGTGGCATCGGGCATATTGTCAATCAATGCGGAAATTTGTGAAATATTAATTTAATAAGTAATTTCTAGGTTTCTAAATAAATTTAATAAGTAATTGAATTTCTCTGAATTTTATGATAAATAAAATTTAATGACTAGTAGTAACCAAGAATCTTAGCATAACAATTAATGTTAGGTTAAATTATGATAAATACAGTCAAGTATAGGTTAGAAGCATTTTTATTAGAAAGTTTTCCTATATACATATAATAATAAAAAGATAAATAATTGTTGTAATAGGGACTTGTAGACATACTTTGCAAAACGTGTCTTGATTTAAAATGGAAGGATCCTACCAAAATTCAACGGGAAGCTATTCCTTTAACGCTCCAAGGTAATTTTAAAATAATTTAATTACAATGGAATTTCTCATAATAATAAGAATGAAAATTTAAATTACATTTATTTTCACAATTGTAGGCAAGGACGTAATAGGATTGGCAGAAACTGGATCAGGAAAAACTGCTGCTTTTGCGTTACCTATTTTACAAGCGTTATTAGAAAATCCTCGAAGATACTTTGCACTTATATTAACACCTACGAGAGAACTGGCATTTCAGATTTCAGAGCAATTTGATGCGCTAGGTAAAAATAATTTATTTGTAACCAGATAAAAAAACTTGTCTGTTCTAATATATTTTATATGACATTTATTCTAGGATCTAGTATTGGTGTGAAATGCGCAGTGATAGTAGGTGGAATGGACATGCATGCGCAAGGATTGACGCTAGAGAAGAAGCCTCACATTATCATTGCTACTCCTGGTAGATTAGTCGATCACTTGGAGAAAACAAAAGGGTTTAACTTACGACAACTACAATTTCTGGTAATTAAACACGATATCTGTGGATTTATTCTAATAATTATTGAATTGACACTAATTTCTCGTTTCATTTGCAAGGTCATGGACGAAGCAGATCGCATTTTGAACATGGACTTTGAGGTGGAGGTTGATAAAATTCTTCGAGTAATACCGAGAGAAAGAAGAACATTACTATTCTCCGCGACCATGACTAAGAAAGTGCAAAAGTTGCAACGTGCATCTCTGCGAAATCCCGTGAGGGTCGAAGTGTCCACTAAATATCAAACTGTAGAAAAGTTGCTGCAGTACTATGTATTTGTTGCGGCGAAAGAGAAGGTACGAAAATTAACGGCACAGTCATTACAAAAGAATTAATAATCGCATATAAAAACTAATTAAATAAAATAAAAAATTGTAGGACGTGTATCTGGTGCACATCCTGAATGAACTGGCAGGCAACAGTTGCATGGTATTTTGCGGGACTTGCAATAACACTACGAGAACTACTCTACTATTACGAAACCTGGGATTCACGGCAGTACCGTTGCACGGTCAGATGACGCAAAATAAGAGAATCGCCGCGCTTACGAAGTTCAAGGCAAAGAACAGGTCCATATTAATTTCCACGGACGTTGCTAGCAGGTCGGTTCACGGTTTTCACCTATACACTGCAAGGATACTATTAAATAAAAATATTTAGAAACTTGCTTCGATAAATAATCTTTTTGTTTCTGCAGGGGTCTGGACATTCCACATGTCGATATCGTCATCAACTTTGATATTCCTACGCACAGTAAGGATTACATACACAGAGTAGGTAGAACTGCGCGTGCAGGTCGATCAGGCCGTTCCATCACGTTCGTCACGCAATACGACGTGGAACTGTACCAGCGAATAGAGGAGTTGATATCGAAAAAACTCCCATTGTATCCCACGGAAAAGGACGAGGTGAAGATACTGCAGGAGAGAGTGAGCGAGGCGCAACGAACAGCAAGAATGGTAACAGCGATTTTTGAACGAACGATAATCGATGCGCGCGGTCGTATTAACGTGCCGTAACACTTTCTAGGAGATGAAAACCATCGAGGAGAGCAAGAAAAAATCGGGTAAACGAAAACACGGCGCCGGAGACGATGACGATGATGATGACACAGAACAATCGATGGGCGTGCGGAGGAGGTTGAAAACGAAAAACAAAAGAAAACGGCATTAGACATCGTGAGGTATGTCGTTAGCATTCATTAATTTTTTGATGACTTTTGCGCTTCAATTAAAACAATCAAAGGTATTTTCATGTATACCGATAATTATTCTTCTTGTATACCATTGTAGATCATCTCGTATTCATATTGTACGTTCTGCACTAGATTGTAAATACATGGTAAAGTACATTGTGCTCCGATGAATTAGTAGACGGATGATAAAACGGAGAAACCTGTATGTAAAAAAACGCTGTTGTAAGGCTTGAGTAAGGCTAAAAAATAAAGCAAAAGTTGTTTATATTGAAGAAATTAGTACTGTATTTTAATGAGTCTCTTTGCACAGAGCAGTATTATGGTATTTAAATATCACTCAAATAATCACAATAAAATGTATTAAGTAAAAATCACAATTTCATTTATCGTTTGCGGTAAACGCGTTAGGGGAAATTAATGAAGCATCGAAGCAAAAGTTCTTGCACGGCAAACAGGTCTGCTTTCACGCTTCCTCATATAGAATGTTATCACAAAGCGGAATATGCCCTGTTTACGAGAAGAAACGCAGACAAAGGAGAGCGTATTCGTCCGTACCATAGGAGAATGTTATAACGAGTATTATAACAATCGTCACGTACACAGCTTTCCTTTTTCTTGTTTTTACACTACTGTAAAATTGATAGCTGATGATCGATTCTTTTTCTTCGTCAAGTCTATAGAAAATCAGTAATTCATTGTACAAGTTTCTGTAGTACAAAATACGGGTACGAGGAACACAGTGCTCGTTCCTTCAAATTTACAACTACGATGCATCTTCTAATCGCTAATACGAGATTGTTAATCGTATAAAGTGGCAACAGATTCTTACTGTTTTAATTTTTTCGGAAAACGCTTAGTTGGCGCACATATCGTCATGTATCGCGCGAAACTTAACAAATCTAAACATGCATCGGAGAATACTTCGAGAGTGCTTTGCCGTTGTTGTTGTTGTTGTTGCTGTTGTTGTTCCGTCGTTGCAAGCAGCACTAATTAAAATGTCTCAAACTGTGATGCACCCGTCTCTCTCACGCGTCTATTAATGCGATGCAGCTGTTAAACAAACACACTCTCAACGTGTGCAAGCGAGTACTTAGTAGTTATAAGCATCATATACCATTTTGACGCAGTCGAAAATACTGTCGAACATGTCGAGATTAAGAAATTCCTACAGTCGTAAGCTATAAATCTCGTGAAACGTGGTTTTGCTGCTGATGCATTTACTGATGTTTTTACAGGTGTATAATACGATTCCTCTTCGATTCTCTAAAGTAAACTTGAAAGATTCTGTGATCGTGCAGTTCCGTTATGCAAATAATATCAATCGCTGCAATCTCTGCAACAAGAGTATCTGCTTAGAGTACATGTATATGCTACGCATTATTCGGTAATTAAATTTCTTTTCTATCCTGCTAAACAATCGTACGAGAATCTCAATGTAGTTTTTATCACTAGAAGGATATATATCTAATCTCGTTGTCGAAGGCTTCTTGCGATAAAGTGAATTACGCGTCCAGGCGAGGGAGTCACTCTCTGAATCTCTCCGTATGCGTGTGTACGTATGCGTTCGTGTATGTCCTCGGACGATCTTGCTCGAAGATATTTATTTCAAAGGTCGATACTACCCTTACAATAAAATAAGTAATAATAGAAATCTAGTCAAGAGATTGGATAGAGGTTGTAACGAAATATCTTAATATCACATATGAAATAATGGAACAGCGTGTTACACACCGTGTCAGCGACTTGTTCACGTTCGGCACTCTAGCTATTACCGTGGTAGTACCGATGATTTATAATAAATAAATTCGCACAGCGCGTGACTCCCATCTCTGCAACTCTCGATAAAAGAGACATGCATATACGCGTATGCATATCATACAGTGAGCGTACGTTCTTGGACGAGCACAGCTGATGCTCGAGAGAGAAGAACGCTTGTAAAGTATCGAATCTGAAAAAGTGTCAAGTGTGCACGTAGCATGGAAAGTAGATTAGCTTAGCATGCTACTGTTAATTAACACGCGGTACAATCTTAGACCTCGACGACGAGCCCCGGTCTTATTAACCGTTAGAACACATATAAGTAACCCTATTTCTCGAGAGCGGAGTCTAATCACAAATGGATGGAATGTTTTCCGAAACGTAGGTCGAGATGATGTGTGCTAATGTATGTGACAAAAATCGAAACAACTTAGGTTTCATTCAAATGAGAAATAAAATATATTCTATAATATTATTATTCACTATTTCTACACATTCTGTACATTAATTCAATTTAAGGGTTTCATACCTCGATACACTTTATACAAAAAGGCTACTTATAATCTAACATTAAGACGTACCATAGCATGAGCGCCCTCCACCTTACACCAGACGGCGGACGGGCCACACGCATGTTTGTACTGGTAGAGTCAGTCGCCAGCAAATACGTCATTCTCTCCCACCCTCTCTCTCTCATTCTCTCTCTTTCTCGCTTTCGTTCTCGTTATCATACAAATCGCAATGATCATTTCATGTATTTCCCGTAATGCTCTTACTCTTTCATTCTTGCCTTTTGCTTCCTCCTGTGTATTATTATCATTTACAATAGTTATGATTTATGCCCAAAAATTAATCTCTTTGTCTTGCTGTTTGCATGTGTTTCTTTTCTCATATTTCTTTTTTTTCCACATTTAATCCATCTCGCGATTTTTTCTTAGAAAAAAGGATTAAGACAGATTTTATAATCGCATCATTAAAACGTAATGAAATGCCTTCATTTTTACGCACGAATTTGTTCCATAATCTTGTTTTCTTTTTTTCGCCTCGCATTCCATCGACTTTGTCGATTAGAATCGTCCGCGAAATTTCAAATAACACAATACCGGTTTAGAAACGGCGCTTTTCGAAGACTGAATGAGCGACAGAACTGTTAATTCAGGTCTCTGTCCTCTAAGTACTTGTACTCGAAAGTAAACCCTTCTTTTTTTCTTTGCCCCCATTTTTCATAGTCAAAATAGATGTACGTTCCCTGAAACGCAAATGATTCTATAGAATATCACGAGTGATACACTACGAGTGAAGAATAATCCACTTGTCAAGTGATCAACTTATTCTTATTATATCGATACCACATTAACCTTCCGTACACGTAAACAACTCCTGTCCCACAATAAAATTACAAGTAAAAAAAGAAAATATACTAACTTGCTCGTATTCCTCGTTAATAACTTTCGGTTCTTCGTGCCTCTGGAACCACATCATGTACTTGGTGTGAAACCTCCAGCTTTGTTTTTTCAATGCTTTAGCTGCCAAATATTGTCCCTTGGACCCTTCCATATAATAAAATATAAAGAATAAAGTCTCCGTAGAAAGGCGTTGGAAGAACTCCACTGTATCCGAATGGGGAAGTTGCACCTGATCGAAGCACGTGCGTGTGTTAATTCGCTCGAATGTTTTTTCCACTTTTGTTAGGAGACCATTAAAGTATGCGAGAAGCGTACCTGCTGATAGTAGGGTGGCGTAGTGCACGTGTTTCTCGGCAGATACGAGCGCAGTCTTTCCGAGTCAGACGGATGCGGCATGTGATAGTAAGCGGCTTCCATCATTTGGAATTGCAGCTGATGTTCCTTCTGCAACGGTACGGGCCCTAGGGGCGCGACGCCAAGCAACGGGGGAATGTGTGCTTCCGATGTGGCATTGGTGTTGTTGTTATTGTTCGTCTTGGCGCTGTCGAAGATGTTTCTGTTCGGCTCGGAAGGCGGTATCTCCAGACCTGCTCGGACAATTACTTGTTGGGCAATGGATTTCAGAGAGGACATGCTCCCGTCGGGAAGCTTAGGGATGAGACCATTGGCAGTGGACGGTGCTGGCGAGCAGGAGTTTGTGGGCAGAGGCGAAGATCTACTGCTGACCGAGGACTGCGGCGATGATGATGGCGGTATCGGCGTCGTGATTTCCGGTTCGCTGTTGTGATTCTGGTTCTGTTGATTATGTAATACGTGTGTCGTCTGTGCTGGCGCTGGATTGTTGTTGTGCTGCTGCGTGACCGTTTGCGGTACATTCGATGTAACGCTGGACGTAGACGATGACGACAGGAGACTGTTTTCGCTGTTGTGAGCTGGAAAAAAGTTGGGATAATATTTAGAATCATCTACCGGGTCACAAGGCTACATTTTTCATAACGAATCTTTCCGATCTATCGATCTGTCATATACGATATGTCATATAACATAATAAATAACATGTTAACGTCTTACTCCTCAAAAGTTTTCAGGTCAAGAAACTTTTGCACTGCTGGTTATTATTATCAGTTTTGACTTTGAAGCCATTTTGATTGTCACTTCAGTCTATTTCTTGTCCCGATTAAGTGAACTGAAATGTTTACGAAATCGGTCGGAACCAAAACTGAATCTTACTGGATGTTTTGTTGGAGGTAGAATGGATGGCTTGCGAGTTGCTGTGCGAGGCAGCTACAGTGGCGAAGTTGCCAGCGTTAGTCGTGGCGATATGATTGCTCGTAGAACTAGGCGAGCTGTGGCTAGGCGTCATGGGAATGGTTTTGCTTGGAGTGCTGCTCGACAACATGTTCGATTTTATGGTGGCAGTGCTTCCCGTAGTTGGAATGCTCGCTTGCGTATTCAGCAGCGGCCTGACTGCTGTTGGTTTCACAGGCTGAAATCAATCGAACAAGATCATTTCAGATGCGACGTTCTTTATATCGATCTTCACGAACGTTTCACTTTCAGGTTCTGGCTTCGTGAACCAAGCGATGTCTCTTCCCTGAAACTTTTTTCAAGCGCACATTAAAATTAAACATACCTTTGTTTTCTTGTCATTATCCGTCGAGCTGTCGCTCGAGTGATTATGCATAGTGGAACTCAGTGAGGGCGACGGTATTGGTGAAGTACAGGAATTAGTCGAGGTCGGCGTACCCCCAGTTTCGTTGCTATTGTTGCTATCCGTTGTCGCCGACGAGGGAATGCCGACCCCGGACAACTCAACTTCATCGAGGCCAATAATGTCATCATAAATATACTCGTTTTCCTCAAAATCTGGATCTTGCGAAGATTCAATATAATACTCAACATCATCTTTTATCCTCTTAATCTGTTAGCAATTTCACAGAGAAATCAATGGAAAAAATTGTTCAATATGCAGTTCGTTGTACACGGCGAGACACAAACGTAAAAACACTCACAGTATTAACTTCCACAGACATATTGTCAAGCATACGCAATAACGTTTCCAATTTACGGATATGATAGCGATGTTTGTCGAGTTTCGCTTTCAATTCGTCTACTCTGTCTTGCTTATCTTTGTCTATCCTCTTCTTCTTCCCCGCTTGTAAGGATTCTATTTCCGACTCAAACGTGTCCATCTAAATAAAAAAAAATCATAATGCATCACAGTGCTATTTACAATATCCGATGATGTCGAAGATGATCCAATGACGTCTAATTTATCTAATAATTACGTACCTGGAGATTAAGAGCGTCTATAGAATTGGCAAGCCAATTAGTAACCTCGTCTTTCTCCTTCTGAGCTGGGTCTAATTTCTGAGCTGCACCTAAACCTTCCTTAGAATAAGCTTTTGTTTTCGTTTCTCTTTCCACCACTTTAAATCTTTCCATTTGCTAAGAGCACGAAACATTTCACTATGCAAACTAGTTATTATAATAACACTAAGCCATGACATTAATCGCAGATATACTCACAGTCTCAATTAGCTTTCGATAGTCGAGAAGCGTACTCTTATCTTTTATTTCACCCGACGCGATCCAGCTCTTAATTTGATCGCGTAACCTTTGAAGTTTCTTGATTTCCTTTTTGAGATCAGCCTCGTACTTCTCTTTCTGATTGCTATTCGTGGCATTATGAACTTTTTGCCAAATATCTTCAAAGGTTTCCACACCCTCCGTTACTTTTTTAAGGCACCGATCTATTTCACCTGAAATGACAAAACATACATTTTTATATTTAGTTTCCATTAATATAAATCGCTTAATTCTACTAGCAATGCTATTTAAAACAGAAATTGTCTGAATGGAATTAAAATAACAAAAGCCAAGAGAAACTCATATTAATTTCTTCTTCACTTTTTGATATATTTTAATTCATAAATTAATTAAACAAATATTACCAAGTATCAAACCAATATTGTTTCTTTAATCGAATGATGGATATGAATAGTTGAATTTGATAATTTATATTTTAATTGATTTTCAAGCTAAATTATAAATTCCCATGAGAGATATCGAAAAGGAGAAGAACAAAGGAATATACATAACAGTGGATTTTATTCTCTTGAAAACAAGGATTTAAACTAAAACGTAAGTAAATAAGAATGTATGCAGAAATAATGTATACAGTACAAGTACAAAACACAGCGATTATAACGATGCCTAAAGACTGTTATAAAGATCCTTTCTCCTTTTATATAAATCCATCTAGAAAATACACTTGCCCCAATATTAGCCACATGTAAGAACTTGCATGTGGCTAATGTATACTGCTAAATCTTAAAGTGTACAGCGTAAGTTTTACATGATCATTACATACATTGCATACGCTGCGATTGACTCAAAAAGTTAATGTACAGTTAATTTATAGTTTAAAGCTTTTAAAGGTTATGCTATATATGAAAAAGGCGCCGTTTCTCGTGCAAAAGCTTAAAGCAGTGACGACTGTAATTGTGAAGATCAAGGAAGATAAAGCAAGACAGGGTAAAGTTCACGGGCATACAAGGGTCTAAGTCGAGGCGATCTGTCGTTCAGGGAGACAACGCTAGATCGCTGCGCGATACCGCAAGCCGCGGTTGTGCGTGCGAAGCGTACAACGTCACCCGCGTGAACGATGATCGCAGGACGCGGTCCGAGGGAGCTTACGGTAAGGGTCAGGTGGGAATAAGGGAGCACGAAGCCTCCAAACCAGGCGACTACGGACCATGCAGGTCGACAGGACAGGATTTCTGAATGTAAACATGCTGGAAACATTTTCTCCTCACCTTGCAACTTCCTTGTCGCAGCCATGGCTATGTGAACGTGTGATAAAATGGTTCATGCATAGTCTAGACGTATTGGAAAAGATACGAAGCAATTTATCGGAACAAATAGTCGTGGAACTATTATTCCTCGTATAATATGGGAGGCTCGGCCACAAGATGGCTTCCGTTTTCAAATGACAACGTCCGACCGTCCGTGAATGAGTCGCGCACAGAGAATCTCCACGATTTTCTTTCTAGAGACTTTCTGTGACACGCCAAGTTAAGCACTATGCCCGAACGTCAACTATACTGATGAGCTCGTTTTTACAGTCCGCAAGAGGTTTTCACGGGAAGCAAATAGCGTCAACAAACGATATATATGAGATACGAGAAATGAGATAGTATAATACGCATCGACGCATTCGCACACATTCTAGCGTGCGATATATGTATTCGTGAACTGGCGCGTCCGCGAATGCAATGTCGCTTGAATTAAGCCGCATCCTTAGTGATGTTATACCTTCGTGAAATTTATTCACGAAATCGCACTCGTTTTTTGCTAAATAAATTAATCAGAGATACTACTCATTAACATCATCACGTTGATATTCGAGTAGCGTTCGATATTCGGCGACATCCATGAAATCCATTCTTCCATTAAATGTCCGCAGCGTGTTTCATGATACGCTATTCGTCAATCCTAAGGTCCATATCAGACTACGCATTGGAGATTAAAATTCCCTACTACACTGTCATTGGTCAAATCACCAAGCTCCACAGACGATATCCATAGTCCATTCTTATAACGCATAACTTGAAATATATTTTTTATAAACTAATACAGCATTCTGATTGACTAACAAATATCTTAACATCATATTTAAAACGATCTTAATTAATATCGCAAAAAACTTTGATTATTGACTGACAAGGGAACTAACACAACTGTCCCTCACCGATTTTGATGGGCTTTGGATATGTGTAGAGCATCGAAAAATATTAGACCCCTATTTTTTTTTAGCTGCGTATCTCAACGTTTAGGGGTTGAGACAGCCCCTCGAAGATAGGGATAAATTAAAAAATTTGACATTTTCGAAAAATGTGAATACACCGTTGTAAAGAGTATAAAATACTATAAAACTTTTGTATAAAACATTTTTTCATATATGTTATATTTTCAAAGATATTCGCTAAAAATGAAAAAATTCATTATCTTCGAGGGGCTGTTTCAACCCCTAAACGTTGAGAAACGCAGCTAAAAAAAAATAGGGGTCTAATATTTTTCGATGCTCTACAACATATCCAAAGCCCATCAAAATCGGTGAGGGACAGTTGTGTTAGTTCCCTTGTGAGTGCAAAAGTATCAAAAAGCATGTATGGGGAAATTTGTTTCTTTCGGATTTCAGATACCAGCACTGTCTGTGAAACAAGTTCTCTTATTGGATGCCAGTGTTCACATCGATAATAAGCATCCGATGCGTGATTGGTCAAGACTTTTATACCTAATACACAATTCATTATTACGAATCGCGAACTTTTCAGATACGTTCGTACTTACATGAGACTACCGCAAGTCAGTTTTCATAACAGTCACGAAAGATATCAAATGCTTTAGGGCGGATTCACACCTTGGCAGAATAGCAGAAAAACAGAAGCCAATCAGAACTCGCGCGGATAGTCGACAGTTGGCGGAAAGATAGAAGCAGAAAAGCAGAATGCACTGTCCACCACCAGCGCGAGTTCTGATTGGCTTCTGCTTTCTGCTATTCCGCCAAGGTGTGAATTCACCCTTATAGCTGCACTGCTGAACTGCGTACGTTAAAGTGAGACAAGTATACTTTTCTCACTCTAACTTATTGCACCAGTTCAGCAGTGCAGCTATAAAGAACAGACCAAAGAATCGCAGCTAATCGCGGGACACGCGTTCGGTAATCTCCGCCGTCGCGGCCGGTTGGTCCGCCGCCTCCGCCGGTTGTTTGCCGGTCGTCTCGAGAGCTGCTAGAGTGGGGATGGGGGATACTGCGGGCACTACGTTGGGCGTACGCGAGTACGTCCACGAGAGATGCCGTCGTCCTGCCGCATGGGATTTTGCGCGTCAACCATAAGTAGCGCGTACTCGACAAGGCATTCGCACTCGCTCCTGCAACCGTGTTCGCGCTCGCGTCTTCATCGTTGTTGCTCGTGTGTGTTCAAGTTAAATCCTCAACGACAACAACAGCGGCAGTCTTACCGCGATCGCGAGTGCGGATCGGTACCGCGACTGGAGTCCGCGCTTGCCGTGCACGCGGATTCGGGTTAACCTCGCGACGGCCCGGGCACGAGCCCGTACGTACCAGCCGCTATGACAAAAGGTGGCATCACTGGAGACGTGTTGGAAGCACGGACGATGTAGCGCTCGTTGATATGACGCCATTTTACTAACCTTTTTGTCGCGCGCAGCGACAAGCCACTCGGAGGCGCCGAAACGCTCCGCGCTACGTGTCGCACTCCACGCAGCCGATTGCACCGTCGCTCGAGCGACACCCGACGTTGCTCTGTGTTCTGTGGAAAGTAAGTTCAGTGGAAATTCGACCGCGCGCCAGCGCGCCCGATCGCGCGAGTCCGCGCTCTCTTCGCTCACGGATCATCCTCGCGCGCAGTGAACGTTTCCGTCGCAGCTCGAGCACGCTCGCCCTCGCCGTGCTCGCGATCCTTTGTTTCCGCATCGTCTAGCTTTCACTGAAGATTGTCACGGTGTTTGTTTAAGAGGGAGCGAGAAAGAGAGGAAGAGGGAGAGGGAGAGAGAAATAGAGAGACGAGTTAATCGGCACGAACGTTGATCTCGTCATTGCGTCGCCGGAATATACGCCCGTTCCGACGTCTCCGTTCCACGTTTCGCGTTACATTGGCAATTTCGCGTGATCTCGAGACCGAGAAACTGCGGCTTCGAATTCGTCCAGATACATACATACACACATACGTACAAGTGACGGTGAATGTGAGTTGCTTTTTTTACGAAACTGAACATGTAAAATCTTGGGAAATGGGTTTGTGACGAGGAGCCATCCTCGATTAAACAAAAAATCGTTCACACGTATCACGCGCGTACACTACGACGTAACGCAACCGAACCGCGGCACGATAGTCTCGATTTTAGCATGTAATCGAGCAATTTTCAGTGACACAGCAGTAATATATCTCTCACATAAAAATGTCATTTTTAGATGAATGTTGAAAAAAAGCCATAAATAATTTCAAATTTATCTTTACGCTGTTTGAAATCGATAATTAAATTTTTCTCTTTAATAGTAAATAATACATAATAGTACATGTTTGTGTTGCATTTTTGTTATTAACCAAAATTATAATTATTGTTTAATAAGTATATATTTATTTGAGAATAATATATGTGTGTGTTGCACATCACATGTAAACTTATGAAATATATTTGCAGACGCAAAATATATAATTTATGCGTTTTTCAGGTAAATCGCTGTAGCAGTTCGCACTATTATGGAAGATGAGGATGGAGAAAATAAACATGTAGACATGTGGAACATCTTGGAAGACCAGCAACTCAAGGATACCACATTGAGCAATTCGTTGAAACATTCCATTGATAACGTATACACGGACGAGCTTGAAGAGGAGAAACACTTGATACGCTACAACTCAATCTTGGCAAAAGATACACCAGGTAAAAATACCGTTACGACAGGGCCGAAGCTCACATTCAAGGGTTACAAGAAACGTCTCTTAGCCCAAGCACGCGAGGTCCATCCCGCCGGAGTGCCAAGGAACAGTGCACAGCTGGAACTGCAACAATTGACGCATCCCAATGCGAAGGGTGGCAAGGATAAGAAGGCAGAGGGGAAGCGGGAGCGTAAGATAACAGAGTATGCCCAGTATCTGGGTCTTCAACCGTCAGCACGATATAAATGCTCCAAGTGTCACACGTGGTTGAACGGCCCGAACTCAAAAACCTCGTGCGCTTGTAACTCCAACATGACGCCAATGCCTAGCACCTCCGAGTCGAGTACTTCGGTGCCGCACGCCAGCAACTTCAAGATCACGAGGAAGGTTTACCTGTGCTCGGCGTGTGGCACGTACTTCGAGAACTGGAATCTATTTTTACACATGAGGGACATACACAAGCGTCACATATGCCTCTTCTGCCTGGGCATGTTCGGCCAGGCAGAGAGGCTGTCGTACCACCTGCTGAAGAACCACAACGTACCAGAGATGACGTTTACCTCGATAGAGAATTTTTACAGTGTTTTCAAGGGCTCGTGCTACTTGGTCTGCTGCAACTGCGAGAAGGTCTTCTCTGAAACTGACAATTTTTACAATCATTACTGCGTACCGGCATTAAAGGAGGACGCGACTGACACGGCTGCGTCGACGTGTACTTTATGCAGGCAGACCGGCACGCACGCGAGTACCTGTAATTTCGCGCTATTGACAGATACAGATAAGGAATCGTATGGCGCCACGGTGCCGCTTGCGGTTGCCGATGCGACGCGCGTAGACGATGCGTCACCGGCGGCTGTTCCTCCAACGGAGAAAACTACGAATTTCGGCGGTAAGGGATTACCGAGAAAAACAATCAAGCACAACAGGACTAGACACGGAGCGGATGGTGTACAGAATCCTCGCCAACAAAAATCGAGCACGTTTACGAGGAAATTTGCTACGAAAGCTCGATGTGGTGAGACTCAACCGACTCAACCGGAGTGCGATACCGATGCCCAAAGAGAAATTGCGAATAACTTGCCTAGAGATACAGTCACCGAGACGATAATGGAAGTGTCCAGGTACACGGGCGGTGACACGTCCGATGAGAACGATGAGAACGACGAACAGGCGTTGAATAAAGATGTGCACAGTCGCGACAGGGGATCGGAGGACAAATCACCGGCACAAACTCATCAGCTCGATCGCAACGAGCCTTACGACAGCGTGACCGAGACTATCATGGAAGTATCGCGCTATACAGGAGAAGAGGACAAGAATGAGAGGGAAGATTCGATGAGTACCCCGTCGGACATACGTGCGTTGCCGCATGTAACCGAGAAGATGGATACCCAGGAGGTACACGATAAGAGCGACATTTGTGCGACGCGCGCAACCAGTTCGAGAGCACCTAGTCCAGTACAGTGGGAAGCTAATGAGAGCGCAACGACGGATACGAGAGCAAATGCCACCTGCGAATCAGGAATGGAATTTGAATCACAATCGTACAGTCCGCAGGATGTGCAAAGTCCCGGTTCCGGTGTCAGCCGATCGCTCTTCAGTCCGCAACACGAGCTGCACTCGTCTAATGAACCGCAGTCTAATGAGAAAGAATGTGTCATTCAGGAGGATGATAAGGAGGAAAGAAAGCCTGCCGTGACAAACGCTGCTGAATCTCAAGCCTCGGTCTCGTTCAACGCTGTCGCCCCTTCCGATAGAAGTTCTGATAGAAGTTCCGATAGAAGTTTAGTCATCAAGATCTGCAATAGAAACTCGCAGTTCAGCGTCGCGACCACGATCGTGAACAGGGACTCCGAGGAGAACAATAACGCGGATCGGTCGACGTCGAAGGAAAAAATATCAAACGGTTCGGGAGGGGAGATGGACATTGTCGAGGACGATCAGGCGAACGAACTGGACGATAGCGACTCCGACAGCGACAAACTGGCGGTGGTGGATAGTAATCCGGAGGGAGATGAGGAGGCCGAGGACGGCGAAGAAGTCGAGGAAGCTGAAGAAACCGAAAACAGGAGTGATTATGCAGGCCATGAGGTTCAAGAGGAGAATAACGGGATTGAAATCGGGACGGAAACCGATGGGATATTTACTATTGGAAGCACGATGCCGGATGGCGACGCGGCCGAGAAACTCGATAACAACGGGACGCAAGAAACGACAGGGAACGTTGCGAATGATCAGACGAAGAATCATACAGTCGGTGACGACGGTATCACGTTGGCCGATAAGAGCCAACCGTGCATGGATCTGAATGTCGAGGGTACTCTAGATAGCATGGAACTAGAGGATCTATTGAAACGCTGTATAGACGTAACCAGTCCCAGCTGCGTGTATTGCAATCACGCGCGCTACATCGCCGTCAACGGCAAGCAATTGGGTCTACACATGTTGGCGGAACATCGCTTCCAGCCGCAGCATCCCGCGATAATCATACATACGGACCAGTTCATAACGCGAGTGAAGCGTTCCCTGGACGATCTCGAATCGCATTACTTTAATTTGAATACATACAACAGTACGCGTAGCACGTATAATGTACCGGATGTGCTCATATACGAGTGCTTTCACTGTAGATTTTATTCTGCCGTACACAAAGAACTGTATCTGCACAATCGGAAGATGCATCAAAAGACCATAGTAATTTGCGTGATGTGTAAATCGAATTTCTATAGTTACAGCGAACTGCTGTGTCATCTGTGTCCAGGTATTTATTCCGAGACTGGAGCGTTGCGTTATAGATGCTGTCTTTGCTCGGTAAACAGTCTGCCATCGTCGTTTCGACTGATGGTACATCTGCGCAAACGCCACCATGCTTGCGACGTCTGTCTCGAGTCCACTGGCAATCAGCAACGTCTATCGAACCACGTGTGGAAGCACAAGCTTCATCATCTGTGTTATAGATGCGGCATCGCGTACCGCAACAAACCCGACATCACGAAGCATCTGTTTTGGAAGCACGGCACGGAGAGTGTGCTGTGTCGGAAGTGCTTGCAGAAAAAGTGGCCGCACATCTATCACTTTTGCATACCGCCCACGGCGTTCGTCTGTGAAGAATGCAGCTGCAGTTTTGGTCGCGCGGTCGCGCTCAAGGTCCATAAAAGGTTACATTCCGGCGACCTGCCACATGGTTGCGACGAATGCACGGAACGCTTCATATCGCGAAAACTTCTAGCCAAGCATCGGGCGAGACACAGAGAACCCGAGACGGAGGACGAGCATATAAACGTGACGGACGTGATCGACTCTCCATTGACTGGAGAGAGGGAGGAGAAATTGGATAAGGAGAAAATGCAGAGAACAACATTGACCGATGGGAGTGCAGCGGCGGGAACCGCGATCGAAGCCACGTCAAAAGACGCCAAAGAGACTGTGAAAAAAGTAGTCGATGTTTACGACCTGCCACCGCTCAATCTATCGTCTGAGAGCGACACGGATAGCGAGGAAGAGAAGCCTTCCTTGGAAAAACCAACAGAAAAGGACAAAGTTGGCGAGGATGCTACTGAAAAAAATGAGACCGGTGAAGGAGCTGTTGCAGTCGATGACGACGATGATGCTGCTGCAATGACCACTGATATAGTCGAGGTGGAACGGAACGAGGAAGAGAAGAAACAGGAGGCGCGCATTATGGATGGTATATGGGACAACTTTAAAACGTACGCCGCCAGTTTGGACGTGGAAGAATCCGCCAAGAATGTCGCATTGAAGGAAAGCGTGCCCGAGACTGACGCCGCGTACTTGAGGAGTATCGTGTTGGCCGACCATGATTATTGGGTGATATACTCTGACAAGGAGAAGAGCGAGGATCAGGCGACTTCCAACGACGCGAAGAAAGAACAGGAGAACAGTATCGAAAAGTCCGGGAGAAGTCCGTCGCCCGGTAGTCCGGGCCGCAACACAGGATGCGACAGTGACGCGAACAAGCGGAAGACAAAGTCTCCTAAAAAGAAGAAACGCAGCGGCAGCGCATCGTCGACGAGTGACTCGTCGAGCGACACTGATTCGAGCAGTTGCTCGTGTGGCACCAACTGCAGCTGTAGTAGCTCCTCGTCCGACAGCTCATCCAGTTCCAGCAGCAGTTCCGACTCGGACAGCTCCACATCCGAGAGCTCACCCAGGAAGACCACCAGCCGAAAGGAACGAAACAAGAAGGAGAGAGAAACCGCGCGGGAGAACAAGTCGCAATCCGTTGAGCCAGTTGAAAGCAAGGAGATTATGGTGGAAAACGGCCCCGTGGTTCCCGAGGTGACGAGTGAACCTCCGATGCCTCCCGCGAAACTGTTACTGCGGGAATCTGACTTGGAGACTGAGGAGACCGAGACGGATGAAGACTTTTATGATGAATATCCGCAGCTACTTGCTAATAAAGTGATGGAAGAGAAGCGTAATTTGCTGTTGTTGGCTGCTGTGGCACCGGCATCGACGCCGGCGATGGAACCACCGACGCCACCGGTGCCACCAGCGCTGCCGTTAAATAATGGCGTTCTAGACGCAGAAACAACGTTGTCCGAACCGATTGCTGCGGTGACTGTAGAAAATCAGCAAACGCAGCAGCAAAAGAGAAAAACGAAGGCGAAGAAACGACGAAGGGCTGAGAGAGGTAGCGGCAAGCGTAACGTAATCGCTACAACATCTACCCCTGAGTCGATCAAGCTAAACATTCCTAAGGCGTTTTATCAGAAGAATCCGGGATTCGCCGCATCGTCGCCGGTGACGTTGCAGCCTCCTGGCAGCAGATCCTCGACGCCAAGTTTGCTGCCGGCAGCGATGCACAATGATCATCATCATCATCATCATCATCACGGTACGAACGCTGGCGTGCCAGAGATGGTACAGCAGCAAGCATCGTCGATTACCGGCGTGCTAAATCAGAACAGCAGCTCGGAAACTGAGAATAAGAGAGTCTCGAAGAGGAAACGTGTACCGAAACGCTTCTACGGCGATTCGAGCGATGACGAGCCGCAGGAGAAGCAAGTATTCACCGGAAGGTGGCGGAAAACTGAAACAGTTGCTGCGAGCGTGACACCAGTGGTTTCCGCGCTGCCACCATCGCCGCTGCTCACGACGATGCCATCACCGCTGGTGAATCCCAAATCTGCGCCGTCGAAACCGTCCTTCGGCGGTAAAACCACTACACCGGCATACACTCGATCCGTTCAGGTAACGGAGCAGCCGACCGGTCAGAAACCAACACCGGCAACGACCGATACGTTGCCGATCACCGCTACACCGGCGTCTGCCACCGAGTCGGAGGATGCCGTTGAGAGTAGCAGTGATAATAGCGAGTCCGAGGTGGAAGATACCGCGAACCAGTCAAAGATGGGCTACAACAACCTGACGCCGATGACGACGATGACAACCACCGCGACCGCTTCCGTTCCCGTTCCCGTTGACGCACCATCAGCCACGAATCGACCTGCGAAGATCTATTGCTACTGTCAATGCCCGTACGACGAGGTTTCAGAGATGATAGCCTGCGACGGCGAAGACTGCCGCATCGAATGGTTCCACTTTGAGTGTGTCGGTATAATGGTGCCACCCAAGGGCAAATGGTATTGTCCGGATTGTCGGAAGAAGCACGGTATCGTGCAGAACGACGAGTATTGCGAATGATAGTTGCCGCGCGCGGCGACGACGTACTGTTACCAAACTCGAGGCGATCGAGTCGTTGCTCTTAGACACCTAACGCTTAGAATTTTCCTTCTTTCTTTTTTCATGAATGAACGAATGGAAGAAAAGAAAAAAAAAAGAATCCGCTATACTGTTCCATGTTGATATTTTTCTTAAGCCGACATGCAAAGTGTTTGTACATAATTCTGTAAATACGTCTTAGAGTTTGTAAGAATGAAATGAGGTTTTTTGTGTACATTTCTTTGTACTTCTTTTAACGACAGCGCCATGTATAAATATGTAGCGTAGATAGATTAAATAGGTACATATTTAGGTAATTAGGTAGATAGGTAGGTAGACAACGGTGCGACACCGTGTGAGCCTAGCTTTTCGCGAGGGCAGGGCTGTGTTTTATGAATTGGAATCTTTGTCATTGTGCGCCTAATTACGATCGCAGCTAGCGGCACTGCTGACGGTATCTGTGCCCCCGTTCTCGTTGCAATCGGCGCTCGAATTCCTCTCGCATGTTTCTCTATTGAAGCGGCGAGAACATGACTAAACTTTAACTGATGAATTTAACGTTTCTCGAGTTGCTAGTATGGAATTAATGATTGTTTTCTTTTATTGATATTGGACCAATCAAAGTTTTTTTAAATTCTTGATCTTCACTAAGTTTGCACTTACTGATTGTTATCTTGGATAATGGCGATGTTTATATGTGCTTCGCCTCTTAGCGCTTCCTTCCTAGGGCGATGTACCTCTCAAGGGGCGAATCTTTCCTTGCTTCTAGTCTATCGTAAAGTACTTGTTGAAAAACTTAAGGCTATTCTTAAAAATTAAAGTATTGACGAAAAATAAAACTCTATTCTTTCAGCAGCTGAGACAGTCCTTCCGTCGACAGTCCTGTACCACACTGAAAAGAATTAACGATAATAGCCTGTGATCATATTAATTTTGCCATAATATTGTCGTGATCATTAGGTTTGCGAGTTAATCAGCGAACAGGCGAGCGCCATTCTTCGGTCACAAATAGAAGAGTAATAAATTAACGATACATGCGGCGTATGAAAGTATTGTAACATATGGAAACCGCAAATATGAAATATTCATTGATCAGTATTACAGGGGACGAGGACGGAAAAACGAATCCACCGCGCTCGTTTTACATTACTTCCTCGAGTTTCTTGTGCCGTATTTACTTCGTATCTTTTCAGTTGCGAATCAAAGGAATGAACGATGGACAGACAGGTCGGCGGCGATTTCGCCAGTGTTCTTTTTTTTCCTAAGCTCTTAACTACTAAACTTAATTTAAATCTTAATTTAAAAGGAAAAAAAACAGTTGCAAGTTTTGCTTTGTCTGTCGCTTGCGTTTAATGGGACTCGTTTACAGTGGTACATAACTATGAAACGCCTCTTAGAGTACAGCGATATATCGGGATTAATCGTCAAGCTGATTTCTTCAATTATCAGCCCTAGTTTCCCCCCGGCAATTCAACGCCCATGATGTCCATGGCAAAATCTTTGTAAGATATTCTCTGTATCATAATAGTAGAGATATATAAATAACAATACATTACTCCCGGGAAGCCTAACGATGAGTTTCTTGTTTATCCTGCACTCATCCTCTATTATTTTTCAATGATTTGTACTTGGATTACGTACCGTTGGGAGAAAACGAAAATCGAAGGATCTTTGCGATGGAATTGGGTGATAATCGTCGGAAGGTTTCTCATCGGAAGGAACGAGCAGCTTGAGATACGTGTACGCCTCTTGCAAAGTCAATGGCTCACCTATGACCAATAATGGAAATATCTTGAAGAGGATAGCACGAGTGAATCCCGTAAGTTTTTCTTTTGAAAGCAATGCGAAGTGCTTCAAGTTTGTTACTCTACGTCATTTATTCGGGATTCGACGTATTGATTTGCAAATACTTTTTTTTACTTTTATCAATGAGTAAGTAAATGGACGAATAGAATACCAAGAAGTTTATGATCTTCTTTCAAAGTGCCCGATATCGCTTCACCAAATAAAACGTTCATGAACTGTTCCCGCGTTAAGGTGGGATTTTCTATACTGTCAAAACTCTCCTTTACGAAAGCACGAAAAGCTCCCTTCATTTGGCGCATACGGACTTTAAATGCTGGTCGATGATTCACGTAGAGTTGCACGAATTCTTCAAAGGTAACTTCGTCGACGAGTCTACCGGTTTTCACGTAATGCTTGTAACACACTTCTGCCATGATGTTCTCTATCTTGAAAGTAGATTTGAATGAGTGTATAAATATGAATCTGAACAAAGAAATCGAAAGAATCTCTTCAGAAATAATACAAGGCCTTCAAGTTCTTTGAAAGATTTAGCATTATTAAAAGTTGAATATTCTTGAACTATATGTAACATGATAAAGAATAGAGAACCTCCTCATTAGTTGGATAATATCCGATAGCTCGCATGAGATTTGAGATCTGTTCGACGACTACGGTATCGGAGACGATTCTAGCAGCAGTCGTATTTTCTCCTTGATGTAGTATCTGCGCGTAATAGAACAGATCCTTCATCTCGTTTATGAGCCATCCATCTTTTCCACTTTCGATGAGGCAATGAAACGGTGAGAGTCCTTCCCCGCCTAATCGTGCCATTGTGTCAACAGATCTGGAAAAAATATCTTTTTGATCATAATTTATCGTATTGAAAACTGTGATTTGTTACGATTATATCTGATGATAATGCCAAAAGTGAGAAATTCTGATTAAAAATTCGAATTTATAGCTTCAACCTGTGTCTAATTTTCCACATTAACACACATGGATCGTTATAGCCTGTAGTAAACAAAGTCTGACCATTGTTGCTGACGGAGATACTTGTTATCTGCAAATAAAAAAGAATTACGATATATATATATATATGCACATTTATTATTTCGAAAATAAATGTATAAAAACAGACTCACTTTTTCCGGATGACCCGTCATACCGATGATTTTGTAAGGATTACCGTCGAGAGGTAGTAGTTGAAGGCCAATCTCTCGGTCGGTGGCGAATACCATATAATCCTTATTATTCACAAACTTGTTTGTTAAGATCTGCAAAATGTTGAAGCGATTTTAAATATTGACGCGAATTTGCTAATCGATACAGTATGATGTCAAAAGCAAGGAGTTTTTCTAAGAAACTAACTTTATAGATACGTAAAGAAGAATCTAAATTAAACATGTAATCTATTAAATTAAATTTTAGAAATACCTTCTTAATTATTCTTTAACTATTCAACATTGTTCTAAAATATATAATTATTTCTGAGAAAAGATTCCACAGTCCAAATAATACGTATTCGCGTTAATATGAAATATTTTAATATTATGTTTTATGCGACTTTAACGATTTTTGTGGATTTCTCAAAGTTTTGTCCGCATAACAACATGTTAAAACATTTATTCTTAATTTTTCTCTTTCTCTTGGTTACGTTACTTGAAATTGTTGTATTGGTTCTCCAAAGGTCGGGCCTAAGTAAGTACCTCGAATCGCCATGGCAGCTTCACTGAAGATTTTGTACTTGTACTGCAAATATAATTATTGCAGAATATATTATTGTACTTCATTGATTTCGATGTAGACGAATCACTTACTTCAGAATTTGCAGTCACGAGAAATCTTTCAGTACCAGATTGAGGGTACCATGCCAAACAGAGAGGAATAGCGCTCTGTTCAATTCGATTAACGCGTAAAATCTTTAGCCCTGGCACCGGATACGGTCCGCTGTAATTAAATTTTAGAAAATGCACACAATCATGTATACAAAAAGCCACTGTTACAACTATTAAGATTATTGTGTGATTCCTAAAAATAATGCAACAGGATGTGCGATTCAACCTGTGCAGGAGATCATATTCAATGAGTTCTTGATCTTCTCCCAGAGAGAAAAAACGCGGTGCTTCACGATCAGATGCGGCCGGGCCGAAAAGTATATCTCTAATAGGCAAATGATGCGAGTGATATTTTCCAATCAAATTCCACACGTTGTGCTCCGTCGAGGAAGCAGTGCCGTTTCTCTTAAATACCACCACTGTCAGCGCGTTGTCCTGAAAGCAGTTTTCGAAGTTTATTTCGTTTCAGAAGAAGGCATGCTTAGCATCTTATCTCTACAGAAAAATTCTAATCATGTAGCATTCGCGAATCACTGTAGAATGCGGAACAATTGGATTCTTTTACCGCGTAAGCCATGTATTCGGCACACCGCGTGAAGGCGATTTTATTGATGGCCGTAGAGGAATGTTTGTACGGTATCTCATCTAGGGCTTGCAGAGTGATATGATGCAGGATCCAGATCGCCCCGTTCTCTAAACCGCACACCAGCATGTCGCCTAAAAGAGAACATTTCTTCTTTTTCCTTTTTTCTTCTTTTTTAATTGCGTAATGAAATACAAGATCTGTATCTACATCTTGGTGAGAACTTTAGAGCTGTGACGGCTTTCAAGGATTCGTGGCTGTGCGGACACGTGACGTAAATGATGTTTTCGTTGATTGTCTGCCTCTCCAGAATCGACTGGAAATTTGGAAGAGGCGGCATGCTCTTGGATACTATCAGAATAGGTTCTTCATAATTGTACAGATACACGTTACCTTGCGAGTCGCCCACAATTATATAACTACTGTTATTACAGAGAAACTGCCATTATTATCATTATTATAATTAATACATTGTAAGTACAGTTTGGAGGGTTGTCTATTTTTTCTACCTCTCTGGATGAGTATCTATGCTAGTTGCGACTGCAACCGGATGACGTAACACAAGATTACACTTCCGTCTGGAAATTTCTATCAACGCTATTACTCCCGCGAAAGAGCCTGAAGCAAGAGCGTAAAAATAGAAAATGAGGAATATGATAATGCAAGTAGCAAATTTTTTGTAATATCTGATATACTTTTGATCTATGTAACTTAATGAAAAGTTGATTGTGTTACAATTAAGAGTTACTAATTATAAGTTCATTAATTGAATGAAAGTTTTACACGCTAGAAAAGTTTGGATATTAAACGGGAAGTTCTGCAGAGTAGCCTCTGTTGGCGAATATCTTGCTTCTGTAGTTATCTTATCCACAGTTTTATTGCATGATCTGTAGTTTTGTGGAATATATTCCACATTTATATCAAGTTTGGACGCGACTGTTACCTCCGTTTTGCCATCATTCTGACAGTCATAATCTGATTCATGAACACACATTTCAACTTATTATTAATTAACTTATCATGCAATCAAGCGATATGTGCGTGTGCGTATGCGTGCAATAATAATAGTCTTGGAAGTTGAGAAATCAAAGCAAAACAGAGAAAAGAAATTGAACGACTGTTGAGATGGAGCTTACTTTCCGATGCATCGGCAGACATCGGGACTAGCAAACTGGGATGAAGATTGAAGCTTATCCATCGAATGGAATCGAGGTCGCAGCTCTGGCACCAATACAAAAGTCTTAATTGATAATCGTAGAAACTAATACGACCATTCGAGCTTCCCGTAACAAGCATACTGCGAAATTAAAGATTAAATTTCTTTGCTTTAAGTATATACATACACTGTTATTAAAGTATAAATTTTACACTTATATACTCTTTATTAGTAGTAATAACAGTGATACTGCAATTCTGTAAATTGACAGTCTTTATGTGTTTCTTCCTTTCATCATTAAGACCACTAATTGAATGCTCGTCCTCACGCGAAACATTAGTCCATACTAAAATGTATCCTGGAACAATTACAATAGCAACGGATCAGATTAACTAATTAATAATTCTAGATTAATAATCACGAAAGATACCATTTGTAGTTGCTGTAAATACTTGTTGCACACTTGGAGCGTAACAAGATCCATTAAAGATTCCAACGTGCCGAATTTTCGCCATAACTTTAGGATGATTGTAGTTTAAATCACGTCCATTCTTAATCATGAAATTTGAAAGATATTAAGAATGATATTGCCATAATCGAAATCATAATTTTCAGAAATGTTATGTTTTATAGCATAAAAGGGTTTGCACACGAAAACTGATGTATAGCAAAATACATTTTTATTTTAATTACTATTTCGTCCAATGATGTCAAATAAGTTAACAATAAGGGTAACGACATATTTTTCACTAACCCAAGTTAGAAAAAGAACGTGATAATCTGTCGTCAATGCAAATTGTTCCGGATACTCATCGTTGAAAGCTATCTCCTTAACGCGTTCGGAAGTAGTGTCGAGTAACGAAACTGATGCTGCAAATATTGTGATCTTTAAAGATAATCTTAAAATACTTGGCAGATATGATTCTTAAACAATTTTCAAGGTTTTAATCACAACATAATCAAGTCTTATTTTAATAAATAAATAAACTGCGATCACAATACTTTAAATAACAATTTGGGGAAGAAACGAAAAGTTCAAGTAAATATTTTTATAATAATGTTAATAATATTTATAATAAAGTCACTAAATAATAACGTTATAACAAATATGTACATAACTGTGATATTTAATATCACATGTTCTAAGTTCTAAAGAAAGCAAAGACATGAAATTCTGAACGAATAGGCAAAGCAAAAGGGCGAACCATCCGGTGTGTCCCTTCCGTTAGTCCATAGCCAGAAATATACGTTCTGACACTTTTCGTTGCCAACAGTGACTATTTGTTTAGCGTCAGGACTGATACGAGCGGCTGTCATGCCCTCGCTTCCATGCGGATGGAATAAAGTGCAAACAGGAGTTCTGCGAAATCAATAACTATATGTTGTCTTCTTACAAGAAGAAAATAATTTTTATCTTGGAGAAGATATCTGCCTTTTGTCGGTATCCCAGACTATTACTACACAATCATCCGCGAAATCCGCCGTCAGCAACCATTTCCCATCTGGCGTAGTCGATAAGGTTTTCACGGAATTTCGCTGAAGAAATCAAAATCTGTTTTGCAATTGCAGAACATAATTAGTATTATTTAGTTAGGGAACCAATCGTGTACCGACATGGCCTTGAAGCGACAGCATTTTCCTTGAATCATAGTCATATATCATAGCCACGTGTGAGCAGGCGTACGCTAATAATGTGCGATTTTCTGTAGTTAGATTTATCACCGGCGCTTCCGGATTTATCCCGAAAGACCATTGTAGCTTCTGTAAAAGAACAATTCTTTGTAATTCAGAGCGAATGTGGAATTCATCAGTAGCACACCAGTGTGCGTGCGTAATTTCGTGCTTTACTTACGAATGGACAGAGATTGTCGTCCGTGAGTGTCTGTTCGAAGCAATTCTTTTTCACGTTAGCTTCAGCTTTGCTCTCGGAATTCTTTTCAGATCGGTTGGAAAGAATCGCGGTGTACACCGCCATTTTATAACAAAATCATAACTAAAAATTGAAAAATAAAACTGCAGAACGCGAGAATTTTATATCGTGTCGATTCTCGCCTCTGACGTCACGAGACCAAGTTGGAATGTTGGAGATAGCCGACTCTTAATCACAAAATCATCCATGAGAGACCTGTTGCTGTTGATAGAAGGAATTGCCTTGGAAAAATACAGCACTTATTACTGATCTCAACGTTTTATTAATATTTATTTGTATCAGATAATCAGCATCATATCAAATTATCATGTAAATTTATTTTTGCCCGCTACGAGGCACGCGCATTGTTCATTGAAAAAATAATATATATAAAAAGTTCACTTTTAATGCGACATGACAGGTCGTTTGCTTTTTAGATTCCAGCTTTTGCTGTTTACTTTACGTAATACTGCGGTATTCCAGCACTCTCGTGTACAGTGACGAATTCTTTCGACCGAAAGAGATTTGGTCGAGAGAGTTGGTCAATCTCGGTTATAAGGATACGGGGCCGCGTTATTTTCTAACGTACGATCGGCGTGTAAACCGGTGAATGGAATCGAAAGAAGCACGATGTTATGCATTTAATCTAACTACAGCAGCTCTGTGGTTTCGGGTCCAGACCCGAACGCTTAGAAATGAAAATACGCGTGAACTCCTCTGCTACTGTCGGATGAATTCCAACGGTGGCCTTGAGTTTCGGGAATGTTAAGTCACACCTGTAACACCACGATAAAATACACATTACAACTTTGAAATATAAAATTGGAAGAAAGAATCGTGAAAGTTAACAAAACCAGCGCTCACTTGATGGCAGCGGCGAATCCTTGAATCACCTCGCCCGCGTTCGGCCCGACAAAGTGCATTCCGAGAACCCTTTGATCGCCGCTTTTAAGCGCAACCACTTTCACGTAACAACGGTCGGGGCTCTTCTGAGGTACGAAGAACTCCGTCGGTTTGTAGTACGCGTGATAAATCTCGATCCCGTCCTCTCCATGAAGCGCGACTGCCGCTTCCTCGCTCAGTCCGACGCATCCGTATTCCAGAGGACTGAACACCGTCGTTGCCACGTTCGTGTAATCCATTTTCTCGGTCGAATCGCCGAACAGTCTTCTCGCTAGCAGCTTACCAGCGTGGATAGCAACGGGCGTTAATTCGGGCTTTTTCTGCAATAAGCGCTCAAGAGTTACATCATGTTGCGTGATATTGCACGTCGCATCATGATTCTCCATTCTCTGCCTTTATATTAAATTCTAGATTAAATGTTGCGACATATTAGAAACTTATTTCGTACATGTAACACAAATAAAACAAAAGTTATTTGGCTTTATGTTATAAAAGCTGAGAAAACTTACATGAAGTACATCGCCAACCGCATAAATGTTTGGAACGTTCGTTTGTTCATTGATAGCGTCAATTTTGCCAGTTTCCGGGACAAGTTTCAGTCCAGCGTTCTCCGGTTTCAGTTCTTCCGTGAGCGCCCGACGACCAATAGCAAATAAAACAGTATCGTACACGTCTTGATGCATTTGGCCATCCTAAAAAAATCACGACAAATTAAATTAGTACTCGCTAATGCTAACGATCTTTTTCCTTCATATTCGCAAATTCACACGTTATTATTACCCTGTCGACCCAGTCGACCAACAGACGGCCATCCTCCTGCTTCGAGATCTTCTTAGGCTTTGCTTGATAGATGAAATGCACGCCGCGGTGCTCCATCTCCTCGGCGATGATGTTTGCCATTTGCTGATCGAATCCGCGCAACACTATCGATCGTACCATTATCGTTGCATCGTAACCGAAACCATTAAGGAAGCCGGCACACTCCAGACCGATGTCTATATCGTCATTGAGGAAAATATCACGAATCTCGGCATAATTTTGTTATAAATACTCGATAGGAAGTTTGAGAAAAAATTATGTAGAAGTTTCGTGGAAGAAGGATACATCCGGCGCCAACGACAAGGGTCTTCCCCGGAGCACGCCCCAAACTGAAGATATCGTCGCTACTTATGCCGTATTCTACAGCACCGGGAATATCGGGATACTTGGGCCTGCCACCGACTGCGATCAGTATATTCTTAGCCGTGAGGATCTTCTCTTCTCCTTTCTTCGTAACTCCGGCTACCGTGTGCGCGTCCTTGAAATGCCCAAGAGCGTTTAGATACTCGACTTGTCTGTGAAATTAATATACATCCGTATAATAATTGAGTTTAAAATAAACTGAATAAAAGAAATTGTATATACAATATGACGCGATTAAGATTATAAATTGTATTAATTAAGCAACTAACTTTGTTCTAAGCTCGACGCGAGTAACCCAGTTAACAGACTTGATGTGATTCTGTACAGCAGTTGTTAAGGCTTCCCAGTCGATCTTCACGGTTTTTGGATCAGGCAGCTGCCAGCCAAAGGTAGCTGCTTCCTGGAAATCAAACGATTCTCAGGTCAATTCCAGATCAGAGGCCATACGCGTTTCGCATACCAATCTTGATAATTTGAAGTAGGAATAGCTTACGTGGACAGCTTCACCGAGCAATGCGGCTTGATGCATCAGTTTCTTCGGTATACATCCCACGTTGACGCAGGTACCACCTAAGCCCCAAGTGGTACCGATAGGCGAGGGTGTCACGTAGTCCAACACCGCTACCTTCGCTCCCAATCCCACGGCTTCCTTGGCCGCCGCTAGACCACCGGAACCGCCACCGATGACCAGCAGGTCGTACTTGTAACCCTGATCCGCTGAAAGAAAATTCAACCAGTAAACACGTGTCATGTGAAACAGATCCTCGAGAGGTTAGACAGGTTTCGCTCCGGGCGAGCGAACGTTCGTTGCGCGAGATAAAAGAGACATCGCGAAGCCATATCGGATATCGAATCTCTCCGGATATTCTTTAGACCTCGCGATCGAGAGGAAATTTGAAACTCACGCGCGGCACAACTCCGCGTTTGAATTCGCGCGCGAACTGTCACAGCGTGACTTTACGTAACAATGCGGAACGGAGTGTCGTCGCGACTGCTCCGCCGATGCCGTCCACCGACACTCACTGCACATGCAGGCCATCGCGCTCCAGCGGTAGGCGAAGCCGTCACACCTGGCGGACGACGGAGGCGGACGCGGTAACCCGAGCAACCTGGCGCGCGCCGCGCCGCGGGGTGACGCGAGCCGCGTGAACACCGTCAGTGTCGCCATGATGATCGCTGCCGGCGACATGCGAGAATTGCGAGATTCATGCGATAGCGGAGTGACGTCAGACCGTCAGATCGCGGCCGCGCGAACGACGCGCACGTATGTGCGCTGCAGTCCACCACGCGTCGCTGGTGGCCGGAAAGTCGCTGGGGCGTGCGCTCCGAGAGAACGGAAGCGGTGACGACATGAGGTCGATCCTCGTGACCGGTTGCAATCGCGGCCTGGGCCTGGGTCTGGTGAAGCGCCTAACCAAGCTGCCGACGCCGCCCGACATCTTCGCGACTTGCCGCGATGCGAACAAGGCGACGGTAAGATCGCCCGATGACAATGACTCGGATTTATCGATTTATCTTCTTACGTAACCCCGTGCCGGGGTGCCACTTACCGATCGGTGCCATCGCGACTCTCTTTGCTCCTCGCACGACGGAACGAATTTTTCACGAGTTGTAACTACGTGCGCTGATCGACGACCCGAAGCGCGGGCGAAACGTTCCTCCGAACGCTCTTCTCGCGTACCGAACCCAACCCGAGCAGTGATCACACTGACATTGGCGCACGCCGCACGCCTCCTCGTCTCGTAGTAATCGTCGAGTCTACGTCACTGCCATCTGTATACGCGCGCAATTCCCGTCCCCCCACGGCACCCTTCCCCGGTTCCGCGATCATCGCCATCGGTGACTCGGTGAGTCAGTGAGCGATCGCGATCGATATCGATGCTCGTCGTTCGTTGCGTAAATCGGATGAGAATGGGGGGGGGGGGGGAATGTCCTGGGACCGGTTCTTCGACCTCCCTCGTCCGCGACCTCCTTAAATCACTCGGCGTGTCGGCCAGATAATCGTTTCTGGGAATATTTTTCTTTGCACTTTAAACGAAGGGAAGAAATGAGGGAAATGTTTGCAGGAATTGCGTGCCCTTGCCGAGAAATCGTCAAATGTGCACATCATCGAGATAGGTAAGTCGTCGAAACTTCTCTTTTTTTTTACTTGTTTGTTCTTGTTGCCCATCTTGTTATTTAATTTCCAGTTGCGGGAAACATTATCTTACCCTGTAGGGGAGAGTCCGTCTCCTGTTGTTCCGTCACAACCTTGCTCTCCATCACGCTGCTTCCCATCCCGTGCTCCACTTTAGTCTCCGCTTTGCTCTCCGCTTTGCTCTCCGCTTCGTCCGGCGACTTGGCCTCCTCGGTTTCTAGATCGCTCGAGTCGGAATCCACGGTCCGCGGTTTCTCGCGGCAGATCAAGCACCACGCTTTTGCTCTGCGTGCCTTCATGTCCGGCTGCACGAGACGAGAACACGAAAAAGAAACGCGGAAGAACGTCCGTTACGCTGCGCAGAGGCCTCGTGAACATTCCTGTTGTCGAAAAAGCCGCGATTTCAGCGGGCCTCCGCTAATCGATATACCTCTGCTATCTGATAAAGCCTGGCATTGGAGTCGTCTACTTCAGAAACGTTAAAGATCGATTGTTCCCCGCGCGCTTGATAAAAGAAAAGAATCATTCTTTATCTGCGCGTGATTATACGTGCGGCTGTTTCTCGAAATGAGTGATAATGAGAGATGCGAGAGTCAGATCCATGAACGATTTATCGGCGTCGCATGCGTAATATTCTATCGATTGGCGCGAAATATTCCGACGAAATAACGGTATCTTTGTTTTCCGTATTTCGAGACGAAAGAGAATACTGGAAACAGGTTCGTCAAATCACCGCCCACCGTCGTCGCGGGTTTTGGTGTTTAGTCATTGCGTCGGAGTGTGCAATTATTGCAACACGCTTAGATTCAACGCTCCAGAAATTACTCGAAACATCATAATTATCCCGCGAATCCGTACTCGTACTTTCCTATTTTCCCTTGAAATCATAATGTAACTGCTAAACTATGATTGCTTTTCTATATTTTCCTAGACACATAAGTGTTACGTATCTAGTATTATTTATTACATCAAGCTAATGTTCTAAAAATTCACCCGTGAATCAAGATGAAAAATATACGAAATGTAACTACTTTGCTGTAGTCACTTCGTAAACGGAAACGATTTAAAAAGCGTTGTACTGTGCCGAAATCAAATTGACGCAAGGTCACATTTAATTGCGGCACTCAACGGAGTCTAAATAAGTCAGGATGTTTCAGACACCGTGTACACGTTCCCACGAACATATATTCAACAGCATACCGCACTCTCCAATCGATCGTTAACGAGACGGTGCTTTATACTTTCTCTCTTTTCAGATTTAACCGACACTGATAGCTACAATCAAATCGTAGACGTGGTCAGTAAAGAAGTAAAGGATACCGGTCTCAATGTTCTCTTCAACAACGCCGGTATCTCCAGCAAATTTACGCGTCTCGGCCTCGTGAAGAAGAAGCAGATTACGGACGCTTTTCTCATAAATACCGTGGCGCCCATTATGCTGACAAAAGTACGCCTACTGTCATTCTATGAATAGAGCTAAAGTAGTCGGCTCCAATTAACGACGGTGTTCGCAATGATTGTTTCAAGGCTCTGCTGCCGCTATTAAAGACGGCTGCGAAAAACACCGAGGATAAAACAGGACTGAGCGTGAAGAGAGCGGCGGTCATCAATATGACTTCCATTCTGGGCAGCATCGCCGAAAATACCGAAGGCGGCTTTTATCCCTACAGATGCAGCAAAGTAAGACTCAAATGCGGGGAAGCACACATGTCTCCTTACTGAAGTATAAATTTAGTCTTGTAAATCTCACTGAAACTATCGCAACACAAGTATCTCGATAAACTGTGTCACACGTGCGTTTATTAAGATTCATAATGCCCCGCATTGTTCTGATTCGCACGCGCACTCGTGTTCAAGATCGGTAATTCTTCAGAAAATATCTTTGCTAAAATTCTTTCGTTTTTGGATTGATCAGCATCGCATATCATTGAGCACTTAAGTCGAGGGATGTGTGCATACGTGTATACCTTGTCTAATCTTATTTGCGGCGGAACAGGCGGCACTTAATGCGGCGACTAAATCGATGAGCATCGACCTGAGGGCAGATGGGATTTTGGTAGCGTGTCTGCATCCTGGATGGGTACGCACCGACTTGGGTGGCAGTAACGCACCGATGGAAGTCGACACCAGTGTTAGGCACATTTTGGACACGTTAGACTCGTTGACGGAAGAACATAACGGTCGCTTCTTGCAATACGACGGTAAACTGCTGCCCTGGTAATATAACGAGCTTTAAAATATTCACTAATTTTTTTATACATAATATTTGACATTCTCAGGTAATATCTCCGTTTAAGATTAGCATAAAATTGGGCAATATACATATTTATAGAAGACTGAGTATATATTATATACGCTTTCGTAATAAGATTTTATAAAAAGAACTTTTTCTCAAAACGTTCTGATAAAACTCGATGTTTTCAACTCGAGCGTTTCATCGAGCGATTTGCATGATGAAAATATTTTTTGTAAACGAAATATTTGCGCGAATCAATCACACTGTTTTGTGTTCTAAAACTGTATAAAATACTTGGTCAAGAGTTAACGATAATGTATCTTTGTATAAAGATTATTAATTAAAGAATTAGGAGGTCATTCAACTATTTTATTCGTACGAGTTCAAGCTTACTTTGTACATGTCACGGTGCTATAACGTAACGCAAAGGAATGCACGTTTTTTCCTATAGTATCAATAGACGAAAAAATGATGTTTGAGATATGTACAATGATCTTTAACGATTATTAAAAGCGTGAATGTGTTTAGAGATAAAATTATGTATATATGTATATGTGCTTTTTTCCAGCGACTGACTTATAGCAGAAATGATTATAATAGCATTCGAGTATTGCGCGATATTCCCTGACGTAGCGCCGATCGTTAAAAGTAGTACACCGCGAGAAAAAAAAAAGATTAAAAAAGAAAATAATACTGCAACATGTCGCTACATAGTTGCTGCGAATGTACAATCCGCTCTCTCAACTTTCATCGCTTTCAGAGTTCATTAAGACTTCAAAATCTGGCACTTCTAAATTTCAGAAGTACATAAAAACAAATAAAAACCGAGGTCTGACAAACGGATTGGGCATCGGCAGATTTTATTCTATACAATTAGCAGGTCGTTTCTAGTTCCTAAATTCAATGAGGAAATTTGTAATAAATTCATATGTAAAAAAATAAACTCCATTATACATAATTCAAAACGCTCCATAGGACTGACACTATTCGTACTGTACGTGTATGTGTGTACGTGTGTGTGTATAGTGTGCAGGTATGTGTGTGTGTATGTGTGTTTATAGATATATATATATATATATATATATATTACCCCTAGATCTCACTAAATTTGGATGAAATAGAAAAGAGAAACCTTTCTTGCGAGTTATCCATGCGAAGAGGTATGATTTTACGCAAAATCATTAAGTGCAAATTCACAAGAGACGTAGCGATGCCTAAATGCGTCGATCACTGTACAATAATGACGGTGCTGTTGATTGTGGGTCAAATATTAGTCAGTCTTTAATCTCTTGGGTGTGGGTTCACTGTTTTGCGAGTTCGAATCCTCCGAGAAGCCCAAATGTGCAGAGAAATCCGTCAGTCCTTGTGAATCGCTAACAGTTGAAAAACCTGGTACACCAGAAAATTCTCATTTCAGTCGATCAGGAAAAAGAGTGCTTTCGTGTTGAGCATCAAATTCGTACTTACACGTGTTAGAATCTTCTGTCAATCCAAAATTTGAATTTGACGAGTCTATTCCTCCTTTTCTTGGTAATCCGTTCTCTTTATCGGAAACTGTCTTTCCTTTCTTCTTCTAAAAGGCAAAATGTTTATTCTTAATTAATTGGTGCAAATTATTTACTTCTTTTAATTTTAATCAATGAAAATTGTCTTCCTGTTTCGAATTATTTCATAAAATACCTGATCAAGTGTCGCGATAGGAACCCATTTGTATATTTTCATAGTCGTTTCTCCTATAGTAACCCATTTCTTTTCCCTGTAATAACATTTAAACTTCTAATTGTTTATTTATTTTTCAATGAATAATGCTTCTTACAGAAGACAACAGCAAATGCTTTAAAAGGCCAAAATAAAGAACAAATAAAATATTAAAACGTAAGTGACGCCTTTATCACAAATCAAAGCTTCAAATAAAATCACTAAAAGCTAAACTAACAAAGTTTTCATCCAATATCTCACGAATTAAATATTTCTACTAAACTATTTCTCTTCTTACAGCATTTCCTACATTTTATCGAGATCAAGCACTTCAATTTTGAACATTAGCACCCGTTATATTTAGCATCTCTTACTGATGCTTCCGGGAGCATTCCCTTCGATAAATCAAACTAAGCTCGTTTTATTCGCGAATATTCACTGCTCGTGTGATTCATAGTAATCTCCTGAGGAAGTGTGACGAAGCATAAGCGCGAGATTCGGCTCGGCAATTCCTTGCTCGTTGTAAACTCTCGCTGCGGCACTCGGGAAAAACTTACCAATGGCGAACTTTATCGACTACTTGCATCACGCGCTTAATATCATCCTTGGCACGACTACGAGTCTCTGCGCGCACTGACCGCGACATCATATTATTCTTCTCGCGCGATTAAATCGCCGGTAATCTACTATCGCACCAGTCACTCCGCCAGAAACGCCGGGACATCCGTGTACGCGGTACGCGAAGCGGTAGAAAGGTTAGAAAAGTGACAGGCTACGAATCGCGATCGCTCATTGCTCGCACTCGGCTCGTACACAGTCGCGTCAGAGGGAAGTGAATGTGCTTGTATACTTTTTTCTCCTCTTTTGTGCTCGCAAACACAATTCGCAGATGTGAGGAACACCGAATCCAACAGACTGACTCAAGGCTTGAAAACACGGAGCTGTTCTGTTAGGTGGCGCCAATTAAATTCAATTGTGGCGGCATCTAAGGAGTACAAGGCAGAACTAGCCCGACCAATGAGAGGGCAGCACGAATACCGAGATGAAGGGCCTTGGGAGGAATCAGAGAACAGAGGAGAAGCTAATTGCTCGCGCTATAAGTCACACGTGCATTAATTAATCAGTTCTAGTCTGTATTAAATAAAGTCAGCATCTTTATATATTTTCACCTAAACCGAAGTGTTTTAATAGTTCCTCGTGCGTTAAAACTGCCTTAATTGTAGCATAACAATCAAATAAATAATACGCTCGCTACACAATACTTCAGTAACGATAATCATTTAATTATACATAGAATATAATTACAGTATAACCAATTCATAATAATCTCTCGAGTTATCGAAACAAACTACTGATTACGGCTATCTTTCAAGTAAGAAGACAAAGTTTGTTGAAATTAATAAAATGAACGTCGTCCGACCCATCGTTGAGCTGTACTACTACCTACATTTTGCTTTGTGGCGGTATCTAAGGAGTACAAGGCAGAACTAGTCCGATCAATGAGAGGGCAGCACGAATACCGAGATTGAGAGCTTTGGAGGAATCAGAGCACAATCAGAAGCTAATTGCTCGCGCTATAAGTCACACGTGCATTAATTAATCAGTTCTAGTCTGTATTAAATAAAGTCAGCATCTTTATATATTTTTACCTAAACCGAAGTGTTTTAATAGTTCCTCGTGCGTTAAAACTGCCTTAAATGTAGCATAACAATCAAATAAATAATACGCTCGCTACACAATACTTCAGTAACGATAATCATTTAATTATACATAGAATATAATTACAGTATAACCAATTCATAATAATCTCTCGAGTTATCGAAACAAACTACTGATTACGGCTATCTTTCAAGTAAGAAGACAAAGTTTGTTGAAATTAATAAAATGAACGTCTCCCGACCCATCGTTGAGCTGTACTACTACCTACATTTTGCTTTGTGGCGGTATCTAAGGAGTACAAGGCAGAACTAGTCCGATCAATGAGAGGGCAGCACGAATACCGAGATTGAGAGCTTTGGAGGAATCAGAGCACAATCAGAAGCTAATTGCTCGCGCTATAAGTCACACGTGCATTAATTAATCAGTTCTAGTCTGTATTAAATAAAGTCAGCATCTTTATATATTTTCACCTAAACCGAAGTGTTTTAATAGTTCCTCGTGCGTTAAAACTGCCTTAATTGTAGCATAACAATCAAATAAATAATACGCTCGCTACACAATACTTCAGTAACGATAATCATTTAATTATACATAGAATATAATTACAGTATAACCAATTCATAATAATCTCTCGAGTTATCGAAACAAACTACTGATTACGGCTATCTTTCAAGTAAGAAGACAAAGTTTGTTGAAATTAATAAAATGAACGTCTCCCGACCCATCGTTGAGCTGTACTACTACCTACATTTTGCTTTGTGGCGGTATCTAAGGAGTACAAGGCAGAACTAGTCCGATCAATGAGAGGGCAGCACGAATACCGAGATTGAGAGCTTTGGAGGAATCAGAGCACAATCAGAAGCTAATTGCTCGCGCTATAAGTCACACGTGCATTAATTAATCAGTTCTAGTCTGTATTAAATAAAGTCAGCATCTTTATATATTTTCACCTAAACCGAAGTGTTTTAATAGTTCCTCGTGCGTTAAAACTGCCTTAATTGTAGCATAACAATCAAATAAATAATACGCTCGCTACACAATACTTCAGTAACGATAATCATTTAATTATACATAGAATATAATTACAGTATAACCAATTCATAATAATCTCTCGAGTTATCGAAACAAACTACTGATTACGGCTATCTTTCAAGTAAGAAGACAAAGTTTGTTGAAATTAATAAAATGAACGTCGTCCGACCCATCGTTGAGCTGTACTACTACCTACATTTTGCTTTGTGGCGGCATCTAAGGAGTACAAGGCAGAACTAGTCCGACCAATGAGAGGGCAGCATGAATACCGAGATTGAGAGCTTTGGAGGAATCAGAGCACAATCAGAAGCTAATTGCTCGCGCTATAAGTCACACGTGCATTAATTAATCAGTTCTAGTCTGTATTAAATAAAGTCAGCATCTTTATATATTTTCACCTAAACCGAAGTGTCTTAATAGTTCCTCGTGCGTTAAATCTGCCTTAAATGTAGCATAACAATCAAATAAATAATACGCTCGCTACAGCTTGAAGGTAGCAGAGCCTCGTAACGGAATTTTTCCGAACTAATTGCAATGATTCGTCTTCGAGAGATTTTAATAAACTAGTCAAAATACAATTTGAACAATTATTGATGTCAATTATAACTATTAAACAAATAAATATCTAGCATTTGTTTTGCATACTTAAAAATTTCAAGAGAGTTCCGCGACTCATGACATAATCATGTCCGTTTTCAGGTTATGATCAAAGCGTAACAAGGATTGTACGTGTTAACCATAGACATAGTAAGAATAGACCGAGCGAGCTCTCAACTTGGCAGTGAATCACAGGTAGAAAAAGAGAGAAAGCAGGCGAAGGATTGCTCTCTCTCTCTCTAAGGAAAGAAGAGCGGGGGTAAGAGCGAGAGTGGGGAAGACGCGACAGAGAGAGAAAGAGATCCTCCACCTACTTTCCGTCCTTTTCTAGCCGTGCCTCACGTTTTGCGCTTCACGCTCGGTCTATTCTTACTATGTCTATGGTGTTAACCTAACGTGTCAACTTAACCTATACTCTATCTTAATGCAGCTTTAATAGTCCGTACGTGCTTGACACGTGTTCGCGAAGTAATAAACAAGCTTGTTTTACACTTTGCATAAAGTCTAACTTTTACATAAGAAACTGATAAACATGAGCGAAAAGAAAGAAGAAGCACTACGGCCAAATGAGTGGATGGTACTTGGTTATGCATTTCTTCGCATGAATTTCCGTCAAGTGTTTCGTTAATCCTTAATCTTCTCGTCAGATAAGGCCATGCATGATCTACAAGGGCGAGTACGATGACTGTTGCAGCATAAGGGCTCGCTTCAATCAATACTTCATATTCGGTGAAACGCTCGATTGTAAACAGTGGGATATCGATTACCGCAACTGTTATCAATGGCAGAAATACAAGTCGGAGGAAGCATTCGTACGGAGAGCATTTAAATAATTATTATTTATATAACATTTAATAATTATTCTTTTATCTGAAGCTATAAAAAGGTACAAAAAAATTTCTGATGCAGGACGAGCTGATCAAAAGCGAGAAAAAGCGTAGAATGGAGCGATTACTGCCGCATTATCAGAACGACGTATGGCAGAAGAGGGAGGAACCGCCAGAGAACTGGAACGCACCCTTACCCGAGTGGATGCAGAAGGAATTCGACAACTCGTACCTACACATAAGGAATCGAGAAGCGAAGGAGAACAGGGAGGTCTCCGCTCTCGACACAAGGTGCACCATTTTGTAACCGCACGCGCCGAGTTGATTACTTTAAGACTGGACACAGCGTGTACTTATTAGTTCAAAATCGAATTACATGTACGTAACTACGCAAATACGCGTCGAGTTCCAATTCCCCGAGTTCTCCCTCGCGCACGTGCGCGCGATATCCCACGCGGAAGAAACGCGTCTCGAGCGAATCTCCTGTGCGCGATTGCTTCGCTTTATCGACATGAGAGCTCCTCTCACCGAAGCGAACGGAGAAGAGAGAACGGTAGGAGTGGTGGGGATAAGTCCTAAAAGTTTTCTTCCTCGTCTCTCTCTTATCTACCTCCCCCGAGAAGGGCGAGAGAGTTTCTTTTCTCGTCGCGACGAGATACGCGCCGGGCGGTCGAGCGCGTCCGTTGAATGCCGCGCATGCGCGCGCCCCGTCCACCTGGAACGCTCGGACCACCGACGCGTCGCGCGCTCGACCACGGTCTTATACAGGGTGTTTCCTAAGTAAGTAGACAAACTTAAGGAGGATATTCCTTGGCTTATTTTAAGAAGAAAAGGTCATATAAACATATGTCCTAAACTGCTTTGTTTTCCAAAAAAAAGTACATCACTGTTTTCGTTCACTTTTCGTTTATTATAGAACAGTTTGTGTTGTTGCAAATGAAACAAATGAAAAACAATAGTAACGAAAAAGAAAAATTATAACGAAAAAGAAAAATAATAACATCACAGTAACTGCTGAAAATGTTCACCTGCAGCCATGATACACGCCTCAACTCTCCTTTCCATTGATTAACGTACACGCTCAAAAATACCTGGAGTGTTACGTATTCTTTCACATCCATCTATTATGCGATTTCTGAGATCTGTTGAAATTTGTTGACTCGTACTGCAAAAGCACGCTATCCGAAAAGTGAACGAAAACAGTGATGTACTTTTTTTGGAAAACAAAGCAGTTTAGGACATATGTTTATATGACCTTTTCTTCTTAAACTAAGCCAAGGAATATCCTCCTTAAGTTTGTCTACTTACTTAGGAAACACCCTGTATACAGGCTGGAAACTTCAGAGGTGGAGATGGATCATTTTGTGTCACTTTTTATTTCTTTAGTAGCCACTAGAGGCGTTGCGATCGATGTTCGCAGGCCGACGAGGGACGTCAGAGGCCGGGGGAATATCTGTCTGTCTTTATTCCACTCGCAGTCTTCGCAAAACAATATGATAAATTAATAACGCTTTAAATAATTTAAGACTATAAATGAATTAATGAAATATGTTTATGAAATAAAATTGAGTTTTTATTCTCAAAATTAAGTGTGAATAAAAACGAATCCTTCCGTGATGGAAAAAAATGTAATAAAATTTGTTGAAATGTATTTGAAACTCTCTGTCAATTGACCTCGATTCATTAACATTTCATCATAAATTTTTATATTTTATTATAAATTTTCGTATTTTATTATAAATTTTATATCTAATATTCCAAAAGTTTGAAAATTTATGATGAAATGATAACGAACCGGGATGAATTGATAGAGATTTTCAAATACATTTTAGCAAAATTTTATTATATTTTTTCCATCAGGATTTTATGTTTAAATCTGTCCTTTATCTTTTTATTTTATTTTTGCGGGTAATAGCTTTTTCCCACTTTTTCCAAGTAACAATGTCTTTCGGCACTCGAAATAAAGAACGTTTCTGCTCGGTTCTACCGCCGGTCTTGCAATTCGGTACCGCACACCATTTCGTCATTTCAATAAACGTTTCGATAACTTTTGTAGTCGATAACCGTTGTTCAATAAGAGTCATGAACACACGTGGGTTCTTATCTCCGGTTTTTCAGGTTATATTTATCTGCGGACATCGATGACAGCGACGAGTAGTGGTTATGCTAGAAACCAAATGTGTCTTCAAAAAGCGGCCATATTCCCACCACTGAAACTAGAGGCAGCTTCCAGACCTGTATGTAAGACCGTGCGCTCGACGCACCTCGCGTCCCTCGCGATGACGTAGCGGCGCGTCGGCAAGATCGCGGCTGTCAGGCATGCGCAGTCGACTCGGAGCGACGCTGGAGGTAGTTTCGGAGCCGGTGTTCGACGCTGTCCCAATTTGTCTCTCCCCGTGACGAGGAATCTCCGTCCACGCAACGAGGGAATCGAGAGGCGTCGAACAGCGAGGGACGCTCCGGTGGTTCAAACGTCGCGGTGCCCGCGGCGCGCTCCCCCTCGCGTTCCGCCCCCACTCGCCGGTATCGAGAGACGCACACTCGCGTTCCTTCCGTTTCCTGCGCTCGTACGCGGCCGGGACCATCGTGCTCCAGCAGAATCCCGCGTCCGTCGTAGGCGGTCGTTCTCGCGTACGCGAGACGCTTGAATGAATGACGCAATCCGTGATACACAAATAACGCGTGTTGCCGAGTGCGTCGCGTGTTTCGGCCTCGTCTTCGGCGACGAGGACAAGGGCACCGCGAACGTCGTCGGGTCCCTCGTTCGGCGTATCGACTCGCGCGCGTCGCTCCGCGCTACGACGAATCGGGCGAGTCCGGTGCGCCGTGGCCGTGCGCGCGCGGCGCGAGCAGCGAAGCGGAACGTAGCGGAGCGGCGCCGACGGTGACGCCGACGCCGCGGCGCCGCGATCGCGGTAGCACGTGCGTCGCGGACGAGCAGGAGCAGCGGCGGCAGTGCGCGACAATGGCTGCGGACGGCGTGGCGGACGGCGACTACCTCGGAGCGTACTCGCGATTCTTCGCCGAGTTCGTCGCCAGGGTGAACCCGGACGACCAGCTGCCGGTGAAGGTGAGCGCCTACGACGTCAGCGAGGGTGAGCTCGTCGGCGAGATCGTCAGCGTGACTCTACAGTACCTCAACCAGACGTGAGTAAATATTTGTTGTTTCGATTAATCATCGAGCGCGGGAGAGGTAATGCGGCTGCAGCTTTGAGTGCGCGCGTGTCCGGTGTATGTGTGCGTATGTACGTGCATGGGTGTCATTTGACGTTCTGTCAAACTTTTATAAGCATCACCTTTAAGTGATATTTTATACGTAAATTTCAAAAGCGCATCACGTGAGCGATAATGTTTATCCCCAGGCAATTTGTTGTCTGAAAGTATTTTCAGTCGAGAACACGTATATCGTGTTTTAATTAACCCCGGGTCGCGTTTCCGGGAACGTCAGTTGGGATGCTCCGCAACTGATGCTGCATTGCGTCTGGAAAAGAGGAGGTGGAGAGTAACATGGAGAACCACTAAAACCTTGTTTAATTTTAATTAAAACCGTGTTTAATTTTAATTGATGTTTATGTGAGCGATCGATTGACAAAAATTGTTGACGGTCTTTCGAGAATCAAACATACCAAGTCAAAACGTAAAAAAATTTCTTTTAATTTTTAATTTTTTATTGAAAATTTTTCACGTAATTCACGGCTATCGAGATTGCATGACGTCAGACATAGTGTTAATGATTTATGTTTGTTAAGAGAGATGCGAGGAACTATGAGCCGTACTCGCATACAGAGATTAGCTTTAAAACTTTGAGATGAAAGTTGACGTTTCCGGTACACCCTATATGCAATATTGGCACATACTGGCAGTAATCTATTTTCGCACGCGAGAGAGAGAAAGAGGGAGAGAGAGCATGAAGTTATGGGATGCTTTATCTCATAAATCTCTATGAACTTTTCTTGCACACTCGAGTTCGCAGTACAAAAATAAAGTCGAGTTTTCCTCTTTCTCCCTGAATACATGTTACCAGAATGGCCGCAGTAAAACTGCATTGTTCTCGCAAACAACGCGCGGCGTAGAAAAGCGCGGCACGTAAGAAGTTACGCATAGTTGCACCACGATGCGTCACGTGGGAGCAAAATGTGTGAAGAAAAATTCTGTAGGCTCTGTCGCTCTGCTTAATTGCGGATTCTACGAAAACGCAGAGCAACTGGAACGTCGTAGAAGGCGAGAGCTGCACGTTTCCGGGTTACTGACGCAGTTATCTGCTTTAACTGAAACCGTCACGAGACTATCACCGCCCATCGTCATCGTTGTCGCGCGCTCCCAACGGAAAGGATAAACGATGAGTGATAAATGATAAATGAGAGATAGCTTCGAATGCTCTCTCCTCCCGTGCTTTTCCAGCTGTATTCTTCGCTGATTGTGGCACTAAACCTTAGAAAAAAGATAATTCTGGATAGCATATATTATATATTGAAAAAGTACAACATTCTTTTTCATAGAGAGTAAAATGTTAGAGATTTATTGTTAAAGGATGATAAATTAAAGTTAATAAATTATCAAAGAAATAAAAAGATTTATTAATTTCAGAAAAGAACATAAGCGATAATTAATCAATTTAGCAATGTTTAATCTACCTTTATTTTGGAAGAATTTAATTCGCAGAATGCTCTTCTCACTTTCAATTGTTTAGACTGTTGTAAAGTTACTATTGAAAGTTGGAAATATTTTGTCAAAAAACATTGATTGTAAATTGCAAAATTGTAAATTGTAAAGCGCAGAGTTTAGATAACATTCAGTTTAATAACATTCTGTTTCCTGTTTGCTTCTGGGAAGTGAGAGAGATGATAAGCGTGCGGTTTTGATTTCAGATACTGTCCACCAAGTTTACAGTCGTATATCGTGCATCTCGTGATAGAGGCGATCAAATTAACATGCAAGAAACAACCGGAAATCTGCGGGCTACGACAGCAAGAGAAAAGTGAGTTTTGCAATTTTTCACGTTTCAAGAAATGTTTGCTAAAACCGTAAAATGTGACTACTTGTTTTAAAAACTACGTAATTCAGGCATTTAAATATAATAATTTTCAATGAAATTAATAACGAGTAGTTATGAATAAACAAATTAATCGAATCTTCGAAAATTATTAGAATTCAGAGTCATGTCCTTTCAAAAAAAGAGAGCTCACATTGAACGATCAAAATAATAACTTATAAATATCGCATGTAGTGTATAGTGTATCTCGATCGATCGATTGATTTTTTTTTCGTAGCATACGCGCCTCTAAAGCTTATGCAGGCCGTCATAAACGAAGTGAACGAGATCTGCAGGCGGTATTTAGATAACAGCAGACTTGCGCTTCTCCCACCGCCTTCGTCGACGCCGCAAGTCACGGCGGGCGCAATCAAAAATGCCAGGAGAAAAATGGAAGATCGTCACGTGGTTCTGCACGACTTGCACACTATCTTTAATATTCAGGTACTTAAAATTCCATTAGAGCAGTTTGCGATAGTGCAGTTGAGAGAGTTCTTAGTTGCGATTTAAATTCGTTTCAATTAATTAAATTCGCTCGCGAACTTGAATTCAGTATGTCGATGCGTCAGTGCAGAAACTAATCTAAAACTTTGCATATTGCAGGACGACACGCTAGCGAATTATTACGCCGTGTTTGATGGGCATGGTGGACAGGACGCAGCGGCGTATTGCGCGACGCACTTGCACCAGTACTTGGTCGAGAGCGTGCATTATCCCACGGATCCGGAACGCGCGTTGCGCGACGCCTTTGTGACCACGGACGAGCAATTCATAGCGAAATCGAGCACGCAGGTAAGCGTATTCCTCGCGTAGAGTACTGTATCCTTCACTGCGTAACCCGTTCCTGTTCGCATCTCACCAATAGCTCTGTCGATGGTTATCAGATTTATTTTATCTTTTATAATTATGGCGATAGTAATGCTGCGTTTTCTAGTTTTTCTTCACCGCCCTACGTCATCCGGTTAATTAAGAATTAACAGGAGTTTTAACATTGCAGAAACTGAACGGCGGTACTACCGCGGTGTGCGCGCTGATGTTGAATAAGAAATTATACATCGCTTGGGTCGGCGACTCCATGGCTGCGCTGGTTACACGTAACTCCGTGATGCAACTGGTGAATCCTCATCGACCTACGCGAAAAGTAAGTAATCTTAAATCTTTCTTCTATATTTAACTGTCAGGATACAATCGAAATTAATCTCGCTCCTTGAGAGAACGATTTTATAATTTATTCTTATTTCCGCATTTCTGTCTCTATCATTCGCGTCAAAAGATTGGCGATCTATCGCGACACTGATTTAAATGCTTTATTCCAAATAGATTTAAAGTTACGTAATGATTCATTAATTTTATATCTTAAAATATTTCGATTATTATCATTTCCATTCCTTTGAAGGATGATAAGAATAAACTACGTATCTAATAATTTAATCACCGTGACAAAGTCGAGTTGCTATTGATGCTTCGAATTCCCATGGAGAATTTTGCTTCTGACGACATGATCGTACAGTATAACGTGTTCATAAAATGGACAACGTATCCGTACTCGCGTGGTGTGCACGCCGGGCGAAGTGGCAGTCGGATCGACAGTGATCAGCTGTCTGTCATGAACGTTCTTGAATAACAGGCCGCGCTCGGGATCTATGATCGGTACGTAATTGCGGGTTTCGTTCAGGCACGTTTGTCCCATTCTCCAGTGGTAGTATGCGAGATCTCTCCTGAGCGGTGAGAGTTTCCTGTCTCCTCGATAATACGGCAACCAGTTTTCCGACGTGAGTCGGTCAGCGAAGTCAATGTAGGCCGATTCCTCGAACTGCAACCTCGCGAAGCGGCGATAAACGCGATAGTCAACAGGATTCCCAATCGGTTGGCGCGTTCCCGCAGGGCGAGCTCTTCCATTAACCTGCCGCGTGGTGTCACAAATTCTGACGTGAGCACGTAGGTCCGATGAACGGGGAACAGTATGTCCTCACGATCCGCAAGCGACGGTAGAAGCTCTCCTTGCCCAGAGTTTCGCCGGTGCAGCGGTAGCCGAGCTCGGCCAGTTGACGCGCGGTCTTGCTGCTCTTGAGATAACAAATGTCCAAGGGACTCACCAGGGAATCCAGATACTCATCGTAGTTTTGAAAGTCTAGCAGCCGTCTGTCACTGTCGGTCTGCGACCCGAGGACGGTCATGTTCAGAGAGAAAGCACGGATTCGATTCTATAACTGATAATTTTAACGTCGTCACTAATGTTCCAATGTCATTGACGTGGGCATCCCACGGTATTTTGAACAATCGAGACGCGGCGAATATATATCGAGAGAATATCGAGGAACCGAAAGGATATCGACATTTTTTACATTCGTAATGCTAGCGCGGGGTATTGTGCTCTGTTGATGCTTTATTGGCAGTCTCGCGAGATTTATCGAGGCGCGGTACAATGTGTTTCATTTACTTACCACTAGTACAACACAGGCGCACGCTATGCGGATTTAATACGGCGTTTTTAAGAGTGGATTTGGAATATTGCGAAGAGGTCTCGACGATTGAAAATCCTTTAGATTTAGAAATGAAAAAGTTCTAGCCATTAAAAGTTTTTTCTTTTCCGAGGAGTTCTGTGCTATTTATATTGTTATTTGACATATTGCCTAGAGTTCTCGATGATTTCAAATTTGTTAAAACAATAAATGAAAAAGTTCTAGCCATTAAAATTTTTTTCTTTTCCCAGGAGTTCTGAGTTGATGATATCATTATTTTTTATATTGCCTAGAGTTCTCTGCTATTGAAAATACCGTAAATTCAGAAATGAAAAAGTTCTAGAGTTAAAAATTTTTTTCTTTTCCGAGAAGTTCTGAGTTGATGATATCATTTTTTTTTATATTGCCTAGAGTTCTCTGCTATTGAAAATACCGTAAATTCAGAAATGAAAAAGTTCTAGCTATTAAAATTTTTTTCTTTTCCGAGGAGTTCTGTGCTATTTATATTGTTAATTGGCATATTGCCCAGAGTTCTTGATGATTTAAAATTCGGTAAAACAATAAATGAAAAAGTTCTAGCCATTAAACTTTTTTTCTTTTTCCAAGGAGTTCTGTGCTATTTATATTGTTACCAGTAGAACACAGGCGCGCGCTATTTTATTTTTCAATATTACGGCTTTTTTAAGAGTGGATACGATACGATATTTTTTTTCCACAGGACGAGAGCGAGCGAATTCAAAATATGGGTGGTGCCGTCCTACAGTGTATGGGAGTCCTGCGAGTAAACGGATTCCTCAGCATATCCCGCGCCATAGGTAAGTCGATTGCAGCATGCTTCTAATATGCTTTACAAATAATAAAGAATATAAAATAATATAACAAATTTGGCGGACATATAACATATACAGAAAAGAGTAACATTCTCAACTTCGTTATGCAATAAAACGTTTAGAGCGATTATTGGATAATTGAGTGTTTCTGAGGACGTTTGCGGTTTCGATAAAGCTTCCGTGTTCGTTTTGACGGGATTTACCAGCCGGCCTTGACTGTGCCGGGGAAGATGTGCTACGAAAGTAACGTACAGATGGAGACAGTAATACGATGATGATAAAGCTCTTGAATTTAAGCCATACGCTTGCTCGGCTTTTTAAGCCAGTTTTAGTCTAAAATATAAAGACGATTATTGGACATTGTCGCTTTTCTCGTTCGAAATTAGAGTAATTTAATTACAAGAGTTCAAAATATTAACAAATTTTATATCACTTGCGATGTTTAACGTTGATCATTGCGAGCGAGTTTAGGGTGACAGTAATACGATATTCGATACCAACGATGTTCGATCGCAACACAGTAACGTGGGGAAGCCAAAAAGAAAAATGTACGTGCAACAGTTTAAAATCTCGCGGAAGATGCGCGGGTATAATACATATATGAAACTGCGCATATTCACATCCATACTTTATCCATGTTTTTGCATAATTTTGTAATTTTAAGTCAAAAAGAGATATTGATGTTGGAAAATATTGTTTTTACATAATTTACATAATTTACGCTATATATTATAATTTATATATACAAAGTCGACATTATCGCACGCGTAAACGAGAACATCGAGAACAGTTGATTTGAATACAAATCGCAATCGTTATTACTGCAACAAGTTTCTATGCGGAAGTAAAACCTTGTGCTTAATGTTGGAAAAGCGACAAAGCGCAATTGTTTTCCGCAGTAAGCGTAGAAAATTAGAGTGTTGGTCGATACACAGTCATCGAAGGTAATCGGTGCGAACACTATTCAGCCGCGTCCGCGAGGAAATCCAAGTAAGGACGGGCGCCGGGTGAACCCGTGCCCAACTACGGCTCAAGACGACGCGCGGGTGAAAAAGGAAAGAAAAAAGAATTCCGGCCGCGTGTCGGGTATCCTGTTGGTTCCGTTTGCCCGCTGACACAATAGTACGTGCAGTTACGCTTGGCGGATCTCTACCGAGTGGCTCACACAATCGCACGTCCGGAATAATTAAACGCAGCCATATTTGCTTCCATTTTTGCTGCCATAGACACATTGTTTCTCGCGAGGTCAATATTCAAATGACGCATTGGCTCTCCGATGCGCTTCAAGCTCCTCACTGCACATGCAACTTTAGATATTACGTGTGCAAATTAATTTCCGTGTTATCTAGTAATCATTTGAAATACAAAACTTTAAAAATATAATATAAATTAAATGTAAAATATAAATTTAAATTTAAATATTGCAGTTCTGAAGCGTTGTCATCAGTTTTACAAAACTTATACTATGTAGCGGAGCAACCAACTTAATCTCAAAGTAGTAGCGAATCTCATGGCCTCCGAATTAATTTGCGCATCTAATATGTGAAGTTGTTGAACTTTATATCTAGTTACACCTTTATTAAATTACGTCATGTAAAACCTAATTGTGTCAACGATGCGAGTTAATTAAATTAAAATAGCGTTAGCGTTACGTCAGCTTGGCTTAATAAGTCGGTGTTCCTTTTTAGGAAAATTTAATTAAGCCAAGTTAATTCCCTACGATATCGACGCGGATGCAGATAACAGAAGAAACTTCAGTGTTTGAAATATAAATTTTCGAGTCAGGTAGAAGTTGAATTGTACATCGGGGCAATAGTCACCGATGCGTAACGATTAATTTGATTGCGGCGAGTGAGAAAACTCAATTGCGACTCGACTGCGTGACGCGTGCGTTTCCTCGCGTACGGCCGTACGCACGGAACTCGATGCGGTTTCACGCAAAGGCAAGGAAGAAAAGGAGCGACGTTATTCGGATTTGTAATAACCGGAAGCGACGGTGTTGCGCGATATGGCGTCGTTATTTAAATTACGCCGCGCTATTCATTAAACAGTTAATTACAGTTAATTGCGCAACACGTGGCATGTTTTTTTACGTGTAAAATGCTTGAATTACGGGCTTTACCGGCGGGTAAACCGTAACAGTTACCTCGACGCCAATCTAATCGCCGTACCCGCCGGAATCGAGCATTCCTTTCCGCTTTTCGCGTTCACGCTTTAGCGTTGCAACGCGTTGTAGCGCGCGTGCCTCTCTTAAGCGACCGCTCTTATATTTTTTTTCAGGCGACGTCCCGTATAAACCGTACATCAGCGGCGAGCCCGAGGTCCGATGTGTGCCTCTGGACGGAACCGAGGATTTTCTTATAATCGCCTGCGACGGATTGTGGGACTACATAGATCAGAGAACCGCGGCGCTCCGCGTTTACGGACAGGTGCTGCAAAATCCCCGTAAGTACAGTTTTTTCATTATTCGGCAACAAGTGCTGATCCTGCAACGATTAAGTACAGCTGACGATACATTAATCTTCAACTTGCTCTGTGTGTATGTGTGTATGTTTGAAGCTTTTCTTATGTCATATATTACGGTAAGCGCAAGTGAGTGTCGCGAAGCAGTAATTTTGTCCTGATAAGATCTTCACGAATTCCTTGCAAAATGGGTTTCTTATTATCGAGAAATGGGCAGGAGGAAAACTGAACACTGCCATTACGCAGATACGTGCGCGTATTAGCTCGACACGGCATAATTTAAATGATAAGCGTGTTCTTCACGCAGGAAATCCAAGCCGAATTATTTTCACCATTATATCACTCGCGGTATTAAGGATATCACGATACTCGAGAAAGTAGGGAAAACAACGTTTCGTCGAGGAACTTGTGCTAGAAAAGACGAATCTCTTTGTAATCCAGCTACTCTCTTCCTGGCCTTTACTTGTCATGCTCTGTTTCCACGATTTCCGGAATGGATGCGACACAAAATTTGCCTAGCGTTTTGCGGCATATCCACTAGCTCGATTGGTTGACCTTCTCGCCGATTTTTCTCGCGAGAAACTTACAAGGGAACAGGTGGTACACGTGATGCGCAGGTGAAACTTTTATAATCTCGTTTACACAAATTATTCGGCGATCGATTTGTTTTACGTATTGAATTATACTAATTTACTTGAGAAAGGGGAAAGAAAAACAGAGAAAGAAAGAGAGAGAGAAAAAGAAAGCTGGAAACAGCAGAAGCAGTAGGTGAGCGAGAAGTTGCTACAGCGTCGTACAGATACAGCTGGCATGAGCTGTGCTCCTAATTTTGTCATTTCAAGTAATTTAAACATAAATAATATGAAAAGCTATATAACGGCATATTCAATCATAATCGGTTTTTTAATCGGTTCACCGAAAAAAAAGATTAAAAAAGATTAAAAGCTCTTAAAATTAAGAATTGATCAGAGTTCAGTTGAATTGAACAAAAATGCAATTAATTTATGAAACCATGTATCTCGAAGAACACTATAGTTAACGCGGATATTTTTTTAATAATTAAAAATAATTGCAATAATCCTTGAATCCTGCGAATTTCGTTTTGGAAATCTGTTTTACATCTCTTGAGTCGAGTTCTCAATACTAGCACTGTCCCAAAGACATAATAATGTCTGAATGCAATGTTTCTCTCTCTCTCCCTCCCTTTCTCTTGTCATACATTCTCTCAGCCGCTACGTTCTTGTGGTTTTTTTTTCTCCTCTTCACGATGGTATACCGAAGGGTGGTCTGTCGAATGTAACGCGACTCGGTGCTCGCCGCTTCCTTCGTCCTCGGGCGAGCAAGTCGATGCCCGCGGCTGCTCCTCCGATCATTCGCTCGCACGTCATCCGTGTGCACGGTCGGCACGGTCTCTCTCCAGTCTCGCCCGTCTCGGAACGTTTTCCCTTCGATTGATTTTTCGCCGCGATTGGAGCTCGGCGTCTCGCGTCAGTTGGTGACTCAGTGATTCACAGTGATTCATAGTGCTCCCCAGGAGGAGGACTTTGGCGAAACTATCGAGGAACTGGCCAGTCAGTGGCGTACGAGTCCTCCTCGGTAAGTCGCAGAGCATTCACGATTAATTACTCGCTGTTCACGGGCATTGGTGGAGCGAGATAATTTTACTGTAAAAATTGATTTGTTAATCAAAGCTTATTTATTACAAGTATCATATACGTAAGCAGACTTTTGATAGATGTATAATTACGTTAATGTGAACATGATTTCACGATCATTACTGAACGAACTCTTCATCATGTGCTTTCTCCTTTAAGAATTTTGTAATAATTAATTTTTTATTACTACTTGCTTATTAATTTATAATAGCTATTAGTTTGTTATTATTACCCAACGTTTTCAATTATATGCTTCGGTCGTAGATATAAAAGTTAAAACATGGTCGTTCCTGTTATTTAATTATGAGAATCTATGGTTTCATAATTAATATAGAGAGTTCGATATTATTGCAAAATTAATACCTTGCTGATCGGGGACGTTGACTGCGCGATTGCGCTCATACCAACGCGCGTGACACGCATCGAAATTGCAATGAAATGCACATAAGACAATACGATTCGATGTCTCCTCCAAATAAGAATCCTGAGGAATCTAGTAATTGACAGCGACCGGCATTGTCGTCACGCGAGAAACATTTTCCCAGCAATACTGGTACGTTAGCATTGCGTACATTCATCGAAAGGAGTCCGAAAATCTCTCTCCTCTCGTGAAACTATCGTGTCATCGTCCGCGAAAATATGCTTCCCCGTTAGGAAGTGCGCGATTATCGTCTCCATCCGTTGCGCCGATGTAATCTTTTCTTTTGCGCTTTGCGCGAAGGAATTTGGAAAATTACGTAAATTCTGTACCGTAATTTCCTCTCCTCGACATGAGTCCATTGAAGCTGCGTTGCATCAGATCTCAATGTAGACTGGCCAGAAATATCCTCTTACGCTATTTTCGACATGGCCAAATTCTTGAAGCAATCTAAATTCTTTTTGGTGAGGAATGTTGAAGTTATTTTTCATATAAGCGACTCTGAAAGAGGAAATTCCTTAAGTTTAACATCACGACTATAAATGATCATTTCTTTTTTTTACTTGGAATATATAGAATCTATTTTAAAATTGCCTTTAAAATTTAATATATTAAGCACCAAGAAAATTGCTTCCAATTCTGGCTAAAAAAGCTTCAATTAGAATACTGTTCAGTAATGATTCCGAGTCATCCTATATTAATTTCAAAGACAGAAATTCTTGTGCTCCGACTTGATTCATGATTACGTAAAGCAAACGATTCTTTGCAGAATGATAAAATGGACATTGATATACGCATTTTATGGTCTTGATAGATTAACAGCTTAAAACGACTCAACGATTTTAAGTCGATTGTAAATCTGTATCCCGTCAACACTTTATCATTTCGTACTTTACCATTTCTAAACAGGATGCTTGCTTCGAGCGATCATGAGTGGTGGATTAACGACTTAAGTCAGCTTATCGACTTTAAGATAACTCGACTCGTTAATCCATTTAAATCCTTAATTATTTATTAGCTAATAAATCAAAAATGTATCTTGTACATCTTTCTACGTACTATAATTAGAGATTCGTGATACATATGGCAAAAACAAACGAAATGAAACGTAGATCTTCGCTCGATCTCGCCTCGTTTGCGGATTTCAAAAGTGTAAAGACTAATATATTTATGCGGAGCGATGAAATTTCGCATGAGCGAGAACGCAGCACGCGCAACGTTTCAGGATTCTCTCCATCCGTTTCGCGTTCCCATGATTGTTAATTTGGGAAAGCGAATACGGACGCGAGCGGTTTCTCATCTCTGTGTCGGTGATTTGCGCGGCACGTTCGAGATCGATTCTACGCGTTCGCATCGCGTGAGAAAGAAACCCTTCGTACGGCTGGAACAGCAGTAGCAGCAGCGATCGCGCGACATCCCAGAATACGTCGTGCAGATTTTGTCACGGTCTGACGCATCGTTGACACGACGCGTATAGACCAGCATACTACGTCTTCATATTTGAAATAACGCTCTGAGTCACTGTGAGTTGCATCTACTTGAGCGCTGGGTTGATTGTGCTTGCGCAACTTATCACAGCAGGCATCGCTCGAATGTGTGTTCTTTCCTTTTACTAGGCATAGATCCGTTAGTTGGATTACAATAATTATTCTATTTATAACGAAAGTTTCCGGATATTTTACGTTCCTGTTTGTTCCTGTTGCATGTTTGGAAAGAGAAAACTGCTAAGGAGCGTTTATCATCTACGACTAGGTTGACCGTGAAGTTTCAGTTGTTCTTTCTAAATCCATCACCATGTCCGATCGCATATTGGAAGGACGTTTGTTTGTAGTGTGTATAAATTGCGATAGCTAATTGTCTCAATTCCAAGTTATGACTTGTACTGTGTTTTGGATAGAGACCTGTAACAAAAGCGAGTTTCAGACGCTGACTTTTGTCGGCAGATTATCGGATCGAGCTTTTGCAACTTTTCGCGGTAACGAACGGTTAACGAGCATTCCGGTTAATTGAAACCTCCGGAACCAGATGCGGCGCAGAACTCAGCACGGCACGGCTCGGCTCGGTTCGGCTCGGCGCGACGCCGCGCATGGCAACAGTGCAACGGCGTTAAAATATCGCAATAAGGCATTAAACAAAGGAATCCGGGAGGAGCTGAACCAAGACCGCGGTTACTGAAGCGAAACGCCTGGAGCGTTTCTTCGTCTCGGAAAGGATTCATCGAAGAGAGAACGTGGCTCGCGGAGGTGAACCGGGAGGTAGAGGAAGGCGAAGAAAAAGAGAGGGTGGACGTGAAGCGGGTGGAAGGAAGGGGGTTCCTTCCATTCACGAAGCATCGCGCGAAAGGTGAAATTTGGGTTACACCAGGTCCTTCGCCTTATTACCAAGCTCGGTAACCGTTGATGGTTCCTTCCGATTCACCTCCGATCATAAAGAACCAGATCCCTCTCTAGTGTCGATTAGCGTCGTAACTTCATATCGATTATCGCAATTAATTAGTCAATTTCTGCGAGATACAGAATCGTTCTTTTAACATCTTCTTTATACTTTTAACAAGATTCGCGCGAGGCCGTCGCGATTTTGTTGAGCTTTCTCGCGTTATACTTGCAAAAGAACACGTTTCTTTACGCAGGATCCGAACTCGCTCTACCGCTTCTTTCATTCCATTCGTCTTATTAAACTTAATAACTGCTGAAATTATTCCCGATCCGTAAATCCAGATCCGTACAACGTACTAACGAGATGTAATAGTTTAATGATGAAAATTAACGTTCCTCTTTTTATCCTTGCCGGCATTCTATGGAGAGACGCAGGGAGAGTAATCATAACTGAAGAGTTAATCGACTTGAGAGAAAGAGAGAGACATAGAGAGAAATCGCCAAGGTGCGAGGTCGTTATTGGACGCCACGCGAGGTCAATCGGTGGTGATTATTTTCTCCATGCACACCGGGTATACGACCGGTCTGGCAGCAGCTGGACCTCGTCCTCAAAAAGATCAGTCGAAGGCCACATCGGCGAATACCTGGGCTCGGCAGATCTTCGATTCTTCCTCTTCCCTTCTGTGCTGGGATCTTACTGACGCCGACCGAATCGAATCGCCAGATCGCTCGGTTGTTTTCGTGGTCGAAAAGCTTGACCCTCGTTATTTTGTGCGATTTCGGCATTGCTTCGACGGCCGCCGCCGTCTTCCTCGAGTCTTCGCGTGAGAACCACTGACTGCAACACCGCCTGCAACGGTCGCCCTATAGTCATCGGATAGCAGTAGCCTAACCGCAAACCCGGTGAATCATTCGCAGGATCGTCCCTCTTAATCCCTCGAGACTGTCGCGCTCCTCCTTTTGGTTTTCGTCGCATACGTGTTTTTTGCTGATGTTTTGTGCAATCCCCGAGTTCCAGTGAGCCTCTTGATAACGGATCCTGAATATGTGCCTAGATAATAATTTGTTATCATTTAGAAATGAAATTGGTAGAAAAAAGTGTTTATACAGATGGATTGCTTTTATTTAATGCTAATTTCATTGAATCGATTCTTCAGGAAACATTTCAAGAGAAGTTGTCGTCCAGAATCTTGACAAATTAGCTTAGCATTGAGTTCCTCGAGAGGTTGAAGTACCAACAATCATATCTAATTTACGTCTAAGGATTAGACACCGCATAATCTCTGCATTAGTCGTAAAGACACTTTGCCATCATTTGATTCATTTGTTTGAATTTATTAGAATCTGTTTGAAATCTCGATAGATCGAATTGTCATCGAAAAAAACTGTTGTAAAGATAGCTGCAACAATTTTTTATTCTTTTCCTTACTTTAACTATAAGGTTCGGGGCTCGAGATACGAACAAGAGGATGGTGACGAACGATTATCCGTTGCAAATAAACATATTCAAATTCCATGAGCAGATGAGAATAATTATATTTCGGTTATATAATACAGGTAATCGAGGAAATCATCGAACAAGTCGTATTATTATTCAAAATAAAAGTGCGGAAATCATATCATAAATCGAGTTATTGTCCAATACATAAACGCGCGGAAATTATGTTTCAATTCATAGAAATACTCATCCGAGTTATCGAATAGGACGGAGCGCCTGGTCCCTCGTTGGCTCTTTCACCTGCTTCAGGGTCCTCTGACTCGGAAATTGATCTCTCGTGTTTGCTGAGAGCGTGCTGTTCAATCGGTTATCAACCAAGTCCACTCCTTTCCAGGATACGGCGTCATTTATGATACTCGTTGCGAGTCTCGTCACAATCTCGATATTCCGATGGAATAGAGTCCAAATGGCTGTCCAAAAATGGCTGATATTTCGTTGGTGTAGAATTGCTGAGAACGATGTTGTCTTCTCAGGACCCCGAAACGAAAGAGGACGTGGCAGGCGATTACGCTCCTTTTATCACTATCGATCGACGATCGATATACATGCGCAGATAGGACTATTCGTCTCGCATGCGCCTTAAATCGATTAGACCGTGCTGTCATAGGCCGTGCTGGCGCGCGTTATACAAATAATTCTCGTGTCGAATAGACTCACGTCTTACATAGCACGAAGGCGCTGATGGTGCCGGATATGATCAACCCTCGCCATCCGCGATCGAGAAGAAAACGCAGCCACGAGGTGGCGAAGTGTCTTCTTCTGCGATGCTTTTTACACTCACGACGCCAGCGATGAGCTCCAATTTTAGTGTTGCGTGCGCGACACGTACCCGCGGGCATTCGCGTCTGACTCACAGCGGCATTCCTCGCATCGCGCCCGTCAGATGAATTTGAGTTTCTAAGAGCAGCGCAGCCGGCGACGGTCCTCCGGTCCACCGTCAGCCTCGAAGATGGGAAACCGCGGAATCGAGCCCGGGGATCCCGAGGTGTCGTCGAGCTTGATTTATCGCCGGGGAAGCAGGCGCGCGACGGGACCGGCGACAGACACGCGGGGATGACGCTCTTGAAAATCGCTTCCTCCCTGCGCGAGCGCGAGCCGCGCTAAAAATACGAGCGCCGGCTCGTCGCGCGCGGTCCCCCTTTCCTCCTCCCCGCCCTCCGTGGCTTGAAGGATCTTAACAGCTGAGAGACATTCCTCGTCCTAGGACGCAACGCGCGGTGAGGTCGACGGCCTCGCCTCTTTCCCGAGCGATTCGCCGGAAAACGCGCGGGGAACGTCGTAAACCTAGATCTTCCGCGGGGAAAGAGTAACGGCACTGACCTGCACCAACCTGACACCGGGGTGCAATTTCCTCCGCTTTCCGTTCGAGGTGAAGTTTACCATCTTGTAACGGCTTAGGAACCAATGAGACAAGAGTCGCTGCTAAATTGGACACCGCATCAGCCAATCGCCATGTCCCCACGGTACTCCCGCGTCATCGTTATCGTTACGTCACGGTGGCCGCTTTTGCCGAGCTTTATCGAGAACGTGCGCCATTAACGACTTCCGTTTAGGAAGTTCCGACGCGCGGATGTTTGTCTAGTGTGCAGTCGACGTCTCGAATAATAATGATAATAATAATAGCCATGCGTGAGGAAAGAGAGAGAGAGAGAGAGTATTGCGTACATGAGATGGAACGCGAGCTTTCGTGCTTCGTGACAGTACTAAACGCGATGATGTCACCGAGAGAACGGACGACTAATCGGCGCGAGGCGTGTAAAAATATATATTATGCGCGTTACCCGACATACATACACGTGATGTGTGCCATCTGGTACATTTCCTCGTTCGCCGGAAAGTACTGGGCATCTCCGACTAGCGCACCACGCCCACGATGCGTGAAACTCCTCGCCGACGAGTAGGTAATTAGGCGTTTTAGGCGGCGTGCGCGACCGTTAACACGCGATCTTTATTTATTTCTTTAATTATCGCAAATATACAAAATAATGCCTCAATTACGCCTCGTTCCTTGGGACGTGCGTAACGCGATCTCGAGCTAAGCACACTTATGTTTTTCTGTGTGCACGCACGTAACTCGAGAGTTTTTCTGATAAAAGGAAAAACATAGCAGGTTGCACATTATAAATAGAATATATATTTATATTAAATCACACACCAAGCGAGATTATAATTGCGTCATGTAAATTAAAATACATCACTTTATGCGCTATCCATATAGATAATTTCGCATAGTCTAACGATGCATCTCTCGCATTAAAAAAAAAAGAAAGGAAGAAAGAATTATCGTCTCGGTGCGTCGCGTCCGGGCGGCTTCTCATAAATGGAGAAAGCCATAAATCGGCGAATTAAAGCGAGGAGTTTCCGGTTTCTCGCTGCGAAAAACGCTTTCCAGGCACGGTATAAGTGCGCACCTCAGCCGCGTTCGCGAAGTAACATGTGGTTCGATAAACTTGAGGCTAAGAACGTTATCTCGCGTATAAACAGCGACTAGTAACCACGTAGACACGATTTTAGCACGGCGAGGCGCAATTACACGCTGGATTATCATCGAGAAAGTCACTCAAAGTCGAACGCATCGGATTCACGAGCGAGCTCGTCGTCACGCTCGTACGACCGCGTTCGCGATCGTTTCACGCCGTGGAGATCGAACAAAAATGATCCATATTCATTGTGGTGTAGCTACGTCGTTCCTTGGGCGGACGTAAAACGTAGTGTTTGTAACCGTGATTAGATCGCTAGATAGATGGCTGACGCAGAAAAATCGGGCGATTCTTCGTGATTCCGAAAGCATCTCAAAAAAACCACAGGAATTTTGTAGGAATTCTGCAGGAATCTTCGCGTACCGAATGCATTACTTCTGATCATTTTTCTCTAATAATTTTTATAAATTTGTTTTGCCTTCAGTTGCAATTTATTTTTTTGCTGGATAAACTGCTGTGAAATCAATTATCCATTGATAAGAGATGACTTTGATTTCCATTTTTTTTAGATTTGAAAATATCGAATTTCGAGGACATATCGGTATTTTATTAATTCTCACGAGTTTCATGAAACACGAAAGTTGTACAAACACTTTGCAAAAGCAGGAATAAGAAGCCGAGAAATTACGTCACTTCGAACGTGATATCGTCAAACATTGACATTCGCCATCCTATTACCAAAGTTTAGCTGTTACGTTAAGTCCATGGTGTATATCTGGAAAAAAGCTAGCCGGATCGAAGCGAATGGTCGGATCACGGCGGAGAAAGGCGGCTAAACTCGGGCGAGCTTATTCACTCGGCCATGAATGCGCGGTGTTCTCGAATTCCTGGCTAATGTGAAAAAAAGGAAGGAATTAGAGCCAGTTTTATAGACTCTTTAGCCGGCGCGGGGCCGTGAAGAACGTGCCCAGTAGCTCGTTTGGCCATCAGACGTTCGCGTTCGCTTCGACGAATATTCTACTTGCTCTTATCCGCTCGTGACACTCATTGTTTTACACTTAAACTTTAGAAAATTAGGAATTTGCACAAAAGAGTAAAAGATACAAGACGTTGCAGCTTGAGATCACAATTTGTATTATTCTTGAAAAAATATTTTTTGTATTTAGTACATGATGAGAGAGGAAGATTTTATTCGTAGAAAAAAATCAGGTGTAATTCAGGGTGACTGCTGGTATGAAATGTTAAATGAAGAAGGCAGGAATTATATAGCGCGCCATTGTACTTGGCTCCATTTGACTTCCAAAGTGCGTCCAGAGAAATGAATCCAAACCGATCGATGGATCGCAATCGTGAATTGCGCGCAGTTCGTTATCGAGTCGCGGGATTAAACGGTTCCCGTTGCAATATCGTGGCCGATTGCAGGCTCCGTCTGATCACGCGAGATTCTCGAGTCCCACGCTTCGATTCTAGACTCCAATTCGCGTTTGCGATTTGTCGCCTAATTCAGATTCGATTCGGCACGTGATTAACGGGCCGACCGCGACGGTGGGGTCATTGCTTTCAAGGCGCGTCCCGAGCGGGCGAATGGTAATTTTTGCGGGTGAAAAGTACCGCGATCGATGCCTTGCGCAAAGCTTGCAGCTGTCACAGCCGGTATCGACCAGTGCACTCATAATTCGCCAATTATGTCAGACTATGTGAGTCATTCGCGCCGATCGATCGGTTAACAAACGCCGCTAAAAATAAGCCTCGCTTTCCAACCCTTGAACGTTCGCGTTAACAACCCTGTGCTCAATCGCGGATAAAGAACGATCTTCTCTTTATCATTAAGCAACTAACAATGCGAAAGATCAATTAAAAGATATAAACATACATTTCGCATTGTATCTACGATTGAACGTTTACAGTTTTGATTGATTGTGAGTAAATTGTCGGTGAAGCTAATCAAATTCGATGGCAGAATTTGACTTGAGAAAAAAATCAACTTCGAATCGGTCAAGGGGAGTTCGGCGTTGCGTTTGGCGATCGCGAAGGCAACGTGCTTCGCAGTGAGAGCGTGCGGAAGTCCATTAGACAAGCGCGCTGATGCGTGCATGGAAGCGTGGAACGAGTCCGAGTGTACGTCGTCTTATTTCGCCGGCGAGGTCTTATCATCGCCGATTATTATTGCCGGACGGCGCGCGATTGGGGCGGTTATCGTCGCGTGGCAACGTGTACCGTACGTACGCGCGACTATCGCGCGCGTTTTCATGTACGGATCACGTTAGGTACTTAGTGAATCATACCAGGCGGAATGCCGATGTGGCAACCGCTCCCGCCGCGGCTTTACGCCGCGCGCGGCGGTGCGGCGGAGCGCTCCTCTCCGCGTCTGGGATCGGGGTAAGGTGAGAAGGTGGAGGCGCGGAGGAGAGATGGATGCCGCGGCACGTCCGCAGTACCACGCTTCGTCGGCTCTCCTTCTCCGCCTCTCTCTCTCTCTCTCTCTCTTTTTCTTTCCTTCCTCCCATCCGCCGTTTCCACCTCCTCCTCGGAAGTCGGGCCCGGATGCGTGCTGCACGATGCGGTTGCGTCACGTTTGACCCGATGCGATTCGCGCGGAGCGGATCGTCCGCTCACGCTGACGGGCCTTTCCTTTTCTCCTCTAGATATCGAGAGTCATTCGGTCTTCGCGTGATTTTTCCCAATTTTCTCTCAACGTGTAAGGATAGAATAACGTGGGCGTTGTGCGGCAAGTACTTTGCACTTCCGTATGCTAAAGTAGCTTATGGACAACTATATCGCGAAATTTAAGTCGGTCATAAGGGAGGTCTCTTGAGAATTCGCGTTCATGGAGGTAAAATTGACTTTAACAATAAAATACTCTACATAGGTACAAGACATTTAAAGAGTTTAGTTACTTGTTAAAAGTAGAAGATTAGTGCCTATAAAATAGAATTTGTGTGGGAATTTGAGCATACGCGTCTGGAATAACATCTTCTTCTGCAGTCTTGTGCGAAACTCATGATTGTCTTTTCTCTATCTCGAATCTGCCTGCAAAAAGATCTCGTGTCATGTCATTGTCGCGTTACGTAATTTATGGACGTTCTTTAAGCGTGGTCTCCAACTGGTGGGAATATTGGTCATGATTCATCGTCATTCGTGCAAATAGAAAATAATGTAATCGTGTAAACGTATTGAGAGAGAGAGAGAGACGCGTCCTTGGTCCAGCTATTCGTCAGAGGTCCATGATCTTCTTGTCCATTAGACGCGAACGACCCGGTTTGCTTCCCGTCCCGTGCCACGTTCCGCGCCACATCGCTGATTCTCAAAAATAACGCGTATCGCGTTTATTACGTTAATTAACGCTGTTGTTATTCTGGGTGCGACGTTGGCCCAACCCAGAGAGAGAGAGAGAGGTCGTAAAAAGCAGGTGCCATTCAAGACATCCTTTGTAAGGCAACGGGAACGCAACGGTCTGAACGTATCTCCCTCTCACACAGTATGTGTAACGCAGATGAACGCGCGATGGGTACGAACCATTGTTACCAGCATTATTCGTCAAAGTGCTTTCGATTGAAAGGGAAGGAAAAAACACATTCATGCAAATATCAAGAAAGGAGCATTTGAATATTTCACATTCTCCTTGCGTTTCTCTGCGTACTTGCACGCAATAACGCTCTCTCATCGATACATGCCGAAACGATCGTGCGAGCGCATCGATCGCATTCATTAAAAACAAGTACTTTCTACACTGGTGAAAGCAGCGGTTGTTAAAAGCAGTGCTGTAATTTCGATGAGTTCAATCACATCTCTGATATACCGGGAGATAACAGGAAACTGCATCTCACGGCGTAAATTGTTGCAAATAAACCTTAATAGACTTGTTTTTTCGTGAAAACTCAACTCGGAGTTTCGATGCCTAAATGCGTCTTTCTTTCGACGCAGAACAGCGAGTATTGCGTGGAATGACGAGGGTGGCGATGAGTCATCGTTTATTAGTTATTTAGAAATATTCATGATGGAAACATTTCCGCGAAAATACACCCACAGAAAAGATTTCTGGACTTAATGCTATTACTCTTTAATCTATCATAAAATAAGATCGCTATAGCGACAATCATATTTATTATTGAAAAGAAGCATATTTTAATCTTGAATAGAAAATTCGAAAATCTAGATTCAAATAATCTTGGTGCTATCTCATTAATTTTCTCAGAAGGATTTAGATACAAATTTCTAGCAAGTTCAAAATATTCTTGATTTCAGAATATTGTGAGATTTAAAAGACATCTTATTCTATTCTTCTAAGAGAATTTGTAGAATCTGCACAAAACGGCCAATATTTATGTGTTGCAATCGAAAATCGGGAAAGTGTTTCTGTTATTTACAATGAATAAGTGCAATACTCTACAAGAAATATTAAAAGATATGGAAATGTCTTATCTCGAATCTTATTTCTCAAGTAAGTATATTGTATATACTTACTTACATTTCCATATCTTTTAATATTTCTTGTAGAGTATTGCACTTATTCATTGTAAATAACACTTTCCCGATTTTCGATTGCAACACATAAATATTGGTCGTTTTATCCGAATAAAGGACGCAGAAGCGCCGAGTCGACGAGCGACTGTGAGAAAATGATGCGTCGACATCGACAAAGCCTACTATAAAGTGGCACTAATATCAAATTATTCTACATACAAGAATATATAAGCATAAATTTGTATATGTTACTCTTGTCTCAAGACAGTAAGACAATCTTATTTAATTCGAGAGAGAAGAATAGAAATTACTGATTTAAATTAAAAATTGTTTTATTTTCATATTTTTTATACTTGTAATACGATTAAATTAGTCAAGAATATTTTTCGTCTTGTTATCAGAAATCCTTTCTGAGGGTGTACAGTGATGATCATAGTTCTTATTATCTTGTTGCTTCGCTGTTTTGATTAAATGCGAAGTAAATTGATATTTTTAGGGAAGACGATGTGGATCTGCAATCTTCCAAAAAGACTAATTCATCATTCTTCAAGTAGATATTACGATAGTAGGAAACGCTAATTTTCTATCTGTTATATTTGTCCAAAAGAAGGATAACGATATAATCCTGAATAAGTAAGAATATTAAGATTAATAAAAATAGTAGAAAACATTCGAAAATTGTATGCGCGCACGAAAGCTACTCCCTTGCCATTACCAAACGGACGCCCCATACAGCGCGCGGTGGGGGCAGCCGCTGTACTGGCTATAGCCGGCTGGCGCGCGAGGGGTGGCCATGAGTCATGCACGCGCGCCCGCTCCGCTCGCCGGCCGGCCGGCGGCCAGCCAGTCGCCCGGCGGTGGTGGCGACATCCGGTGGCGGGACGCGGTGGCGACGGAGGTTAGGCGGCGAGCGCGAATACGAACGGCGGAGCCGGAGCGTAGGCACAGACACCGAGGTGAAGTCAGTCGCGTCACGCCACGCCCGGTGTAACGTTTGGCAACCGCTCCCGAATATTCGAGCTCCGTCATCCGCGCGACGTTCGTCGCGGCCAAGAACGCGCACGGCATCGGGAATCGACTCCTGCGGGCGGAAGAGGTATTTAAACGCGCGGGGCACCCCCTGGTCCCCTCGGTCTTACCTCGCGAGTCGTGTCGTGAGAAGGTACATACGCGCGCGCGTGAGAGTCGCGAGGGACGAAGCGAGGAAGAGCCTGCCGGCTGGAGTTTGCGAGAGGAAAAAAGAAAGAGAGGAAGCAGCGCGAGTCTAGTTTTCGGACGTGCATCCGATTAATCCGAGAGAGAGAGAGAGCCGTGAAAAGGATTTTGCAAAGAGGACCTCGCTGCCTGAGGTCGATCCGGATCAGCCGGAGTCGTTCGCCGCTTCCTCGCAAAAGTGAGTCATTGTCGCAATTTCTCGTGATTTTTCCCCTTTCCGATCACTTTCCTGAACTCCCTGTGACCCTTGTAATCCTTGCTCGTTGTCGCGCCAGTTGTTTCAGAGCTTTCAATTGGTGGTAACGCCCCGTGTGCAAATTTGGACATCATGAGAAGCGTACCTACCAGAAAATTTGATGATGCTCAGCATGGGACATCTTCACTTCTCGAAGATCACTCGCCAGCGTTCGCCGACCGTGAACCGAAACACGCTTGTCCCGGTCCGAAAAGTCGAGTCTCTTAGATTTGTCCCATTGCAAGAGATCTAACGTTACGTCTGCGAAATGTCAGTCGAGATACATGCACTGCAATTCACCGTCCACTGTTGCTTCCGCGATACAAGATTGCGGAAGGTCCGATTGTCGAGTCCTCGGGTATCCCGGAAACGAGATAATCGAGGAATATTTGCCCGATGATCGCGAGAACTCGGCTCGGCGAGAAGCAGGAACGGCTTCCCAGTACGACCGCGCCGAGGTTTTCTCCCTTGGTAACAGCGCAAGGACGGATCCTCCTCCCGTCATGATTGATTCGTGCGCGATACGATATGGCCTCCGAAAACGTCCTATTGACAGTGTTAATAAAGGACAAGAGACCTATATTTGCTCGTATCAATGGCACGTAATTCTTTATTCGTCGATTACGTAATCTATACACGCGAAATTAATGGTACATTTTAACATTTAATGGTATTTCACTAGTCTCTCTTTTCGCTCGAATAAAATGAAATTACGAAGGCGATAGTATACAGGAAATGTATGTAAGGAGATAAGTTGATGCTGGCGAATCGCCGTTTCGGCATGGTCTTGCAAAATGTCACGCAAATCCGCAAAGTTGCACAATCGGCGTTTACGGATATCCTTCCCCCGCATTCGCAAATCATCGGACACGCGATAACGTGCTGAAACGATCTTCGATCTACTGCGAGGTGCGATGCAAACCTTTAAGACGGACGGTCAGCCCCCATGAGCATTGGTTCAACGATCGTTCCGCGAGCGAACCTGAATACTTGCGCGCGTGCCACCTACATAATTCATATCGGTATAAAGCAGCCGTTTTGACGATGAGGGGAAAAAGGAAGGAAGGAAGAAACAGAGGAAATACGGACAATGTCCCTGACAGCAATCAGTAAAGCGAATTCTAGATTGATAGAGAAATCCGTAAATAACAAGAATTAGGAGGAACTCGTAATATTTTGTTTTGTCTATCAATATAATAGCAATGACAATGAGATAAGTCCCTGTTGACATCGAACATATCTTGAAATTATTTCTTACATTGTACGCGAAATCTCTCCTGGCGATTATAACTCAGCTGAATCGAAGAATTCACGTCTCAGCGATGGACGATTCGATTGCGCGAGTCGAAAGCTCGATATCGTGAAGGAACAGTTGATCACAACGTGCTGCGAACGGTATTCCCTTTTTTTCTCGCGGTTGCGCGAGACCGATGTGTGCAACCTGATATTTCCGTGTAATTTATATCGCCGTCGACTGCAAAGGGAGGAGGCCCCGTAAGTAATGTAAAAGGGTGGTCTGTTTTCAGCATCTAGGTAACTTGAAACGGAATGTACTTGAGAATATGTGTACAAGACAAGTATGCAAATATTTCTAATTAGATAAGAGGTATCATTAAACACAGAGATCTATAAATTATTGTACTGACGTGTGTCGTGTGTACAAAATTATTGCGTATATTGCACACGTACATGTCGAGAAATCCCATTGAAAAATGAGAGACTTGTGAAGCTACGTTAATTTTTTATTATTTTTATTATTTTATTGCTTTTCTGAAACTGTTGGCAGGCGATTTCGATTCTTGGACTGACATTTTGGAACTGATTAATTCAAGTGGCGTGCGGTATTATCGATTATTCAATGGAGGAATGGCATCGTTAATGGTGCCATCGCGCGATACTCACTTAGGTCTCGTTAGCGAGTTCGCACAACTGAATTATAATTGCCGAGGAAAATTTCGTATTGCGAATGCATGTAAGAAGTTGTTTTAAAATTCACTCGGCATCGATGGATTTTTCGATCTTGCATTGTTGAAGCTATATATCGATGGACATAAATATATCGCAAGAAAATATTACAGGTTTGGCATTTCCTGTTATTTATGAATTCTTCGATCAATTTGGAGCTAACTTCATCGAAAAATATAGTATAAAGGTTTCTCCTTTTAGATAGGAAAGTACCGTTTCATTTGCGTAATGTCCGCAATCTATAGCTATTGTAATAGGTCTGCTTATAGGGTCGTAGTTATTCTTTATCATATGAGATTATCGCAACTTATTACGTGCGCAAGTCCGGCTCATTGTAGAGCCGCAAAGTGACTATCGCACTATCTTGACAAGAGCTGTTCATTCATGATTCTTATCCATAGTTTCGTTATCAATGTACATAGATGGGCACCATAAGCAACCTTAGAGGGCTGCCGCCGTCGTCGCTGCATTGAATAGCCGCAGGAAATAGAGAGAGAAAGAGAGAGGATAAAATGAAAAAAAGGCACGGTGGGAATTCATTATACCTAAACGCAATATTTGATAGCCGTAAAAAGGAGCATTTTTCTTATTTATGACAAAAGTTTTTCCATATTCTTTATAAATATTCTTCAAACGAAAGAAATTGGAAACAAGATATTTTTATTATTTATATATGAATATTTTTAATATATAATAGATGTTTCAAACATGCCGTAATAAATAATTTCACTTTTTTAAGCTTTATACGAAGAATATCAAAAAGAGACCTGACACAGGCGGCTTCTTTACTGAGCGATTGTTAAAGGGGAATAATGGATATCCCGCGGCAGTGGTCGACGCCTTACTCATGCACATTACCACCTTCATTTGCTCGCTTACCCTCCTGTAGGCGCTAATGATATGATACGGCGCTCCCTAAATCCACAGAAACACTTGATAGCGATACTTTGGATCTTTTCCCTTATTCTTTATCTTTCTGATGTGTTTCACATAAGAGACATACGTATTGTATTGACATTGCTGATGTCTGAATTCTGCAGTTTAGGATTTGTCAGGCTATATGAATCTGAGATTATCCAAGATTAACGCTTTGGTGGCTATGCGTGATTTTCGGATGCTTCTTCAAGCAAGGACCTTCCCGGCGATGAAGGCGATGAAAAGTTATTCCGTTTGAGAGATACAAGTATAGGGAGTAGTCGATAGGGCAAGAAGGTAAGCGGAGGGAAACGAGTCCCGATGGAAAATTGAAGTACCCCCCTTTTCCCGGAACGACGCGACGGCAGGGAACGCTCTTGCGGCGTAATAAAGTCACTAGAGCGCGAACAGCGAGAGAATGAAAGAGAAGACGATGTGAGGCGAGGGCGACGTGACGGCAAGGGAGAAACGGAACGAAACGAAACGAGAGAGGTGGAGGACGAAGCAGCGAGGGATGAGAGAGAGGACTACGCAGGCGTCGATAGACGGCGTAGCGCGTAAGGTCAACGTACCCTTCGCGGCCAGGGTCGCACGATATTCGCGGATGCCGCACCGGCACCTTCACCAATTCATCATCCTGCTGGTCCTTCTCGATCCTCCGCGACATGACATCGTGCTCAAGCCCCGCTCAAGAATATTTGCTTGAAAGAAATATTTTACAAAAATCTGGACATGGTATACGCTTCAATAGACTTCAATGTCCGGATGGCTACAACTTATTGCTTCCGCAGAAGAAGAAAGAATGTCCGATCATTACGTCGTTAATCTGTACGGAGACTGCGGGGCCGCAATAAGGACAGTCTTTTGTGACGTCAAATTTTATGATGGTCTCCCATCATGGATCACATTACATCGTTATATATGCATTTTGTAGGAAACAGTATTTGCGATAGCCGTGCGACGCTACGAGGCTCTCGAGTGCGATCGCGTGATGATCTTCGAGCGTGCTTCATTCACGAGCCATTGACTCTGCCGACTATAAACCGTAGCCGCATTTTTATTACGACATGACTCATGCCGATAAGTTAATTAACTACGGAACAGCGCATCCATTGAAAAATACTCCTGCTCTATCCTTGTTGCATTTCCGTGTCTTTTCGTAATCTTTATAGTTTTTGTACAGCATCTCGGCCCGCGGATGGGACGTTTTATGTCTTCCTCAGTGCCAGTATCTTATTTCTTCCTTTATCAAAGGACATGAAACGTGATCCTTACATTGCACTTGAATTTCTAGCATAATTTTCATTATCATCATGCGTGTCAAGATATACAGGACAGGAAACAACGTAAAATATCAATTCTATAGAAATTGTTGCTCCAAATTGAAATATATTCAAAAACGATAACTCCACAGGAAGTGATTGTATCACTGTCCTTTTGAAAAAGACAACTAGGGTATATAGCGTCCGAATTTATTAATGCTTAAGGAGTAATCACAATCAACATCGATACATAAAATTATTTCAAGATTTTAATGAACGTCATTTTATTTTTACAGACGATCTCAAGTACGTGCATCAGGCTCTACTGCAAAGCGCCAAACGCGCGGGTTCCCTGGATAACATCACCGTGATCGTGGTCTTCTTGACACCGCCGGTCGAAATCGCTTCGCGCAACTCGCATCGGGTGCCGAATGGTCTACTGGTGAACAACATGGATCCGAATAATCCGTTCTCGTCGAATTCCGGTCAGTTTGACGTAAATGCCGCCTTCATCAAGCAGCAGCAGCAGCAGCTCGACGCGGATATACAGACCGCCGCGAATTTCGAGTTTGACAACAACCGTTTGATCTTCGGTAAGGCGAGAAACGGCAAGCACGAGGACGACGATGATTACGACTACGGTGATCTCGGTCCCGAGACCGATGTCGACGCCTGCGAGGATATACCCGACATCGCGCGTTTTCCCACGTCGACACCGGGCGAGATCTCCCCCGAAAGCGAAGCGAACGTGAATCCACCGATGGACATGGACAGTAATAACGACAACAACGAGAACAACGATTACCTTAACCGCGACAACGCGAACGTCCGTCCGGTGGAGCCGATGATGGTAAACGACGACGGCGAGGTGGACAATCGTTACATCAGATTGAGTGACAGGGAGATAGTTTGCGATACGAGCGACGAGACGCCGGCAGCGCGCGACAACGATGACGACGACGACATGTGCGTTGAGCCCGGCACGCATACCGTCATCGACGATGATGAGTCGCCACCCTCGCCGATAGCTACTAGTAAGTGCACCTTGTCCGTTGTAAGGACTCACCTGTGCGTCGCGCTGGTGTACGGTTACGCCTACCGCGCGGTGAGCAATCTCTTCGCGTCACTGACGAATTACATCTCGAGTTCGTTTGGTGCTCACGTTTTTGGCCTACGCAGAGAGTAGCATCCTCTATCTTCTCTGACATATTCACAGATTATATAGAAACAGGCGTTCTGTTACCGAGGATCAGATGGCAGGACCGAAGTAAAACATTGAGAATTGTACGTCATGCGACCATTGGATCAACCGACGAATTACACGATACGAATAATTTGTGTCTTGAAGAGTTTATCGTACTGTACACGACATAAGATTGCATCAGTTATTGCATGTTAAAGAACAGCGTATTTTTACGTACATATCTCTAAAGAAAAGAGAGTACTCGACGTGCAATTGTCTCGAACACTGGAAGAATATAGATTTTATTTTGATTGTACATTTAGCCTTATTATATAGATGACTATAATTCTAAGCTTTATCAGTCTTTCATTAAGATTACAATGCAATATTATTTTGCTCTTAAAAATTAGATTAATGCATTTAAATGCATCGCTAAATGTGCGATCGAAATATCTATATTCAAGAATATAGTAGAAAAAAAGAAAGAATATGCTTGCTAAAGAATATCGTTTACTCGTTATCGAGGGTACGAAAGAAACGAGTCTATTGTAAGATACAAATGTCATCGTTCGATGCATTTCGTGATAGTCTTTTGAGCCATGTCTCTGTGTACCAGCGTATCGTATAAAAATTGAAATTGACGGTGCATTTTCTGCGATGATTCGTTTTTCGTATTTGCGATCTGTAAGCATATTTTAAAGTTCGTTGCTCTGTTTTCTTTGGTTGATAACGACAAATGCTTTGTTTTTTATTGATAGTGTCGATTAATAAGTTGTTATACATCCATGGTCTCACACGGATAAACGAAACCTAGAAATAGTTGGGAAATGTCATCTTTCTCGCGACAGATCGCGTGTAGATTATTTATCATATGATTTTCCCCTTTTTCATTTCGCATATATACGTTATTATTAATAATATGCAGCCGCGTAATTTTTTTAACGTACCTGCAATTAGTCGTTTCAAAACTAATGCCGCCGGCTTTATAATACTTTTTTCCTAAAAATCTGTGATAAAATTATTTTGGAATATAAAATATGAGAAGTTCTTAATCACTATGCTACATAGTATAGCCTAATAAGGGCCTAACAACATTAAAAGAAAGATTACAAATTGATCTAAAACATGAAGGAAGAAATTCTGTCAATTTAGAAATTTATTTTACTCAACCCGCATTAGCAACAAAAGCGGAAACATCGCAAGGCTAATAAAAAGTAGCGGGTTCGATAAATTTGCCATGCGCTTTTCCATATAAAAATATCGAACGTGGGATAACAAACCTCGTTAACGCTGTAAACGAAATGTAAATTTTTTTACGATATTAGATATGCATACTGCTAGATATGCAATTCTTTGGAAAGTTGGAAAGTCCAGAGATTGCTGTAGTATCTATTGATTATTTACATATATAGTTGTATATTATATATTATTGATCCTTTAAAATAATTAAAGATAACATCGTTATTCGTAAAACAGTAATAATTATCTAACATATACTATATCTTAAATTTTTTAAAGAGCAAAAAAGTATCATATATGAATTAAATAATAAAGACAGAATGGTAATTTAATTGAAAACATTGTGATGCATATCACATTTCATACTTCAATTGAATTCGTAAGAGAAAAATTCAGAGAATTTGTATATTTGTTAAAACAACTAGATGTCAAAAACTTTTTCAATACTATTTCGATGTTATCTTCAATTATTGATGCTTACAAACTAATGCTTATAATATCCAATAGACATACACATCTCAGACAATCGAAAGACAGGCGGAAAAATTGTTTTAGATAATATCAAGTATTAATACGAATTACTGTTACCGACATTTGAATTGAGCGCGCGGCGGGTGACTCTCGCGCCTCCGCGTGGCAGGCGGACGTACCAGCGCGCTCGCGTCGCTGATTCGCGAAGCGAGCGCTCCGGGACGGCCAATTGGATGACGCCCTGCCAATCGCGAACCGCGTGGAAGGGGAACCCGACAACAGTTTTCCCTCGAGCTTCGTGGTGTGCGAGTGCACGTTCCCGGGTCTCCATCGAGTGTTTATTCCGCGGCGGAACGCAGTGCTCGCGCGCCACGCCGGCTTCGCCATCGGATAATAACATCGTAATTCGTTGTACTTTCCCCGAAGAGGACAGGTGCAAAGGTGGAAGCGTTCCTTGAGCGGAGGTACGTCGATCGCACGGCAAGCGACCACGCGGCCGGCGCGTGCACTATCGCGTTGTCGCACCGAGAATTCCGAGAATTGCACGTTTAAATTCGGAACCGATGCCGCGCGGCCGTCCTCCGGAATAATCCGGGCGGGACGCTCGCCGGCCGGCAAAAACTGAATATTTGAGAACCAACGAGCCGATCTCGATCGAGCTCGATCTTTCGACGCGGTTGGACGCGGAAGAGTGTTGGGTGCGTGTGCATGTGCGCGCGCGTGTGTGTCCCGGTATGATGCCGACGGTCGCTTCCGTTGTCACGAATAGACGTAGAAAGGCATTTTCGTGCGTCCTATGGCTGAGAGATCTGAACTCGACTGTGTCATGCCGATTCGAAATTTCCTGGCCGCGCTGGTGATATTTTTCTTTGTCTGTGTCGAGGTTGTGTATATGTTTTGATACTCTTCTGACTTCTCTCTCTCTCTCTCTCGCTCGCTCGCTTGCTCTACATCTCTTTTCTTTGTCGAAACAATCGCTCAAAACCTGACCGCATTGGCGTTAAAATCACTGCCTGCTCTGTCAAGTATTTCTCGAAAATTCAATGTAAAAACCAGTCGTTTGCACTTTTCATACGTATGAGAAAGAAGAACGACCGGAGAAAAAGAGAGGGAAAGAGGAAGAAGACCGTGCTTCGTAGGCTGCATCATGTGAAGCGTGTACGAAAATACCGTGTTGTGAAATCGCTGTTGTGCATTACCTCGTCTACGACGACGACGACGACGATGTATCGTTGCCGTCAACGTCGCGTTGAGGTCGCATTTCTTACCATTTTTCTGCCGTTTGTCAAAAGTGACTTGCATCGTTTCGTCTTGTATCGAATTAGAGATTATCTCCACGAGTTCAATATTCAGTGCTGTAAATACGTGAGAACCGATTTTCCTATCGCGAATACGTACTTCCACGAAGGTAGTTATATATCTAGTAACATCGAATCCTGTATTCCGCATTTATCTACCGGTATTACCAACTCTAGTTCCGCTTTTTCATCGATGCGATTAATTTTCGAACTTGGAAAAATCAGGAGAAAAGAGCAAGAAAATTTTATAATTATTATAGGGAAATTACAATTATTTTTATGTAAAAGAAATTTCGAAGAAAAATACTCTCGAGAGAGAAAGAGATTTAAAATTGTAAAACAATCAGTTACGAAAAAGAGTCCCAATTTCGCTATGCGATTTACGTTGCTTTCGATGTCGACGTGCGACGTGAAATCCCAAGCCACCGACGGAGACGAGAAATGATTGCAATTGACATCCGGAATGAGCGGAAGGGAAGGTAGCATTCGGAAAAATGTTGATCTCTCACCGGCCGGCGATTAATTTGTCGATCGCGTGTCCTTCCCGTGTCGCGTGTTGTCCTCACGTATTTATAGATTCGAAAGTAGCGTGATCCGCGCTTCTCGACGACGTAAGGCAGTCGCATCATTCGGCGCGAGGTAATTGGATCTATCGCCGCGTTCGGAGCATCGAGTTGCCAGTTTCGGCTTACTCCGAAATTTCAGCGAAATAATCATCATGCCGAGAACGCAATGTAACCAGTCGATCCGCGCACGGTTGGATCGCTCTTCTAGTTGTTTTCTCCATTCCGCATCTCGCGCGTGTAATCGCCTCCGCGCGATTCAGGTGATCCGACGTCACAGTTTGAAGCCGCAACTCGGCCGTGCCGGCAGGCGCTCCCCGAGTTTTTTAACCTCACCGATGTTCCGTTTCTCGAAGCCGGGACGACATCGCGAATATTTGCATAATTAGATTTACGGTAAAGTTTTGCGGTGACACGGCACGTAGCGCGGGTATGAAACTGACATGAAAATGTGGCCCTCGTGTTTTCTCGTGACGCTCGTATTTCATGAAACTACCCGTAAGTTTCGGTTAACGTGTCTTCTTCTTTTTAGCGGTTCCGCAAAGCAAGCATTATCGCTAGGCGTAACAGCGGCGTTCAAGAAAACTCACCTGGCGCACACCGCGCGGCACAGTAATCTCGGCAGACACTCCGATAATGTTAATTTTTTTGTGCAGTCACCGCCGTTATAGAACTTCGAAAGAATACGAGCGAATATTACGACGTAAAGCGCGCAGTTGTCGGATCTTGTACACGGAATCGCGAGGAAGCGATCGTGATTCTTCGCGGATATACTTTGCTCAAAATAAACATGAAATTATTTTTCTTCAACTTTCGTAAAATGCACAGATTAATGATACAAGATTAGGCATCTGAGAGCTCTTTATAAACTATGTTATAGCTTAGTATTAAGCTTTTTATTACTTAGTATTAAGCTTCTGTGATGTGCTCTCTTTAATAAGTGGTTCTATAAAACAGAAATTACTTGCCGAGCAGGAAACGCTGTACAAAACCAGCGTCCAAAAAGAACACTAGACCAGTTGTTGCATTGGTTGTAACGACGTTTGCAACGTTGAAAAACTAGATAACAGGCATTTCTTTTTAGGCTTCAATAAGGATAATTGAACGCTATCTACACATCGCATCCTGCAGCACAATTTATGTGCCACGCATCCAAGGTCTGCACTTCTTTCTTTTCTCTTGCAACGCCGGCATAAAATTGCTGCATTTAATGTGCGAGAGGTGTAAAGGAGCGCAGTACTAAAAGGGGCAGACGTTCACTTCGGCGAAGTCGCGTGCACCTTAAACGGACTCCGTTATTATATCATCAAAGCCTTGAACGGAGCGAACCTCTATCGAAGCCTGCGTCAAAATTTCCACTGGGACGAACCGTCGTACCGTTCCCGAACCTACTTGCGATCCAATTTTGCTTACAACGTGCAGTTATTCACGTTTCCGCTTGGCTCGGAGACACCGGCTCGGTGACGTCGTTCAACGAACCGCGTAACTTCGCGTCGCGTAACACCCTTTGACGCGACCGCGAAATTCTGCTTCCTGTCGATGAAGTGCTGAACGCACGGGAACAAGAGTAATCTACTGCTTAAACGGGAAAGGGCCGCTGCATCAAGGCTGCGACCTTTGTCCTGAAAAAGAAACGCCGGATGAGCGATGGATTCGCGCACCCGTATGTGCATCGTTTGCTCTCAAATAAACGCTCGGTCATTACTTAGATAACTATTTACGTAACGCGAAACGCACGGCGACTCTCTTGTTGCCGAGGCGAGTGAGCCCGCCGGCATGTACGTGATGACACGAACGTCCCATGTCAGCTGGCTAAGCTCATTATTTATTACCTCAGAATAATTGCAAAGGCGTCTATCGTTCTTTCTATCTAGCTCTTTATTTTCCGTGCTCACCTCCACACCTCGTCTCTGCCCCCGTCTCTGCGCGCCATCGAATTGAACTGCGGGCATGACAATGTGACTTATCCTGAAAAGTAAAGTTCATATAAAGCACAAGATCGAGCTTCGGCAATCCCGCGAGCTACGATCAGTCGATTCACGCGCAAGACTTAATTCTCACTCTTTCTCTTTCTTTCTGAATTTCCTTATAAAATTCCTGATGAAATCGTTTGTGTGCAAAATAATTTACAATTTTGCCTTCGGTGAAGAGCCTGTGCGCATCGATGTACACAGGAAATCATTTAATACATGTAATGCTACTCTATCACGTCATGTACAACCGCTGATCGAATGTCGTTATTTCATTTGCTCCTTACGATCGATTTCATTTATACGCTCGCGACTCGAGCCCCCGTACAATTCCTTTTTAGGTTGCGCCCGGTTCTTGGGCGTGAAATCGAGTGTATGCTCCGCAAAGCGCTCCCTTTCCCCTCCCCCTTGACGTTTTCGCATGTAAATTAGTAAGTCATTACAAACGATCGTTTCGTTGTCTTGCTTCAGCACTGATGAAATGCGCTGACAATTGCTATGGGAACAAGATTCATTTTCACATGAGCAAGTTAGACAATTTGTCGTCTCTCTCTCTCTCTCTCTCTCTCTCATCGCAGCTACTTGTGTAACTGCCTTAATTCGGTCTTCAAAATTCATAATATAAATTCATTTCTGTCTGATCTAAAAATATCTCTCCGTATGCATTCTTGAACGTGTACATATCCACTTCTGTGGAACATGCACGCCGAATCTCTCTTATATCTCAGAATATAACGGAGAGAAGCCGGCCGGTTCTCTCTCTTTCCTCCATCCTATCTTCCTCGTTCTCTTTCTTTCGTACACGCATTTTCGTCGATCCTCCTGATGTTGGTTTAAAATTAACTCTGCCCCCCCCCCCCCTCTTATTCTCCGATTCTCGCGATACACACCGCACTCCGACGCGTCACCAGTGTGTGAAAATGAAAAAGATAAACAAAAACTAAGGAGGAGGACATTTATGCTTTTTCCTTCTTCAGCTTGTCTCGTATTGTGCAAAGATACCACGAAAAGTGCCGTCTGCATTCACGGACCAGCTGAAATTGTATGACGTGTTGAGATCGGATGTATATCATTAGCTCAACATTCTTTAAACATTCACACGAGGATCCGAAATGCACCCGAAGCGGATGAAACGTGTGGGAGAGAACTGGCATGCGTTGCGTTCACGTCGGTACGGCAAAGAAACTTCAGACGAAATTAAGAACGGGTTGAAGCGAACGTTCTCCGCGTGGGCCGCGCTTTTTTTAGCATCCCTTAACCAGTTTTCACATTTTCCAAGCTCTGATCAAGTGAACTGACAACCTTCATCGACTGTTCATTGACTGTTTGATGATGATAAAAAGAGCATAACGGACAAAGTGCATTTGCAAGCAACTTGGTATTTTTATAATATATTTATTAAAATTGTGGGAATAATTGCATGCACATATTAGATGCGTATATCCAGTGGAACGATCAATGTGGCGATTTCCGAGGTCCATCCAATCGCAGCGGGGTGAACCTCCGCTGAGTATCGTGACACGGTGCACAGGTGGATGGTGGTGGCACGTTGTGAGGGGTAGGAGCCGGAGGAGTGCTCCGGGGGCTCTGGACTAGATCGATAATGCATCTCTTGGCGGGCGTAGTTCCTCTTAGTCACCGGAGCGCGATCGCTCTCGCGAGGAGACGCTCGGTTCTGCATGGTCGTTTCAGCAATTCTGAGTAAGAGGAAGGATATCGGTTAACGTGTTGATGCAATTGTGTCCATCGCCAGTATTACCGTGTACATAACGCACGTAAAGTGATCCGGAATATGTGCATGCATGTAGCCCGTCACGCGACGGGTTGATCGACATCTCGCGCAGGAATAACGCGTTCCCTTTCCGAAACAATTCTGGTGACCGTTCATTAGTTTGTCTCGATATTCGTCGCCTTCTTCAGAGCACTTTACACAGATATGTATTGCATCATCTCGTTAACGTTAGTGAATGAAAGAACGAGCGAATGCGCGAGTTGACAAGAATTTGGGAGTATTCTTTGATCATTGTCGGACAAATCGTACTGTGACTGTACCTTATTTTCGTGTTATGAATTTTTGCGACTTATGTAACATTCCGAAAGCGACAGGTCTTTTCGGAAAAATTGTGAACTAGTAACTACTCAGAATTAGATTAATTTTTACACGACAAGTCAGCATTAAGAACGCAAGGGCGGGTTTTTCTTTGAAAAGAGGAAGAGACGAATTTGTCGCAGCGTGAAAAAGCGTTGAAATAAACAATTGATATTGTAATATAATGATGATGTCAGATTCTTCATACTTGGCTATTGGTATCTTCGTAAAATAAAAAGAAAACACGCAAGAGCACCTGTAGAAACCCAAAGACATCAATAAATCATTGATGAAATAATGTACAACGTTACATTTATTCGAATATGAATATGTTGTATACCGAATTCACATTATCGCAATAGTACGCTGTCGAAAACGAGTTTTTTTAAATATATAATGATATATCGTTAACGCTATCTCTTTTTTAATATTAATGATAATGTCACGTTACGAAAGAAATGATGTAAAACTTTAGCGCAGTATTAATGCTAACTTCTTTACTTATTTCAGAACCTCATCAACATGCATTGATCTCTGAAACGGAGAATGTAGTGGACAGCGAGGATTCCGAGGACGAGTGGAATTACTATCGTATCGATCCGAACAAGGAAGAATCCTCAGCGACTATCGCGACTGACGAATCTCGCAAAGGTGTTGAGGCGCAAACCGCACAGAATTCTGAGCCTCTTGCAGACAGCTTGGAAGTCCGGTCTTCAGAAGCCGAAGACGATATTAAATGCGAACAATCAAAGAAAGAAACCTCCTTGCCTGAGCTTGTCAACATTGATGTAAGTATTTACGCTATCGTTGCGTCATCTTCGTCGCCCCCGCTTGGGTATAGAGGAATTGATCGTTCAGCATTTTAAATAACATTTTGAATAACATCATCGGATTTTCAGATAAGCGACGCAGGAAAACCGTGCGACCTGGAGGCAAATCGCGCTTACGCGAACGAAGCAAGAACACTGGAGCAAGAGGCTGACAACGAAGATATGGATTTCCAGCTGAATCCGGAAGCGGCTGAATTCGTGCCGTTGTCGCCACCGCTGCGTGGCAATCGAAACCATTTGCAGGATTATCGCATCAGCGGCTCTCCTTTAAGACAGACGCCGGCGATGGATGATATTCCAGTACCAACTCAGAGCGAATTCGAGGAAGAGGTGTCGCAACGACCTAGAGAGGTGGATGAGAAAGATTTTTCGAGTGAAGAACACCCAGCGGATCATGAAAACAGTCTGAATAACATGGATGTATCGGAAATCTCGTCGACCAAGGCCGAAATGGGCGACGAATCCATGGCGCGAATCATGTCCAGCACACAATGGCAGACAAATCTTTCCTCTCAGTGGAGCGAGAAAGCACGCGACGATGCGGGATCCGAGTGCGAGGAGTATGCCACAAGGGGCAATCCCATGACGATGTCGTACACTCCTGGCGACTTTGAAGCGGCATTCAAGACCGGCGTTGATCTGAACGCCGTCCACGACTTGAGTTCGGACAGCGCCGAACTTGCGAACACACCATCTCGTTCGCCCGAACCGTTCGCGTGCGATGAACGTGCACACACACCTCTCTCAGACAAGGATTCGATCGAGCATTTGCGCGCGGCATCGACGCCGCAGTCCGCGAATGAGAAAGTGCCGAATGCTGAAAACGAGGAGAAAATGAACATGGAAACTACTCCTATGGAACATTTTGATGTTTTTTCTGTGAATCAGATGGATGCTTTAAATGAATTCTTGTCCGCCAATGATACATCAGCTAAATTCAGCTTGGATGAATGCAAATCCGCGAATTCCACGTTGCTGATGAACCCTGCCTCGTCAGAATTGAATGAATTGATTAATCCGTTTGATATTAAATCGCCATCAGAAAACATTCAATTCAAAGCGCACGACGAGCAATCGTTGAAGTCTGATGAAGCCGCACTCAGTCGTACGGAATCTTCGCTTCCCGAGGAGCTCGTTACGCAGGCCGGAGGAAATGCAAAATTCATGAAAGACACTTACGAGGAGCAAGAGAAACTAGTAGAAATCGGAGCTGATAAAAACGCCGATCCATTCTTGATTCAGGATACGTTAGAACCTTGCACCTTGCAGACAGAAAAAGAATCAAAAACGCTGCACCCAGAAATTTTCTCGAATACAACGAATAATACGATCACTACGCAAAACGATTTTATCTCAGGTCTGTCTTCAAACACAAATATAGAAGAACCTACAAAATTATTGTTTTTCTCAGAAAGTCCAGAAAATAACGTTGTCAGCGCGGATACGACAATTGGAGATGCTCAACCGCTATTTACCGGTTTGAATTCCTACGTAGAAAACAAAGCGTTGCTGCTTGACAAGGATCCTGATCCCAATGTCGATCGTTCCGAAAACTTGTTTGTGTGCGACAGTGTAGAATCCCTTACAAAGAGTGAAGAAAAACAGAAAGACAGTAAGGTTACTGACATTGAGACTTTTGACGTCAAGCAGGATAGTATAGATCTGCTGTTACGTCCGTCAATTGTCGAACAAGAGCAACGTAGAAGTCAGACGCCAGAGAAAGCTCCATTATTGAGCGAACAAATCGGACAGGAACAAAGAACCGAGAAAGAAGGAATGGAAGTTACGTCTACGGGTGTCACTGAAACATTCGAGAAAAAAGTTGAATCCGAAGATATTTCTCCGAGCAAGGAAGCAACATTACCGAAAGATGTCGGAGTAGCGGACAAGTCGAAAGAAATAGTCGCCAAACTAGGTGCATTAACGGTAGGTGCAGCAGCGGGAACTGCTACCTCCGTCACGAGTGTTGCCAAGTCGAAAACAACAACGACAACTGCTACAAAACGTTCAACAAAACCCACGGCGGCGACGACAAAAGCAACGGTGTCAACAAAGCCGGCGACGAAGTCAACTACGCCAACTTCGCCTTCCAAGACATTTGGTGCAACCGCACGAACAACAGTCACATCGACGCAGTCAACCACCGCGAGGAAACCCGCTGCAAGTTCTGCGGCTCGTCCTAAACAACTGGACGGATCAGCTAAGCCGGCTGTCTCGAGTGTCGGCGGTAAAGCCACCGTTACGAAAACGAGTGCGACTTCTTCTAAAACCACGACAGCAACAACGGCAACAAGGACCGCTGCTTCTCCACGTATTGGTACAACGAAGCCAAGACTCACTGCCACCGCGTCACCGAGGCTGAATACCGGAACATCAGCCGAGAGGAAACCAACAGCGAGTGGCGACGCGAAACCTGCCAGTAAGTCCGCTGCTAAACCGACGAGCACTGCAGTAAAGACCAGCAGCGCGAAGACCACGCTAGTCAAATCGTCGTCGACGACCACGAGAACATCCACATCCACTTTGACGTCCAAGCCGAGACCTGCGTCCGCCGCTGTCGCAGCTAAACCAACGTCCACAATCGCAACGAAGCAATCGTCGACCAGTGGAGTGACTAGCACAAGACCCAAAACCGCTCCAGTTACCAGCAGCACGAGGCCACGTGAAAGCACCACTCGAACGGCTACAGCAAAATCACCGATGACTGACAAGCAAAGCAAAGAAACTGTCAACAAGCAGATTTCTCGTGCTGGCGCGTTGTCAGCGCCTAAGACCACCACTCGTGTCTCTGGCATCACCAGTACAACTACTACCGTGAGACGCACGTCCGCGAAAGCACCCGCCAGTAACGCGTCCGCGACTTCACCAACGAAGAAATCCACTCTGACATCGAAGGTCGCGTCAAAGGCTCCTGCAGGAACGAAAAAGACGCCTTCGAGCGAGACCAAGGTGTTGCAGAATGGAATTCTCGAGAAGAAAGAAGACAAAATCAAGGCCGCCGTCATAACAGCGGCGGGTGACAAGCCTGAGGAAGATGTGCCGCGGAAGGATACATCACCGTTGGACGTGCCGACCGATAATCAGTTGATCACCGACTGAATGGATCGGTCGATCGGTAAGCCGCCCGGAGATCTGTTTCGCGATCGACATACGCTGGCCTACACGTAAGGGATTACACATTCATCGCGGGTGAACCGACAGCCGGTTTCTCTTCTTATTATTTAATGGACAAAGAATGCGCATTTGCGCGCCGTTAGAGTTAGTGTGCTTAGGGAATACGAATATATTATATGTCGAACGGAAAATTTTTACTGTCTTTACGTAAACGCTATATGTTAAATGGAAATATGTTTATCTACCAACAAGAGGCATACAATTAAACATTGCTTTCGACATTGCCTGCGACATTCGCAAACGCGTAATGTCAAAACAAAAATTTGGAAAACATCTGAGATAAATAAGAGAAGAATAAGGGGAAAGGAGTTAGATTGATGAAGATCGCTAGCCTTGTTATGTAAATATTCGGATGCGTTTTCGTGCGTCATTATTTTTTCAATTAATTTGAGATTGCCTGAAAAATATCAGGTGGTGCTCGTGATGGCCTGGAAATAGAGTTTTATTGATTCTGACTAATATGGCGGTATGTTAATGTTGAACGGAACCTGATAACAATGCGGGATTTTTTACATTTTTTAATTTTATACATATGCATTATAATTGATAATTACTCGCGAATACACATTTATCCGAAGAGCAAAAAAGAAAAGAGAAGAGAAGGTGGAAGCGTATATTTATTCTTTGTTTGTTCCTATTTTTCAAGTTGAATTCATTGCGAGATATATACTGACTCGTAATCATGATAATATAATAATATCCATCTATGTGTACAGCGCACTTTTATGGTTTAATGTGATACCTTACAATACTATTAAATAAATTTGAACGATATGAGCAAAAGAAAGAGAAAAACTTTATATGTATATGAATGCAGAAAGAGAGATAGAAAAGAAGAGCGGAATTTAAAGGTTCATTGAGAGAGAAAATACTATATCCGATTTTCTTGGACCATGCTTCTCAACGCAATTGACGTCGGGAATCGCTGCGCGCGCGCTTAATGCTTTTGCTCGATACAGATTTCGAAATTATTTTCTTGCATTCGATTGCTTCTTCGTAGCTTTCGTTGCTGAAGTACGCGTTCGAACAAACAGCGCTCGATGCCGCGGGAACTCGATCGAAAGCAGTTTCCCTTTTTATCAAGCTTTGATGTCTATTATATGGCACCTTATCCTGTTTTTTTTTTGTTTTTTTTTTTCCTTTATAATTGTACATTATCTTGTTTTATCGAAGGGACATGTATCAAGTGGTCTTTAAACTCGTAATGAGCGCAAGCGGCTGCTCACGAGGATAAATCGCGTACGTGATTGTCGGAATGAATGTGTTACTGCGCGCGGAATCTTAAAGGATAGCGAAATCCTTCGCGAAAGGAGGGACTTCTCGCGATGCCAACTCGTATCACATGCACAATAATTCGGCGATTAACATGCATTATGCGGCTTCGTATCAAAGAAAGCAACAGCTTACAGCGTTTCCATACGCGTATTACGAATGCGTGATATTCCGAGTTTTGTGTAACATTTGTCACATTTATTTCTTTTCCAGAATTCATACTTGAATAAATGACGTACTACGTTTGAATCATATGTTTCATATATTATCCTACCGTCCATGATCATCGATCGTTCGTGTCGCAAGTGAGACGTTCTCCGTTTTGGGAAATGGATTAAGGAACATAGGAAACGTTCGTACACTTTGCAATCTCTTTAATAAAACAATGTGTGTGTATGTATGTATGCGTGTTATTATGTGCTGTTTAAATTAAAACCTCGGTTCAAACTCTCTTGTATATACGCTTGGCTTTAATGTCGCTTTTGGTAGAAGATAAGTGCTGAAACGAAAAAAGATCACGTATAAGCGTACACACCATGTCATATTATTTATACATGAATCGAAATCGTACTCTTTCTCTCTTACCACGATCATTCCGGTATCTGTAAATTCGTAAATTCGGATCGACTTGTCTGTGCCCATTGTAGTTTCTGTTCTAAAGTTGTCGCCTTCCTTCGTGGTGACACTCTGCAACAAGTAAAGTATACATTTGTAAAAATAAATGCTATTATAAACGCTGACAGAATATGCAAAAGTTAAACGTGATAGAACGCAAAATGAACCTATCATCTTCACATGGTTCACTTTCGGTTGAAGACTGTTCTCAATGAGCTTCGTACGCTTCAACAATCGCCGGTTATTCGAGTATTCCTCTTTGCGACTTGGTACCAGTCGATAAAACATTTGCAAGATGAGGCGTGAATCAAAATTACGTCGATACGTGAACGTGTATAAAAATTACGTTCAATAATTTTCCATTTGGAAGGTGGTTCCTTCAATTTTCTCGCCGAGTTAGACGCGAAACTTTACTGCTGCACGGACGAACTATCAACAACAGCTCTTAATAGGAAACATAAAAGAGAACCACAAAAGATCGCTTAACCGAGAAGTACGGCACTATAGTAACGAGTTGTAGCTAAAGATCGTTTTCAAAACTAATTTCCAGTAGTAATCCTAGGCGAATCTCCGTATTCGGTGTCTAAAACTGATGAACCGTCCGATCCTAAGCTTCTCTAATCTTAATTTTAGCCCATATTACACTCATTCAGTTACTTGGTCCGTGCAAGCGTATCCAGCCGATCAGCGTACCAGCGATTACTGGTACCGGATGCAATACTAATCTTCGCTCGCTGACGATGTAATCGTGCGCAGTTAACAATCTTCAAGGTACCCACCTTCAAAGTAACACCTTGGGACGGGAGCAGCTCATCGTAGGTCTCTCCGAGCTTGAAGGTGGCAGTGTTGGCGGACTTGCCCTGGTTGGTGACCGTGATGGACCACTGATCGCCGTTCTGCTGGATCTCGACGAGCGGCGTCGAACGCAGGAACATTTCGGTGACCTCGGCCCTACCGAAGCTCTTGATGTATTCCTCGAAGTTTTCGGCCGACGCGTACTGATACTTGCCGACGATCTGCACCATGATGACCGTAAAATTAATAGGATTGTCGCGCACGCAAGTCGGAACGAATCCACCGCCGAAGCAAGACGCGCGACACGCTGCAGCGATCCAGCTTTTATAATCGGCGTCGGGGAGGAGGGAGGATAGGATTTCGCCAAGGGGTTCTCGCCGGCCGGCCGCAGGAGTGGATAGAGAGAGAGAGAGAGAGACTGCGAGAAGGAGAGAGAGATCAATCGGCCAATCTAACGATGATCCCAGACAAAAAAAGCATGCGACAGATTACTGTCGGCGGGTGGATAGGGGCCGGCCGTCCGTTTGCTGTGCTTTATCGTTGTTCTACCACTGTGTCCCTTTATGCGTGGCGGTTCGCGCCAACGAAGGGCGGAAGACAGATGTATTTATTTGCGGGCGTTTGTACGCTCGCGACTTGCATCCTGCACCGGTCCATAACGAGCGCAGAATTTAATATCCTTCTTAGAGCAGGAGGGCATTCTTGCAACATGAAAGTATGCCGTTCCTCAACATAGCATTCTTATAATTCTTATAATTGGCAATCAAATTGTTCTGTTTTCATGATTGGATATTCCTTAAACCTATCCACATCTCATTAAGAAAGATATGATTTCAATAACTAACGTTGCTATAAATGGAAGCACTAATTTTAATAGCAACGACGAAAACACTGATTAAGTGAACTAATTAAGCAATAATTAGATTAAACACACAAATAATATGTCACTATGTAGCTAATTTTATCCGCCACTCCTATATTATCAATAATTCTCTGAATCTTATCTATATGATGAACAGATTTTTAGCGAAAACAAAATTTACGTTGCTTATCGCGACAGGGCAAAGTTAAGCGAACAAATTGATCAAGAGTGATAGGTGGCGAACAGCGCTGATCTTATTTGTTGCCTATAATTTAAATAATACTTGAGACAGAATGTCGATCGCGTTGGCATAAGCGACATGTAAAAATACATGCTGGAACGTTAAGCTGCTGCTAATCAGATCTGTCACCTGTTCATCAGACAGGCATTTCTTCCTGAAGATATTCGATAACAATATCACATATGCACACGAAATAGATCTTTAAAGACGACTTTATTTTTGCGATGCCATCGCGGATGTTCTCATTTAATTTTTAACAACATACAAACTACGCGCGCGCGTGTGTGTACATATATATAAAAATAAAAATTCTAAACATCAATGACTAATCAATCAACAATATTTAGGTCTGTTTTTTATTCCTACACTGCTGAACTGGTGGGAATAAATTAGAGTGAGAAAAAATATACTTATCTCACTTTATTGCACCAGTTTAGCAGGAATAAAAAACAGATCTATTTATATCAAGAGCGTATATTGTCACCAGGAGTGAGCTTTGACAAGATCTCGCTTTCACTCGTGCATACTCGGAAAACGGGTCGGCTTTTGCAAGAACATTTGACAAAACGTTCTCTCCATCGATTGGACAAACATTAATCTCTATTTGTCAATTGATAAATGATATCCGGCGTACTTCGCTCACACTGTTGCACTGTACGTGTGTTTGATCCCCGATGCATCGTCTTCTGATACGATAAGAGGATACTGCTCGCCCTCTCCTGCGTGACGAGGAATCACTCTACGTGAATTACCCGTCTGCCACGCCTTCTGAAACCATAAGTATAGCTACGAATTGACAGCTAATTGCCGGTGATGGGCTCACATCAAAGACCTGGACATCGCGAGACCCGCCACGCCGTCCCAGGTCACGTGACGTCCCGCCGTCTCACGCGGGATGAATGAGCTTATTCCCATTAAGAACGGGCAATTCTTTACGTTGCAGGACGCTCAATTGAATTTATTGTACCTACGTGCTTTCTCTCGCTAGCCGCTGCATGTACGTACATGCACGAGCAACGATCTGCACGATCGATAGTTGACGATACCTCATAATCGCACGGTGACGCACGCACAAGTGCGATGTGCCGCCCCTCAGCGCTATAAAAACCACAGAATAAACCACGGTTATGAATAATTTGTGGATTCTTCAATACAGAATCTAATTAGGATTCGTATCGAGTATTCGCTAAATTAAAATTAAAAAAAAAGAAAGATTAACAGAAGATAACGGTGTGCAATCATCCTTTCCAAAGAATGATGCAGGAAGTGATAAGAGTCTCGCCTCTCATCCGCGAGATATCTTATAATAGATAATACTTCGTCGAAATCTGTCCAGTTACATAATGCGCGCGATGTAAGATTATTTCAAATTGATAAATGTGAATTAAACGCGGTGTCGATCTAATTTTTCGCAGCAAAGTTCCGAGGAGAGGAGAGAAGATAACAGCAGAATATCATTTTATGTAATAACAGTTTTATTCCGATGTGCAAAAGATCGATATTACTTTGGTATTTTATGGACTGTCGGACTGTCGTCTGCGTAATCGTTGAAATCCGCTTTAGTAACGGTTCTAAATTAAGCTCTCAGTAAAATTATGTGATTCATCTGGCACGTTTAAAACTCTGTGGACGTTGTGTAAGAAGTATAATGAGACATGTACAAGATGTTTTACGACATACGACGAAGTAAAAATATGTTTCATAACGCGCAGAACATAAGAAAGATTTTGTTATAAATACAAGTCGCCGCGCCTCTTATGGAAGTTTCATGTGTCAAGTTTTAACTAGATCTACGGTGTTGCGTACAATATACATACATATGCAGATTGCCGCAGCTGAAATTTTAGCAATAAACGCTTTGAATAACTTAGGACTAACTAATCAATATCTAACTAAACTGTTACAACGGATATAGTTGTAATATCGAAAAAGTTATATTTGCAAATGTAATTTTCGCTGTTGCAATAAAACGACAGTTCTCTTATTTCAATCAGTCTATTTTTGTGGCATGTCACATTTATATGTGAAATTATTAACATATTATTAAAATATTTAAGAGATCTAGTTACACGAAGTCTTACAAATTTGTTATAAATAATTTTTTTTAATTTTAATATTATAATTCTCACCAAAGAAAAATTACCTGTTACTGTATATATTTAACTCTATCGTTGATAATTAAAGTCAGAGATTTTTAAATATCTCATATTTCTCTTCAAATTGTTTCAAATTCAAAAATTATACTTAATTTCATTCTGGATTTATACATGTTTTTTTATCTGCATTTATATATTAAACAAGTATTTGAAATAAACTGTTATATAAAATTATAAAAGTCGTAATATTAATTTGTACTTGAAAAACAGCATGCAGTCAAAAATTCTGAAAAACTCACATGGATAAATAGAAATGCGGAAAGCCAGGGCATTCTACACATATACACATCTGGATCTATAAATTAATAATAAATATTTCAAATTTCGCTAAAACTTGACAACGTAAAGAAAGGAAAAAAGACGTACTGATTATCTATTTACAAATTCAGATCTCCTCTCGTGTGGATTGAGCGAGGGATCTAAACAATCGGGAACACTGTTACCGTTAAGTACAAGGCATATTCTATGCACGTGTGTGCGCATCATGTAGTTTGCTTATAATTTACATAGACAGAACAATACAGGGATGAAAGCGCCGATGGCAATGAAAACGGGCAACATCACAGACGAATCATCTACCGAATACGGGTCGGGTGTTCTCGGACCACTCGTATGTCGGCTACGCACAGTGGTTTCCTCTTCCTCTTCTTGCATACTATGATACTCCTCTGGATCTTGCGGTATCGGTCCCAATTGCGGTATGTCTACGCGAAGCAAATTAATTCGTGCATCAAAACAAATTTCTGAGGATTTATATGATTTATTATACGAACCTTCTAAAGTTCCTTTTATAACGGCTATGGCATTTATTTTCGGATTGTCCCTATAACCCTGTAAAATTACAAAATCTTATATAATCATATGTAAGGGAAAAAGTGCTAAAATATTATATTCTTGTGTGTGTGTGTGTTCAGGTTTATTAAGCAGAAAGACGGGATAAAATTCTCCTGAATTAATTCCCGTAGCGCTTCCGATGTTAAGAAATACCACGTATATGCTTCAGTCTACAAAACTTGATAAATTACCTTTATAAATTCTACCCTTATCTTTCCTGCCAGGATATCCGATTCTTCATCATTATATATCACTTTCCCGCCCTGTATTCTGAATGGGACGTATTCATCATGCGCGACACCTCGGCCAACTCTCTCAAAGATGTCCAGATCAGTGACCACAGTATGATCTCCGTTCAGCACGACGTCAAAGACCTAGGGAACAGAATGGTGAGTTAAAACTAATCTCGTAGACGCAATGGCATTCAGGAACGAGTATCTTAATCTAGAGAAGACCTTTACCTTCATATTTGGCGAGTTGAAGTAAACCTCGCAGAACTTAAGTATCATGACGTAGTCACCGTCCTGGCTGATCGGTATGTCATAGCCGAAGGTGTTCTGATGATAGCGCTCCGTTTGATAGAGAATTTGATCCATGTTGTTGATGCGGCCTATGAGCAGCTGCTTACCGTAATCAGACGCCGTGCCGACCTTGCCCATCAGAGGGTCCCTGACATAGCGTATCCCGTAGCTGTCCGTGTGCGCGTCGCCACCCGCGTTTATCGCGTATATCACTTCCAGACAGTGCAGGCCAGGTGTGAGGACGCCCAGGAGCAACAGCAGTAGTATCGCCATGGAAACATCGTACCCAGCTGGTGATCGCATCTTCAAAGCAAACGTGTCATTCGCGGTTCAAAGTGACTCGACTTGCTCCCCGCGAGAAACAACTCCTCATAACTCGTCTTCCGGGATTCGTCCTGACTGTCCTCCGGCACGCCTCGTGTTCCCCGGAATCACGTGGAATCGCATCGAACTGTCGCGTCGACCTTACGATCAAACGCACATGGCACGTTGCGCCCGACCGAACGCGTGTCGAATTCACGGGGCGGTATCGATGCACAGCTGTTGTACGTACGGCCACACGTAGTTCTCTGTATCGCGACGTTGCTCCGACAGATCCCTGACTTACCAACGCGGCGCGGAACGCTGCGCTGCTCGTAGTACCGAAGGCGCTATCAGATGTCGTTACCTACCCACGCATTTGGCTCGATTGATCGCGATTTTTCTACTTCGGAAACTATTGACTCCAATTTGATTGATTGCGATTAATTTGATGGATCGATGAACACGTTGACGAAATTAAAATGCATTATTATTTATATTACGCCGTGTTTCACGTTCGTCTCTCCGCTTCCATAACGATGATATTCCCTGATTTCAAGACAGACTCGAGCGAGAAAGAGAGAGAGGATCGTGTTTTATTTTTTTCTTACGGATTACATCATTCTCCGCACACTGTCTCCTGCAAACCGTCTCCGATCTATCGTTTGTTTATTGAGCGACACAATAAATTCGCGTTCGGAAATCCATGAGCTTATTATATCGTCGCTATATACTCGTCGAGGTCTTTATATATATTTCCAGTGATAGGGAGTTTCAATGAAAATCAAAAATACTCGATGTATATTTATATGCGCTATTCGCACAACCGAGGACTAACCGATTTCGCACGTGCTCTCTCAGGGTTTCTCCAATAAATTTCACAAATTCTTTCCTCAACAATTTCCACGTAGAGGCAATTTTCTCTGAAAAAGAAGTTATCCGAAAGAACCAGAAAGAACCATTCTATTGAGGCTTCGAAAAGCCGCATGGGCATAGTAAAACCTTTTTTCCTCATCTGCTCTTTCGCAGATATTATTTTAAGAGATTTCTAATTTGACATCTGACCTACATTAAAATATCTAATCAAACATGAGCTCGATTCAATCGATTCTTCATCTCTTCTGGTTCTAAAAACGCATGAGAAAATCATCGCGACTCATATCGATAATTGTTGCTTTCGAAACCGCAATGAGATTCATTGGTCATCGTTCTCTCTTTCGTTTGTTTAAACGCACACGCTGAAATACGAGCCACATTTCGGGCTGATTTACATTCTCCGAGAGAGATGCGATACGATGATTGTTCTGTCGCGCTTTCCTGTAGGTCGGAGCAAAGCGATGACCGTTACTGCGGCGTGCGCACCTGGTACAGCTGATCTGTTCTGACCTGGCCTAGCAACACCTCACGACGACGATATACATGACGAAATAAATGCATGATATTGTTTCGATGCGCGCGTCATGGATATTACAACATTTATTTTCGTGAATATACATACAAAAAATTGATGTTCGACGAGCAATCTCGCAAAATAAATTTATGTCAGAGTAGTTAAGTTTTCGATAAATTCTAATCTGATAAATCAGTTATCGACTCTCAGGAATTCAATAAATGAAATAAATCATAAATATTTCGCATATAAAAACTTTTAAACAATAATTCTTGAAATGACTCAAATTAACGACATTGAATCAGCAGAAGCAATCTAGGAGTCTTCTAATGACTCGATGTCGTCATTAACAATCGCGTATTCAAAGAAAGATAAGTATTAATTACGTCGTAAGAGAAGATAACAGACGCTAAACGCAAATCTGATATCTGATGTTTACATCATCTTTGCCTTGTATGAAAGAAAGAAAAGAATGAGACGGCAGTTTCTCCGCACTATGATCGATCAGCACGTGTAAATTAGTCTAGAGATTTCTACACATTCTATACTTTGGCGAACCATATTCTATCGCAACAACGTTCGGACACCTTCCAGGTGAACCAGGGAACCTTCCTTCCTGAACGTAGCCGAGAGTTTATCGCTATCGACCGCGCAGATTGCGCCGTCTTGCAAGTTTTACGCGGACGCAAACGCAAAACTCGCGGTGACATCGAGGCACGCGCCGTCGCCTGCGAGTGTACGTGCGACCGATGCCGTTCGCCGTTGCCTTATGAGGAAGAATACATGACTCAGCGCACAGCGTTTCCCGAAATGCGCCGATAACGCGCGAGGCCGGAACCGGTTTGCCGGTTCTCTCGGTAGCTGACCTCAAATGCCTACAAATGACCGGGCGTAAATTTTTCCGCTCGTTAAAACTGCGGACGACGATGCGCGATTTGACGTTTCGTCGTGAGTCACGCTCGACATCGATTCGCACGCGCGGGAACCAAAGCGAGGCCCAGCCGACGGGCGACGCTTCTAGAACCTTCAAGATAACGCGTTCCTCCTCGACCTCGCGGGACTTTCCTCCGCGAGAAACGCGAGGGATCGATTCGCGGACGTGCAACGGTCGTTTCATTGACGTCATGAGGCCGCACGCGAATCGCACGGGGCCTTGAACGCGCTGAATTGCGCGTCTTCCCGCGCGTGTCGGTGTGCAAGCGGCGTCTCTAGAACGTGGCGGGCATTTCTAGAATTAGAATACGCGAGCGTCGCTCCATTAGTCGGTTCTTTCAGGTTCCAGCCCACTCCAGCGGGAAACGACCGCCGTCGTTGAGCGACTCCTCCGCCGCGCTCGGTCGGTCGACGCGCGACGTACAGCCGGTCGGTCGCCGTGAAATCGTATCGCGGATTACGGTGGACCGGGCAGATCGGGGAATGCACCGCGACACGGCGAAATCGTAGGTTCGATAAGTCACTCGCGGTCGCTCGATTGACCCTGCGGTACGTCGCGCTGGTGGACGGTCGTCCAATCGCGCGCCCACACGAGCAGAAACCGAGCCGCGATTGGCTGTCGCGCCCGGAACGTTCCAGAACCGCCGCACGACGTTCATATAAAGGGGGCGAGAGCGGCTAACTGGTCACTCACGTTGCGAATCGTCGATCGGGGGACTCTTCGCTGTCCTACACGAGTAACTTTCTACGAAACGAACAAAGCTTTTGAAAAAAGTACGCGGTCGCTGATTAAATAAAATACGCGAGTATTGTGGAATAATTTGTGCTCGTATTGTTATTCTCGGTTCGGTCTTCGCGGAAATAATTTATCGTGCTCGTTATCTTACAGAATCGAAAAAATGGCGAAAGCACCCGCAGTTGGTATCGATCTTGGCACGACATATTCCTGCGTCGGCGTCTTCCAGCACGGCAAGGTCGAGATCATCGCCAATGATCAGGGTAACCGCACAACGCCCAGCTATGTGGCCTTCACGGAAACGGAGCGTCTCATCGGAGATGCCGCCAAGAATCAAGTCGCCATGAATCCCAACAACACCATTTTCGGTAAGTTTCCGCCTCCTTTTTTTCCCCTCCAAATTTTTCAAGCATCTATCTTTAATCACATAATTTGACTAATCACGCTAATTTCATTGTATAAAAATTCTATTTAATTGTAATCTCCCTGTATTAAAAATTTAATATTAATATATTGTCAATTGACAGGGAAGATTGACACGTCAGATAAATAAGTTACACAACTTTAATTCAAACATTATATTCTTTTCTTTGTCATACTATTAAATGCTAATTTAATAATTTCTGATTGACAATATTCATTGTTTTATTTTCATCAGATGCCAAGAGGTTGATTGGACGTCGCTTTGAAGATCCGACTGTTCAAGCTGACATGAAGCACTGGCCTTTCACCGTGGTAAACGATGGTAGTAAACCAAAGATCCAAGTACAGTACAAAGGAGAGATGAAGACTTTCTTCCCTGAAGAAGTGAGTTCGATGGTCCTGGTAAAAATGAAGGAAACCGCAGAAGCTTACCTAGGCAAGACTGTGACCAACGCCGTGATCACCGTCCCCGCTTACTTCAACGACTCGCAGCGTCAGGCAACCAAGGACGCTGGTACCATCTCGGGCTTGAACGTATTGCGTATCATCAACGAGCCCACCGCTGCCGCGATTGCATACGGTCTTGACAAGAAGGCAACCGGCGAGCGCAACGTCCTGATCTTCGATCTTGGTGGTGGTACCTTCGATGTGTCCATCCTGACCATTGAGGATGGCATCTTCGAGGTTAAGTCCACGGCTGGTGACACTCACTTGGGCGGTGAGGACTTTGACAATCGCATGGTCAATCACTTCGTGCAGGAGTTCAAACGCAAGTACAAGAAAGACCTGACCTCGAACAAGCGCGCGCTCCGCCGTCTACGCACAGCCTGCGAGCGTGCGAAGCGTACTCTGTCGTCGTCCACGCAGGCCAGCATCGAGATCGATTCGCTTTATGAGGGAATTGACTTCTACACCTCCATCACCCGAGCTCGCTTCGAGGAACTCTGTGCCGATCTCTTCCGCGGCACTCTGGAACCCGTGGAGAAGTCGCTGCGTGACGCCAAGATGGACAAGGCTCAGATCCACGACATTGTCCTCGTCGGCGGTTCCACCCGTATCCCCAAGATCCAGAAGCTTCTGCAGGACTTCTTCAACGGCAAGGAGCTTAACAAGTCCATCAATCCCGATGAGGCGGTGGCATACGGTGCGGCCGTACAGGCGGCCATTCTGCACGGCGACAAATCCGAGGAGGTACAGGATCTGCTTCTGCTCGATGTCACGCCGCTCTCCCTGGGTATCGAGACTGCTGGCGGTGTCATGACCGCGCTCATCAAGAGAAATACCACCATCCCAACGAAGCAGACTCAGACCTTTACCACCTACGCGGACAATCAGCCGGGCGTGTTGATTCAGGTCTACGAGGGTGAACGCGCCATGACCAAAGACAACAATCTGTTGGGCAAATTCGAGCTCAGCGGTATCCCACCTGCGCCACGTGGAGTTCCTCAGATCGAAGTCACCTTCGACATCGATGCCAACGGTATTCTCAACGTCTCCGCCGTGGACAAGTCCACCGGTAAAGAGAACAAGATCACCATCACCAACGACAAGGGTCGCCTCAGCAAGGAGGACATTGAGAGGATGGTGAACGAGGCAGAGAAGTACCGTAGCGAGGACGAGAAGCAGAAGGAGACGATCTCGGCTAAGAACGGCCTCGAGTCGTACTGCTTCAACATGAAGAGCACGGTCGAGGATGAGAAGCTCAAGGATAAGATCAGCGCAACCGACAAGCAGACGATCCTGGACAAATGTAACGACATCATCAAGTGGCTCGACGCCAATCAGCTCGCCGACAAGGAGGAGTACGAACACAAACAGAAGGAGCTTGAGGCTATCTGCAACCCGATCGTCACAAAACTCTACCAAGGTGCTGGCGGTATGCCTGGTGGTATGCCGGGTGGTATGCCGGGTGGCTTCCCCGGAGCCGGCGGCGCTGCTCCTGGTGGAACCCCCAGCGGTGGCGCATCTGGCCCCACCATCGAGGAAGTCGATTAAAGAAACTACTCCGATTTCGACTTGCCACTGCCCACTATCATCACTACCATCGCTACGCATTCCCTTATGCGCGATGACAAAAAAAAGGAAAAAGAAAAAACGAATACATGAACATAGAATTATTATACAGCTGCGATCTTTGCTTGAATCCGTTTGCACACGGACGTCCCCTTTAGCGTCGTCTTTTAAAAGTTCCTGTAGTTCTCTCTTTTATACTTCGAAATAAATATATGTTTTATTTACCTATTTTTTTTGTATAGTGTACTTACGATTTATTTTCAAAGATCTGTTGTTAATCTTCTATGTTCCAATCTTCGTAAATAAATATAGAATAAATATAGAACAATTCCAAAAATAAAATGTTGCACATTCTTTTATTCCCGTAATAAGTAGATAATAATTATACTGTAAAGGTATAATGGGATCTTAGGCGTTAAGTACTTTTTATAGTTTCTTGCACTTTAAGGTGAATGCATAGGCTTCAAAACCAGAAACATTGGAAGTGCGATTAAAACTTAATAAATATTTCAGAGAATAAATAATATTCCTGATTCGCCAAACATTAGTTCTCGGTACAGTTGTCAATAATAATAACAGTAAACTGCTCACTCATATGTCTGAAAAACTATGGTTGACAAAATAGTTTAACAAATTGTTATTTATTGCAAAGATATATCATTAACGAGTTTTAAATTTTTACTCCTCTTTCGATTAATGAATAAATAATTCCTGTTGTTCTTACTCTCTTGATAATCAATTTCTAACAGTCACCGAATCGAGTTAAATATGCTATTGTTTTCAAAGGTTTTTTTGCGACAAGTATTGTTTGAGCAATAAAATAAGGAAATGTGTAGCATGAACGAAGTAAAATTTTATTCATAAGCACAATATGCAAGAACCCTATGGCAAATGATTACAATAATTTTAATGTAAAATTAAGGACATTAGTACGCAGGTTGTACATTACGTCAAATAACATTGGCGAGAGCTAAAACAAAAAATCTTGAATTTCCTACGATCGATTCAACGTAATTCTACCAATTACCGTTATTATTATAATGCGCGGAATAGCGAAATGAATAGCAGAAAATATGTAATCGCACACATAATCATAATGAGTACCCGGATGTTATACCAGTTTTGAATAACACGGTTCCTTTTCCTTTCTTCTTCTTCTTCTTCTTGCCAACCGTGTTACCGTCATCTCTTGCTTCTGAAAACGATCACTCGGATAAATGTACGTATCGAGAACCAGGCAGCTCTCAACACAATCACTGAATATAGTACCTGGCTCTGGTAGCTTGCTCTGTTCTGTATCGTGATCGGGAAACCGGGACTTTTGTTCACGAACGTACGTCTCTTTCTCGTCTTCATTGGATGATGTATTCGGTGTTCCGGAGGAATTGTCCGATTTTACAGACGGCCAAGCGGTGGCAGGTTTGTTGTATGCCCTCCTCGTAGCTAGCGATGTTTCTTCGTTTTTATTGGACGATGCGCTCACTGTATTGGAGTACTTCTTTGATTTTACGGACGGCCAAGGATCGAAAGATTTGTTACGCGTCCCCGTCAGAATAGCGGCAAAAGTCAAGCCCTGTTCTTGTGACCAATCAGTTTCCCGTTTTAAAGCAATTTCATCAAGCGTACTCAATGGAGTATTTGATGAAATTGATTCAAAATTGGAAATAGACGAGTTGGCGGGCGAGCTATCAACGGTACTTGAAGAAGCTGATTCTGGAGATGATATATAATCCCTGTCAACACAAATCATATTTCTTTACTATTGAGCGTATGTATATATATATATAAAGTAACGTTGACATATCGATGATATTAAAATAGTCATTGTAATGAAATAAACTCACTTGGAAAGCTGGTCCGGTTGCCACTCAGGGAATTCTTGATATGATTCAATGTCTATGTTGGGCGTTGGATATATGCCGATCAATCTGTTTTCTTCTTCCGTTATTTTGTCTTCCAGTTTCTTTTCCTCGCGTTTCTTTTGCTCTCTGCGTTTTTGTCTTGAATTTAGTTCCTCTGATAATGGGAAAGAATGTCTCTCAGCAAAATAATATATAAACTAATAATAAAATATTATTGCAGTACTCTCGTCAACATACGACAATCGACATGTAAATTCTATGTGAATAAAATCAATTTCGAAGCACATTTTATGAGAGACATATATAATCACCATGAAAAGCACGAATAACTTTTGCCGACACAAGTGGTGGTTTTAATTCGATCTCCGCCAGTTCGAATGGTGAGTTAAGTGGCAAGTGCTTAAGATAGCGAAATCTTCGTTTTACGTCCTCCATGTAAATACTCGCTTCCTTTTCGAGAAGTTTACCCCTTATTATGGAAGGGCATTTCTCTAGATCCTCATACTCCTCCTTCAACATCTGCACATTCACGGCATGAAGATATATATGTTGTCCATCCTCCGCTAAAAATTAACACATTATTCCAAGTTTCTCCCTGTACTATCCGTTGACATCTAATTATTAAGCATGCAGTTAGAAATACAGTAAACATTAAATGTTTAGTCATCTGCACGATTATTACCTTGATAAAAATAAGAAAATTTGGGAGGACTTGAAGAAAGCTGACTATCGCTGGAAGCGCTGTCTGTCGAAGATTGTTTTGCCAGAGACTTGGCATCAATATTCTTCAAGCACCCATTAACGTTCTTATCATTATCTTGCAATGTTTCTTCAACGATCCCTGTTACGTTCTCCACAGGTAATGTATTCTTGCTCTCTGCACACTTACGTATCACATATTTTTTTTATTAATCTATGTTGCATGAATATAATTTTATACAGGATCACGTTAATGTTGTTACCTCTTGTAACTTGTCCTGTCTCTTTGATAGTTCACCGAGTGCTTGTTCGATGTAGTCGAGCATCTCGGGATTCTTCTGAAGTTCATCTTCCAGTTGGAAACGCTCATTTTCTATGATGTCCATGATCTAGAGGAGAATTATTCGTTACGCATTCGCTCTTGCACTTGAGCTCGATCCATCGAAGTTTTCGTGAACTTACGTCCTTTACGCTCGCAATAAGAAGCTTCGAATATATTTTATTATCAGCACTTTCGGAGACTGATAAGAATGTCGTTGGTGGGCGAATCGCGAGTTCCGCTGGGACTGCGAACAGCGAGTCCTTTTCACGACGCATCAAACGTAGGCTGATGATGTCGCCCAATGCGAACGTGCTTCGCGTAATTACGGTCACACTACGAAATATACATAAATATGTGCATAAGTATACGAAGTATATACATAAACAAAGTGTTCTTTTTTTCAAAAATAAGACGTATGTTACAGTTTCGTACGCTCACCTCTTCAAATCGTTCTTGTGAACATATTCATAGCAGATGGGGCATCTGCAACTGTCGTTATCATCATAGATGTATAAGTAGCGGAGGATACAAGGCCAGCAATAGATGTGACCACAGCGAGTTATTCTGCCTGCGGCTGGAGCATGCAAGCAGATCGGACAAAAGAGTTCTTCCGAGCTGTAGAATTTCTACAAACGGAATAGTCAAAGTAAGATTTAACCCTTGCATCCTCATAGGCTGTGTATTAATGTATAAAGAATCTTGCAAGAAACAAAACGTGACGATAATGAAAATATGACTTACAACTTGCTCGATCAGTTTCCAATCCACAAGAGTATCGGGGTCGCTCAGATGTAAGGAATAATCGCCGCACGCAGACACAACAAATTGGCAGCTACCGAAGGAGATTGATTGAATTTAGATACTTTAGTGATATTTTATGAAGACAATTTTCACGATTGTTGGTATCGATGAACAACGCTTACGTGAATAATTTGGCAAAGCTTTAAGAGAACTTGAAATATTATTTGAGTGTTCCAATTACCTAGATTGCACAAACTGTTCCTTGTTGTACTTATGCTGCTGCACTGGTGGAAGCGATCTGTTATTCTTGCGGCCGTATCTCCCTGTATTCCTGTTTAATCCCCCTGCATCTCCCACTTTGTCTCGCTCGTAGCGAAAATTCAGCAAGTGATTGCCATTCTCCTTTTTGCTTCTTTGGACCAATACTGAGCCTCGCTCAGGCAACTTCCTCACCACTACCTATGTACGAATACATCCAAGATGTATGCTTGACAGAGTTTTAAAGACCATACGTGACCATGCAAGTCTACCTTGGAATTCTCCTCTGCACCGCCATGATATTGTCCTTTAAATTTCTGTCTCTTAACAAAATCTTTTGTTTTTTGTATATTGTACCTGGTCGGCTGCACATTGTTCTTGGTGCCATCAGGGTCCTTTTTGCGCAATGTTCTTGGATGATGCTTACCATTAACATCTGGAAGAACAGCGACATGAGGAAACGAACGTAACAGTTGCGCGAGATGAAGCATGAGAAACTGGCGATTGTTTGTAGCAATGACATGTGTTATGACACTGTTGGAATGACCTTGACGTACCTTGATCCTTCTTCACGTCAGCAGCAGTCCCCTCGACGGGGGACGGCGCGAACTTTGACCTTACATCCATTTGAGAAACGACCGTACTCGGCCTGATGACGCACTTCGTCGTAGCTGCGATCTCCTCCGTTTGGAGAAACGATATTCCTTCGCACACCCTTCATCTTCTTCAATAAGCCATGTTTCGTCAGTACCAAATGGTAAAAAAGTGTGCTTCGATGTGTCGGCGTTCGACAGTCGATGCGGTGCTGCACGGAAAGTACGCGAACAGCGGTGAGCAGAATGCTCGTTTCCCAGGGAGACAGTCGGCCTCCCCTTCGTCGCGGACGACGATTTTGGCCCTTAACCTTAACGACGGTCGCGATCCAAATGGCGAAATTAACGATTTACGGAAACGGAAGTGGAACGTACGTTGAGCCGACGTTGCGGCTCAACACTCGCACTCGTACGATTCAAGATAATCGTAGTTCTCTGAATCTGGTGGAAATTTGCAACGACGGATTCTCGATTTGCAATATTCCTTCTGTTTCTTTTCTTTGCGAGTGCTAATCTCTCTTGAAATACGATGCCAATCTTTGCTTTCACAGCTGCTTTGACTTCAGTTGAGTTTCCGAACGTAGGGGAAGAAGACAACGCGAAGGGAACGTCATCACGTGCGGAAAATTTAAATTGAGATTATCCAAATGCGAAATTGAACAAACCTTTTTTTTCTATTCTTTTCTATTTAATTTCTATTCTTGTATTATCATTAAATTGTGAATTTATTTAGAAAATTGAAATCTCGACGCTGCACGCAGACTACAAATTTAAATTGAAAGACTAGGCTGTTCTGATCAGTAACTGACCAATCATTAAACGAACAGATTTCGACAAAAGAATCAAGATTGAGACAAGTGTTCAAAATATTTAAAAAATATCAATATTTCATATTTATATGTAAACTAATATTTTAAGTAGCACATTTTTCTAGAACAGATACGATCTTATTGGTCAACAATATAGAAAATTTCTTCATTTAGTAACTCCCGCTATTCCTTGCGGAAGTACTCAATTGACTCCCTAAAAAATCGCCCCTAGCATCCTAACCTGACTCTAACCCAACCTGACCTAACATAGACCCACCTGATATGGCGATTTTTCCTCTCGTCGTCGCATCGAAGGTTCACGATACTCTGTGAAGGTAGCGATTGTGGAACAGCTGTTCATTGCCTGCTGGCCGTCTTCGGCTACCTGCCGCCGCGATTGACGTAATTTCGCGAGATTTTTCGAGAGCGACGAGAAAATGACGGATGCATCAGATTTGCCGGGTGCTTCTACTAGTCAGAGAGCAACGTCGAGGCTCCTACGACAGCGTGCTCAAGAATTCCTCACCTCGCGCAAGCACGCAAACAATCTCGTGGACATAATCGGACAGTGGGACGTGAGTATCGCACGAGAGCGTCGGATTTATATTTCCATTTTTCGCAGTTACAAGCAATAACCGAAGAATATTTCTTCCTCTCTGCTCGTAGGAATCTACGTATTCATGTCTGCTCACAACGGAAATGATATTCATGGAAGTATTAAGACGCGGCGATATGTTATGTCTTGAACGTATGATAGCTCTTACTACCTCGGGTGAGTCTGGAATGCAAATTGGTAATAATTTGTTTAGTGATTGGTAATAAGGCTCCTCGTATTAACTTGCTTATTAGCGCTTGCTTTGGAAACGCATCTCTTACAACTTACAAAACAAAATTATCAAGCGTGTATACAATTGTTATCGGCTAATTGTTATCTTGGAGAATTGACGCGAGCATGTACAACTTGTAAATCCAGTCTTTAATAACCTCTTTGAATTTTTAAACCTTTATATCAAATGGATGTGATTATTATACTTGTAATAATAATATAAGAATACCAATATATTCCTATCTTATTAAAAATAACCAATTTATATTTCCTAATATTGTACACAACACAGACGCTAGCCCTGAATCTCGCTATATCATGTGGTTGAAAAATTGCTATGAGGAAGTTTGGAAGAAGATATTAGCGTCTATGGATACGTGCCGATCAGCCATACAATTACAAGCCCTCACCACCGCGATAAAGTTGATGGCGGAAGAGGGTAAAGCACCATTGGAACCTCGCAACAATCTCGGCTATCACTTTCCTCTGCATCGTCTGAAACCTATCCTCATGATGTTACTCTCAACAGAAAAGGACAATACTAATTTAATATCAAGATTCCAAGAGATCGCCGAATACTCTGACGCTTTATATTATACGTGGAAATGTCTTCCCTCTCTTACTCCAAAGAGACAACCTCCAGAAGTTCAGATTAAGAATTTCTTGGAACTTATAGATAAGATACCACTGCCAAAAGAAGGAGAAGGTAAGACTGCTTTGAGAAACTTATACGTTCTATGAAATGAATTTGTTGGAAATAAACATTTCACATAATTCCTCTATTTTTTTACTATATGAGAATTTAAAGAATAATGTTAATCTATTGTTGCACGTTAAACGCAATCATTACTAATCGTTGACTTTTTTGTCACACATACACACCTGTATAGATATATATTAATTTTTTATTCCACAAAATTCCAACCTGATGTGATCTTAAATTTTCACTGCAGCTTCACATTTTTGCTTGTGTTTATTTACTATTTATATTCTTATAAATACAAATGATGTAATAGTTGAATGTTTATAACTATTTCAGAATCCAAAATATCAGACAATAAAGGATTCTTGTGCGGACCGCAAGCAGGTAAGAAATTATATTATCGCTATAATCATATATTATCTAATCTATTTTATGTATATGTGTTGAGATAAATTTATCACATCTTTATCGTCAATGTTCCTACATTATTACTATTATATTCTATTAGGTACTGCATTCACATGGGATCAATCGGCTGTTAAGGGTGCGCTGAACAAAGTATGGGCCTGTGTTATGCACTGGGAATTAACACCGCAGTTACATAAACAGCTGTTAATAGTTTTATTGGAACGGGTCATGCCGCATTTAGAGAAACCAGTGCTATTGACCGACTTCCTCATGGATTCTCTAGACGTGGACGGTCCGGTCGGTGTGCTCGCGTTACAGGGTGTATTCACATTAGTGACCAAGCACAATCTAGAGTATCCGAATATCTTCACCAAGTTGTATTCAATGTTCGAGCCCGAGATCTTTCACACGAAGTACAAGGCTCGTCTATTCTACTTGTCCGACCTGTTTCTTAGTTCGACGTAAGTACCTTACGCTTTTAGAATCGCACCTACTTAATTAAATTAGATTTTTATTATTACGTATCATTATTTAAATATTATTTAAACATGATGCTTTCTTTCCTTAGACATCTACCAGAGGCATTAGTAGCGGCATTCGCGAAACGACTCGCACGTCTAACGCTGGTCGCTCCGCCGGAGGACATTCTAATAATCGTGTTCTTCGTGGGCAATCTGTTGCTGCGACATCCAGGATTGAAAAGGTTGATCGATCATCCACAGGGCGGCGAAATCCCGTCAGACCTTAGCAGCGGCGCGGGTGACCCATTCCTCATGGAAGAGCGCGATCCATTGCTGAGTAACGCGTTACTCAGCAGCCTCTGGGAGATCAGGGCGCTGCAGTGGCACATCTTACCCAGTATCGCCAGCGCCGCACGTTTCATCCGCGAGCCACTGCCCTCCGTCGAGTACGACATGGCCTCGGCGTTGGAGCATACCGGTGATCATCTCTTCGATCGCGAATTAAGGAACAAGGTGAAAGACATCATGCTGACATTCGAGAGACCAAGCTCTATGGCGTTACCAAAAGGAGAGAGATTATTGCAATATTGGCAGCTCACGAGCACACATTAATCCTGCAGTAAGAGTGCAATATAGCAGCATGAGACAGAAAGAAATAGAGATTTATTGAGAGAAATAAATATTGATTTATTTTAAGTACGGATTATACGTAGATGCATAACGTTTACATAAACAGCGAAACAGCGTTATTTTCTGTCCTATGTTTTATATAATTTTATTAAAGATTGAGTGTTTGTTGAACGTTTTTTTGAGCACAGTAGAATAAAAATTTTATCATTTCTGTATTTTGACAGTATTAAAATAGAAAGGAAACGTAGGTCTGTTCTTGTGTAAGTGCTACGTTGAAGTCGGATAATTGTCTCATAATACAAGATCGTTGTATAGTCATTGATAATTCGTGAAAGGAATCTTTATTTGCACAATTTGAGAAATAAATATTCGAATACAACTCTAATCGAGTCTGTCGATATAAAATAAACGAAACATTTTGTTTTTTTTATTTTTGACATATTAAACGTTTTACGATTACAAAGCAGCATTGAGATATTTTTATTCCATTAATTATTTATGGATGTATAATGAAGAAAACGCTCGTTTTCGATATTTGTAGTAATATCGAAATATTTTTTTAAACCGAGATCCGCGAGTTAAAGCTGCAGTCGAAAAGATTAATACGTTAACACATTATTCGCCGTACGCAAATGAATTTATGTGATCACGCATTAATTTTACGATATACGCAAATTAATTCCATGCATTCTTTTAATTGAATAATTTTAACTAAAATTAAATGATTCTAGCTAAAAAAAAAAAAAACATAATAGCAATGCATTGAACGCAGCGGAAAGGCTGATTTTATTGATTTTTTTCTACATTATGAAACAGTCAATAAATAAAATCGCCTGAAATTAATAAACGTTTATTCGCTTTATAGATATGAAATTCGCAAAATCTGTAAATATGCAGCATCACCAGTTACCAGTATACTTTTTTCAAAGTGTAACTACTTATTTGTACGCGCATAAATAAGAGTCTATTAAATTGAAGGATATAATTTAACAGATAATTCTGATTTATTTGTATATACCACAGTGTTGCCGATATGTACAAAGCTTCATGAAGCTTAACAATCGTGATGAATATATCTCTCTGTCTTTCTCTATTTCTATCTATCTATGTATATATATATACTGTTTTTATCATTAATATCCTTTGATATGTATCAACAAAGCATTTTGTATATTTGCGCCTCACTTTTATGTACATCAGTAAACGATAAATTATTTCGATAATATTATGTATGATTTCGCTTTGTGTCCAATACCTGAAAAGAGATATAATAAAACGGTTTATTAATCTTTATTCAACTCGTTTTTTGGTTGCGATATGTATAACGAGATTAGTTTTGCTTAACGCGATTGCTCTTAAACTCTTTTGATATTTTATTTCATGTTATATACTAGTCGTACACTATTTATGAATTAATACTTATAATTTTCAATTTCTCTAATTATTTCTTCTTGATAATAGAAAAATATACTCTATATAATATCAGAAATTCCCCTTTTCACGCTTACTTAAGAGTAGATACTATTTTTCTATTATAATCTATCTATTTTTCTGTTTCTTATACATTTTCTATCTTGTTACACTTTTTCATACTTCTTGTCTAAAGTTAAACTTGCACTTTTAAAGTACCCTCTACCTCTCTCGGGAAGAATCTGTTTCAGCGTGAGAACAATCTATGATCACTTACTTGGATGAACTGCCGCCATTCATCTTCGTTCAGAGTACGCTTTATCTTCACGAGTACGTTAGCTGGAATATCAGGAACTACCGAAGTTAGTGTGGCATGTTGTGAGGTAGGTAGGTATTGCACCTGCAGTAATTGTGACACTGTAGATCTCATCTTTGGATCGTGCTGAAGGCACTTGCGCATCACGTCGATCAGGACGGGCGGTATGTGTTCACAATTCTTTGCATCGCCGCCACTTGTCGATCTCGTCACTGGAAACGAGATGTTCGGTTTCGGATTAGTTATGGCGTTCACCTTCGCCCATTGAGACCGTATATGGTGAAAAGGCGTCTGTCCGTACACCATACTGTACAAAATGCATCCCAATGACCATACATCCGATTTGAAGTTTATCTGTTGTTGGGAGGAGAAAAATATTGCAATTTATTCTGAAATTTATGATTAGTGATCTGCGATAATACAAATGATTTTTTTGTCTTTTTCAGATATATATAATATCTGTTTCGAATTATTAATTGATACTTAAATATTATTTTCGTCTCACCTTGTATTTGACTTTATGAGTAGGCGAATCCGCGTTTCCACCAATGTCCATCAAAGCTTCCGGACTGATGTAATTTAACGTGCCGATCGTATTATTCTTTAAAACGGACGTCATCTCTGAATTTATACTGGAAGCGATCCCGAAGTCTATCAGTTTAAGCCGACCTCGTACAAGTAAATAATTTCCTGGTTTCAAGTCCGAATGTATGACTCCTGAACGCAAAGATATATTTTCCATTATCACAGAATTGTAAAATAGTGTCCGTGATTCTGTCTGTCAATGTATTATCATTGCGAGACTTACCATTATCGTGTATGTGTTTCACAGCCGTGAGCATTTCGGTCCAATAGTACAGAATCATCGTGAACGGAATTTGCTTCTCCTGAGACATGGATCTGAGAAGTCGACTGAGATCGGTGTCGCCCATTTCCATTATCACGTACACCATCGATTCTCGGATGTGGCTGAAACAATGGAGTGGAATTAACGAGACGATCGTCGGACATAAATATTTTCGTCCATTAACTTCCACATTGGGATCTTTAAAGAAATTTTCTCACGAATATTGTTATTTCCATATATCTATCTTTCGACCAATGTATACTCACTAGTCGAACATTTTGATAACGCAGGGCGCCTGTAACTTATGCAGCATAGTGATCTCGTCCAAACAGCCCTGAGCCGCCTCCTTGTCCATTTTGCTCAAGTCCACGCACTTAATGGCGAGCATCTCGCCCGAAGACAGGTCCTGCACCCGTAACACCTCGCCGCTCATTCCCCGACCTAGAGAACCCAGGATCAAATACTCTTTGTCCTTGACGAATAGAGTTTTACCACTTTGTCGTTGCGGGAGTAGACTCGTTGGCACGGAGAACTGTACACTCGCTACTTTGTCCGCGATTTGCCGCACCTCCTCACGGACTGGATAATGTCTCTCGCGGACTGGATAATGCTCATGCACGCTCGCATGCTCCACACTCGGAACGGAGCTACCCTGCTCCTTGTACTTTCGTGAAGAATCCTGTACTACTTTTGCACTCGTATTGACGCCGACTGTCAGCTGGTTCGACTCGTTCTGACTCTGCATAGCCCGCCCATCGCTTCCCACAGATGCATTGGGTACGCACTGCTTGTCCTTCATTTCTTCGACAAGCTTTGTCGGTTTCAAATCTGAATGTAATTCGACAGTTCCAACCGTTTTTCTGTTTCTGTTCTCTTGTTGCGCCTCGGATGTTGCGATGCTCTTAGCTTCAGGACGTGTGTGCAACAGGGGTGTCTTCGATTCCACGGGATAACTCAAGGTATCGCCATGCGCCAATGCAGCATCCACTAGAGGCCGTCTTACATTCCTGTAGGGTCGATCGATTCCGGAAAAGCTATAATTGGATTGCAGTCATATATATTTTTAATAAAATACATAGCTATCAATAAATCAGTGAAGATCATGTACCTCGATGGCTCCGCTTTCTCCGCAATAGGTGTGCAAATTGTATTCCTAGGCGTTTGCACGTGCTCCCGCGCAAAAAGATTTTTCCCCTCTGCCTGTATGGATCTGACATTATTGTGACACCAAGTGGACAATATCGTGGACGGAGTCTGGACGTGACTTTTGCTTGCATCACCGGACATCTTATTTTGTGGAGTACAAAACAATTGCTTATGCGACATACACGAATTCGGGTGCATCGAGCTGATCTGCAAGTGCTTCATCGGAGTGTCCAAGACCAAGCGATTAGCTGTCGTTAACGATTTCCCCGTTTTTTCGCTTAACGAAGGCGTGCTGAATTCCGCGTGCGAACTCTTCGCTGGTGTATACCTCTCGTTCGCTTCGTACCTCGCGACGCCGAACTGTGAGCTATGTCTCATAGGATGCATCGAGCTCCCGAACGTCTGAGGCACACCGCTGAGGGACTCCGCTGCGGTACTTGGACCCTTCAACGTTTGCGACTCCTCCTCACGATCTTTGCTCGTCTGCTCAGTAAAACTGTGTGTGCCTTTAAGCCATTGCTCCTCTTTGCTTATATGTGACAAATAAGTGTCGCTAGCTCTCGATAACAGCGTCTTACTTTCTGCTGACACGTTATACGGATATTCTTCCCTTCTTTTTAACATATCTGGTGCGTAAGCGTTCTCGTGAAGTAACTGGACACTACTCGTCGACGGTAAATTTCTGTTCGTATCAGGTTTTGCACTGTAATCACCTGTAAAAATCGACAACGATGGTGGAGATGAGGCCACACCCATCGAACAGTCACGTACAGTATCGACTTGGTGACCCCTCAAAGCATGATGCGATATATTATTGTCTTGCTTTTGCACGTCGTATTTACAGTTATAAGTTTCTTGTTTACTCGTACTACTCACTGGCAACTGGCTCCCAAAATTTACACCATTAACTCTGTACTCCTCCTTATCACTTGTACAGCTAATTCTTTTCTGTGTGTAAGAGACGGACTCACAATTTCCTTCCGGCAACGTACACGCACTGTTCGGGAATCCGTCCATCGAATCGATCGGAGGGTTGCTACTTTTGCATGGAGGCGCTTCCTCAAACGTGTCTTCTCCAATATTTTGTGACAGAGGCCGTGGTTCATCGAAATCTGACTCATTCTCGAATTTAAGGGACTTTTTTTCACTTTCATCATCATCATCATCATCCTCATCGTTGGCGTTATCCTCGTCGTCATCGTCATCATCCTCACACATTTGCATAAGCTCCTTGAGACGTACCGGCTGAGATTTTGGCAGTGCGACGTTTTGCATTGTCAGTCTGCCAGTACTAATGCTATCAAAACTATATCTATCCTTTGTTGTAAGATCTGACATCATCGAGAAGGGTAATTTTTACTGGCCTGCAAGAGAAAGCATTATAATTTAGCTTAATAACTTTTTTTCAAAGAAAATCACATAAAATAGAAAAATCATGTATAATGAGAGAAAAGTTAGAGATAGTTATTATAATATGATAGAACTCATTTTGACACATTTACAAAGATAAATTGAAGAACACTTTTGACCTCCAAGACAAACAGTAATAAAATGACAGAAATCCACAAATCATTCTATTATTCTTCAGAGATTGATAGCTACACTGACTGTCGCTTTCCAGAGCAAATATTTACCTCAACACAAACGCTCGTTTGCCTCGATTATAGTTTATATAAAAGATCCATCGATAAGTAATCGATACCAAGTTGTTCTGACCTCGCAATGAAGCCTCGAAGAGGCTCGCTTTCACGCTTTTACTGCGAACACCTGGCGAGCATCCTCCAACAAAAATCTATCAAGTCGAGCAGTAGACTGTGCGTTAAACAAAGAAATCAACGATCAGACGCGCGAGTTCACGAATCTATTGATTGACTTCGTCCTACGTAACAGTGATTTATATTCGCGTGCAGACGATTATTTACATGTTTTGATATCCTTTTGTGCGGTCACTTTCGAACTTGAATGCGTCATGCTTACCGGTTTTCGCATTACGTCTAACATTTGAATTCATAAAGCGCAACGCTCATTGGTTACAGTTTAGGGAATGTTTTGGTCGCATTATGTTGCCAGTACTGGTATTCATTCTGCCCTCTTCATTTGGTGACTAATAAAAATTGAAGAATAGAATTGCCAGTACTGGCACTACAGAATGCAGCCAATAAATAAGGAGGAGATAGGGATATTTCGAATGAACTGAATGGAGGGATAATTGATGCACTATTTGAAAGTCATTCGATAGAAGAGTGAAAATCAGATTATTAAATTACGTACTTGAATTCTTTTTACATCGATTTTAGTTCTTTACGGATATTAAAAGTACTAAAATGTAAAATGTAAATTATAGTCATACTTTAATTTAAATGGAAATACAATATCCCTTAATTAACTGAAAAACTTAATAGAAATATTAAATCTGTCGGACTGACAATTTTGTTGAATATGAATGAACAGAAATCTAGCAATTATTTATTATACGTTGAAAAATTGGTATATATTGAATTTTATTTTCCAATCACGAATCTATTTCCTCGACGCTAATGTCCGTAAAACTGTCTTGAAAACTGTGATAGAAACGAATTTTTCACATCTTTTTTCTCTTTTCCAATACACAAAAAGCTATACAATCTTCGTCTTAAAATTGCTGCGTCTTGAATTCGCATTTATTAAATTTCTTATGCAATTACGTTTTAACAAATTGCTTCTGTCACAGTTTGCGCACAAACTACTCAACGATTAAATTAAGTTACACTTAATAGCTAATTCTTCTTTATACATTCCTTTTTGTCTTGAAAAAAAAACCCAATATAAACTGGTATTCCTCGCTTTTCAACTTTCCCAGGAAGTCCGCTCCTGCACGTTTAGGAACTACTTGGCAACGGATACGGTGACGCGACAACTTGCACAAAACAGAGATGTGTTCTATTTATAATAATCGTTTCTTCTCTTATTTATGGTCTAATAATTATCCTAAGCGTGTTTTTTTCCTTCCTTCTCTGCCTTCGTTCTTTAATGGGTAATGCCTGAAGTCTCTATATAAACATTCATCAATTTTTTCAAGAAATAATTATAAAAAACGAGATTATTATTATTATTACAATTTAAATTATCATAACAATGATTTACGGCAAAAAAGAAATTCTCGCCTTCTCTCTTCAAGAAATATCGGAAACCTGAATATTTCTAAAGACAACAGGACGACGAGCAGATATCAAGAGAGTTGCAAGGAATAGCTCGGTGAAATATGTCATCATTGCATGAAAATATGTTGAAATAGACATATAAAAAATAATATTTTCTTTAAATCTCGGGACACAAAATCAGGGATCGGGAATTGTAAATAATGAAAGGAAGTGTTCTAGGCTATGCGGAGATGACCTTAACGTTTCCCATTATTATAGTTGAGAGCCCGTAACGGTGCTTTGAATGTTGACGCAGATTGTTGCTGGATCTGATATGCTAAAGGATGAATTTTAAAGCCGTATAATCTGAAAAATAAAATTCGAATTTTTTATTTTCACATACATATGCAGAAAGTTAAATTTCAAATCAATTTAAGACTTATACCGTTATGTAATGAGATCATTCATTTCGTAAAAATCTTTTATAAAAATTTCATAAACGATTATACTATTTTGTATTTTTTTTTGTCGTTATTAAGAACATTAATATATGTCTGATATTTACCTAGGTACAAATTGATTTGCCGCACGTTTCGGTCTGTATTCCGGATGGACCATAAACAGCATGTGTGGAAATCCCGTCCCAAAGTATGCTCCATCGGTATGGTGATGTCTCGAGCTTTTCGGTGTATAAACATCCATACATTTGGGACAGTAGCTCTTAACCATTGCCTCACCAGGAACATCGCTGAGTCCTAACGGTAACATGGGCTGGGATTCGCAGTACACACGTGGGCAATGACCAAAATCACCTGCTTGGTACTTTTCTATCATCTGAGCAATGCCTCGATTGGTCAGTATGTAACGCGCGTGAATGAGACCATAAAGCATTTCTGCAGCTTGTTCAATCAAGTCTGACTGATTTGGATTATCATCTAAATCATCATCTAGCAAAGAAAATTTGATGTTACAATAATTATATTTAATATAACTTTTTTCTTAGCTTTCTTCATTTCTTTCTTATCTTTATGTTTAATGTATTCAATAACAGCGCAATTTGATTCATTATTATTTATTATTGAGACAACTCACCTGGTTCAAGATCAAGAATCATATCCAGAGCTTGACGATAATGTGGTACTTGTTCGTTCAGTCCAGTCAAATTAAACTTATCTTGAATGTAGTCTTCATCCACCTGTATAAATGATATAATATGAACAAGAACTACAGTTATATCATTATTTTATTATTTTAACCTCAGTCTTCTAAGTAAACACGTGTAAAGTAAAAAACTCATATATTTTTATCCTACAGCAATAAACAGAAAAATAATCTCACACTGTAGCATCCACGTGCATTCAACTGTGCATTGCATACAACTTAAGCCCAGTTCCACGACTTACTTTAACTCGTTAATGAAGGAATTTACACTGCGTCACGTGTAAAATTTCTAGAAAACAAACTCTCCTGTTGGATTGAATGTCGTACATCGGACGTAGTACGAATTCTTCATCAACGAGTTAAACTCCGATTAAAGTCGTGGAACTGCGCCTTATAACGAGTCCAGTGAAAAACGAACGTACACATTCTTGATTCAACAAACTTACCTCGCAGAAGAACTCGTTTCCGCGCAAGCCGCAAAACCATGAGATCCATGATACCTCCTCGGAGCTGCTCATTTTTCTGCGGCAGAAGAAATCGTGAGGTAAATCCCGTTATCGAGCGCAAGTCTCGACCGCGATGAATTACGACGAAGGGAAGGCGACAGTCGACAGAGAGGTTATGTACCCAAAGGGGCCAATTACTCGTTCGTTGGCTCGCTCGCTCGCGCAGTGCGCAATACACGCGTAATTGCGACGATTATCGGCGACGATTATCGATGCTTGGGTCGGGTAAATTCGGCCGGAGCGTCGCGAATGCCGAACCGACGGAGAAGAGACGGGGCTGGGAAAGCTGCGGCCAGACGGACGGACGGACGGACGAGAAACGGGGTAGCGCGGGGGTGTGTGCAATGGAGCTCGCTTTACTAGGCAAGATGCCCGACGAGTTATCCGTCCGGCGCGTTCACACCTACGTTTCCGTGGTCATTGCTGCTTCGTCAGCTGTATTTCGAGCACGATGAACAGCCCGACGCGGCCAGGAAGCGCATTACTCGTGAGAATTGCTGACGCGGAGCACAGCTACCCGACGAAAAACCAAAAATAAACAGTCCTCGCGGCTTACCTTTTGATGCTTTGATTAGCCACGCTTGCTCAACCGAATGGAGTATAGATGGCGCTGACGTTGCGCGCGCATCCTCGCCATCATCTTCGGTGCGTTCACGTTTAAAGCTGTATCCACAAACGATAAAGGTGCCGTTTCATGCAGCGAAATAATCGCCGCGAATGAAGGTCACGTGATCATTCGCTGTTCGCTGAAAAGTTTCAGCTTGTAGCGAATATTCGCAAGGAGCGAATATGTCTGCTCCAACTAAGAATGTCAACTTTGCAAATTGAGTTGCAGACATGCGTATGTAATTATTAAATCTCAAATCTTCTAAAACGAGTTTAGGTAGCACAGCATGAAAGAATCCATGCACTTTCCTTTCTTGAAAAGTGGGTGCTATCCAATATTTCTTTTTACAATATCTTTTTTTCCACTTTTTCTCAAATGTAAAAGTGTAGCTGCAACTGCAGCAGCTTTTCTTTTCTGTACAATATAATAATAATTTGCTTATTGTACATATTGTACATATGCAATAACCACTGCAGTTGATGGTTATACCAAGTCCAGTTTATAACCGAGTCGTCGTCCATTACAAAGATTTCAAGATTTTCCTACAAAGTAATAATTTAATCTATATTTGTTAAATATAATATTTAAAAGCATTTCAAAATAACTGTGTATAATATTTTCTTACTATTGTTGACATGCAACCATACAGATGTGACGCTCACAAACTATTCGTGGCGAATTATTCGCTACTCGCTAAAAATCATTCGCAGCGAAAAATTCGCTGCATGAAAAGGCACCTCAAATGTGATTCAAGGCGTATATATACCTAGACCAATCATTCCAACGCAATCGAATACCACCAATCATACATTTTCTGTAAAGGAATATGAGCAATATTTATTATATCCGACATTAAATTTAATGTTAATGTGATACAATCACTAATATTGTAATAAATAATATAATTCGTAGTATTAAAAAAAAATTAATAAAAATATTCTCCCCGACGGGGAATCGAACCCCGGTCTCCCGCGTGACAGGCGGGGATACTGACCACTATACTATCGAGGACTTCTTGCAAGCCTCTCAAAATATTCTAATAACACTTTACTATAAATAAATATCGATGAAAATAGCAAATATTTAATTTATTTTCTCGATAAAAGACAATAATTTCTATACAGTAGTACTTGAAAACACTACTATTAAAAAACTAAAAAATAGCAGGTACACATACATGTATCATATATGTATATAAAGCTGCTTATAAAAATAATAACAGACTTGCTGTAACAGTAGTTTTATTTATAAACCAATAAAACAAAAAAATTATCACTTATAAAAATAATCAAGGTTTATGTATCAGTTGTAACAATATCTCCAGAATCTCTTGTTTCTGTTTGGAAACAGCGATCCTTTGTCTTCTTTCTTCAATCTCCAATTCAAGTCTCGCTTCACGTTCCTTCCTTTCGATTTTAAATTTTTCTTCTTCCAGTTGGATTCTCCTCTCTTCCAGACAGAATTGTTTCTCTTGAAATTCTATCTCTTTTTTATGTCTCTCTTGCAAAAATTGTAACGTTGTCTTCTTTATCGCATCATGATGCACTTTATTTCTCATTGGTCCTCCCGTTCTTGATGGTGACGCATTTGGCGATCGCAGTGGACTTGCTGAAGTTAACGGAGTCGACGACGACGATGAAGATGATGAGGTTGGCGATGGTAATGCAATGGGTAAGAATGCTGAGGTCGGAATAGATGAAGACAAGGATGTCATCATTGGTTCCTCTATTATTACCTCCAAAGTATCAGAAATGTTCTCCAAGGTTAGGTCTCTTGCTTGTTCTAGTTCAAATTTGTGTGCATTGGAGCTGATACTTTTGCTAGAGCGCCTGAACTCTCTTTGTAGATCTTGCACTTGCTGTAGAAGTTGTTCTTTCTCATTGTATTGTTCCTCGGTTCCCGATCTGCAAATCAATAAGCATTTCACAGATGGATCATCTATCTAATATATATTCTAGTAATTGTACATGTGTGTGGCTTTAAAAACATACTACTAAAACAGCTGACAGCGTTATTCTGTTATGTCAATGCACTGAAGATGCATCACATCACTGATAGCTTATCATATAATTAATTGGAATAAAGCGACGAGAGTACATACTTCCTCAAGTGTGCACGGCCCTCTCGGGTCCAAATTTTTAGCAGATGATCAACATGTTCCTTGACACAGCGTAAACTGAAGTTCTTCTGCGTCGCATTTACGACTCGCTCGGCGACAGTTTTCCACCTGTCACTCTCCTCGTATGGGTTTTGCCTCGAGACCTCCCGTAAAAGTATCAAGTCATCGAGAATTGTGAAACGGAGCCGCTCCGGTTTTGCCATGAGACCTGATAACGCACACCCTCATGCGGATATCTTGCCGCGAGTGTTATCCGCGCAGTAGCATTTACCGTAGCGAAAAGCGTGAACGCTCTAATATCTTTCCCGTAATAACCTAATAACATAGCAGCACACACACATGCATAGCATTACATGAGAAGATCGAGATATTACAGATGTGCAATATATAGTTTTTTGACAGGACTAATCATGGCGGACTTTCGACAAAAATGTGCCCTGCGAATCATCTAGTGACCCTAGATGAAGTCCGAGATTACCCATACTCGGGAAAATCAAAAGCGTTTTTATCAACTGGGGATAATTACTAACGAGAACTACCGAGAACCGGTTTCCATTTCGGAAATAGGTTAGAATTGGAGAAGAGAGGTTAGAAAGGTATTACCGCCACTCAAAATCTGTTTTTCACGACAAATTGCGAAAAGTTTTAGAGAACGCAATTTTAATACGCAGTAAGTGCAAATATACTTTTCATTTAATTTTCAATTTGAATTGTGTCGAATTTTCAAGTGAATACGTCCAAAATGTGTTGGTACTCAGTTATTAATGTGCTCCAAAATAAACAAACTTTAATTTCAGAATGTAAATGATTGTGATAGCAAAGAAATAATTATTTTGTGTTGTCTTAATATATTGCACTTTCTTGACGTTTCTAACACAAGTATCTCGGATATAAATTGTTTATTAGACAGCGTATAGAGAATATAGCATATATTATAAATAAATAACAACACGGGCATATGTAGCTAAAAAGAATAAAATTGCCAGCAACTTTAACTACCAATAAATAGTGTCTTCCAAAACTATTAAAATTTTAGGTTCAGATACAATAAACAATGTTAGAAATAACATGCAATGATCGTCTTGGTAAAAAGGTTAGAGTGAAATGCAACCCAGATGATACCATTGGAGATTTGAAAAAGTTGATAGCTGCTCAGACCGGAACACACTGGGAGAAAATTGTGTTGAAAAAGTGGTACACCATTTTCAAAGATCACATCAAACTCCAAGATTGTATCCTTTACTATGATAACATAATGATCACGACACAGATTTACGAGTAATTAATAGTTTTCCTTAATATATTCTCTTAGATGAAATACATGACGGCATGAATTTAGAACTCTACTACCAATAATTCTATAAAATGATGCGTTACACGTAAGCTTTTTGTACGAGTCTTTATATTGTTAAGATGATAAAGTTATTCTGTACATTTTTTCCCTCTATTAGAAGTATACAAAAAAAGTATACGACATATATTCATTTTAACAATCTCTAATTGATGGTATAAATTACTAGAGCACATCAGTGCTCTTTGTACATACACAGGATGTAATCGAAAACTATGGCAAAGCTGGTACAGCATATTAGTCTCGTGTTAAAAGGATAAAAAAAGATTTAAGCAGACTATCCTACATTATTGGGCATGTATAAATTTATTTTGCTCTCAATCGCTGCTCCACAGCTTTGCTACATATTTTGATCATGTCCTGTATCTTCTATATGCGTATCTAAATCTAGAGGATTTTTCCTTTTTAATTAGTCAACAGTGTTCATTAAAATGTTATTGCAAAGTTTACTACAAGTGTCAGTAAAATATAACGTGACGAATCTCGAAATATTAATCTCAAACTCTCCTATATTTATATACTAGTAAAACGATACAAAATGTCGCAGATATCGAAATAAAGTGAACAAGATTAGATTCAGCAAAACATTCTAAACTTGCTAAGATTTCAAGGATTAATGCGGTCTCTTGATTAATCCGTCTATCCTGTTTACTGGACTTTCAGGTTCCACCATTTCCCTACCTCGGTTGCTTAAGAAGTCTCGTATGTGCTGCACTATCAGATCTATCGCCACTGTAACAAATCATCACGAAATGTCAGTGCGCAATCGCAAATTAGGGATACACGATACATTTGGGTATAATAAATTCCTTTATTTATGGCATATCGTTGTACACTTTAAAGTAATATAAAATTGATAAATATCTGGAATTTTAATTGTGGCTATTTTATGGATAACAAATCTAGTTATATTATGATTACGGAGTGCGGATTATTATGCATAAGACACTTGTGTTCATATATTGTTTTACCAGTACAGGAAAGTTTTTCTCTCTCTCTTCTCTTAACAATATGCGGAACATCCCAGAACTATCTCTATCACTTGTTCAGTTGATTACAGATATATAAGATGTAGACTTTAAAGAATTATCATCTTAAAATGCAAAACTAAATCCGGAACTAAAAGAAATAAAGAATCTCTTAAACTATATATAACAATTTCGATCCAAACAAATCAGAAATTAAACTGTGAATAATTTTGAAAAAGTAATTAAATAATTGTACAGGTTTCATTTTGAGCTTGTTATACATAGAATAAGAAAATTGTGCGCAAATCATATTGAATCACATTAAACTGCCATGAGAAATAAGATAAAGCAAATTGCCATGAGAATTACATTAAATAAAACTAGCTTTGGAACTTATCAGAGAAAGATTAATGCTAAGAGAAATCAACAATTGATTCTGCATACGTTGAAGTATCAGAATTGTGCACAGAATGTAATAAGTGAACGTTTAAGATATAAATAAACTTAAACTAGATACATTGCAATTTGAACAATTATGCTAATAGATACTTGCTACGTGTCTATAAAATATTATGTAAGAGTGCAAATGCAAAATATACTGGAGTGACCAGAAATCAAATAATATCTAACAGGTAATCTAAAGTATTTTGTATGTATGCACAACATACATCTCCATACATACACATAATATATATATATATATCACAGACAATTCACACATACGCATTATTCATAGGTACCTCCTGATACACAATACTTGAAATATTTGTAAAAACATTTGTGCTCCATAGGTAGTATAGTTATACGATGCTATATCAAATAATAGCTCTATATATTTCAATATAACAATGACTAAGAATTAAAATAAACTGAAACGAATTATACTTTATGAAATGGAATTCGTAATCTTTGAAAACAAGAAAATGCTTTTAAATCTTTTAATTCTGTTCTATTCCTTCTTGATATATTTCTTTTTAAAAAATTAATTTATTAAAAACTGCTTAATTTATTGAGTGATTTAAAAAACGAAGTTATTTCTATTCTACTTGTTTGTTGTATTCACATTTAAATGTATTATTACAGTGCAGAGATAATAAAAGAGTAATATAATAGAAGGAACGAAAGATATTAAAAAATATTACAATCAAATTCTCAATTCGGCAATGACGAATTTACTTTCATAAACTCGGCTTCTATTAATCCTTTTTAATTCACCTGTTATTCATTGAAACACTAAAACACAATTTCATGCATTTTATGACAGTTTAGAGTTACAGCTTTAATTCACACAACAATGTGTGTTCATTCAGGGTGAAACACGTATAAAAAGCGCCATAGTTTTCGTTATATAAGTGTGAGATACAATCTGAATATATAATGGTCATAAACATGTAATTGATGGAAAAACAATGTCCGTTTTTCTATCATATAAAATTCGTGTTATTACAAAAATATCGTGCTTAATTGCCATAATATATGGTATACGTTTTACGAATGAGTTTTGTGAACGTATCACAGGAGAAATGAGAATTTTATGTAAGCAACTACATATATAAAATGTTGAGAAATATTAAGAACGTCTATCTAAACATCTTATCATTAGATACCTAATTTTTCAAATATTTAGAAAATAGTCAATACAACACAACGAGTTCATTTTTATATCTAAGTTTTATATAGTAAGCTTTCTTGCATCATTTGATTGAACGCCAGACAGAATTTGTTTCAATATAATTATATATATAAAATTACATCGAAACAAATATATATGAATTCATAATAAATGTTCATCGTATTCATTTGTTTGTTACTTCTGTTATTCGTTCACAACTCATTGATTCGTTTTTGTTACCCAAATCGCTATCAATCGATGTTGATAATCTAGGTAAGTGCTGCGTTAAAAACGGACATTACTTATCCGTAAATATTATAAAAAGAGAATTGGAAAATGTCCTAGAATTCAGTTATACATAGGAGCGTGATGCAGAAAAAATGCAGTGCTTGATAGAGTGAGCTTATCATGCTTAAGTCATCTGCTGAGCGTGTCGGATGAGGCCGAAGTACGTCTATGCTGGAGGAATGGATGCTGCCCGGAGCTTTCGGCGTTTTTCAAACGCAAAATATCCCAGATGTGGTGCACTATTAGGTCTATTGCCACTGCGAACATACAACCAGACCATGTAGGTTTCCCATGTGAGGTACGTTCTTTCTCACTTAAGCTTTCGCTTATAATTTAAGTAGGTGTAGCTCTGACATCCACTACCACGGTATACCAGGCAGCACCCATAGGATATGTATAAGGTCAAGTAACTTAAATATATAAACAAGGACAAAACAAAAAGGCATTTAAATTATCCCATCAATTAATTATTAATAATAATGTATAAATTACTAATAATTAATTGCGACGTGCACTTAATTTTGTACATGTAGTACCTCTTTTAACAAATTATATCAATTATGTGATTATCGCATAATATAATTTTCCACATTTAAATAAATGCAGTACCAATTAAAAATATTTCAATGTTAGATACTCGTTATACTATGTTACTGTTAAAATGATATTTAAACCAAAATGATAAAAGCTTTCTTTGTGTTGGAATATGCCTGTTGAATATCATTATTGTTACTGATTACACAATTTATCTTAATCTTTGTTCATTATAGATACATGTTTGCAGATAAACAAAAGAAATAAAATAAATATTTTAACATCTTCAATCTTAAATACTTTTATAAATTTTTAAACTAAAATTGGAGTCTATAATATGGAAAAGAAGATAAATCTTTGTTATTTATTTGCATTATTCGTGTTTAAATCGTAAAAAATTACTTTTTTTTTAGTTATTATTGAATTATTTGTTTTTAGCATAATTTACTACTTTTCTTTCTTTTATATTTACTGTTTATGTGATTAAGAAAGGGAGAATAGTTCTGAGATGCTTTGCATAAATATATACATAAATGAATATTGTTGAAGAATATATCGTAACCAGTAATAATAATAATAATAAAACTGTACGTTCATGAAAGTTACATAGAGTTAAAATTCCAAGTTAATTTAGCAAAATGAAAATTAGAAAAAAATTAATCTTCGATTGATCAAAACCGTCATATTTTATAAATAAATGAAACCATGTTATAATAAAAAATGCTTTAAAAGCTAAAAAGTGTAATATACAATAATATATTATATTACCTGTATTATCAGCTCCTCTCGGTATTATAACATCCGCAAACTTTTTCGTTGGTAGGCAGAACTCCTCAAAAGCTGGTTTCACGAAATTCATATATTGATTCAGGACATAATCCAAATCTCTCCCACGTTCATTTATGTCTCTCGGTACTGAGGAAACAAAACAGAAAGGTAGAAATGTGTACTGATAAAGTTATATCATATAAAAACATTACCTCGTCTCGCAAGTCTAGTATCTGAATCCGTATCCACAAATAGTTTCATGTGAAACAAGTCCCGGATTTTGGGAAAATAGAATACCAGTATTCCTTCAAACAGCACCACATCCGCAGGATATATCGTGGTAACTTGGTCTTTCATCCTGATAAATAAATTCATAACTATCCTTTAATAATAAACTTATTATCGATCTTATATCAACATTAAAACTTGCTGCTATAGAAATATATTTGTTATCGTTGAAAGAACTATTAAAAAATGTTAGCTACACGTACAAGCTTTTTATTTTTATTAATAATTATAAATAGCTTCTGATTAGAAGCTTATTAAAGTGCGAACGTACAAACTGTTTGTTCTGTAGTCATAGGCTGGTATTTCACACTTGACGCCAGCAAGTATGTCCTGTAGTGTTTGCAAGATCAGATCATTATCGAATGCATCGGGATGATCAAAATTGTACTGTCCTTTCTCAGCCCTTATTTTTTCTGCAGCTGTTAGATCACGATAGAAGCTGTCCTGGGATATGCAAACTACTCGACGCTGCTGATGGTCCATATCAACTTGCCCCAGTTTTTCCATTATACGCTTGCACACCGTGGACTGGAAACACAAACAAGTTATCAGAACCACAAAATGATTGTAATTCTTGCTCCCAGAAGGGGAGTCTCATATTCCACGTAAACTTGCTGGCAACACCGAATGACATTTTTTGCATAGCGTCCACATTTGTGTCGAAATATCTGTCATTATATGATTATATGATATTAAATGTGTCATTCTACTTTTACAAAGTTAAAATTAAACTTTACCGCGCGAATTGGAGTTAACTCTTCATGCAGAAAAACACACGTTGCAAAGTGCGCATTATAATTGTAATTTGCAAATTAAATGCAATACATATATGATGTATACATATACACACCTTTCCACTTGCGGTGCCACCGGAAACTCCGATCAGAAAGGGAGTCTTGCACTCCACGCCGTTGAGCTTACCGTTAATGCCGAATGACATTTTTCGCGTGACACCCACGTTTGTCGGAATATCTGCCATTATTAAATATTTGAATAAACAATATAGTCGAAGAGGTAAAATCAAATTTTGTCCATTAATGCAGCAATGCTGAGACTCGAAAAATCGGCAAATTAATGGTAAATGTATTTAAAATTTCTCAAGACGCAAACACGTGCAATCAACAAAATTCAATTCACATTTCGTTGCACACCTCCCTGCAGTGCGGCTTCTCCCATGTGTGTGTACATACAAGCATGTAGGACTAGCCCTAAGAGCGTAAACTCACTAAACTCTTCAGACTGCACATTTCGCACATGCGCAATCAAATTGACCAATCACGTCTAACCCCGTATCAGACCAAGATTGCTTTGTTCTGATTGGTCAAATTCCAATTTCCAATTCGCAATCTCCAATAGTCAAAGATAAGAACGAACTATAAGTACTAACCTTTATGTCACCTGTGTCTCCTGCTGGAAATCTATGGATATGGATGGACCGCCGTTTTTAAATGCAAATTGTGAATAAATATTTTGTAATATCCGATATATTGTTTCTGCGATAAGAATCATCGTTGGACATTATCCAACGGGAGCAAAGTGTATCAATTCTATCATATCTCAGTGTGTTGAACCTTTCATATTTTAACCCCTATTACATCACACATCTGTTATATGCAAGGTAATTCCAAGCATGGAGTAACATTTTCAATATGTCATGCTTATCGTGCAATATTCTCACAAACGCAAGATCAGCTTGTTTCTATGCATTTCTTAATATTGTTTCATGTTAACTGCATTCACGGTATGTAATAATAATTTAGAATTTATGTTTAGTTATTTTTCACATAAATTTGCATTTTTGCAATTACAAAAAAAGGTGGCTGGATATTTGTACAGTATACTTAAAAGTGTAACTAATATTATGTTTATAACTTAAGTTTTTGTTTATAACTGAATCACTGATATTCACTTTATTCATTATAACATGCAATGTTTATGTCACAAAATAGGTTGATAAGATCAAGATTGATAAGCTACAAGTGGCTACAAGTAAGGAATTGCTGCGAGTACATCATAATACTGTGAGCAAAGAAAAATTGAGGGACAATGAAGGTGACAACAGTTCCAGCTAAACACACTCTTCACAGTGGAATTTTTCATCCTGTCTTAAGGCAGTGGCAGTCACCAAATGTAGAAATCACAGTTAACAATCTTATGTATCCCATATTCGTATCGTGAGTACAGAGTCTGATTGCTGTCCGATTCCTATTACAATTATGTAACATGCCTGACATACTATTATAATATTGTGTATATGTAATGAAATTTTTATAAGCATTAAAATAAGGAGCATAAATTGCTCTTAAAATAATGGTTATTAATGGAAATTAATACAGTATTTGTTATCTTTACTGTTCAATTTAATATTATATAAATCAAACTTTTGTGGACATTATTGTAGGGATGAAGAAAACGCTGAAGATGCTATTGGTAGCATGCCCGGTGTGTATCGTTATGGAATAAATCAGTTAGAAAAAATGTTGCAGCCTTTAGTTGCTAAAGGATTGCAGTCAGTCTTGTTATTTGGTGTATCACGACATCTCGAAAAGGTAATACTCGTAAAATATATGTAATAGTTCTCTAACTTACATAAAACTTAACTAACTTACATAACTTGGAAATGTACAAAAAAAATCTTTAGTTTTGTAACTCAATCATGTATCTCAAACGTTGCAGAGAAAGAGAGAGAGAGAGTTTAACACAATTTGATATTAATTAAATATTCTAATTGGTATTGATCAAACTTTAATTGTAGGATGAGATTGGAAGCAACGCCGACAGCGCGAGGAATCCTATCATTCGTGCTCTACCATTGCTACGAAGGAAGTTTCCTGATTTAGTAATAGCATGCGATGTCTGTTTGTGCCCATACACGGTGCATGGACATTGCGGTATACTCGACGATGACGGTAGCATTAATAACAAAGATAGTATTCGACGGATTGCTGAAGTTGCCGTGTCATACGCGAAAGCAGGTGAGGGATTGCACGTATTTTAAAACGATGCTTAAATATATTCGCATATTCCTTTCGTTTTATGAATATCTTTTATGATATATGTATTATAGGTGCGCAAATTGTTGCGCCATCCGACATGATGGACGGTAGGGTGAGCGCGATAAAACAGGGTTTAGCCGCAGCTGGCTACTCGAATAGAGTAGCTGTCTTGTCGTACGCTGTAAAATTTGCATCAGAACTCTACGGCCCTTTTCGGGACGCGTCGCAGTCTGCTCCAAAGTTCGGCGATCGCAAGTGTTATCAATTGCCTCCTGGCAGCAACGGATTGGCGGCCAGGGCTGCTGTAAGTTCCACTCCACTCGTTATTGAGAATACCTCATTTAATGTCGCAGAGCATTGCTATAATCGTACATAAGATGAACAAATGAGACTTTAAATCTCGTTTTGAGATATAATTATATTTAAATATGCGAAATTGCATCAAGCTCTCATTCTCTTTCACGCTCTTTTACCTTCTGTATCAAACGAATGAAATCGTGATATTTTCTAAATAAGTGTAATACATCAAGTCTCTCTCTTTGTTAAGGCAAGAGACGTAGAAGAGGGAGCAGACATGCTGATGGTGAAGCCAGGACTGCCTTACTTGGACGTAGTGCGACATACAAAGGATGCGCATCCGGAGTATCCTATATTCGTGTACCAAGTCTCGGGAGAGTATGCCATGCTGTATCACAGTGCGCAAAACGGCGCGATCCATTTGGAGAACGTGCTGAACGAGATATTGCTCTCCATGAGAAGAGCGGGTGCCGATTGTATCATAACGTATTTTACCCCATTGATTTTGGATATGTTACAACCGAAAAGTAAATTATAAGTATTACCCAAAATTAGGATAAACAAATTTGGGAATAATGCAATTGTATAATGTTTAATCGATATTCGATATACGCAGTTACAAACAGAAGAAAAAAAAGATTTTTTAAACGCGGAAATTGTACAAAATACTTGCAGAAATTGTTGACATGCATTATTGCAATTTTATGTTACTTATTGAATTATAAAATTATAAGTCAATTATTAATATAATTAGTTATAATTATATTTATATATATACAAGTTTTAAAAAATTGACTTCGCATATTTTGTGAAATTTTATTGTGTAATATTGTCTGTATTATTTGTCATAATAAATAATAAATCAAGCTATTTCGTAATCTGCACGTTATTTTTTACATGCGAACAGATTTACTTTTCTTTTGGAAAACGAAAAGAAATGACAATGTAACGTATTATGCGGCGCATAACAGTTGTTCCGCTTAACTCATTACCTCAAATGGAGCGAGTACCGTTAGGTGGAAAGGTGTCACGGTTTACGTACTCGCAAAACGCAATCGGAATGGAGTGAACGTTCCATTCGCGCTCATCCAGTTCCTAAAGCCGCATGTAACATTATATGACAAATTAAAAGAAAATTTCTGTTTTAAAGAATGTGTATAATGGTAAAAGTAAATTGCTTATATATGAATTACATAAATTTTAATAAAATATATATGTATTGGTGGATTCTCCAATAAAACTCCAATAAAGTGATAAAAATGAGCAATTTTTTAATTATTTATAATTGTGTTATTTATAGATATTAATAGAAAAATAAAAACACGTAATTCTATTAAGCCTTTACGAGGGGTTCCCTTTACGAGGGGAACCCTTTACGGGGTTCGCAATAATACATTCCACATCCCTGTAAATATGACGTAACATATGAACTACGATTGCATTGCATCCATTGTCGAACCTAGTTCGTTTCCTAACAAATTAAATCCGAATCTTTCTTTCTTTTATGACTAAAAGTAACCGTTAAATTAATTTTATTTGTTTGATTCGTTAGTTTTTGTTTATTCAAAGCATTTTTACGTTTATTTGTCAAGAAATTAACAATTATGTAAAAAGCTTTTGTTCCTCTTAGGAACCTCTTATGTTAAGCTTTTTGAATACAAACGATATACAACAAGCAATTATTGAAAATAATAATTATCTACAGTTAGGATATTACACACATGACATTTTATTTTAAAAATCCTTTCTACATAATTAAGCATAATTACTATATCTCCGGTTGTAAAATCCCGACTGTAAATTTTCAGATTTACCAATCTTTCTACACATAATCACCATCTTTCTATCCACAATATAATATCACCATTGAAGCGCCAATATTATTATTTGTCATGATCCTATCATAAACGAGAACGAGGGGTGCAATAATCATGTAGTTCCGCCCCTGGCGGACCCGCGAATCACCGGGGCGACATCCACGTGTTCCGCCCGTCGTATCTAATCAGCCGCTGACGAATCGTCGCGGCGGACGGGTATTCTGAAAGTAGGCAGTCATGACGTGGGCCAATACGCTGCAGCCAAATCTGTGCTTGGTGGCCAATCGCGGTGACCGCTGTCCGCCAGGCCGAACGCGTCCCGCCAATCGGCGCTGGCCACGACGTATCGGTCCCGTTAATATCCCGGCCCCCGAGTCCGATGCCGACAGCAGTCATCGTTGCACCGTTCGAGGAATTGGGAGTATTCGTTCGCGATCGGAGGAACGTTTATTGAGAAAATTGACGGCACGCATTCGCCTGGTAAGTGAACCTCGGTCCTCGAGTATCACGTTAATCCTCTCGCATCAAATCTGTTCGCGGCGGAAAGTACCGTTCCATCAGGCTACGGAGAATTCGTGCGGACCGGAATTCGATCACCCTCGTCAAACGGGAATTCTGTCTAATCGACGATGTCGAACGTCTCGTGTCATTTCGCTGTCGATTACAGCCGTCAGCTGCACCTGACGCGAACTGGCGACGGTCTCTCGTCATTGTCGCGCGTAATTTCGCTCGTTCGGCGATGAAAATAATCCAGATTGTTTTCTTACCTCTTTTTACGTGCGGAGATCGCGAGCCCTCTGCCACGTTGAACGGTGAGTCGCTCGATACATCTCGAAGCTCGTGGAAGTTTCCGCGTATCCGCAATCCGTACATGTATCACGAAAATGTTGGCTCGCCGAGTTTAATCGGCTTCAAGGTTGAAGTATGTTGAAAACTCGAAAGAGATGACGTGTTATCTATCTCGAAGAGCCCGAAATCCGGCCCGGCTGAGATCTACAAGCTGATACGTTGAACATTATTAATTCCTTGTTAATTCGTGGCTATTGCATCGAATAAGTTAACGGATATCGTGTAAGTTGAGGAACCTTTTGAAAATTAGGGATATAGTTTGCTTGGTAACAGATGTAGAGCACTAAATGCGTGAAGACAAAGTCTAAATATGGTTGATATGTGCCTAATGATATACGACAAACACAGATAATACGTAATTATATGAGACTTTTTCTAGCAGTTTTTTTCTAACAAGAGGCCACGCTTCCGTAAATTTATTATTATTGGACAAGTAAAAAAATTATGCGAAAAGTTATAGTTTATGAATAATTAATTTGATATCACATTCGGCCATTAATCATTAATATGTAAAAATTAGATATAATATTTAATAATTTCAATATCTAAAATGACAGAATGAGAAATTAATAAAGACAGCAAATCATTCTCAAAATCTTTTATAAATGTGTCACACTGATACCTATATTTTTATTAAATTATAAGAATTGTCAGTTTTATGTCAGTTTTGTTTCATATGTAAATTTATAACATACAAATAGAAAAATTCACATTTTATCTCATTTTTTTAAGAAGTAAATAAATAGGCTCTGTATTAATAATTACCTTAATTTATAGGTTAGTTTCATAGAAAACAGAAGATGAAGGGAGCCAAAGCTCTACTGATAGTGGGGCTGCTTGCAGCCGCCACGATTGCGAAGGAGGATAAGGAAAAGGAGGACATTGGTACGGTGATAGGAATTGATCTGGGTACAACATACTCCTGGTGAGTACGCATTGTCACGATGATCTACATTCTCCGAGACAGAATTCGATTCACAGTCCTTATGCACGAATAAATTATCTCGACGCTTCGTGTTCTGTCTCTCAGTGTCGGCGTTTACAAGAATGGCCGTGTGGAGATCATAGCCAACGATCAGGGTAACCGAATCACGCCGTCCTACGTGGCGTTTACCACTGACGGCGAGCGGCTGATTGGCGATGCCGCTAAGAACCAGCTCACGACGAATCCGGAGAACACCGTGTTCGACGCGAAACGACTGATCGGCCGCGAATGGATGGACCCCACCGTGCAGCACGATGTCAAATTCTTCCCGTTCTCCGTTATTGAGAAGAACAACAAGCCGCACATCAAGGTCGAGACTAATCAAGGAATGAAGGTCTTTGCACCCGAGGAGATCTCCGCTATGGTGCTGGGCAAGATGAAGGAAACCGCCGAGGCCTATCTGGGTAAGAAGGTCACCCATGCAGTAGTCACCGTGCCGGCGTACTTCAACGATGCGCAACGACAGGTAAGACGCAGGAGCTCTACGTTCCGTAAAATATTTTATCCTGATTGCATCGTATTCATAAGCGTGATAGTTTTGATGTTCGTAACTTCTCTTCTCGATGCAGGCGACTAAGGATGCCGGAACGATCTCTGGCCTGATCGTGATGAGAATCATCAACGAACCGACCGCTGCCGCGATCGCGTACGGTTTGGACAAGAAGGACGGCGAGAAGAACGTGCTGGTGTTTGACCTGGGCGGTGGCACCTTTGACGTCAGTCTGCTCACCATTGATAACGGTGTGTTTGAAGTCGTTGCTACTAACGGTGACACGCATCTGGGAGGTGAGGACTTCGACCAGCGTGTGATGGATCATTTCATCAAGCTGTACAAGAAGAAGAAGGGCAAGGATATCCGCAAGGACAACCGAGCTGTGCAGAAACTGCGTCGTGAAGTCGAAAAGGCGAAACGAGCGCTCAGCGCTAGCCATCAGGTGTGTGGATTATTTTTATGCTCGCTTAAGCCTTGTGTCCACGATGCTAAAAATCGATTCGAGATCTCGATCCGAGAAATGTGTGGCCAATCAACTTGTAGCTTTTATGGAAAAGCTTTTCGGAACCTTATTTATAATATTTTATAATTCCTCATCAATTCAGTGAATTCTCTTCGTTCTAATATATTTCCAATAATGTTACAGGTCAGAATCGAAATCGAATCGTTCTTCGAGGGCGAGGACTTCTCCGAGACGCTGACCCGTGCGAAATTCGAGGAGCTGAACATGGATCTCTTCCGCAGCACATTGAAGCCTGTGCAGAAAGTCTTGGAAGATTCCGACATGAGCAAAAAAGACGTGGACGAGATTGTCCTGGTTGGTGGTTCAACCAGGATCCCGAAGGTTCAGCAATTGGTCAAGGAGTTCTTCGGTGGCAAGGAACCGTCACGGGGTATTAATCCCGACGAGGCTGTTGCTTACGGTGCCGCTGTACAAGCCGGTGTACTGTCCGGAGAGCAAGATACTGATGCCATTGTACTTCTCGACGTTAATCCCCTCACCTTGGGAATCGAGACTGTTGGCGGTGTGATGACGAAACTTATTCCAAGGTAAATATACAATATTAAATACAGAATGTCCTGTATTAGACAGGAATCACTTAATAAATATAAGAAATGTGTTGTAATCTTTCAGATTAAGATCCATTTAAAATCATATATAATTATCTATGTTAAATATATCTTGTAAAATGTCACTTTTCATGAATTATCCAGTTTGATTTAGATTTGCAAACTTTTCTTCTGAGATATTGTTAAATTTGTGTACTCGCGATTATCCAATCAATCTAATTCTCTCATTTATTTCTACAGAAACACCGTTATTCCGACGAAAAAATCGCAGATCTTCTCCACGGCCTCCGACAGCCAGCACACCGTCACGATTCAAGTGTACGAGGGCGAGCGTCCGATGACCAAGGACAACCATTTGCTCGGCAAGTTTGATCTGACCGGCATTCCACCGGCGCCGCGCGGCATACCGCAGATCGAGGTCACCTTCGAAATCGATGCGAATGGTATCCTGCAAGTGTCGGCCGAGGATAAGGGCACCGGCAACCGCGAAAAGATCGTTATCACAAACGATCAGAACCGTCTGACGCCTGATGACATCGAACGGATGATCAAGGACGCGGAGAAGTTCGCTGACGACGACAAGAAGCTGAAGGAGCGCGTGGAGGCGCGCAACGACCTCGAGTCGTACGCGTACTCGCTCAAGAACCAGCTGGCCGACAAGGAGAAGCTCGGCTCGAAGGTGAGCGACGCGGACAAGACCACGATGGAGGAGGCGATCGAGGAGAAGATCAAGTGGCTGGAGGACAATCAGGACACCGAACCGGAGGAGTACAAAAAGCAAAAGAAGGAGCTCACCGACATCGTGCAGCCGATCATTGCGAAACTGTATCAGGGCGCGGGCGGCGGCGTTCCGCCCACCGGTGGTGACGAGGAAGATCTCAAGGACGAGCTTTAACTGCGAGCCAGCAATCCGCCCGTTTCGGCTCGCGGTACAGACTGATTACTCGCCTCCCCGAGCAAATACCTTATAGAAGTGTCACGTCGATGTATCACGAGAGGCTTAAGCGAAACTCAACACTCGCGGAGTCACGTTCGTGCCGTACATTTAACTGAGGGTGGCTTTTGAGGGTCTAAGTTTTACTTAGACAATATGTAGCGTTATATAAATATATACATTATCTGTAAATTTAAGACCTAGGTTAAGGAAAGTACTTGCAATTAAATGTACGGCGAGGACGTAAGTTTTCGTCGTTAAGTCTATGTATATTTGAGGAAAGTGCGAGGAAAGGCAAATCGAAAAGTTGGCAGGTTTTTCGAACACATTTCATAGTTGCGCTTAGAAGAGGATACGTTAGAGATATATATATATATATATATTCTGGTTAATATATATATGTATGTATAAATATATTATTAATTTTTTAATAGGTTCAGCGTTTTCTCGCATTTTCTTTAGCCACAAAAAGCTGTCTTATACAAGCCAGTCGCTCGGGCAATTAGGTGTGTGTCTGGAAAAAGCGTCCTGCGTTCGATTAAATCACGATAAGACGAGACCTTAACGAAACTAAGGTATTTCAGTGCAACAGATAGTTCATAAGTGATTCTTGAAACATTTACTTTCGTTTTATTCGTAATTTACTCGATTGCCGGGACTCGTCTGACAAATCTTGCATTAACACGTTGCCAATGTAGCAATCAATTGTAATCATCATCGGCTGTTCTACATCACGTTTGTCCAGGAGGAATGTGTCATCTCAACCCTCTTGATGAAAGAATCAGCTAACGAGACAGGTCAGGGAGGGATCTTTCCGACGCTCTTCTGGTTCCACCCTGTGACACACACACATAACACACATATATATATACACACACATATATATACACACACATAATTACCCTCTCCATTGCGTCGTTAATTTATTTTGAATTGTTTTATATGTTCCATTAAGTGTAATGATCGAATAATCGGTTAATTGCGCGGAGTAAAGCGTATTGAAGATTTGTTCGCGAGATATGCCCATGTACGACTGAAAGAGAATGAATGATGTGCGCAAGTATGCGTGGCCTTGTAACTCGTATACTGCCACACTGAGTTACATTTGTACTGTGTACAATGTAGCCGAGTTAACGTGTGTGACTGCTATATGTAACTGTATTCGCAAGAATAAAGATTTTTTCAGTAAATTGTACCTGCTGATTTTTGGAGGAATTTTTCCACGTTCCAGACAGCACAATTCTTCGATTTTCATACAACATCAATATCTCAGAAACAATCGTGAGAGGTTTCAAAAGTATTTGAATTTATTATAAATTTTAAATATTTTTTAATACATTGTGGATATATAATCACGGTTGTAATGACACAAGGTTATTCTGAATTTTACTAAGTTTATTTAAAGATCCAGTTCTGTAACAGAAAAATAGTACAGAATTGTTAGATATAATCAAGTCTCTTATAATATCTTTATTTGCCTATTATATGTTGGAATATGATTGTTAACGATGATGATAATACTAATAATACAATTCGCTTTTCGGTGGAACTTTTTCTTGTATTGGTTTATACAGAATAATTCAATCGTTGAGACTTAAATGTTTCATTAATTTATTTTGGCATGAAAATATCGAAATCAATGCAACCGATACTTTCTATGCACATATATGTGTATGTATAAGGGAAAAATTACATTGGAAAAGTTTCCCAATTTTGGAAAAGATTTGAAAAGAATTTACAAGGAAAAAAGATGTTGCTCGTCTCTAATTATTTCTGTTTTATCGAAGTCAATTTTGTGATACACTGATGAAAATTTGATTTCAAGAAATAATCATCACATTCAATATTTTATTACAAAAACATAATTTTGAGATAATTATTGATACTTGTGATGTATTTGTGATGATTGATTAATTATTTGTAATAATTGATATTTGTGACATTATGTTTTGCTAAACTTTATTATTCTTGTTTCTATTATAATAAATATACATATAAAATATCGTGACATTTGAAAGTTTGCAGATTCTTGCATATTGCCAAAGGTTTCTTAGTTTCTTTCAACGTATTAAAAAATAAAAATACCAAATAATTGCAGGGTCGAAACTTTTTCCACAATTTATACGTGATAATTGTTTTTAGTTCGATTTCTGTAATTTATACGTGATAATTTTTCTTAGTTCGATTTCTGTAAATTCCGATATATATGTATCATAAATTACCGAGTAATATCGGGTATAATCTACATAATAATACTATCCTTAACGAAAGCGCTGAGAAATCAATCTGCAACGATATAATTTCAAGCGCTGCGATTAGTATATAAATATGTAGACATTCAAGAGAATTTTAAGATTTTTATAGAGATTTTCCAAAGTTTCTTATTACTTGTAATATTAATCCCTTTTACAGTATGGGAAGGAACTGAGTACTGGCCGCAAAAATATCAATTTTATCTAACGTTCGCGTTAATAATTTTTGGATCACAGTGCATTATGAGGAATCACAAGGTATTCTTTAAAAATCTCAAAATTCTCTCGGATGTCCGCAAACATAAATCCATCAAACGGCCAGCAGTAAGTGAACGGTATTATTTGTCTATGAATCGGTTCACACTACGCCTTTACAGATTTCCCATATGTAAAAAAGTAAGGCCAAAACAGATAGGCGTTCAGTGCGTGAATCACGAACCAGAACAATTTTTGCCGTAACTCGCAGAGTTAGTACAATTCGCTTTTACTATTTTACATTGTGAACAAGTAACGAGGTATTTCATTGCGGTTTTTGTACATGTAGGATTAAATAATTGTTCCGTTCTTCGTGTTCTATTTCTTTCCTTTTTTCGTATTTTGGCATTTGCTTCGAAAACTTCGAGTAACAGGCATTGAGCACTTTCTCTAGTTTCTATTAGATCGTTGAAGCGACAATGTACTAATTATGGAATTATAAGTTTTGTCTCAGGTGTGCATATAATATTAAGAGACATAGCGCCATTTCGTAATGCATATTTAATCATAAATCTGCATATGATAATGACTAAAAAGACAGCAAAAAATGTTCAAAACATGAAAAATAATAGTTGTTTAACGATTAGTTAATCACATATGAGCGAAATTATTCTATTTCCAAGGAAGAGAGACTTGCATGCTATTGATATTGTTCCCAATTATTTGAATTACAATTATTTGACAATTGAAGGTACATGGAATTAACACAAATTTGTTATGTTGTTGTCACGAGTAACACTGGTGATTTAATAAATTGAAAAATGTCACTAAATAAACGCAATACTTTTGCAGCTCTTAATCCTATGCAGATTCAGGATTAATTGACACTTGCTCTGAAGCAGTAATAATAATCCAATATACCCAGTGGCGCGTCAAATACTAATGAGTACTAATAATAAATACGTTTGCGCTTCCTGGTCGAAAGCAATAGTCAATTCGGAACTTCGGAGGATCGTTTTCGGCAAGGAAGCTAATTTTTTGTCCCCTCTTGGTGAAGTGCAAGAATGTAGCGCGACCGAGAACCGTAATGTCGCACTTGGTGCCACAAACGTCCTACGAATTTCTCGATTTCCCGTTACATCCTCCTCTCTCCATTTAACTAGCTATATGTGGAATTTTTATTTTCCATATTTCCTTATGCGGTAGGTATTTCCTTCCTTTCTTCGTCTAGCATGAACACTTTCAACATATTGTGTATCTTCCTTCTTGTTTCTTTTTTTTCAGCTATACAGCACATCCTGAACTCAATGAACCGTGAAACGACAGCATAAAGAAGTGGTTCCCTCCAGATCCTAGCTGTACTTATTTCGTAAAGCTTTCCTTCTCTCTTTCATATACCAATCTACATCATACCTCGGACGTATTCTTATATAATAATTAATGAATACATATACCTGTGCGCATCGCAAGCGAAAAGGATTCTGATTCTAGAGCGTTTCTCAAGTATTCCTGAACGATCTCAGACAGTTTAATATCTGACAGCTATATTTAATATTATGATATTGTATTATAGTTTTCGTACTCACTATGTAAATAAAAAAAACCTATTATACATAAAATACATAAAATTATATAAAATTGACAATTGTACAATTCAGTTTATGTCGAAACTGATAATTCAATTGTGTGTGAACATTTGTAGGAAAGGACTTTCAGACCAGATGAATTCAGACGAATTCTCTCCGCTCGCAATACACTTCCGTACATATAGATACTTATAATGCCTATTTTCTAATGCCAGCGAATACATTAAGCTACTAATATGATTGTAGCATATATATACATATATGCTATAATTTTATATGTGTATATATACTTAAACTGTTACTTAGTAACTAGACATTTCCTTTCTCAAAAAAAGTTTTATCCTTGAATCGAAAATTTTTCTCGTAAAAAATGTTGCACTAGAATTTTATCTAACATCGAACAATTTAGACGCCAATGTGTGCAATGAGTATATAAATAATTTCTATATGCGCAATGCACGTGTCGAAATGTGTCGCGTATAATTAGAAATAATCCAGTCTAAACAGATATCTCATTTTACCTGCCTAAATTATAATTTATACAAAAATCTTTGTAAGGCGTTATGCACGCGCAACCGCGACTTGTGTGTCCGTGTGTATGTGTGTACGTGTGTAATTGTACGTATAAATTTTTGTTCGAGAAGTTTATAATCCTTAAGAATAATTTATGCCGATAAAACGCTGTATTACCTCTTTTATAAAGCACGATGCCTGCGTAGGGAATATCAATTTTAGGATATATCAATTTCCTGTATCCTTTTTAATAAATATCGAGTATTCTGGTTTCATTTATCTTTAAGGAAATTTAATTCATCGCTGATCAACCCTCTTGAATATTTATTAAATTTATTCAATAAAACTGTTTTAACAATGAATAATAAAAAATTTAATTCTTGTCGCTCTGTAATTTGCCGTAAAAATTGGCTTTAGTTTTTTTTGTATTAACTAGCTCGACTTTATTTTCATTAGAAGTATATAGATTAGAGTATAGATTGTTTAAAGAATAGTTTACTTATATTACTCTTTTCAGAACACCATCTATCGAAGTAGAATTTGCGATAATAACTTTCGATCCACGAATTACCACAACGAACAGCCGCAAAGAACAGGTGAACAGTTAAGTTAAGCACTTCGCTCAAATTTGTTTCAAAGTCCTGAGAGTTCATCCACGCTGTACTTTTTAGCAGTATGCATGTGTATGTATGCGTAAAGATAAATTTGCTATCGTGGTCTCATGGTTCCGCGAAACGAGAAAATAAGACGTTAATCCGCGGATCGAAAGCTTGCGTTTTCCAGATATGATACAAAACGTTCAACAGAAAGGTTTACGCGCTAAGTCGCGTACAGACTAATTTAACAAATAGTAAACGCAGTGCGCTTCTGGCCATGTCGCTTAAATAGCATTTCCCTAGTTTGAACAACAACAATGTATCTCGTATCACAGTATTATAATGTATTTAGTATTTGTCTCTCGCGTTTACTTTGGATATGGCAAATATGAGACAGTAACAGTAAAATTATACTAATGTAAGTCTATAACTCTTTGGGGCTAAATGCATATCACAGTGGGAGAATTTTCAACGTTTCTATGTTCACCGTCTTCCGCTTTCCTTTCTTTTTTTTTTTCGTTTTTGCTTATTTTAGATTATTATTTAACCGTCCAGAAGCGCACCGGTCCCAGAAGCGTGTCACTTTTTAATAAGATCACGTTATCTATACGTTATTACGAAAAAGCATCACCGCTAACCAGGAGAAACAAGCAAGCAATATAAATTTGTATTAGAGTAAGATTTTCTCTTTATCATTAGTCAAAAAATGCACCATACGTTTACTTGAGATACGCTTATCCGACGTATCCGCTATGCAGTCTTATTCTAATTTTTCGCTGCGTAGTGTATCTCAGATAATGAACTATCGAAACATAGAACTATTGAATTGTACTTTTCTTTTTCTCTAGTTTCAAAATCAAGATTATTACGCAATTGCACATGAAACATCGGAGTTTTTTTATTAAATTTCCGCAAATGGCAAAACCATTTTTTCAGCATCAGATGTAACTGCTTCAGATAATTGTATGATGAAAATCTCACTTTAAATGCAATAAATGACAATATGGAAAAAATGTTAACTAATATACGTATAGATATAATATTTTCAACTATAATAACTTTTGGATCTTCAACAAACTATAATAAGTTTCAAACTTATTTAATAAATAAGAAAACTTGTAAATTTTTCTATAAAAAATACTTATAAAAAATAAAAGAAATTTTGTTGTTTAAATATTTACACGATTGTTCAAAAGTTAATATAAAGAAGTTTCATGTGCAATAGTTTAATTAAAAAATGGTCCGTGAATTAATCTATATATTGCTTACATCACCGGATTGATGCAATATGCGCATCAAAATTTTTATTAATCAAAATAAAATCTGAATTATTTTAATCTTGATTAAATTCTGAATTATAAATAAATCTGAAATATAAATAGTGTTAAAACTCCAACTTGGAATAAAAACATACCTGATTTTCGATATGCCAATTAAAAAAAAACATAATAAAAATGCTATACAGCTTTTTTCTAAAACTAATAGAAATTTAGAAAATATATACGTGGTACTCCAAATCTCGCGCAATTAATACTAAGTTCTTGAAATTATTCGGAGGCAAAACTCCAGACAATATCGAGATTACAATAATTTTTAGAAAACGACATTATATATAGTACTCTGCACAATTAATCAATAAATTGCTTTAGAACGATCCAAAAGCAATCTTTATTATTGTGCAATGTAACGTGCCTGAGTTCGCAAATTTTACAAGAGCGGGTTTTAATTTTAAAATATTTCTTTCAAAAATCGATTTAAAACATTTAATACAATATTATATTAATCTTGATATTTCCATATTAAGATTTTGTTTCTCTAAATAAATTCAGGAATTTGCTGTTAACAAATCGTGCGTAAGATTTGGAATACCTTACTGTGTCACTGATACAGGTTGATAATAACACATGATCGCTTTCATTACATTCTCGACAGCAATCTCCGATCACTTATATACTGCAGTTCTAAATGTACTGTTAAATCTTAAACAAATTAACATATATATAGCGAAATTAAATAATTTGACTCAGTCATGGATATGCGAACAAGTCGAACATTTGGAATTGGTAAAAAGAGAGTTTACATACTAAAAATTTCGGCACTATTTTAAGTAATCTGCGAAAGAATCTTCCTCCCTACGACTCTCCATACCGCCTTCACTTACACCCGGCTCATCGTTTACTCGTCGATCGAACTCGATTTTGGAGGGAAAATCTGTAACCTCGCTATTAGCTTCGAAAGTTGCCACACGCTGTTTCATCTTCACGTCGAGATAATCGCTTGAAGAGAAAAAAAGCAATTCAACCGAGAGCTCTTGAAGTTTCTTGATGTTTCAGGAAATTTCACCTGTAAAGGCGCAATGCAAAAATATTAAAGTGCATAAATACGATATATAATCTTCGCCGTTACTTACCAATAAAATTGTAATTTCCATTCCTATTTAAAATAAAGACTGGACGAACGCTTGGATGAGTTTAGGTACAGTAGCATCAAAACCGTTGATTATCAGGACATTCTTGTCGTACTGTGTTTTACGATACGTCGCGGAAGAGCATACGGCACAATTGATCAGTCTGCGAAAAGAAGCGAGTACATTTAAAAGTTCAGATGTGCCGCGGGATATGCTACGATAAAAAAAAAAACAACTCACTTTGCGTCCGGAAGTTGCATCATATTTCTGTACAATGATAAGCTTTCCTGAGATCTGTCATGTTTTTCGTACACCTGATCTACTATGTTGATAAAAACGTCGTACTCTTTCTTCATTTTCATAGCCCACAACAGCGGCTTGCTGAGTTTAATATTCGCAGTGGAAATTTCTCGTAATTTCCTCACAACTTGCTCATAAGTTTCCTCGTTGCCGACGTCGACCACGTGAATTTCGTTGTCTTTGAACGTCGCTACGGTGACGTCGCTCTCCTGGCGTACAAGCGTCATCGCGATGAAACAACCTACCTCAACGCCCCGCATGTTACCGCACTGCCAAGCGCGTCCTTCTACCGTCTTTTTGTTCGAACTGATTGTCACCAAGTAACGCAGATCCGTGCGTTGCAGGTGCTGGAAGCAGTAGCGATAATATAGGGATGATGAGACGAAGAAAATTCTTATTTATCTTATTTAAGAGGGAACATTGGTCCGAAAGAGTCAAATTATCAAATATGTGTGTGTGTGTGTGTAAAATATTCGCTTACAGAGAATGATGCGTAGAACGCCGTGTTTAGAGCAGAGATCACGTCCTGGTTTGGCTCGAACGGCAATTGGTGGGGCTTTTTGGCTGCTTCCCGAATCCTTCGTTTCTCAAAGGATAAAGGTCTTAAAGAAAAACAGATGTATACACGTTGATAATCTCGAGCAGTACAATTACGTAGAGTTTCGTACTACTACAGCGTATGCTTACTTTCCGCAGTTCTGGTAATTTATGAGAGCGATGAGAATCTCCACCGGGTGAACCTTGTCGCGTGCTATAAGTTCTTCATTACGCAGCAGCTCTATTACTTTTTCCGCTGCTACATTCGGCTTCAGCAGGCGGAGATTGTTAATTCTTTGCAAGTTATTCAGAAGCATAACCATGTCCATCATCGATATCAATTCGATCCAAATCTGAGTAGAAAATAATCGAACGTCAAAACGCCGATCAAAATTAAGATGTTGATCAAACTTTCGTTGCAACATTTTCGAGAAATCTGATGAAATTTTCTGTGTTTTTTTCAAAACTGTTTTTAAAATGTTCTCAAAACTTGAAATTTTTCTAATTATTGCATAATTTCATTGTTATTATATTTTTATTATTACAATTTTTGATCAGTTAAAATTGATGGAATGCAAAATGTTTGGCACGTATGTCACTTGTATGTATATTTACCTTCTTGCATTTTAACAAGTGTCCAGGTACATGTTCCAATGACAACCCAAGTTCTTGTAATAAAGCAGCAGCGGAAGTCTCCTCCTCGCAGTGTTTGAAGAGCTCAATATTTTCTATATATTTCATTACAATCTCAACAGTGGTATTCTCGGCTAGTTCAGATGCAAATTGTTTGGCTTCACTCAGACCTTTTACTATGTATCTCAATATTACTGCCTTCTCTATTAAATAATTAATAGCTTAAGTAACATTGTTGTCAATAATTAAGAGTGATAGTCATTTAATCATAATATAACGCAAATCCATTTACATAAATTATTTTACAGGCTTTGTATTTGTATTTTTATTTATGTAATGCATTAACTTTCATGTGTCATGGACTGGTTGGCAATTTTTACACAACTCTCAGCCATTGGCAATATCTTGAAATCTAATTGCATATTTATCTACATTGATATAGTTCATAATATAAATGAAAAGAATTATAAATTTTATACGCACGAAGATTAAGAAATCTCAAAAAGCGGTGGATTTGTGTTGCTTCATGAATAACAACTTCGTACGCTTACCTGGAGTATCGCCCACAGTATGACATAGCTTGATGATATCTTTGTGCTTCCAACCATATCTACTTCTATATTTCGTAACGCATTTTGCCAAGGCCAATGGCTCCTTAGACAAGTACCAATTGTTAACGGCCTTTTTCATACCATTGCCCCATCCAAATGTTAAGTAACACAATTCATTTTCTCTCTTAAGTTTTGAGGTAAATCTAACAAACAAAATAAATTGCTCCGTTGTTGTACAGATCTTTTGTACACTGGCGAATGCTTCGTGACGTAATTTCTCGCTTATGGTTTGTCTGCCGCAAACAGCGAGGGCGAACACCAAAGTCTCTGGGTGAGGGACAAGATTACTTTCAAATGCCTACAAATATTTTTATTTTAGTAACAGCTGTAACAAATTCCCTGTGATGCATCGTGTGAGTACTTTCTAGGTACTACCTACTTACTTTTGTGATCAATAGAATCGGTACCAATTCCTTCCCTGGAGTTGCAGCTAGTTCTTCTATAGACGGTACATTTTTGACAATGAAATAATTGTGCACAAACCAATATCCAGGTTGATAATCCGGGTATTCTTTTCCAACATATAAAAATCGTGATAAACGTGCCTCAGGTCCATCATTTATTGTAGGCTCAATGCCTGCAAGCTCAGCATCGGTCATTTCGTAGCTGTCATGTCCATTATTGTTAGGTCTGTTCATGTTCATGGTTGGCTCAGGAACATGGCCAGTAATAGGCTGTGCCATTTTCTGATAACAATGAGCTTAAAGCAATAATTACGAGTTTAGAAAGGAAATTTTAGAAATATAACTATATAAAATTGTAAGCTTCAGGGATCAGAATTATTATAATATATGTAATCCAATTTTTTCAAAATATATTTTTTCCACTTAACAAAATTAATAGCAAGACAGATGTATATTGTACACTATAAATTTTTAATTTTGTAACACAATTACAAAACTGACGTCTCTTGTAAATATGGATTTTTTGATGAACAAAAAACGTTTGATACAACACCAAAAGGAAACGCATGAAGAATCTCATTTATATTAATAAGCATTCAAGGAATGTATGGAAAATATCTTATCTACATATTACACAATAATATATATTATCACACACCAACACACCACACACACACCAACACACACACACACACATCCAGAGGCAACAAGCTGCTCCTAATTTAAGAAAACATGTATTTTGACTAGGATTGTAAACAGAAAAGTCCGTTGTCAAAAGCCTTTGAGTTTTACAGCATACGTGTTTACATATTTTGAATCGTTTCTCCAGTACACGCGAAGGGTATTTTACCCAATCATTTGCATGATCCGTTGACAGGTTCGTGAGTTACGTTTCCATCTCATATGTACATACACGCGCATATATGCAGGTATATGCACCGATATGCACGCATACACATTGAAACGTGCACACATGTACAGCGCGAAACACGAATTCCTTTGCGAGGATATCGCGCGTATCACCTGGTTACCGGATAAGGCAACGCGGAGATACGAGCAGTGCTGTAATCAACCGAACGCGGGAGCACGTCGCGAAATTCGCGGCGAATCTAGCGCGGGGCGAACGCGCGCCGGTGCGAAACGCGATCGGGCTCGTCACATCAAGCGATTTACCTTTGCGTCAATGTAGACCGATGTCAGGAGCAGTCATGCACGAGAGAAATAAAGATGACATCCACAACAACGTCAGACGACGTGCGGGAGCACACTGGCACACTACATATGATAGTGCAGTCTTCCAGCTATGTTGGTAAAGCAGAGTGCGTAGCGCGGAATAAGGAGATTGCTCGGTGGCGCAATCTACACTCGCTTTCCCAATTTTTCGTTCTATCTATCTTGCCTCCGCATTATTTAAAACTCATTGTGGAATTTATGTCTCTGAGAATGAAATTTTATCCGTTATTGAGTTGTGTTTCGAGTGCCATAGGCCGGTATTCCAAGTGGGATCGTTTCATTGGCTACGAGGCGGAATTCTAGTGGAATTTTTGGAGCTAAACAAGTGAATAGTTCCTTTTCCTTCTAACCGCCAATAGCAATCCACTGTTGGCAATGTCGAAATCGATATAATTGTAAGAAAGCTCGAATTTCTTTATTTCTTCGCGTCGCTTTCTCAACTGTCTCTAAAAGTAATTTCGAAAAACCTAACCTAATAAGCGTTTGGCAAAATTTAGTAAAGTTTCATGAGATCTGGCAATGCTTAGTCTGGCTCGTTTAGCAGAGTTCGGCGAGATCGCGAGACGTTTTGCAAGATTTGGCAAAAGCTTTCAAGTTCTGGCGTGATCCTGCGGGTTCAGGAAATGTCTTGGCAAGATCTGACGAGATCTGGCAAGAGTCGGTGACAATAATGCTGACATATCGGGACATGTGTGAAAAGTTGACAGCTTGCGTGTTTTTATAATCGCATGAGTTGCACGTAGATGGAGCCACAATAATATTTGCTGGCCTTCCGAAGATTTGTTCCTGTTACCTCTTTAATCGCGATATGTGAAAAGGATCTTCTGTCGAAGCTGGATATCGCTGGATACAGCTGGACATGAAATGTCCACTACAAAACCAGAATAAACTACGTTACGTAAGAAATTATAAATCCATGATAAATGCAAGAGTATCCCAGGCAGCACGTGTTAGCCTAATACATGTTTCTTAGACGTATCTAATGTCTAAGAAACATAAAGTACCATTTAAGAAACGGTTTAAATAGAAACCGTTTTTGGACCTAAATTTTAAAAACGTATTTTTCACGTTTCCACGGAAACGAAAAATGTGTTTTATTAAATTGATTTGAAATTATATAATTAATATAGAAAAAATAGTAATTTCTACTTACTTTGCGAGTATTAATTATTTTTACATCATACGTTTCAATGTACTCGATTATGGAACAAGAGACAAAAATCAACACAAGTGTGTGTGATTCCCACCTCTGATTCACCAAGCGACCGACAGATGGCCAGGCCAGACGTGACGTTCTCGCAAGTAACATTTGTGTTATCACCTTATAAATAACCATCCGGAAAACCGATCCAATACTCTTTTCTTCTTCTTTTCTTTTGAAACTTTTGAGATCACTATTACTTGAAGCGATATTTCAAAAGAGTGAGATTCCACTACACGAAATTTAGAGAGTAATTCATAAAATATAAAAATGTAGTTTTTTACAAAAATGTGACTTAACTCTGTCTATCTTTGAGGCACTGATATATAGAATTGATAAATATTTTTCTGATGGTTTCTGAAACGTTTTTTTGCCGAAAAAGAAACGTTTCTCCTAACGTTTTTTCGTTGGACATTTTTCTCCTAAATAAACGTTTCAATAAAATGGTTATGAAACGTTACGGCAAAACGTTTATGAAACGGTTTTGAAACCAATGTGTGCTGCCTGGGATACATGTAACAATATCTTTGGACATGTTAATCGTAATAAATATAGACATTTTTGTCTGTTCGCAATCTAACGAATATATTTGCAATTGTGCATCAAACGACTTTTCTGCGTTTGCTATACGTAGCGCTAAATAAATCGATATACGTATCGATTTATTTAGCGCACATACGCAGTATATCGAGCAAAGTAATTTTTCCTTTTATTCAACATTCCTCTTTCATTACGGTTATGGTTATGGTCGGTTTTAAGATAAACTTAATAAAAATAGGTAGATAATTTTTATTTCCCATCGATCAGTTTTAAAATTAACTCGTTGCTATTTTTGAACCCGTATCATCGTAATTATCCTCCGTAATCTCGTATGTGCCGAACAATGAACGCTCACAATAAGACCGAAGCGTTATCTCTGATTAAAGCACAATAATCGAACGCTAAGTAACATTGTGGAATTTAATTAGAGATTTATTATTGTTCGCTAAACATATCGCTCGCATACAACTCGGAATGCATTTCTTAATCTTTGCTTTTCAGTTTCTCCTCAGATATGTGACGATACATACGACGTATTCGATAACTCCATCGACTCATAAAATGATGCAAATTTTCAGAAATTTCCGTCAATTTCCCAAAGGAAACAGTTTTATCAGTTCGAAAACAATTTCGCAATATAATTTACGTCATTTTGTGATGTTCTTTAAAACGCATCAATACGAGTTCAATAATATAATAAGAATGTATATGGGAAATTTTGCTAGATAGGTCATATTTCGTATAATAAATCAACGTCTCGTTTATGGATCTTTTAATGATAAAGTACATAATCCACAATATATATATATATATATATATATATATAGTTTTTTCATTTATTTCATTTATTTATTATATTTATTTTCATTATTACTACAAATATACAGGGTGTCCGGTAACTCACGACTCAACGCTCGTGAGTGGATAAAGCGGACTGAACTGAGTGGAAAAGTCCTATACCATTTTGCAATTTTCACAATAGTTAACGAGTTATTAATTATTAAAAACCGTGCTATTAGTCCAGCCTACCGCCGAATGCAAGCGCGCGGCGAGATGCGACCGCCTAGCGATCGAGTGCCTAGAGATCGCAGTGGCAATGGCTAGGCATGCCATTTGTAATAAACAACTTCTTGCGCCTAGCAACTTTGATCGCTAGGCGGTCGCATCTCGCCGCGCACTTGCATTCGGCGGTAGGCCGGACTAATACAGCGATTTTTAATAATTAATAACTCGTTAACTATTGTGAAAATTGCAAAATGGTATAGGACTTTTCCACTCAGTTCGGTCCTCTTCATCCACTCACGAGCGTTGAGTCGTGAGTTACCGGACACCCTGTATATATAAACCAAATTAAACACTGGGTATTAGCGAAATGGGTCTAAAAATAGTCCCCGGGAAACGTGCAGTCGCACAATCATGTAATTATACGTACAGCGATAAAACAGCCAATCACATTTATCGCTACGAAACGGCGTAACGCGTGTATATGAATTCAAAGCACTTTGCGCCATTACAACAAAGACGGGACTGTTGAACGAACGGTGCGTAAACACCGGGTCTGATCGCGAGGAGAAAATCCACAGGGATCCCTAAAGTCGCAACGCCAGGCATCGCGCGACCAAATCACCGGCGGTTGATCGCGCGCATTATCGAAAATCTCGCCGGCCGGGTTTTCGCGGATAAGCATGTACGTGCGTACGGCCACCCCGTCCGGACCACGCGCGATTATTCAATGCGAGTCGCGTTGTACGTGGTCGTGATGCGTGTTCGAAACGAGCCGGTCGCCTTTATCCGTGCGACTGCACACATATAAACGCGCACGTACGCGCGCACACCGAAAAGCGCTAAACTGGCCCCGGCTTGCGTTGTTCGTGCTTCCGCACACATCCAAAAGTTACCGCTCGTAATTGTTACCACCCGGGGCCCCTCCTCTCGTTGTGCTGGCTCCCTCTTCTCGCTTCCAACCGGAGGGAGGAGGGGGAGGGGGCCCTGATGCGAGAACGTGCATGAGCATCTCTCTCTCTCTCTCTCTCTCTCGTGTGGCCACGCGTGAAGCCAGCCCCGAAGCCGAACGTGAGTTTCTACTCATTATGCGTATTTATAACTCCGCGGGTCGCGCGCACACGCATTCGCACGCACACAGGCTCGCGCGCGCGATACTATCGATTTTTCTGGATCTCCGTGCAACTGACGATTACGTTGTGCCGCGCATACAGCACGTATGTACGTACATACGCGCTCGCGCCGGCGCGTTATGTAACGCGCGCTGCGTTTACGCCGCCTCGTCGTCCGCATCGTGTTTCTATTAATGTCACTAATCGGCGGAGTATTAATCGTACTATCGTATTTATCGGTTACACTGCTCGTTTCCTCGATTCTCAATGCGGTTCCGAATGATCTCCCTCTCGTGCGCATAGCGCAGCAGCACGTGAAACCAGCGCTTTGCTTTTGTTTAAAATTTTGTTTCTCTCCTCTCCGTTCTCCGGTTTTTTTTCTTTTTTCTTTCGGGCTATTTTATGTGAAGCCAGTGTGGTTCGAGAAGCAAACAAACGGAATCTAAAAAAATGACAAAAACATCGATATATGCCCTGTTTTTCTCAAATTCGTGACAAACAAGTTTAAACGATAACTTTTTTCGAGTGGATTTATAGATACAGCATGTTTAATTTTGATCTTGATATTGTGAGGTCACACGTACCTTAAGATACGAATGATCAAATGACACCAAGAAAAAGTATATTCCAGTTTCGAAGATATATTAATTGTAATTACACCCTCAGAAAGGATTTCTGATAACAAGACGAAAAATATTCTTGACTAATTGAATCGTATTACAAGTATAAAAAATATGAAAATAAAACAATTTTTAATTTAAATCAGTAATTTCTATTCTTCTCTCTCGAATTAAATAAGATTGTCTTACTGTCTTGAGACAAGAGTAACATATACAAATTTATGCTTATATATTCTTGTATGTAGAATAATTTGATATTAGCGCCACTTTATAGTAGGCTTTGTCGATGTCGACGCATCATTTTCTCACAGTCGCTCGTCGACTCGGCGCTTCTGCGTCCTTTATTCCGATAAAACGGCCAATATTTATGTGTTGCAATCGAAAATCGGGAAAGTGTTATTTACAATGAATAAGTGCAATACTCTACAAGAAATATTAAAAGATATGGAAATGTAAGTAAGTATATACAATATACTTACTTGAGAAATAAGATTCGAGATAAGACATTTCCAAATCTTTTAATATTTCTTGTAGAGTATTGCACTTATTCATTGTAAATAACAGAAACACTTTCCCGATTTTCGATTGCAACACATAAATATTGGCCGTTTTGTGCAGATTCTACAAATTCTCTTAGAAGAATAGAATAAGATGTCTTTTAGATCTCACAATATTCTGAAATCAAGAATATTTTGAACTTGCTAGAAATTTGTATCTAAATCCTTCTGAGAAAATGAATGAGATAGCACGAAGATTATTTGAATCTAGATTTTCGAATTTTCTATTCAAGATTAAAATATGCTTCTTTTCAATAATAAATATGATTGTCGCTATAGCGATCTTATTTTATGATAGATTAAAGAGTAATAGCATTAAGTCCAGAAATCTTTTCTGTGGGTGTAGTTTTGCCCGCAGTCTTCTGTATTCATACATTTCCTCAAAATTTACAACTTTAGAATTTGTGAAGTACCCTGTAGTCAAACTTTAGCGATCAGTGATAAGGAGATGTCAACAAACCCGTGTTATCTGTACATACGCGTAAATGATCAAAAAATATCGTTACGTAGCATATTAGCTAACAAACATTAAATTTTTTCTCGTTGTTTTCTTATCATTTGTTCACCGACACACCTTGTTTTTCACAATTTCTTCAGGGATCCACTGGATTAACGCGTTCTGTACATAGATGCCTCATTCATCGGGTTTTATGTAAGTGTTATGCACCAACTGATTGTACAAGGATTGTTAATAAACAGTGATTTTATAGCGCATTTTGATACCTCTACTCCGTCGCTTTTCGCCGCACATGTAAACCGGTTTTTAATAAAATTCAGTTCTTTGATTATGTCGTCGGATGTACGATGCAATCGGAGAGCGCATTGCCCGGTGAGGTCTCAAAGAAACAGAGAGAGAGAGAGAGAGAGAGAGAGAGAGAGAGAGAGAGTCAGTGAGCGAATAAGCAAGAGCGCGAGCGAGAGCGCGAGCGAGGGCAGAATGGGGAGGGGAACCGATGGATGGTTGGATGAAAGAAGAGAAAGAGAAAGACGGATGCTTAGGAGAGCAGCAGTGAGAGAGCTCGGCATAAACGAGAGAGAGAGACGGCACGAACGTCATGTTATTCGCGATCACGTACTCGTCTCCACGTAAGCGAAACAAAGAGATCGATCGTTCGAGTTGCGGAGCGACAACCATAGCCGAGCTTCCTCCCTCCCTCTCTCTCTCTCTCTTTCCTTCTTTTCTTTCGGATTTGTAGAACCGCGATTCGCCTCTCTTGCGGTCGCGATTCGGTCTCGCGACTTGTGAAATCGACGTGTTTTGACTGACGCGTGAATGAGCCAACGCAAAAGTTGATCGCGGCGCTTGGTGGCAAGGGCTGCGTTTATCGGGGGCGCTTGGTGGCAAGGGCTGCGTTTATCGGGGGCGCTTGTTTGCACGAGAAACGCGAGCGCGAGAGCTCGCGGCAGATAAAAGCAGGACTTCCGACAGAGATGTTGTTCCGCAGAATCTGCATCAGGCGCGTTGTTGTTCCACCAGTCCTTCGTTTAACAGATCCGTGTTGGTCGTCCCTGAATCTCCGTCAGGCGTGCGTGCGGATCCATCGGCCGTCCGCGGATTGCTCTCCGCAGATTCGCAATTGACAGACTCTGCCACTGCAAATTAAACGCCTTAATGACTCATACTGCAGCGAGAGATAACGGGTTACTTTATCTGTCACTTTACATCGCTCAAGCAGCTATACTTGAGAATACGCGATAAAGATAATATCTTAAGAATTAAAAACATGCGATATATATTAATGATGGCGATACGAACCGTCACAAATCGCCGATGGTAAACATTACACGTGTCCGGAGGATCTCCTAATTTATGGAACGCTGAGTAACGCGCAGACCTTTGGATTTGTGGACCATTGCTTTCACGAATCCTAGGATCCGTCCTTTGTGTTGTGTCACGGATCTTTAGTGCGATCCCGTATTCCATGAACTGTTGGCTCCCCCATAATACTTCAAACCTGTAGCCTCTTTGTGTCACAGGTGTTCGCGGCCATTTGTAAAATAAATTTGTGCGCGAATTAGTAAAATTATACTTTGTACAACTTTTACCACATGTATCTGAAAGTTGTTAATTATCTGTTAATTAATACTAAATTAATTAATACTAAAATTAAGAGCAGACGTGAGCGACATTTGATCTCGTAACTCTAATTACGTAAATTTTCTTCTTACGTGCGCGCGATTTAATCTCTCCGCGGGTTAGTGAAATATAAGAATATCTGTTTCTGCATGCATTAAAATCTATTTATCAGCCGCGGAAAATAATCTTCCTTCGATAAAAGCAAATGATATTCTTGGCAGAAGCGAAGGAAGTATATACAGGGTGGCCCATTTTAATTTATACAGTCGATTTTTTAAAAAACTAAAAGAGATACGAAAAAATGTTTCAGACAGACATGTCACGATTTCGAGGGGGACATAAGATGATACCATTGGTTTGACCTTGAATAGTCGTTTGAAGGTCACGCGAAGATCACCTTCAATTTCTTAAATTGAAACCCCAACTTTTTATTGCAGATTCTTATTCTCCATCGAAAAGTAAGTAACTTTTGTCTGAAACATTTTTCCGAAAAATGTCATCTTATGTCCCCCTCGAAATCGTGACATGTCTGTCTGAAACATTTTTTCGTATCTCTTTTAGTTTTTTAAAAAATCGACTGTATAAATTAAAATGGGCCACCCTGTATATACACCACGCGCTTGAAAGATTTAAATATTCGCGAATCTTGCATCTCGCAATTAATTACATCGTATATCACAATGGGATGCGTATAACTGGTTTTACCAGAATTATTTCTTTACGTCGATGAGACAAAAAACTGAATTAAATTAATGTTTAAAAATACTTCTCACACGACAAGTAAAGTTGCTCACGTGACGTGTTGCCTCTGAATAAGTTGCCTGCGAACGAACGCTTCCTAACGCAATTGAAAGCTTACGCAATACGCTCGGTTTTTATAATCAATCGCGTTTACGGACAAACAAGCAGCCGAGCCTTTCTTTTCTCTCCAACTTTTGTCACGTTTCTTCCTTATTAAAAGACGGATCTTTTTTTATCATATGATACATGCTGCTTTTTATCATAACCTTCGCTGTAACTCAGGGTCAGCTGATCTCGTAGCATAGCAAAACACGTAGCACCGCGTTCTGAATTTCTAAAACAGGTTTTTCTCTCTCTTTCTCCCGACGACGACGACGACGACGACGAAGCCAGGAAACGCGCGCGAGTTTTCTTTATGTACGGCGCGATCTCTCGATTTGCCTAAATCGCCTAAACGCTCAGAGGGCCAGCATCAGGTAAAGGTCCTGCGGTAATCTCACCGGTGACCGATATATTACGTGCATCTCGTGCCGCGTTAGAAGCTGCGATAAGAGACCGCCGCCGCGCGACGTAACGCACGTAGTGCCCGCAGAGACGAGATGGAAACGGGGAGAAGAGAAAGAGAGAGAGAGAGAGGACGAAGGGCGAGGGGAAGGGAAAAGAGAAGAGGAAACAAAACGAGCATCGTGGGCGAAAAAAACCGGTGTGCCGCCGTCGTCGCCGGCCAGCGATAGGCCCCTTCTGGGGGATCGCCTCGGCGCGCTCCCGCTCGTCTCGACGAGCCGAGCGCGGCCGAAGGCCGGCACGAGCGCTCCCGGAGACGGCCGAGGCACGCGGACGCGCTGGGACGCACTGCCGAACGTCACGTAGGCGGTGTTGCTAAGCGGTCTACCTATGGCACCGCGCGGGGCGGGAGGGGGAACGTTAGGGTGGGTGGGGGCGCGGGTATATAACTCGCGTCAGCGGTCGGCGCCCGATCAGTCGAGCGGCGGACGTCGCGCGCGACCGTCGTTGGTCTTCTTGCTCCGCGCACGGCTGTCGGTGAAAGCCGAGCCGCGTTGTCGCGACCGCGTCCACCCGGAAACCGCTCCTGTCGCGCGTCCGTCGACCGTACCTCACCCGCCGCCGATACCGCTTAAAACCGAGGGGAGTCGCGCCACCGCGAGTCTCGCGAGAAGCAGCAGGACCCTGTCAGTGCGCGTCCACCGCTGGACTGACCTTCCGAAACCATGGAGGTTCTGCCGTGTCCAGTCAACGTGCACTTCAGCAACACCAGGGGTAAGTGCGCTCGATAGAAGATTATTTATACCTGACGATGATGCCGGTTTCCCTTTCTTCGTTCGTCAGCGGTCTCGCGATAACGGTGCTCCTCGACTGACCGTTCCATCGTTTCCCAGCTGACAGCGCCGGTCGAAATCAGCTGATTTTTGCTCGCGACGCGACGTTTCCTAGCGTATCGCACGTCTTTGTCAAATTGTATCGCATGTATCGGGTCGATTTTGAGGCACGTTGGCACTTGCCGGCGAAATCCGAATTATAATTGCGTCAGGTCTTCCGAACGGACGAGTTGAGGGGCAGGGGGGGGGAGATGCCCTTCGTCGCTGTTTTTCCTTCCCATGTTCTTCGATTGTTCCAATCATCACTCACGGATCGTCCTCGTTGTTTTTCTAAGCGGAAATTTTTCAGAATTCAGCGTTCTTCATTGATCGAATAAATGCCTGGATCAAGTGCACCATGAGTTTCTATCGAACGAAAATACGTCAGACTGTAATTGTTCTATAATTATGCATGTGATGGTATGTACAAAAGATATATAAAAATCGTCACAACTCGTAGCAAATAGAAAATCAGGAAGATAAATTTCTCTTACGAATAAATCGAACAAGGTAATATTACAATTCGCGATACGTTCTTTCATTTCATAGCATAAAATCTGAAAAAAGATGTATCTGAAGATATTTGAGCAAAAAGATGCAAAGCCGAGCGAAAAAATACTTATAATTGCTGTTAAACGTAAGTTTCCCAGGGAAGATAAAAATCGAGGTCAAATGGATTCGCACGTTACTGGCGACCTTAGCCGGTCTTTCTTCGCCGGTTGCTAGAAACAATGGTCGAGGCAGGCTCGGGATTGTCGTGCGGTCGAGAGGCTAGTATTAAAAAAAAGATACCGCTATAATTCACATATTTCCCTCGGTAATCACGATATTAATTGATGTTGGGAGAGCTGTGAAGCGCGCCCAGCTAGGTAGGCAAATTCGTGTTGATTGCGTCAGCATCTTCTTTTCTGACGACAGCTCTTTGTTACATTACGCCTACGGACGTTCATTTCGCGAATAAAACTGATCTCGGCACTCGATTTATCGAGATCACACGACTGAGACAGAATTCATAGAAAAAAAGAGCAATTAGTAATAATAATTGAAGCTTGAAATGAAGACAAAGACGTGGTGGTCTTTGAAAATTCAATGGGAATGAAGATTACGTTCAAACGGCAATGACGGATAATCGTCGAAATCATCAAAAAGCAAATATGTTTTTCGCCCGGACGTTCTGATTATTTTCGCAATCCGAAGATGTTTGTCGATTAATGTTATTTCAAGATTACGTCAGATCACTTTTCTGCATCGGAAGGTGTTGCGCATCACGCCTCACTTGCCGGCGCACAGCTGGCTCCTCCTCGAATGTCTGCGCAAAAATACAATTACTCATTTCAAATGACTAATTCAGTAATTAATTATTTCTCGAGTCAACGAGCTCATTAAATTGAATCAGGTTGAAAACAATTTGTTGTAATTTGATTTGATTTTCGGTCCAATACAGTAGTATACTATATGTGAGAGAACTATTCTGGAAATATTTAACTTTGAGGATGAAAAAATGGCATTTTTCGAATTCTTTTACCGTTTGCTGTCACAACTGCGTCAGTTCATCCGACAAGGCACGTCGAACGTCTGATTAATTTCATCGAATTAATTGTTACAGCTGAAAGTGCGACGGACGAGTTGGACGGTGCTTGCCAGGCGCTGGCGAAGAGGCTGGAAGTCGAACTCAGGAGGGCCAAGCATGTCCAGCTTGCTTGTGGCGAGGTCCTTCTCCCAGCCGATTTGCTGCCCAAGATAGCCAAAGATGTACTTACTATGGCGGAAAACGAGCCTTGCGGCCTTCGGTAAGCAAAACTCATCTTCGATGATATTGGAAATGAATAAAATAGTAAAAATAAGAAATAAAAATTTTCGTTATAACTGTAAAACAAATATTTAACGGCATAACGTTTTAGAAATCATTTTAAGGTGCTGTGTTTCAATATTTGAAATATTAATGTGTACGCGTAATTTATTACAGGGGCTGCACGCTGTTCATCAGCTTCGAGACGGACAACATGTGTCGCAAGCTCTCGAGAATACAGTGTGATCCCAGTGCTGTGTCAACGTTCGAGCTTTATCTTACGCTAAAGCAGGACCACACGCCCTGGCACATACTGCTACCTCAGTTCTTGAAGTAAGTATGCTCCGCGAGATATAAATTCTTGCGCTTAGAGCAAACATTTGTCTTAAATTGCCTCTGGTAACAAAGAATCCGTACAATTTTCTTTCACTAATAAAATAAAATAATATTCTAAATATTTCATTATTTTCATAATTAGCTTCAAAATTAGCCGTCGTCCAAATTATCTGAGATTGAAGTGATTGCTCCCTTTATTTTAATAATTTTATTTTTGATCGATCTCTTTTGCAAGAAGCTTTACGATATCCGATTGGTTCTTCTTTCAGAAACTTTACGCGTGGTGGTACCATCATGATCAGTAAAGACTTCACCCTGGAGAAGAAGAAGCTCTATAGGTCTTACCAGCAGTCCCATTGAAGCAGTTCGAGATCGCACACCGGAGTTTTGCACTTTAACACTCTCCCGTTTTGCCAATGTGCGTAAACGGTCTGCGGCCATTTTTTGATAGTCTGTCACAATCCGTGAGCACCAGACAGATGACTATGTTTGCAAGAGGAAGAAGAATTGAGGACAGTGGAGACAAATCAGCGATACAAACCTGAGGTCAGACTTCGTCATTGTAGAACGATACGCAATGAAACTCGCGATACTATTTTGGATCGCAATCACAGGACGCGTTTGCGTTTAACCCTTTAACCGGACGGTTGCACTTGGATTTCTCGTGTCATACAAATGACGTTTCACTTTCGGGAGACGCGCAGGCACTTTTTCAAAGAGGATTGTCACGTAGAATAATGCGAAAGAGATCATTGTCTGTTTAGAATTAATTCGACAAATAAGCGAAGAAATCGAGTAGCTTGTAGGTAAAATAGTTGCAGTTTATACATAACTGTTGTCTAAAAAAAACGAACTTTATATGTCAGTTTCCAGTGTGTGTAGATTTAATATTATAGGAACTGGAGCAGCGATGAATTTTTGAGAAGAAACTGCGAGAATTAAAGAATTTTTGGAAGGGTTTGAAGAGGTGAAAACTGCAAGAGCAAGAGTCTCTTATAAAGTCTCTAATAAATATCCAAGAATAATGACTCGAGAACTTGAGAATCCAAGATTTAGCGATCCTGATCTAGAGTGTATAAATGTTGCAGCGATAATAAAGTGACGAATCCAATAAGATTTTGACTGACGACTCGGTTAAAGGGTTAACGACAATACGCCGCGTTTTATTCTGTCTGCTGTCACCTTGCAATATATTACATTGAAGAGAAGAGAGGCCTATGCGTTCGATAATTGTGATAGCGCGAGACACAAGTTCTAGATATAGCAGATCTTATCGCGGGGAGAGACTCGCGTCTTCGTCCTCGAAAGAGATATGTGATTATAAGACTTGTAACAAATTTCACGTGATACGTAGCGAGTATGATTAGTTTTAGGATACGCGTTTTACTGATTAAAACCGTAGTCAGGTAGCTATAGGCGCGTCAAATGTTTAACGACGAGTTTTTTCATGCTCGTGCGTGACTCTCACGCAAACGAGCACATGTTTCCAGTTTTTCGTTGCGAAATGCGATTGATTGATTATGTTGGAACAATGTGGCAGCATATTTTTCCGGATATCTTTGAAGAATCGTGCAGGACAACCCGGAAAGACGGATACTTAAAATAAAAGCATTACTTGGTCCAGCCAATGATACTAACATGCAAAATGGTTTGATTATAATCGAATCACTTTGAATTCGAAAGCACAAATAATTAAAGTAATTTATTTAAATTAATTTAAAATTTGTTTTTTTTCGGGAGATCATAGGAAATATATATTTTAATACTATTTTTTTCACGAGAGATGCACATTTTTCGGGGAAATCCTGCACATCGATTGGAAGATGATGATATTTATTTCCGTTCTGTCATTCCGTCATTCCTTTGATCGATATTCTTTGTCACTTTACTCCCTTCATAATAGTCATTACGGAAAAATCTCATTAAATATAATATCTTCTCTCGATGTCGCGATATCAATGAATGTTCACAATATTAGAGATCGATACGTTAACGCTAGATAATGATTCGCTTCAACAGTAATTTGTTCAAATCGATCTTGTCGACGGACGAAGTGTGCTTTTGTCTCTAATTTGTATTGCTAATTTAATTCTTTTACTTCAATTGAATTTCATTATTTCGTGTTTTGAAATTTTGTTTTTATCAGATTTCTTGTGAATACGAAACGTTTCGATAAAATTTGATAGATATTTATTCTCTGTGAGAAACTTAAAATATGTGTGAAACTGGTTACAGATGTTTCATTGTTCATCAGTAAGATTGAGCGAATGTTCAAATGATATATCACGACGAAAACAATGGTAGAGTAAAGCGGTACAATATCAAATTTCAGAATGTAGTTTGAAATCAAGTCAAAAGGGTAGAAAAAGTAATCTTACAGTGTAAAAAATATTAAGTAATAGTTGTGCAAAATAACAATATATGTATCCACTAGGATAGTTTATTAAAACATGTTTTCGTACGATTAAAGGATTTATTACGAAACTGTATCGCTTTTACTCTATAATTTCCAGTAAACTTTGGCAATAAAATAGCGATAAACCGTGCTCTCGTGTTCAATTAACGTTCAATCGTTCAACGCGTTCGAAGAGTTGAAGACGAGTCGGATAAGAGAGAAGGTTCACGCTTTGCCATTAAATTATTGTTCAATCTTTGCTTCACTTTGTCATATTATTATTCGTTGACTACGTATTGTTACTTACGTTGTAGTTAATTTGTCCGTGATTCCCTCTGTCTATGTTTTTTTATTTCTTTACTTTTTTGTTCTCCATTTTTGTTCTTCCTCCCTTTTTTTTAGTTTGCTTCATCATATCGATCGGTGTAACGCGATTAAAGACCTAGTAATAGCGGTATTGTGATATTAAGAATTACAAAATAAGAGAAAAGAAAAAGCAAATGTGTGATTATGCTTAGGAGTTAAAGGTGGCTCGCATAAAATCGCGGAGTCGAGAGAAACACGCGTTGAGATTCGAACGCCCTGCTTTACCTTAGCGTATGCAATTACACTGAAATCGAGGATTTACTTACACAGAATGGCGATTACATTTTAACCGGCGAATTGAATACTTGTCGTAGCGGCAAGTGAAGTTTCCCTTTCCCAATGATATTTAAACGGACGGACCTTTCGCGACGAGATCCGATAAAATTGAACTCATAAAATTTGACAATGAAGTTGTTGCTTTCAACGAAAATCGATAAAACAAGAAGCAGATGCTTCTACTGCAGCCAAAAGATCTGAATCGTAATAATCTCATTAGATCAGTATAACATATTAAGAATCTCTAGATCTAACATCAGAGAAGTCTTTTGTGTGAAAAACTCCAAGTCTTTTCAATCGAACAGTTAGCAAGATCTTAGGTTTAAAGCGAAATTTATCGCATTTAATTGAAAAAACACTTGAGATATCACAATACTCGATCACTACAAAACGCAGGGCAAAACGAGAAAATTGATACGTCAAAGTTAAAATAGTGATGCAAATTCAATTGGTCTCGTTGCGAAAGATCCGTACTTTAATGTCATTGTACAGGAAAACCGAGTTTTTCTTGATAACTTTATTGCGAAAGGGAAGTGTCCAAAGAAGTATCGAACATATAAAATAAAAAGCGACAATTTGACGATAGTGCTGGCAACTTTTGACAACCTGAACGTCAGGATCGAACCGGTTGAAGGTTTAAGGATTGAAGGGAAAAGGGAGAATCCCGTCCGAGAAACTTTCCCACCATCCTACAAGTTATACATACAGCCACACATCCTCTTGCTTCCTTGAATGACAAAAAAAAGATAGGCAATCGAAACTTCATATGAGGAAAAGAGACGGGGCCACGTGTAGAATTAAACGCGCGGTGTAAATCTGACTGTATCGCATTTGCACGAAAGTGTAAGACTGATTTGCTGATACAACAAACGATATAAGCAGACGATACAAAAATGTTTCAAACCAGCCGATATCTTTTGTGATACAGAATGACAAGATCATTGCCCGGAAAGGTTTGCCTAAGATTTGCGAAGATCGTCAAATCTGTTTCTCACGATGCACAAGTGTAATGTAAAAGAAAAAGTTTGAAATTTTGTTCTCGAACTATTATCGGTATAATAAATGAGGAGACAGATTACTTTCCGGGAAATGAGATTTGATCAGCCCTGTACATCATCGTGTACTATTTGTAATCAGCAATTATTTGTTAGTAACAAAACGCTACAAACGACGTCGCAAGTCGCAATGATTGTATTGCAGAGCGATTGAAAGCAATACCCGCGGCCTCGTTTAAACGTTATTCAATAGTTAATTAGGAGTGTGTGGGTGAATTGCGAGTGTGTGTATATGTTTTACATCAAACATTGATCCTAAACAGTATAAAACACCTTTTTTACGAAATGCAGAATCGATGTGAGTGATGTGAGTTCGCATATTATATTATATTGAAACATATTATATGCAACAAACATGAGATATAATTTGTTATATTACGAATATTGTATAATATATATAAAATGATATATTTTATAAATTTAGAGTTAATTACTGTGGGAAATAAAAAGAGCCAGGTGTGAGAGTTATTAAATCTGGAGAAATCATATAAACTTTTTGTGATTATATATCTTATTTATATTCAATTTTATAATTGTAGCGTATAGTTTTGCGAAGTCTGGGATTTATTCAAGTTCCCCGAGCGTCGTTTATACTGTCGAGGGTTGAACATGGACACATAACAATTTACGCGTTTTCTGACATATTATATCATAGACACAATAATGTCGAAATGTAACGTCGATGATGTGCTCGTTAATCACGTTTTTACAGTGTGTGAGAATTTTATTAGACATGTTTCAAAAGTTTATCTCAAAGTTTTTTGCATAAAGTTGCTCCTACAAGCTGTAATTGTGTAAGAAAAGTACAAGTTTTTCTCTGGAGGAAAGAAATAAAATATAAAAATATTATAAAACGGATATATGTACATTTATATGAGTAAGAGTAATGTCTAACGTTCTTGGGGCGCATCCTTGATGATGACGATGATGGTCTTGCGAGGGAACCGTATTGTAGAAATGAAAGAGATCCAAACACAATGCATCAACAATTTAGTTACAAGTTGAAAGCGGCCAGTGTTCCGTTGCTTTTGCTCGCACGAGAATCAGTTTGATAGCCGATCCCTATTTGTTTATCGTTTATCGATTTAGCGATTGTGCGTTGATCGAAACGCATCACCGGTGTCACACAAATCGCGGGATCACGCGTTCTCATCGGCCATCTGCGAGATGAAATTATTTTCACGAACCGTCGAGAGGAGAGCGCTTCCTGATCTCACGAGCGCGCGGGAAGGTTCACCCTGTGGCTGTGAAGTCTCCGGATCGATGCGAACGATGGTCGAAATTCCTGAAAAAGAAATCATGACGATGAATATGCATGATCGCATCGTACGATGAGAGTTTGAAGGGAGAGAACGCGGCTGTTTTGTAGGGCACTTGAAGATATCCATTGTGAATCCATCAGCAATTTGCTCGGTGGCCGACAAATACAGAGCTGATAACAATAGCGAACAATGTAAAAGTTACTTTTTTATATACTGTTCAAGGGTTAAATATTGGGTCAAGAAGCAAGAATTGATAAGGCTCTTCATAGCAACAGGGTGGAGAACGAGGATAACAATTTCCCGTATCGCAAAGATAGAGGGAAAGAGAAACATATTCGTAATGTTGCACAGCAACGATCTGCGCGGCGCTCGCTGTGCTTTGGATATTTTTGTACCTTATGCGCGATATGAAAGTCCGATTACGTAGTTTTCGCGATAGTTTGCCCGCGATTAACGCCGCGGCTTTTCGATACGTTAGTGATCCTTTGCGGACGTATTCCCCGTATTACGAATCTACTATGTATGTGATGTTATTTCTAATTTGTAATATCTGCGACAATTTATCTGCGTTCGAGAAACGCAAATAATAAATAGATATATATCAGAAAATGTTCTTCTCATTTCTTGTCTCCTATTTCTTGTACGTCTTTAATCTCCTGTCAAGGATCATCCCAGACTATCCTAATAACCGATTTCGGCTTGAATTCGACAACAAGTTTGTCATTATTAATTAATAATACTGTTATTAAGTAATAATACGGTATTTATATGTACGTAGATGCCAAAGAAATTGTTATTACAAAAGAAAAACGTTTTCGTATATCGGTTTATAATAATAAATTTTATGATATACATGAATATTACGAGCGTTACAAGGATACTCGTAAATGTAAAACGCGAGGAGTGGCGAAGCCGAGCCGACTAAAGCTTGAAGCGCTAGAATGTGCGTGGGGGTCGTATTGTTTCAACTAGTTCCCGCAATTATCACGGCGTATAGGACTGGATAGAGGAAACCGGTTTCGCGCTCGTGGCCGCTCGACGCAATCTGTTTGTTCATATTTCCATCTCAAAAACTCGTATTATCGGCACATCTGACCTCTCGTGAAAAATTCTCTGCCGCCTTAAACGTAAACCGGATCGAAGAATTGCGCTATTCTTTGTCGATCCTCGAGCATTGTTTCAATATTGCGCAAGGCTTGACCCAGGTTTGTGCGCTATTCTTCCAAATTTCTCTTCTATTCTGTTTACATCATATCTGCCTTATTATTACATGTTACACGAGTGCTACTGCGTGGCTAAGGACTTCTTGAATAGCTCGAAATGCTCTTCGAAGGCAGGAGACACGTTTAGCAGATCATTTTGTTAACAGCCTATATATTCAGCGCTCCCAAATTAATAGACATTACGCATTTCGGGACATCTGTGTCCAATTTGGCGACGAGACAGTTCTGGTTGGCGTGTACGTCTGCGGACGATCAAGAGCGTGTCCGGATGACCCAATATGTTTGTTCTTAGATCTGGAATATCAATAACACGTAAGTAACTCGAGTCGTGTGCGTGATAACGGGCTAGCAACTGGGTGACGTACGCTCAGCTGATGACCGGTGTAGCCGCACTGACGTTCAGCAAGCACACGAAGAAACAGGCGCGTGCACGCGTAAACAGGCACGACCGCCTACTCGGCATCTTTCGCTAATGGTCCTCGGAACTTGTGCAGACGAGTCACCACACAGTGAGCGTGACGTCCGGATTGGAAGAAGAGAGCAAGCAAAATAAAATGCGATTTTCAGAACACGTGACGTTTTACTCATCAACTTAGATCTTTTCATACGCCTCTGCGTAAGGATGTTGGAATGAGGGGATGTTGGGTGACGTACGAATCTTCCCTTCCAAAAAACACAGTCACGTTCAGGGAAAAGGGGGAAACATCGAGGCACAGCTGCGAGAAACTCTTCAAGAGCTATGCAGCTTGAAAGGATGTTTCTTTCCTTGGTATAGAGATTAGTACTTTTTTCAGATATGAATGTAGCTGAAGGAGAGTGACAATATTTATCGACCTTTGCAAAGGAAATATAATTATTCCACCTTCTTGTGTGAATTTCGTTTACACGTTGTAAATGTATATCTTTGAGAAGTTGTTAATAAATGTGTGTCTTTCATGTTATAAACGGTCTTATATAATCTTGACGTTTTTTCATGACATTACTGATTTTCTTCTTCTATTTTCGTATTTTGTATTTTGTCAATTTTCCCGTGTTTTTCTTGGAACTCCGCAACGGAATTTCTTTTTATGTCGTATGGCGAACGGTTAAAATTAACTGAATCCGCTTAGCTCAAGTTGTGCTTCAGTAATTATATTTGCATGCATGTCTTTCACATATCAGTTAAAACGAGATATTGGAGGCTAAAAAAAAGCATCGTTAAAAAAACCTTTTTCGTCATACTTATGCGTATCTAATGTTAGCATGTTTAAAAATAAAAGAGAAAACAGCTTGCATGTTCGTTTTACTGTCCGTATCGTTTTGTAACTGGCCAATGTCAACTTGTTTGCGGCTTGATAGCGGAACTTAGATACGTGATATTTATTATTTCTCTCTCTTTGCTTCTATGGAGACTGCAGGAAATGATGCTAGATGCTCCAATTTCAAGCCACTGATACATAAAATCAAGATAAGGATCAGCTGTGCGGTGCCTTTCTTGATTTATCTTTTTGGCTCTCTTACTTAAAGCAACATTATCTTTTTTCGTTACGCAATTGAGATTGAAATCCGGAAGAAATTTTTCAATTAATTTCAAAGATCAAATACTCAAGGTTGTTGAACTTTTATCATCAAGGCGATTCTTATATCATCAAATCATTCTTAAGAAACTGCTCGTCTTGTGTGAAAGTTGACTCGTAGTTATTTCGAAACGTATTCGCCACGCAGATATACATGCAACTGCACGTACGCGAACGTTTATCGTTCATATGGAAGTTCGTTTACCCCGATATGTAATAATCGCCATCCCTTATCTTTCGCGACTTCCTGCGGTGCTCTCACTTTCGCGTCTCTCGATTGCGGCACGCTGTGCTGATCGAAACCTTAATCCGCTTCTGTGATCAAACTTGGAATAATTATATTTTCTTTGCGTGCAACCTATAAGCATAATAATACATAGAATCAATTCCGTTTTTCAAGATTAATATAACATTTACATAAAAATGAATATTCAATGCATACTTTTTATCTCTTATGCTTTTTTTATATTTCTTTGTTTCTTTCTTGCCAAGGTTTATCTCAGAATAATAAACTGATCTCTTTTCTTCTTTCTCTTATTTCCTTTTGATATCTCTCTCTCTCTCTTTCTATTATGCGTGATGATCAGCGCATCCAAACTTGGGATACATCTTCAGCCGTTGAACTCTTTTCGCAGTTCACGTTTGCGTAATAGATGGGCAATCTGCCCGCAGCTTGCAACCGGCCACTCTATTTTCACTTTGGCAAAGGCGTGTTATGTACAAAAATTTACGTACCGCGTACATTGGCCAACCGGTTCGACGAATTATTCTTAGCTGCGAGATAAAGATCTCTCGTACGATCGATCAGCGTCAACGTACGGTGCACACACATACACGTACGGACATTCAGCCGGGGATTTACGAAATATCGTGACAACGACGGGAACATGTTGCCATGACGGTAAATCTGTTCTAAGGATAAGATTGCATTGGCATCGGTATACGTGGATCAATAGTACGATAAATCATCATTTTGTCCCATGTCAATTTTGTAAAATTTATCATACAGTAAAATTCATTAAATTCAAAAATGCTTTACTGGTAAAATCAAAAAATTTACTGGTAAAATTATTGGAACGATAAATCCAAAAAATTCAGCAGATGCAGGGGCAATATGTTCATTTTCGTTAAATTACCGAGCGGGCGTTATTTTCGGAGGATTATCTTTCAGGAAATTTGAATATCCTTGGAAACCCCTTGGGAGAAAGAGAGATTGCATTTTCGTTAGCACCATCTCTGGGAAAGATGGACTCGAATAAAAGACGAGTGGGACAGGGAGCATACGTGCATTCTGAGCCGCCGACTCGACATTGGAGGGCGGGTTTAATTCGGTTTTCGATGTGCTACCTGTATTACGTATAAGGGAGGACGCGGAGAACAAAGAAGCGTTTCTTGTACATGTAGGAGTATATCCAACGACCAGGGGGATAGGGAGGCGTAAGGGAGAAAACAGGAAAGATTGCCTGGACGAAGATAGCGCGGCACAAAGACGTCTCTTTTGCTACCCTGCTGAGCGCACGATATCTCCGTCTCTCTTTCTCATTTGTTCGACCGATCCGCTATTTTCGCCCACGTCAAGAGTGAGGTGGAGCGCAGGGAGGGAGATGGGGAGAGAGATCAGAAGAGAGAGAAGAGTCTCTCTTACAGATGATAAAGCTAAAAGCAGGATCGGATTTAGAGGCAAAAGAGCGAGCCCCATGGTAACCAAGAGCTCCGCGTAGAAGATTCTGTAAAAAGAAAATTTTACGATATTATTATTGATGTCTTAATTTTCGAAGCATTTAATACATATTTAAAAGTTTGATAATGATTAAAGAAAGAAAAAATTAATTGACTGTTATGACACAAATAATTTCGCATTGATACTCTATAATGTATAAATCTAAGTTTATGTATAATATATCTCTTTTACTATACCGCGTTGCTTGCTTGTAGAAGAGCGGTTGTAGCAAAGGGAATGTCTCTTGTCCATCAAACTGCAGAATTTTTACACAAAATAATTCTTGACAGTGTCGAACGTCGTGTTACAAAGTCTAGGAGCAGCAATTGAACATATAATTTCATAATGTTTCTTATTCTTCGTTATAAAATCGAGTGCTTCCGTTTGCGTATGTATGCGCACGTTAATCCTGAAATAAGGGATTTTTATTTCTCTGCAGCCAATAAACATAAAAAGGTATTTGAAAAGAAAGCAACATTTCATCGGTAAAACGGACTCCAGGATCCCCTTAACATCCATAAATCCGAGTCTGTGTAAGAGAAAAAGGAGACAAAGAAAACCCGAGAAAGAGAGAAGGAAGAAGAGAAAGAGAAGGAGAGAGGGGGGACGTAGAAAAGAAAAAAAGAAAAAAACGAGTAGGAGTGGCAAGAGAGGCTGCAGCAAAGGGGAAGAGAACAAGCAAAAGAGGAAAGGGGGAAATTGGGATAGGTCGTAGAGCGGTACTGAAACGAGGGGAAAGGGAGAGCGGGGCAGAGAGAGAGGAAGAAGAAGAGAGAACCTGAATTAGCAAGAGAAAAAGAAACAGAGAAGGTGGAGTGGAGTGGAGTGGAGTGGAGGAGAAGGAGGCGCGTAGCAAAAGAGAGAAATTGAAGCGAGCGAAGGGGGAGAAGGATGAAAAAAAGCAATGAGGGGAAGCGGTAGCAAGGAGAGAAAGAGAACACCACGAAGAGCTGAAACGGTAGTCGTCGAGAGGATCCTGCTAAACAGGTAGATCGATATGGACACTTCGATCTACGTATTCCGATCGCGGTATTAAATATTGCGCCTTTTCATTTACATAGTAAACGCAAATGTAAATTTTTGGTTTGAATAGATTGGTGAGGAAAAGAAAATTTGAGAATCAGGACGAGTTCGACGAGTTGAGATAACAGATGTCGTATGATACCCAGTTTCTAGGAGAGCAAAATTATACCCGAACTTGAGATTGCATAATAGATTGCAATTGGAACGTGGACTAAAGTTGATGCTAGGTTCTTCCCTAGCCTCTCATTGATTTTTCGATTTGAATTATCGAATGCGAAATATATGATAATTTATTCTACAATAAAATATAAAATTGTAGTAATACATAAACTAACACATTAATATATATACATAACAATGTTTTAACAAGTAGAAACAGAGACAAGTTCCAAAACTTGGAGAAGATTATGAAAGAACTAAACTAATTCAACGACGCACACAATGAGAATTAAAATACAATACCATTGGAGCCATTGCAGCCAGCGCGAAACCAAGAATTAAAATTGCCTCAGACTCAGCATTAGATAAATTCTCGCGATTATCGATGGCTCGAGTAGCTTTGCTATGTTGCCTGTAACAGCGATGAAAAACATTAATTATTTATAATACATATTACTTATAAAATAATAGCTAACTTATTACTGCACATTACAGATTACGGAAAAACGTATTTCATTTTTTCCAATGGAAATAATCATTTTCTGGTGCCCGATATTTTTACCTGCAGAGAACAAATCCCTGCAGTCGACGAGTAGCCCTTCCCTTACGATTAGGGTGCGGGGATACCTAGGCCCTGCCATGAGCAACAGTGGATGTATGCGTGAAAAAGGGTGAGGAGCGAGATGGAAGGAGAGCGAATGATAGAGAAATGGTGCCTGCCGGTGCGGGAGAGACAAGAACGCTTTTATGTGGCTGCACCGTGCAAGACAAGAACGCCCTTATTCGCCCGTGGAATATTCCGCTGAACTCCGGGACCGTGCGGGATCGCTAGGAGAGAAACATCGTGAGGAGGGGAGGGGTGGAGGGAGAAAGAAAGAGCCTGAGACTTAATGTCCCACACGGAACTAAACCTAGAGAGACACGAATCCGCGTTTTGTAGAAACGCTTTCTCCTCGCGCGTGAGATACATTGTTGAATAAACTACCTGAACTCCGCGGAAATTAAGATCCCTGTGTCTTGCTTTCGACGATGTCCGCGAGAGACGAGTTGTTGATGTCGACTATTAGTAACAATTACGATCCGAGGGATGCACTTTTCATGAATGCAGACAGCAACTCTACAAAAATATAAAGATTGTCGTTAATTTCTTTACGTGTGTCGTTGAAAATGCGAGGCAAAATTGATGTGCATAGAGATACTTGCAGTACGTTTTTACATCTTTCATATATCATGCATCGTATATGTCTCTTCATATATCTCTGATGCTGAATTAGAGTTACTTCAACCTTAATTAAAATTTCGATCACACTATTATAATGTGATTGAAGCATTCGAAGCCAGAAACTTTTAAAGATTGTCTATATCTCTTATTGTTTACCTATTCGAAAGAGAAAAACAATTATCGAAGAGCAGTTTTCATCGCTTAATTAAATTGAGAGTATTTATAAGAATATATTTCTTATTTTAAATTATATTTTAACATATTTAAAGCTTACTGAATCGAGGTACATACATTTTCTTTAATTTCTTTGCAAGTATACGCTGTGAGATTGGAGTACAAAATCTCTTTATCCACAAGTTATGGTTGTGTATCTGATGACGATTTGACATTTGACCGACAGCAAAATGGAAGAAACTATTTTAGTTCTAAAGAGCCATAAAATGGATATAGTTGGCGCCTACGATCAGTGACTTATAGAGAGGATCAAGGGAGAAGTGTGGCCAATTAGCCGGAAGCCGCCATGTTGAGAACAATGAGATTGAATTAAGCGCGACTTTCGAAAGCGTATATGTATTGTAAATGCGAAAGAATGCAAAATGTTATGTAAAGAAGTAATATAATCGTGTCAGTAACATTCTACTAAAGAGTAAATATTATACATGTTAATACTTAGCCTCCAAATATTAGAGAAAATCGTTGAATAGAATATGCGTGATCTTTATCCATCGAATCGTGTCCATAATGAAATAAATCGTCACGTATCTCTTTAAATATAGACAATGTGTCAATACTACAGATTCTCTAATGATGCTTTTACTATTTGGAAGGAATATGTAGTGATGAAAAGATTATATTTTGCAATTTATTATTTACTAGCATCCCCCGTCCCGGCTTCGCCCGCGATATTTATGTGTAGAATTAAATAAAAATACATTTTACACATTCTCACCCGTTAGAGGTGGAATTTCGAAAAACCCTCCCTTAGTGAGCACTTACGTGATAGTAGGAATATACCCTTAAAATTTCAAGTTAATAGGTGCAGTATTGGTTCGGGCTGCACGTTGATGAGTCAGTGAGTGAGTGAGTGGTATTTGGCTTATATATATATACATATAGATTTTAGAAATTTAATTTAAAATATGCTACATATATTTTCCAACAAATGCAAATAACACGGTAACAGATTATACTTTATAAAATATATGCACTCTTATAAAAAACTTTTATAACAACTCTTATAAAAAACAAAATCAAATATAAAATCAAATACAATTGTACTTTACTTAAGTAACATAAAGGCAGAGTTGGGAAGTAACGCGTTACTTGTAACGTCGTTACCGTTACCGTTACTATTTTTCGGTAACGATCGTTACTTTTTGCTGTCTGTAACGATAACGATAACGTAGTTACATTTTTACAGTAACGGTAACGAATTTAACCGTTACTTTTATCGTTATTTTAATTTTTATCTCTACTTAATAAATCAGCAGAATGAACGCACAGATTCCACTCAGGTAATAGCTCTTTACTTTCAGTTCTTTTCATTAGTTACTAATTAAGTTCTTTTTATTACTTATTAATTTTAGTGTTATCATGTTAAGTAAAACAATATGCAATTATAAGTGCAAGAGTTTCGCAAAACCAATTTATTATTATTAAAATAATATATATATATATATGTATATATGAATAAAATGTTAACATATATACACAGGTGAAAAATTTGTGTTAAATTTAACAGATATCACATGTTCCAAACGGTCCACATAAATTTTTGTGTTAATTTAACATAATATGGATATGTTAAATGGTGACACTAATATTATGTTAATATTTTAACCCAAAATGAATGCAAACTGCGAAGTAATTTGAAATAAATTTTGTGTAAAATCAACATATTTTTAATGATAAAATTAACTCGAAAAAAAAGTTATTTTTACATACATCTTTACTCTTAACATAGTTTTCTGTAAATTTTAACAGATAAAACTTGTCACTAATAATACAGAACATATCTATTGTGTAAAATAAAAAATAGGTGCACAATGTGTAATTTTTACATTTATTTAGTTGTTTTAAAAATTTAACACTTGAGTTGAATTAACACAACAGCAACATGTTAAATTAACACATGAATGTGTTAAATATTTAACACAAAAATGTTAACCGGTATATTTTTTAACAAGAAAACACAAATTTTCCAACTGTGTAAAAATAAAAATAATTACATTTTTTAATCAAGTACATATTTTATTTAAATATTTTATAAAAAAGTAACGAAAAAGTAACGAATCGTTATTTTTTTAAGTAACGGTAACGGTAACGAGTTACTTTTTAAAATTGGTAACGAGTAACGATAACGCGTTACTTTTTACGAAAAATAACGGTAACGGTAACGCGTTACTTTTTTGAAGTAACGTTCCCAACACTGCATAAAGGAACGAACAGATTATAATTCTCAAAACATATGTAACTCTTATTTTGTACGGATATGCATTGCCATCGTCTTACTAGAATAATTATTATTAATATTAACTGTCAAAATAATATAAAATACCATTTCATAAAAGTTATGTTTACTTTTACAGTTAACCTTTTATTTGTTTGTCTTTTAGTAAACAATTTTCTAATATTTCATTAATATTACATAGATTGAACCGAATATTTACCTGTCAAATAGCATAGAGAACCATTGCGCACATACAAATGTATATCTATATATATGAAAATAGCGGAAGTGTTCTCAATATGGCGGAGCCAATCAGCGATGAGTCCCTACATCGGCCACACTCTCCCTTGACCCTCTCTAGTGACTTATCAGCGTTCAAGAAAAATGGCCACTCTCAGATTTCACTATTCATAGGTAATTTGTAATAAGTGCAACAATTCTGTAAGACAAAATTGTTTGTTTATAGACAAATGTTAAACAAATTTAATGTTACGATTTACTTATCTCAAGTAACATCATTTACAAAACGAAAATTCTCAATTATCCCTAGGCGCCGCGTCAGATTACTATGCTCGCCATCTGCGAAGTATGACGTAAACTAGTAACCAGACACGGACGGTTCTCTTGATCGATAACGAAATAATTTGAAGTCAGGGTAATCGGGCAAGGGATCTTTGCGATCCTGCCGCCACAAATGATCCACGCTCGTGAGCATTTTTTACCGTGCGGCCAATGAGTAAAGAGAGACAGGTTGCTCCATCTGTCGTTTCTAGGTCGTCGTGACGGACGCAGATCATGGGCAAAAACAGCGAAAAGGCAATGGCGGCTGCCCGTTGGATGGCCAATGAGCCCGTCGTGTGAAAACTCTTGAAAAAATGTGATCTACACGTCCCGACCGATGGATGTAAATTTGAGGTATGTCCCGCAAATCGTAATTTCTCAGCGAAAGCGACGGCACGCGTTGCTCCCGACACAGTGGCACGTTTAGGATATCGTTATTAATGGACCTCGGCAGTCACATGTGGATTTGAAGCGACAAGACGACTCGATGAGGAAAAATACGTCTCGTCACTGAAAAATTTAAGATACTTCTCATGCTATTTGCAGCTTGAGTTGCGCACGTTGAAACGAAGCTCCGTTCACGTGATTCTGGCGAATTGCCGTTGCTCGCTGGGACTTTAATCTCGCGCACACCAGCCGCATTGACATGACATGAATTAAACTTGCTTGTGTTGAAAGTCAAATGTTTATCAATGATGCACTGGTTCGCGAGCTTTGTTTATGTGCACAATGTACTTGAATCGTGTGATTTCTGACAATTATGAGTAATAAAATGTGTTGATGAGAGATGTAAATTATAATAATTTGTATTCTTGTATTATTAACATGTATAAAGTTGTGTTTGTTAATACAGAAAAATTTTATCTAAATTTACTGAAAGAGCATATTTTATAAATGTTTTTGATGAAACTATGATATTTTGTAATTGTTACAATCAATTTTATAAATTTAAAAATATTTGCATTATTCTATGTAAACTTTCTTTCTTGGAAGGTGTGGCCTGAAGGCAGGGGAATAATATTGCCTGCAAAGGTAAACATGGCACACAGTATGTGCAGGCAATGGCAGTCGAATGGATTTGTCATCGAATCGATTAGATAATGAATGGTGATCATTGGCAAATTAAGTAGACAGATTATACAGCAGCAGGCAGGAAGGAGTAAATGAGCTAGTGCATCTGAGTAATGAGCGAGACTCGGCATCCTATTCGCTCGGTCTCGGACTTATACGCAGCCGACGAAATAGAGGTGCTTCTCCTAGAAGAGATACGCGATCTGGAACCACCACCTGCCATATATTCTAAACCCGAAGACATACAAGACTTCGAGATTGGTGTGTACAATGCTTCAAGTAAATTTGTACGAATATTTTATTCAGAAATTTACGTGCGTAATTCTATTCATAAAATTGAATTATGAAGTTAGTGATCCAAGACTACGTGATCCTGTTCTGGATAAAATTACCTGCAGTCACTTGATTTTCTTTTGCATTCTTGGTTCATTGAGAAATTTGAAGGTGTCGCACGTGCGATTGAGTATATGATTTTGATATTGTATCAATAGCAGGCAGCAGGACAGGGGGGCGAATCAGCTCCCAATCATCGGAGCTGGATTCGCCAGGAGTCCACTCGACAGTCCATTCCTGGGATTCACATGCCAACTATCATGGTCACTATGGTAATAGTGACCATAGGGGTGGCTCTTCATCCAATGCTCTGCATTGGTCCCATGCTAGTCACGTGGTTATTTACTGCGACATACAGGGACACCTTAAAACGCCTACGGGCGTCGTTAGACTTTTGTTACTTGTGAGTACAATCCTGCACACTCGTTAAAAGAAACAAAGTAGCCTTTGTGTATAAACTGTGTGAGAGTGATGTGTGTTAGGTTTAATCTATAATAAAATGAGTGCGTTCCACAGATATCTTCTGCAGCTTGTTTGGCAACTTTATACAGTTCTGGCACTGCCAAGGTCAGCCTTTTTATGCTGCCTTTAGCAGATCGTTTACGGTTCATGAGCTTTGTAGCTGTTTTCTGTATCTTGGTTATTGCAGTTCTTCTCTTCCTTGATATTTCGCACGTTATTTACATCCTTCCTTTAAATTGGGCCAGGGTGGTAAGTAGTACGATATACGTGCAGCTCAGCAATATAACGAATATAATAATAATAATTGACTAAGCTAGTATGTCCGTGCACGTGTAATACGATTAAACGACGTCTTACTTTTTTTTTATAGAATGGTATAGTATTCACCGGCATAGGCTTGTCGTTTGTCGCGAGTAGCACGTTACTAGCATGTACAGTATGGGAATACTACGGCGGAGATTGGGTACCAAAGCGCACACGTTTCCAATTATCTGCTGCGGCAGCAGTGGGCCTTTCATGTGCTCTCTTAGCATTTTTACTTTGCTGGATACATTGTCGAAGCGGCTCGAGCTGCAAAGGCCAAGATTCTCGTAGCCACACACCGACACAGCTCTACAAACCCGTTGACAATTCTTCCTCCTCCGGGGTAAGTAATCCGTCTGTCTTGTGGCACAAATCTCATCGCACTCGATAAGTCGCGGAGTAAACGTAATCTAAAACGCAGGTCACTTTGAAGGAACGCAGCCCCAAGCGATCCGCCTCGTGGGCCGTGAAAAATCAGCAATCGAAGAAGCGCAACGTGGACAGTGACACGAACACGAGTAACGGTGGTCACCGTGGTAGCAATCACGAGAAATTTAAGCAGGGCGCCAATAGAAAGGACCATTGGGCCTCGGCGAAGCAACATATTTTAGATACACACACAAATAACGAGGATGCTCAGCGGGAGGAGACGGAGATCGAGAGGAGGCGGAGACGACGGAAACGGGAGGGTGACAGTAGCTCAACTGGCGATGGGAATCCACCCAGTAATAGTAAAGACGACGCTAGCGTCAGCGTGGAGGAGGCCAAGACTAGGCGGGTACCGCGGAAATTACCTCTGCAATCGACAGTGGAGCAACCTCGCTCGTGGTCCGAGGCCGAACGTAGGAATAGTGGCACTATGCAAATGCGAAGTAAAACTAGGCAAGTGCCGGTGAATAACGATGCACAGAATTGTTGTGTCGACATGAACGAGTCCCTCAATACGTCTATCAATCAAGTGACTCGTAACGGTCTGCGAAACTGGGAGACGGAATGTACGTCTAGCAGTGTCCTAGAAGAGATTACTGACGTAAATGTGGTTGTTCGTAACGCCATGTGGTCAGGACAGTGGCGCCCACCACCAGATGATGTTCAACCTTGCTCTAGTAAAACTATTGATCCTTACAGCTTTGCCTGATCGTCCTGTGAAATACGAAGTACGCACGTTAGGTAAATCGATGAATTTGTTCAAGTCCGAGCAGTTTCTGTGAATAATTTTGCGTGTATTTGTGTGTGCGCCTGTCTGTACATGTGCCTGTGCGTATGTGTGTGTGTATGCGTGTAATGTACGGGAAATTTTTTATAAGACAAGTACATATATTGTACGTAGTACTGTAGCAAGTACTGTATACTTTACGTTGAACGTTTTTTCTCTTCATTACATAAATTACCGCAATCAGAGTTGAAGTGTTACTTGTTACATAATTGAAGTCGTTACCTCTCTCTTATTTGCGTACGAGCTTGCCTGATTTCAACAACGTACCTTGTACTTTACGCGAAACAAAATGCACAGTGACTGAAATAGAGGGTTTGATTCCTACATACTCTTGATTTTGACATACGTTTTCAACTGTGCATGAAACCGAATGTGATTTAAGCGTAAGAAACATAGATTGTTACACCCCACCCACATGCAATAGACGAAGAAGAGACCAGAGCCCAAATTAACTGTCGGGTTTGCCGTTATCGAATTTTTGCAGGATGAAAAATCGCGTCGAGAGATTTATAATCCTGCATAACGTTATTGCTGCCTTGTACATTTCGCTGCCAAGAGGATAGATTTTCTTTACTTGTTTAGGCCCTGATGTTTTGCATCACACGAAACCAGACTGCCCAACTTTGATAAGCAAATAATGTCACTTCATTCCAATCATGTACCAAATAATCTAAGTGAATTTTAACATGGATTTTCTATAAGTATAAGACCACTATATAGCACGTAACACCGATATATATATTTGGCTAATCATTCCTATTGTATTTTGATGCCAACATATTTTGAGCTCCATGCATACTTGAAAGTGTTTACGTAGAAATCGCTCATCGTGTAAGATGAAAGTGTATATATTGAAACCTTGAAAGGGTATATGCATATAATGTGGAAAAAAATGTGCCGGTAGACTGATCTCTCTATCAATCCTACATTACGAAAAATAAGCAATTGCGACTGTAATTTGCGGTATAATTTCTCTATTCTCAAGTTCATGTGTTATTAGCTCTCTTAAGATACAAGCAAGAGGCTTCAAGCTCGATTGGTTAATTCGACTGTGCTTATATATACATATATATATATATAACCAAAGATTAATTTCAAGATCTGTAAGAGACTCTTAAATGTTGTCATTATAAGCAAAGTATGCGCGAAAAACTAAAGTTAATTAATTATTATAGAACACATAAGAATGATATTTTTAATAAAGCTAATAACTAAGAAAATATTTATACATGAAATCAGGATAATTTTCTACACATTCCACAAATGAATCTAATTTTCATTTCGATTTTATTTCTTATTGTGTTCAAGTTATAATCGAATAGCTTTTTAATAATTAGCAGAATAGCGTTTAAAATGATCGTAATAATATTTTACTTTGCAATGACAATACCTTTATATACATACTTCACACAATGGCCTTATAAAATTTTAAATTCTTACGAAAGCACATTTTGAAAAAAAATTTTTAACAATAATTTCATATAGAGAGAAAGAGAACGTACGAAAGAGAGAGAGAGAAAGAGAGAGAGAAAAATTTTTCAACGATTTATGATAAGATTTTACAATTGATGTCTTTATTGGAAAATCGGTTTGGCGTCAGTTATTTTCCTGTATGCGTGGAACGATTATTCATTGCATTATACTGATTGGCTCATAAACTTTGAAGTATGCTTATTATATTACAACAATATTATTCTTGCATAAGGAGAGACGGACTTACAAGTATAAATTTAAATGAATTTATCGTACGAAACTTTCAATATAGAATTATTAAGTAACATTAATTTAAAAATTACTATCAACATGTATCATTGATTATTATTATAATAATGAAATGTTTATCATCGCTTAAAGCAGAAAATAACAGTTGCTAATTTTAATTCAAGCTTTAGGGAGAAATAGTCCGTCTCTGTTCTTGTATAGAAACGTACACACCATTTTTCAACATTTTACATAGCTTTAATATTATTAGACGAATAGAGAGAGGGAGAAAGAGAGAGAGAGAAAGAGAGAGAGAGAGTATATATTATTTATTGTTATATTAATTTTTTATATAACAAAAAAGTCTAGTCAACTCTAGTCAAACTTTTTTTTGTACAACTATCTTTTTAATAATTTATTAAATTGAAAAGTAAGATATTTTTTAGTACATACATATCGTGTTAGAAGTACAATTCATCCTAGAACTGTGAGCGCTTGTGTTTCTTGATTAAACACCTATCTCTTTTAATATATAACAGTGTCACGCACACTTTTTGCAAATTTCTCATTTACCTCATTTCTCTCCTTTTTTTTTTAACAATCATCACGATCGTAATAATCGAATAAATATAAATGTATATCTGTTAATTTTGATTATGTATAGATTGATCATGAGCAATTATTTTTTTGTTTTTTGATACGATATCGCGAATATAAACGTGAACGAAGGGACAGACACACATCGCACATTTGTCGAACTTTCATGCGTCGACCTTAAATCAATTAATAGCGTAAGAAAAATGCGTGTTCATATAGGTTCATAAAGAGAGATAACGTATAATACAGCAGCTTCGTTGTTGCAAATATCGACGATGTCTAGTTCACTGTGTTGGGCACAATAACGAGTAACGTATAATTTTCTGTATATGGTCCATTGTTGTAATAAACACTGGAAAACGTTTGAAAGTGTGAATATATCTTAAAGTAAATAATACTTTACAATAACGAATTGAACAAAATATTACTTGTGGGGCGCATAAAGCGATCAGCTTTGAGTGAATTCAATACAAACTGTATAGACACTGCCAGAAAGAAGAAATATAAAACTCTTTGACTGTAATGTATGTCGATCAAATCCATTTTCTCTCAATGATTTTATATCTGAGGCTTTGTGATTCTATATGATTTGCTTTAATTTGTAATTTGAATTCGAATTTATCTGTTTAAAACATCTGCAAGGCAACACACACATATTTTGTTGCAAAATTATTTTATATATTTTATATTTTATATATTAATATTATTTGCGAAGTATTTTAGATTCTCATTTAGAATTCTTAAACTTTTTAAGAAATCAAGAAAAGAATTTATCGAATAATAGCATCAATTTTATCGACAAATAAAGAACTATATAACTAATAAAGACCTATCGATTGAAGTTATTATTGCAATAAACGTCAGGCTTTTATTTGACTCTAGCTTACTCCGTAAAAATTATTTGCTTCAACGAAGTTAATAAGTAGCAGTATATTTGTGATACATAGAGCACTGTTTTTTCCAGAATTTGTATGAGTAAATCATCATTTAGGCAATAAATTTCAATTACGATTAATAGATGCATAATTTCTTTACGTGTTAAGCTCAGTCGACGATAATCTGTAGTGATAGCATGACAATCCAAGTCTATATACCTGATAATTCTCCCACAGGTCGGGCGAGCGCGAAGGGAATCGACAGGAAACTATTGTGTAAAGTGTAAGTGTGTGTAAAATGGATATCCTAAATATAATAAATTGAGAAATACAATTCTTATGATTTCGACAATTAGGAACTCAATTTCACAGAATAGATTCCTGCCTATTCATCTTAATCTTCTCTTAGCAGGATAATTCAATTGGCCTAATCTTGCATTCGTACGATAGCCATGTGACGCACAAGAATGTTTGTCCCATTTGAGTAATGCGGAATGTGTTTTCATACTTATGTATTTGGTATTTATGTATTTGAGTATCGAATATAATGTCATCGTATTTATATATTTAATTATATATGTGAGTGTGAATAATATGTGATGCTGCCAATACTTATAGCGAACATTAAATACCGTAGCGACTCATCAATTGTAGGATTGTTAGGTGAATCACGAATTGAATGTCAGAAGTCGAAAAAATGTGGGATAAATACAGCTAGACAGATTATCAAGGATAAGACAAGTATGAAGCGTCTTGATAATTTGTCTTGCCGATAGCAAATGATCGGGACAATAAATATGATGGATGAGTCGCATAACACCTAAATTAGCGTTCCCTATTCTTTTAAATGTCATTTTATACGTTTAGGAGTAAATGAGTATTGTATACTATTGACTGATGAAGTTGTGTGACTGTAAATGTTACAATATATCACAAATCACCTATTCATTAAAATGGATCTTGTGTGACGTTACTCGAACAGAACAGTGTACATTTGTTAACTAAACACGTTAAATACGGTTTAATTCGGTGTAACTAAATATAACATCGTATTTTGCATATTGAAAAATCATTGTTACACAGTCCGAAATACAAATAAATTATCAAAACTGCTACGCGATTTATTAAAAATTACACAAGAGTTATCTCTTAGGGAAGAAATCGGAACGCCCGGCAAAAAACAGAAAAAAAGTATGTGCATAAAATCGATAATCTTTTCAATGACACAATCATTTCAATACGAAAGCAAACTGATGCAAACTGTGAACATGTATACGTACGAAACATCAACTGATATAACAGTAAGGATACAAATGTTAAGGGTCTTTTCGGTCGTGTATCAGTAATATTAAGGGGGGAGCCTGCTTTAGAACGCTGAAAATAAGGTATATTTTACGAATTGTTTTTGGAGAAACTATACAGCGGATCGTTATAAAACTTTGATGCATTTATTAGTACATGTTTAAAGATAAAAAAAATTATTTTTTGATTTGAATATATCGCTTGTAGAGGTCGTCCTGGAGAAATCTTAGTGCAGCCGCGTCGCCGGCATTGCAAATTGGTGAGCATTCTCCTGCCTCCAAATTTCGTCTAAACTGAAAAATTGAAATATGTTCTCGTTATTTATGAATTCCCATCGTCGATGAACCAAAGAGAGAAGAAAAAAGTTGAAAAGTGCCAAAATGGTGGAGCTTAGAACACAAAAGTACGATTTTTAGGCAAAGTTTTTGAACTTTTTCATGCAAAAATAATTGTTTAACTTAATGTTTTTATGAATATTAAAGGTTCATCGACGATGGGAATTCATAAATAACGAGAAAATATTTCAATTTTTCAGTTTGGATGAAATTTGGAGGCAGGAGAATGCTCACCAATTTACAATGCCGGCTGCACTAAGATGCCTCCAGGACGACCTCTACAGGCGATATATTCAAATAAAAAAATAATTTTTTTTATCTTTAAACATGTACTAATAAATGCATCAAAGTTTTATAATGATCCGCTGTATAGTTTCTCCAAAAACAATTCGTAAAATTATACCTTATTTTCAACGTTCTAAAGCAGGCTCCCCCCTTAAGTTACGGATACGGAGTATATATGCGCTAGAGGAAGAACATAAATGTTATATATAACGAGGTTGATAAACTTATTTCGATGTGCATGCACATATACAGCGGTGCTGCTTGTGCGGGCTGCTTTCATTGAATCAACGTAGCAAAAAATTGTTCAATTGTTAACACTACCGCGTTCAGTTCCGTCGAAATTTCCGACCAAGCTTTCCAAGTCTTTACGGCGTACGCAATGCTTCGTCCGACTGTTTCCGTTCGACATGAGAGGATAGGGATACACAGGCCCGTTGTAGGAATGAATCCAACCGCTTGAAAGAAGAAACAGATGGTGACGTACATTTTCAATATCAAGAGAGAGAGAGAGAAGAATATTTCAATAATTGAGCGTGTAAATGACTTACTCTTGATTGTGCGTATATAACGGCGAAGCCTGTAATGATATACGGTGAGTAAACGTGTAAATCTGAAATAATCTCACTAACATTGCCATCCTCTATCTGTATCTTCTTACCTGCCGTTGAAGTCTTAATTGTTTCAGTAATAGATATTTACAGTCGGGTCTCGTCCAACTATATTGATCACTCGATAATCCGGATAGCGCAGTTGGACACGACGAAAATTGCGGTCTCGCTGCGAAATGACGCTGTTGGTGAAACAGGTGTTTCTGCTGACACATGTAATTCGCATAATACGGATCGTTACAGGCTGTCAAGTGATCCGAGGAACACGCTAAAGAATTTGTTACTGCAACTGTAACAACGTTATATAAATAATCAGGAAATTAGAACTTTTACTTGCGTTATCAATGAATCGTATCTAAAGGATTGTTTCAAAAATGTAATGTCAATTGATTTTTTTCTAATGAACCTTTTGCTCTCTGAATGTTCAACAGCGTGTCGTAATATCGTTTCTTGTATGCCGCTAGTTCGGACATTGAGTGAGCTTGAAAATCTTTTTCTGGATTCACGTCGTTCGGTCTTGATCCTGCCATTTTACACCTGAATTAAAAGTCGCTTTATTATTATATTAGCATCATCACGCGCATAAAATCGTTCAATAAAATCATTATTATATTTACATAAACTTTTCGGTGTCATCTTGTTTGCGTTCAATTGTAGACGGTTCTAAATTATTCTTTTGCAGTTCAGTTGCCTTGCTGAACTCCTGGGGATCATTTTTCATTTGCAATCCGGTAACATAATTAAACGCTTTTCGTTTCATCTTTTCATCCGACACTCTTTGAATCTCTTCCAAGTTAATGTTTATATTCTGTCGTTTTGAAAGTAAACCATTATCGCCGTTTGAGATATTGGATATTTGAGATGTCGAATCTTTCTTTAAAACTTTGTGTGGCGTTTCAGATTTCCGTTCTTTTGATGTAAAACATACAGAATTCAAGGCACCCATCTGTGGATACGACTTGGTGCGTGGAAAGGCTGATAACTCTGCGTATGCAGAAATTACTTTTGTAATTTTGTAATTAATATAATAAATATAATAAATAAGATAAAGCAATTGCGAATATCTTTACCAACAACGGTCCCATCCTGTGCCCGTTTTAAGAAATTCTTTAAGCTCGCTTTAAGTCTGTCGCGCGTGATCGCCATGAGGTCGTCCGCCTGTAGAATTTTACGAATCTAATTACTTATACAAGTATAGACTTTAAAGGAAAATACCACATTTTGTCTCAGTACATCTACGACAACGTTTTCATCTCCGTCCAAGCACACATCCATTTGATAGGTATTGTCTTTAATTGTTTGTTTAATTATTGCGTTTTGCCTGACATCGATTATTATCTGTGAAATGCCGGAATTTTTATCTTTATTAAATGCATTGATATCTTCAGATTTTTCAAGTTTAACGTTATTAGGTTGTCGAGAAATTTTGTCGTGACAGAAATTCGTTATTGTCGCATTATTATATGTCTTCAAAGAACACGTGTCCTGTAAATTATTAGAATTTTATTATTTATACGGTTTATTTCATCTATTTCGTTTTTATTACAGAATTGACGTACTGCCTGACGAGATGAGTAAGAAAGACATGATTCAGTGCTATCAATTTTAGTGGGATCACATTTTTTATCAAGCAAATAATTTACGCTTTTTACATTATTCGGAATCGTAGGAATTTCGTTCTCAGGGAAACCTCGGAAAGGAAAACCTTCACAAAGGGATAACTTAAAATTTGACACATTGTTATTATATAAACAATCTTGTTTTGACGGCGAAATACTGTCCATTGTCCTGTCCATAATTTTAATGTCAAATATGTTTTGTAAAATATTCCTGGTAACGTAATAATATAAGATATACATGTTCATAATAATAAGAACATACTACAATTGTACATTGTTTGTACAAGAGCTTACTTTTCATTTAAACTGAGTTTGGTGAAACCTGTAGTTACACGAAAAATATTTTTGATTGCATGATTTGATGCATTATTTGGCACTGGTATCATTGAAAGCAATAACTGTTTTTTGTGATAATCACAATTTGTTAAATATTCCTGAGCTTTCTTCAGCACACATTCATATGCAGTAATACCGTCTTCTGGCTGATACATCTGCAGTAATTGCGTGAATACATTTCGGACGTCGTTCCTCTCATAATCATGTTCTGCAGCTGAACATAATGACGAAAAATCTATCGCTACTGATACGGCGGTATTAATATCACTCGTATCCTCTGTAATTATATAAGAATATCTTCATTAATTATAACAAATAATAGAAACTTGAAAAGGGCATTTCACTTATACAGGAATTTACACCCTGGACTAATTCGAAAAAGTACAATCGATGCAATTATTGTTCTTAGTTTTCATGCAAAAGGATTACACAATAAAAATCTGCTTTACTCATACACTCACGTTGCTTAAAGGTATCTGTATTCATAATGAAAGACTGAAATTAAACAGGAGATGGCAAATTTTACACCGGCCTTGGATATTCTGCCAAACTCGACGAGTCATAAGGTATTCATGAAATAATTGAAGCAGCTTGCATTTCTATTATTGGAAACAGCTGACGAATGCAATATCCACGGCTCATTTGTAAAGCGATTAAAAACCAATCGCTTCGTATTCTTTATATAAACGGTGAGCAAGAAAAGTTCTTCATTGAGAACGATAAAAATAAAGTCATAATACTGTTTTAAATATTTAAATTTTCCCGATAAACGCATTCTTTTGAACAAATGTTAATTAATATATGCACATAAATATATATATTAAGTGCATATATTAATCTTTTTTCTTTTTGTTTTTTAATAGAAAAAGCTGATCATTTTGACTATTAAAATGAAACACGCTCACGTCCCTCTAAGAAGGAAATTACATTTTTTTAAGAAGGAATTGCATCGGCTAATTACGATACACAACTGTGGATTCTACATATGGTAAGTGGATTTTAATTATATTTTAATAAGACTTCGTCGCGGAGCTCGAGCCGCAGCATTCTCTACGCAGGTAATCCCGAAGACTTTGCAAGGATTATTGACTGATGATTATTATAAAAGCAAGTTACCGGTATGGAGCAGGCTACTCAGTGCAAGATGCTCCGACAGAAAGTATTTTTACATTTCACTTGCCTGTTGGCACTCGGCGCTAGTTTGACTCTGGCACTTCCACCCGGAGCACCATGGACAAACTTCGCATCCAAACCAGGTATAATATTGCATTATTTCTCTTTCATTATTCTTTTCTTTTGTGCAGAAGATGAACTGAATCTAACGCCCTTTATCTTGAAATTTGTAGTTTATTCGCGAGCCCTTGGACCTCCATCAGGAATAGACACGATATCCATACCTTACGTACCAAAATCTCCGGTCTTTCCAAAGTTCGTCGACCCGAAGATGTTTATCTCCAAGAAGACGGATATGCTGAGTAATTTGTTTGGCGGTCTAGGACCAGTTGCATATAACGCAGCAGATACCAAGCCAATTATACCATACGGCGCAAGTGGGTCATCTTTAGAGACCGCTGACAATGCGTTATTCAACAAGCGAGATGCACTGCAAGATGGTAAGGAGAAAATAGCTGACACTAACGGTATGTACAAACGTGGTATGTTTGGTCCGTTTCCAAAATTCGGACCAATGGGAGCAACAGGTGTTATAGGTCCGCAATTCGGTCCTATAACGCCATTCTCATCAGCAGACGCGATGGCTGATTATATGGACAAAGCACCTTTCTCCCGTAAAAGAAGAAGCATGGAAGCGGCCTCTTCTGCAAGCGACGTCAATTCTATCTCGGGCAGTAAGTTGCAAGCAACAGGCATATCGTCCTATGCAAAAGATTCGCCGATAGTAGAAAAACTGTCCGCGACGAAATCAGCTGACGGCGACGCGCCGAAGGAATACCTGCCGGGTATGTTTGGACCTTTCGGACCGGGTGGACCTTACGGGCCCTTCGGACCCTTCGGCTCGAGTGCATCTTTCGGGCCCGGTGGATCTTTTGGTGGACCAGCAGTAGATCCAAGCGCGATGATCGGGAAGAAGTCGACATTTTTAGACGCTCTCTTTAAAAATCTCGCTACTAGCACTCCAGCGACAACAATAACCGATGCACCCACGCCAAAGAGTACCATCGTGCCTCCAAGTTTCTGGCTGCCGTCTGCTATAATTCCTGGTCCAACCGAATACACCTCGAAGGTGTCGGATTTCCTGGGTAAACTGTTCGACAGCATAAAGATGAACGCAACTATGCAAGAAGCAAGTGATGACTCAGACGTGAAGAGTGATTTTATGAGATCTCTGAAATCCGATGACATCTTACCGGACAAGGCCGCAAGATCCGTAGATGACGTATCGTCCATTACAGCTGCTAAAGACGCAATTGTCGATGCGATACTGACGGAGCTCGGTGATCTGAAAGGCGACATGATATCGACTTTGAACGACTTGATTGCGTATGAGAAGGCCACTGCAGCTGCCGCTCCCGCGGCGAAGAAACCTTTCAAGCCCTTCTCTGGTATATTTCCCTTTGCGAAACCAACGATAGATCCAACGCTTCCCTTTAAGCAGAGAATGGCAGTATTAAGTCAAGTATTCGACATGCTGACGGAGCTGGAAAGGAACATCACTGTGGCTGCGAACAGCGCAATAAAGACTAACACCGATACTCCGAGCAATCCGGAATTGGCGAGAATACCATTAGCTACCGGAGCAGCTGACGTTTCATCGATTAACAACACTCTTCTGGACGCTATTCTAAATAGGATAGCCGCCGCTCAGACTGCAAGTCCAGTTTCTTATCCGGCAAGTTTCATCAAAGAAAGTCCCATGATGAGCAGAGCTATGCCTCAAGGGCCAACGTCCTTCTGGGTATCTTATCCGGAGAGCTCGGCATCTGTAATAAAACGACAAGTACCATATGACTCACCATATTTAGGATACGAGTATGATAATGACCAGCGTGATCATAGACAGTACACAAGAGGCGTACAAATGCAAATGCATCAGGGATATCAGAGTCTACCTGCAGGCTCGGTTGAGTCCGTACAAGCTGGGGGAGGATCTACACCGGAGCACCAAGGAGGAGGAATCAAGCTTTTGGTGAGTGTGCTTTTGTTTCATTTTGAACGATATTGATCATTTAAATAACAATGCTCATTAAAACGATTATTTCTGAAAAAAACATGTACAGATTATCTCAAAATTACCGGTAATTAAACATTCTAACATAAAAATAATATGAAAATGTCGAGGCTGTAATAGTTTCAAAGTTGGAAGCGATTAAGGTTCACCAATAACAGAATTTTGACAATATTGAAATTATATTGAAATTATCATACAAATACGCATTAATAATTCCATGACAATGCCGTTTTTTCTTACGCACAGTACATTTGTACATTGCATACATATATTTTAAAATACGTACATTTTAAATGACCAGATACATGTTCAAAATAATGTTATTTTAGTCATTTTTTCATTATAAGAACGCCAACACTTTGCATTTTCTTTTCATTTTAATTTTATTTTAATTAATGAGGATGTCATGATGTTTATAAAATATACAGAAAACTGTTCATAGTTATAAAGAAGACATGTTCCATCTTGAATAATTGTTAATATTTTCTCATATCTTGTAAATCTTATTAAATCTTATAGTTAAAAATTATATATTATATAACAGAGCAGTGAATTAATTATTCGATAATAATTTAATAAAGGCAATGTGCACATGTACAATTTTATATTATAATTTTATATTTTATATTATAATATATAATATAATAATATATGATAATACCTTGGAAGCCTACGTACAAAAGTAAATGGGGAGTAGGACTGTGTCGTTACCTGACGTTGTGCCAAAGAGATCTCTTCGTGTCTAATCAAGTGAATGTTACCAGCATGTACCTATAAAATGTGATAACTTCATTTGTTTTCAGATTCAAATGCCTAAATTGCCTAACTCTCAAGCGCCAGGCTTTCAAAGTATTAATTACAATTAAGTACGTGCACTGTCTCTGAATTACGAATATCGCGGGCATCTGTTCATCTGTCGCAGGGGCAATCTAACGCTTACGGAAACTTAAACAAATGGGCCGACTGGGTGCAGTATCACAAGAATGAGTACGAAGATAGTAGGCACCATCATAACCACCATTAGGCCATTCAGCCAGCAGGAGTATTGTTTTCATCGAGCATTCACACGTGACTCAGATCACAATGAAAATATCTAGAAAAATGCTGCTCTCCGAAAGAAACATATAAGTAAACGTGTACGATTAATCGTGTTATTTCCAATAAAAGTATATGTGGGAAAAGATGATGAAAAGAAAGACAGTGATGTTGTGGAGTCATCCAATCAAAGTTATCTGCGACAAAACAATCGATAGATACGAAGATACACGAAGAGAATAGATCTAAAATACTGAATTTATTATATAGTTCGTTTTTTAATTAATCACAATACACAATACTTTCTTTATGTACACGTATCGAAGGATATGAAAGGTGGATGTTAATGGTATCTAGTCTACTTTCTATGTAATCGTACTCTCTAACAACAGCAGTCACACGCCGATGTGTCCATCAGTCGCGCAGATAGACCGCGGCACACGGACGCAATCCTGCATCAAGTGCGTTGCTTCGTTCGTCTTCAATCAGCAATGCATTGCACGCAGGATAGCGTTAGTGTGTTAGGAAGCATCACAGTTTGGTTACACGACATAGCATTCTATATATACGAGGTGGAACATCAATATCTAACATTAATACCGTCTCGAAGAAGTGGAGAGACAGGTTTCCGTACCCTCGAGTACGAGAAACGTCCTTCGTAATATTCACTAGACGCGTCTGACCCCTCATTTACCCCCTTTTGTTACACTTTCATATAAAATTGTGAAAATTGGCAGTATCGTGGTAAGTATTACGCGTTGCCCGTTTCACAGATCCGTAATATCTCGAATCGCTAGGAATACGATCTTCCTAAGTAACTAACAGCCACTTTCGGATCCGTCCGTCCGCAAAAGTGTCCTTACGAATTTGGTACTTTGCTGCTGATTGTACTATGTATCCTTTGAACGTGCAGTTATTATCATCTGTCTTTCGTGACTCTGGTGATGAGGTGTTCCATTTGTTGGTCGATGCGGAACACCATGTAAAACGATGCTAATACGCTACCTAGTGTTACCAGAAATCCTAATCCCTCGAATATTAGTTTCGGCGCGAATATCTTCCAGACCATCAGATGCCGACAGTGGATAGTCGCCGCGAGCATGCTGCCGAAAGTCTAGAAAAAGAAATATAACAATTTATTTATTCAAGTACGAACTACTTGTTTGAAGAAACGATACATTTATCTTAATTTTCTACATTATGCGCAACGTACTCGAATTCCGTGAAGTAGTATGTATTTTCCGGCAACGGAGAAAATCGCAGCGTGGAAGGCAGAGTCTTGCTCGAACAGGAGGAGTTCACCTCTCTTTATATCTTCAGAAAACTTCGCTTTGAGAAACTTTGGGAACTCCCGATGCAACGTGAATGGCACGATCACTAGTAGCGGCAATGTCATACCCAGTATAATGTGCGATCCAAATGTATTGATGCCTGCGAACATTGATACTTGTTACAACATTTTTAACCGACAGATATTTTGCAGAAATTATATATCGACACCTTACCAATTAAAATTGCTGACACTAAGTTTCCATAAAAGTGACCGCCAGTTCCTACAAAAGCAGCGTGCCAATGAATGGTAGGAAATGTCGCCTGATGACCGGTCCCGTAAAAGAAATATTCAGCCAGTAGAAACCAGCACAGTAGTACAGGCATAGACACGTCAACAAGTTCAGCTGCAACATATACATCAAATATCAAACACATTAGAGAGTCAGGTATATGACAGTATATAAAATTGTACATATATTATATACACTTACAAATATTATTGGCGTTTTTGTATCTCTCTACGGTGGACAGGCCCAGTACGCAGGCACACGTTACAGACATCAAAAATGTACTCGGCGACAAAGTGTCTCCCAACAGCAATGAGTAGAGGAGTATGAGGAATACGCTTAACGAGATAAATGCAGCGCTGTAGGCAGTCCCGAAACCATAGATGACCGGGAGCTCGTCGGTATCTATCTCCTTGCGAGATATCGAATCTTTGATCTTTTCGAATAATCGAGGTATTATATTTTCATCACGGTAAACGTCGACGGATTCCTTCTTCTTTGGCAATAGGTATATGCTGAGCGGGCGATAATAAAGAACGACAATTGCGAGTACGCAAAAGAAGTAGACCACGTTAGGTAGCGTGTTGATCTCCCAAGAGAGTGCCAGCCTCGGTTTAATAAACTTTGGGAACTTTTGCAGGATCCAGTAGCAACTCATGCAAATTATTATGATAACTGGACAGTACTGTCCTATCATGACACTAGGCGCAAAGCCTGTGAGGTTCCCGCAGTCCTTCAACCACATTCTAACGATCACCACGTACGACGCCAGGATGACTAAGGCGAATAAAAGAGCAAGTAGGGCACGCTCCCAGTTGTTCGGCATTGTAGACCAACTAACTTTACCAGTTACAAACGTAGAGCAGTCTCTTTGCAGATGCTCTTCCCTACAACGCCAGAAATAATGTGATATCCTTTCTGAGACGCACGCTAGTAAACCGATAACTAACGCAATCGTCCTGAAATTTGGTTTCGATGGCTTTGACGTAAATCTAGTCTTCCTTTCGGAGATGCTATCGGTATCGTTTCTTCTTAAATCAAATATGAGCAGACAAACCAGCGTAACAAACAGGAAGGATAAAACCTTGTCTTCTTCGACTATGTAACTGTTGGAGAAGAGCCCGCCTACCGTTACCAGGAGTATTATTCTAGCTACATAGATCAACAGCTTAATTCTACGATGATCGTACCAGCACATTGATATAACGTCCCAGTTTTGAGCAATCACTATAACCAGTAGAGCGATAGAAACTGTGCCAGTGGCAAAGAAGATCGTGTTTCTCAACTCGTCCACAATATTCAGCAGGAACAGACACGTGATAACTGCAACAGTGATCAAATTTGCCATAATGGCACACTGTAAGAACGAAGACTTGAATATATCACACATACGAGTCTCGGGGATGCCGGTGATGAAGAGATAAAAGAAAAACAAGGGACAGAACATCAAAATTAGACCCTTGGAAATTAAACTGGAATCAAATTGGACCCATACTTCCGAACATGTATCCTTCAACAATTTAAAATAGCCTTCGGCGTCTCGAGCGAACGCCTCCAGCTTCTCCAAATTGTCAACGCGCTTAACTTGCTCAGCGAGAAGCTTATATATGTAATCTAAATGCTGAAGCTGCTCCTTCGAGAATAAATATGTATCCGCGGAATACGTCTCTATGTATTTTTTCGTTTGTGCGATGTTTCGCCAAAGAGATTGTAGCAAATACAACAATTGACCAGTAGTTTCACCTACTTGTCCTGGCAAACAGTCGAGTATTACGGACCCCAAGTTGGAAAAGGGGATCGGGGTACCAAGAATCGATGCTAAAGTAGGAACAAGATCAATTTGGTTCACACTGTTATCGTCGTTAGACGCGGATCCTTCCATTAAAGGAGACGTCGAGTAAACAAACATCGCAGCCTCGATCTCGTTGGTACTCTCGCCACCATGATCTCCCGTCTCGGTCATGCCATGGTCTCCAATAACAAACAGCATCGTATCCTTCTCAAGAGATGCTATGATTTGTTTTATAAGCGTATTTGTGTCATTCAGTTTCCTGGTCATCTCTGGATGCTGCGAGCCGTGCTTGTGTCCACAATGATCCACCCCGAGGATGTGCGCTATTAGCAACGACCAATCTCTCTTCTTCATCTCGAAGAAAATGCGATACTGCACATCCTTGTCCACGCTATCCAGATCCCACACGTTGAACGATGGTGACGGAAACTGTCGCATAAATTTATCCGGAAATAAATTGGTCCACGTGTCGTCGCCCATAAAAACGATACCTCCGGCCGTGTTTTGGTCAACAAGATTGTCTTCCTGAATGTACTCCGAAGCAAAGTTTGATCCCATCTCTACAAAAGTAGGCAACGAGCCTGTTGTAAGACCCTTCAGACGCTGCATAGTCGTGGTAGGCGGATCGGCCATGAATTTGTACAGACGTGAGTTCGACGGCTGCTTCTGTAGCAATTCGTGAATGACTGGCAACTTGTTGCGATGGTAGGAGGACATCGAGGCATTATCCTCGTACCACTCGGCAAACTCGTACTTTAAAGCGTCAACGATTAAGAGCACCACTCGTGCTTTGCGCTCCAGGCACACTTTAGCGGCGTGTTCGGTGTCTTGGAAGATGCTCGCTGGGTCACATCCACCGGCAGCTGTGCATTCGATGCATTCGGCCCGTTCTGGCCTGGAGACACGATTAAGGAGGAAGCCACTCGTGAAGACTAACAATCCAGCTGCCATCAAGTAGGACATCCATGCCTGAAATACTAAATAATTCCATAGCCGGCTCATCTTCGTCAAATCAATATTGCTCCCCGATACTATTCACTGGCGACACGACGTTCAAGGTACTGCGGCGGAGTCTTAACCTAGGATAAGCCAGTTTATCCTTCATCTTCGTTACATTTACGAGGTAAATGTGTGGTTGTTTCTATGACAGCCGTTGTTTTGATTCCACTAAACGCCAAAACACTTGATCGATAAAGCCATGTATCGCGGTTTGAACGGGACTTAACCTCAAATCTTTCTACTACACGGATAGATTGCATGAAATTCTTATTGCACGTAACTAGAATTCATAGATAGCGAACTCTTGCATCAATTTTACGTCTAGTTTTATCGTGCTATCAGCTACGATTCGTATGAAGATTTCCTCTTGTCAAAGTCACCAAATTTACAAATTATTTGTTACCATCTAGTGACAGCTAATTTCATGTATAACGGCCTTTATGGGCCTTTAGCCTATCACGAGTGTTAATTGTGGCCGACAGATAGCACTAGTATGCTATTTGTTGACTTCAAATTACGCGTACGTTACGGCATAATTCACATCACGATACATTCAAGCTTCAAATTTAATATGTAGTGAAATTAAGTAGTCAAATTAAGTTAAGTATCCTCGATACGCGAAAACCAGTAGTCATGCGTTACGCAAAATGTCTCGATCTCTTGAAATTTACCGCTTTGGCGTATCACATATGCGGAAAAGTAACTGCGGCCGACGACAATTCGAACAATTTCGGACAGATGTACAAATGGAAAAACTTACAAGACGGTTTCGCGGAAGCGAAAGTTTCCAGAAAGCCGATATTTCTTCTAATTCACAAGGCTGGCTGCCCCACTTGCGAGAAACTGAAGCCGAAGTTTACGAACTCCATAAGAATCCTTGATCTCAGCAAACAGTGAGTGTTTTTCCTATTTTCTTATGATTCTACCATTATCTGTTCAAAGTTCAAAATTATTTGCGTTTTATTAACGAAAACTCGCGCGTTACTATTAATACAGTTATCTCCCATTTATTTATAGAAAATGCGATAAATAATATATAACATGCAAAATGTAATGTATAACATAGAATACATATTTTATTTGTTTGATGCGTCCATTTTCTTTTGGTATAAATGTTCAAATATATCGAGTTAAAGTCAAAATAGGGAGCAAATTCAACTTGAAAAATACCATTAAATAATGACAAATGAGGAGATAACTGAATTATGTTAGACGGAGTAAGTAGAGTCAACGTCATTCGTTGTATGCGTGACAACGCAGCTTTGTAATGGTGAATGTGAAGAAATGTGAAGTACAAGACGAAGCAAGATTTCAACCAGATGGAACTTACGTTCCAAGAATTCTTTTCTTTACGCCGGACGGCGAATTCATGGAAGATGTTTATAATCGCCATCCGAAAGCAGATGATAAATACAAATACTTCTACAGCAATACCAGTCAGATAGTAGATAGCATGATTTTGGCATTGGAACGTTGTTCCAAAGACTCGCGAATCAAAATTCTTCATGACAAAATCGGAAAAGTGTAACCCGCTTGTTAGATCTTTCTTTCTCTAAATTAATAAAAAGTAAAGTACGTACATATAAATACTTTGGAAATTCAAACTAATACATATATATACTACTTTATTTCTTCAAATATAAATAGTATACATAGAACAGAATATAATTTCGATTATTTTGTAATCTCTCTCTCTCTCTCTCTCTCTCTCTCTTTCGGAGAGACTCCTTCCCAGCATTGAGTCTGCGCCTGTACGACACGAGATTCGGTGTTGCATTCAATATACGGCGACCTATAGCAAGCTCGCAGAGGTAAGCTTGACGGCGCTTGCGTTTGCAACAGTTGCTAGATGGTAAAGCAGCCTCGCATTGGTCGACCAGATCAGGACCAAGAACTCACAATTGCCCTTAACCACGCCTATTTCGTCCCTCCCGTAATATAGAGGCGCCTATTATATGTATATATAGATACATTTAGAGAACGCATATAGATACGCACACATTAGGGATTAAATTGTCATTGTTTTCTTTTGCTATTATAAAATTAAAGATGTAAAAGTAAAACTGATACTTTTGCGAATGAAGCCAATAACCCGAAAGTACTAATATAAAACTTGCAATCACATTATAATTCAAAAACTACGATTAAAAGTTTATTACATGTCTCAATTTTTTCAATGTTTATGGGAATACCGTGTACTCGATTTGAAGTCTTTAATCGTTCTTAATCCTCTGCAAATTTTTATAAATAAATGCTGATTTCATTAACACTTCAATAATATTGTAGATAACCCAAGCAGCACACATTGGTTTCAAAACCGTTTCATAAACGTTTTGCCGTAACGTTTCATAACCATTTTATTGAAACGTTTATTTAGGAGAAAAATGTCCAACGAAAAAACGTTAGGAGAAACGTTTCTTTTTCGGCAAAAAAACGTTTCAGAAACCATCAGAAAAATATTTATCAATTCTATATATCAGTGCCTCAAAGATAGACAGAGTTAAGTCACATTTTTGTAAAAAACTACATTTTTATATTTTATGAATTACTCTCTAAATTTCGTGTAGTGGAATCTCACTCTTTTGAAATATCACTTCAAGTAATAGTGATCTCAAAAGTTTCAAAAGAAAAGAAGAAGAAAAGAGTATTGGATCGGTTTTCCGGATGATTATTTATAAGGTGATAACACAAATGTTACTTGCGAGAACGTCACGTCTGGCCTGGCCATCTGTCGGTCGCTTGATGAATCAGAGGTGGGAATCACACACACTTGTGTTGATTTTTGTCTCTTGTTCCATAATCGAGTACATTGAAACGTATGATGTAAAAATAATTAATACTCGCAAAGTAAGTAGAAATTACTATTTTTTCTATATTAATTATATAATTTCAAATCAATTTAATAAAACACATTTTTCGTTTCTGTGGAAACGTGAAAAATACGTTTTTAAAATTTAGGTCCAAAAACGGTTTCTATTTAAACCGTTTCTTAAATGGTACTTTATGTTTCTTAGACATTAGATACGTCCAAGAAACATATATTAGGCTAACATGTGCTGCCTGGGAATTTATAAGAATAGCTATCATAGCTTCCTTCTCTGTCTTAAGTAAACTGAACATTACATTATTCCAATTAAGAAATTTTTAATAGTTTCTGCTTTACTTTCCGTATAAAGAGGCATGTATAAATGAGAAAAATATTGCTCGCAACGTCAGGTATTGACCTGACGCGGGTATAGTTAAGGGTCAAGTATAGAGACCGTGGCGAATATACGCTTTCGCGCAGCGGCGATTCCGCAGGACGAGCGGAGCTTACGCACACGTTATACGTTATGTATGGATCTCTCCGTGGACGGTGCTGTGTTTGAAGGGTTGCAGATAATATATAGCCCGTTTCGGCGGAGAGTGCTTTTTAGCTTTGACCGTTTCACATCCGGATGGTGGCGGACCGACCGCCGACCACCGCCGGACCTGTGCTAGGCTATTGCGCCGTAATATCGCACCCGCGTGCGCGCGCGCGCGCACACGTATACTCTGTGCGTCCGTCACTTTTTTTTTCCGCAGAGTCCGGAACACCACCTCATCGGCGGATACGGGGGAGGCTTTAAAAAATGAGCCAGGACATTATTTCTGCACATCCTTTTCTCCCCTGCACAGACTGACCCGTCCAGTCTCTCTCCTTGTTTCTCTCTTTCTCTCTCTTTTTTTACTACCGACGTCGTTTCCGCCGGCGCAGCTTGCAATATGCCGCATCAGCGAATGTGCAAAAATGAAGAGAGAGAAGAGGAGTCGTGGGAGGGTGGAGGAAAACGGGGGTGGGACGGTGGCGAGAGATCGAGATAGGAAAGGGAAGAGAAGAAGAATTATATATCTCTCGTCTCCCTCGTCCGTCCGTCCGTTCGTTTGTTCGGATATGGATATGCCCGGTGTGGATATATCGAGAGAGCCAGAGGGAGCCATTTTCAATTCAATCTGTTAAAAGCACGTCAAAAAATCATACGGTATTTCACCGGCGCGGTAGATCGCGACGAGATCGCGCGAGCTTCATCGCAACCCGACAGCGGTCTGAATGCCGCATAACGGTACCTGGACGTAGCTTTCGATATATGTGCATGAAATGGTATCACCCAAGGTGGAAAAAAAACATTAACACTAAACCTACCATGCCGGCCAAATGACCGTTTTTAAATTTTTGATTAAAAGTACTGCATTCGACAAAAATTCATGAACAGAAATTTCAATGTACTGGTCGTTTTCTTCACTCTCGTCTTCAGAATCTGACTGCGATTTCATTCTTTTTTGTCCCCTACATATGTTGATAATATTTGGTAAGAATAAGCTATATATAAATTATCGGTAGGTTTAGTGTGTTAATGATTTTAGCAATTGTTGAAGAAACACTCCCACATAATATTTATTAAATGGGATAGAACCTTTACTTAGTAATAAAATTATAGCAACAAAATGTACCATTCTATCTTACATGTAACATTTCTTTGCCTCTATCAAGATTATAATTCTATGTACGAATGGATTTTAAGAATGAACTATATATAATTCTGTGGGGAGAAGGAGATGAGATGTGGGGTGAAGGAGAGAGGGACAGAGCAAAGAGAAGAAAGAAAGAGACAGAGAGAGAGAGAAAGAGCCGAGGAAGTGTCTCCTACCTGCAAATTCTTTGTAGCTTTGACATTGCGATTATAATCTAATCTCGCTTATCCCATCGAGATGCTTATTCGATCAGTCGTAGTGTTACAGGGTCAACTCGATGTTTGCAAACATTGTAATTCGATACCGCCGCAATCTTGATCTTGATCACGCTATTTATCTAAGGGTGCACGCAACACGAGGGAAATCTCGAGTGCGTGGGTGAACAATGCTTCCCTAAGCCACTCGACATCGAAGATAAATTTGATACTTTTTCGGTAACATTAAAAGCACAAAAGTTAAAGACCGTGGGGAAGTTTGGGATAAATCTATCATCTATATAATCTATCATACGTGTATTAAGTATAATTATTATTGAGAATTATTATTTGGGTGATAAATAATATTAACATTTGCAAATATAAGTGTATTCATATCTCATCATATATCACATTATTCGTGTAATCGAATATTATTATCAAAAAATGTTACGATCTTTGAACAGCTTAATGTTAGAAATATATAGATAAAATAAGTAAAATATTAACTTTATAGATAAGATTACCTTTAAAACGTATTATTCTTTTACGAATGTTTAAAATCTTTAAAAGCATTACAATTCAAGCCTTTTGATAAAGGTGACAATTTTAATTAATTGCTTCATACTTTTCTGACTTCGCGATTTGAATTGTATGAAAGGTGCGTGATACTTTATAAGCAGGCATGTATTGGCATACCTATTGGTTTATTGATTTCCCCATCGGCGCGCACATTCACTTTGAGTGGCCGATGTGCGAGAGTAAAAAAGGTCCATGTCTGTGCTGTATATAACGATATCAACGAATATTCCCATTTAGAATAGTTTTAATATTGCTCAAATTTGTTCGCCCCCCGTCAAATGAAAAATCACTTCGCGAACGTCATTGAGACGAGCGATCCCTCGTCGTGATTATATTTATTGCACATCCTTGCGTGGCACTCTCAATGGTGCTTGCAGCTTATATTTAATTTTATCGATTGTTATATTACAATGTGAATAATTTATCCGGATGAATATTGGGGCACTGCGCGTGACACGTTATGAATCGCGACAAACACAAGTATCTCTTTGTACAATATAATTCAGTGTCAGCCGGAAAAAGGCTCGTGTAAAGTATTATAATTAAAAATAGTTACGTGTTTTAATCTGTTCACTTTTTTTTATAATTTCATCATATAGATTACATCTATAGAGACTATGTATATCACGTAACATGTTCATTTGCTTTTACATCATTATTCTTATTATACACTCCTTTAAAAAGCTTTAAAAAGCGTGCGCAATCCCTTTTTATGAATTTTCATGAACATGTACATGTATCGGACTTCCGCATATAGAATCGAGTAATACTAAACGTTAAAATACGACTGACTGCCAGTCTATCATGTGAGAAATATAATACATTATTGACGTATTCCTCGGAAGAGAACTTCCATACATACAGATTACAGATGTCAATCAAATATTGCAAAACTACCCAGACAGCAGAAAAATCCAAAAGACATTGTAAATACATCCTTTAGGTATCTTTGGTCATCAAAGATGCATTACGTTGTTCGGAAACAGAAGTAGCATTTATTTCCATGATTCTCAGTATGTCACAGAGAAGAGCGATGTCAGACTATCCAGCGTAAATATAGTGGAATCCCCGAATGACATGTATCGATCAGTAGAATTCAGATAACTGATACCATGATTGTTACTCTTCGAACTTAGGAACGCGTCAGAAACGGAGGGCATTGGTTTCCACTCACGTCTACATTACATACATGACGTGTTAGATAGGGTAGTTTAGGTAGGGTAAGTAGGTAGAAACGTAGAGAGATATGGGATCCAAATCATAATGCACACAATGCTTTTATTCTATTCTCATTGCGGGGTAAATAACATCTGTACATTAGATCACTATAAAATCGGCCGCCATTGGTGAAACGACAATGGGGCTCTGCTCTCCCTCTCTCCTCCTCGTCCCTCCTGATACCATTGAAATCTCATTGTACAATATGATTCAAAGAAGGCTCGTCGCGATGACGGTGTTGGTTGCGGTTTATAGACCGTATCCAGCGAGAAGAGAATTAGGGGGAGGGGAAGGAGAGGGCGGCATGGGAGGGGAACAGCGAGCAGAGAGAGAAAGAGAAAAGGAAAGAGGATTGCGACACGATACGTACGGACGGAGGAGAGAAAAAAGAAGGAAAAGAAAGAAGGGACACGTTCCTCGAGTGGGAGAGGACGAGAAAGGCGTGCGTGGTTAAGAACAGTCGGTCGAAACAAAAGGCGGAGCGTGGAGAAACGTCTGAGCATCGCTCCGCATTGTGTTTTATGCCCGGAACGGGTTTTAAATAAAAGAATAATGTGTTTGTGCCGTGTGTCCGTTGTGCCGCTACCACCACCATCACCGTCATCACCATCGCACCGCACGGAAGATACACACAACCGACGCATACTTACACCCCGACCTCTAGGGGTGAGTGAGTAAAGGTAAGTAGGTGGGTACGCAGCTAGGTATGTCCCCCTTTCACTCTACGGCAGATATAAACTCTTAACATCTCCGTTTGGTACAGCATGGGCCTGCCAATCGGTAGCGGGCGGGGGCGTGGCCGCGACCCAGCGCAACCTCGTGTTTGGCCGAGGCCTCGGGGTGGAACACTGTGGCACAGTGTTTTATTTCGCGCTCGTGGAGTGTGGAGGGGGCCGTTAGTTTCTGCCCTATCCCTCCCCGATCGCGGGTTCCATCCCTGTCCTTTTCCCTTGCTCTCGCCTCCTCTCTCTCTCTCTCTCTCTTTCTCCCGCTATCCTTCCTCCCGCCCTGGTGAAAGAGCGGCCCCCTTGAGCTCCCACTTTGCTGCCGCTACCGCCTCTCTATCTATTCGCGCGCGCTACCTGAATCGACTCACCCGGGATGCTGCAATTGTTGACAATGCCGGCGAGCGAGAGGGAGTGAGAGGAAGCGAGAGCGCGTCGTGGGGCGCGATTCCGCATTTCGGCCCCCGACAGCCGAACGAGCGGGTGTCGTTCTTCGTGTGACAGTAAGCAGTCGAGTACGAACTTACGGGAGTGCGGGCGCGTGCGCGCGTATGATAAACCGGAAACCACCTACTCGTTTACCTTTGCCACTCAGCTCTGTTCATCGCTCTTGTCATGAACAGTAAGCGTTGAATTTTACGCGTTTCTACGATGAGACGCGTGGAAATTGCTTAGTCCGTGACACGATCGCGGCACAGTGTGAACGCATCGAAAGTATCGATTTCACGTCATCAGTTCGTGATAGAAAAGAGCGTAGTGCGGTTTAAGACACTCGCCGAAGAGAGATCCAGGAACACCTTCGGCATGGGGGCGAGTGTCGTCGAGTATGCGGTTTCACGTCCGACCAGAACTCTTTACAGTGCGCGGTGATCGCGCTGATCGTCACCGGGAATACTCCTCCCGACGAATATCGTTAACGTTAAGTAACAGACATGTCGTTACCCCGTGGCGTTGGCCTCGGCGTCGACGTGGGTCAGTTGATGCAGCATCAGCAGCAGCAACATCACGTGCTGCCAGCCGCGTTCTTTCTACGCGCCAGTGCTGAGAGGTATCAGCGGACCCCTAAATGCGCACGATGTCGTAATCACGGGGTCGTATCTGCGCTCAAGGGACACAAGCGTTACTGCCGATGGCGGGATTGCGTGTGTGCCAAGTGCACCCTTATTGCCGAGAGACAACGCGTCATGGCTGCTCAGGTAAGATCTCGTTTGACATTTATCACTAATCTATCATTTATGAACACGCAATTGAAGAGCTTACTTACTTGAAAATCGCCTCAAATTTGTGTATTTTAGTAAACAATAATTCTCAAAGAATGAAGAGAGAGAGAGAGAGAGATAGAGAGAGAGAGAGAGATAGAGAGAGAGGAATGTTTCGATTCATATATAATAAAAAAGAATCACGTTATTAAAAGTTTTAAACATATAATATTTATTAAGAGATGTATTGTAAGAGATAAAATATGTGAAGCTTGCTGAAAAAGAATATATTTAATTAAAAGGATAGATGACACAAGTATTATAATAATACTCCATATCATTCATTCAAGAGTTTTCGAGTTACATAATTATCGTAACGAGAGAGAAATGAATTAATTTATCAATTAAAAATTTAATTTTGGGGAGATAGATGAGGCAATTGATATAATAATATCTCGCTGCATTATTTATTCAAGGACTTCGGAGTTACATATCATAACACTCGAAGAGTAAATCGAAATATCAATTAAAACTTTAACTTCAAAAAGAGAGAGAGATGACACAATTAATATAATAATGTTCAGTTTCATTTAAATTATTCATTTAAAGTCGATTGTTGATTTTGTATTATCTTACGTATACATCCATATGTTAAAATTTATATTCCTTGAAGATAACATTGAAGATATTTGATTTACATTAAATAGAAGATTAGGAACTATCATTGACATATTGTTTTCTGAATTTGATGTAAGCGCAGGATGTTAGTGTAGCTGATAGATCGCACAGATAGAATTACCGGCTCATGTAACGTTTCAGGATCGTAATACTATACACAAACCTGAGATTTATTTCCGAGCACCCTCGGTGATCGGCTTATACTCGGTCCGGTTCAATTTCATTTGAAATCTCACCATCTTTTCTTCGCGAACGCTTTTTTTCTTTCCCATCATTCAACAGTCAATAAAACGCTTAATAATTTCTGCGATCCGAACATAAGGAACGCAACGCATGTTCGTACATGCATGAACATACATCAAGTTTCTCCTCTTCTAACTTCTAATAAGTCTTTTTTTGCAATGCATTTTTTCGCATCGGTACACAAATTACATCAATATAAGTACAGCCTTCTTAATTCTTGTTATTCTATCGATTTTTAGGCGACGAACCAATTGTTTCAGGTTGCGCTTAGACGGCAACAGGCCCAGGAGGAAAGCGAAGCGCGCGAGTTGGGCCTGCAACTGCAATACAATGCTGGCAGCTGTACCACCGCCCCCGTTTTACCAGCGGCCGCCGGCGCGACGCCAGCTGGTAGTCCGCCCCCGCATGTGGCGAGTTCGGCGGGCCTTGCGATACCGGCTGCAGCTGCAGCGGCCGCCGCCGCCGCCGCTGCACATATCCAGACGCAGCTTCAGCAACCTGCCGAATGTGGCCTTCTGCCAAGGAAGAGGTCCACCCAGGACGAGTATCGGCAGCCGAAGATCGAGAAAGGTGACGCCGTCCTTGGTAAGTGGACTATGTTGTCATGATCAGCAAGGATTAAGTCCCTTCGAGGGATATATTGTAAAAACGAAAATTGGACGAGATCACCCGGTGATGCAAGTGTATTGCTAGTTGGGAAAAGAGCGATATACCGGTATAATAATCGGCGGCACGCGACCGAGAAGCGGGCGCGCATGTGCGTGCGACACGCATGGTTTGTGGACGAGTGCCCATTAGGAACGTGCGTACCACGCCTTGAAGTAGGGCAAGTGGCCGCGGGCCATAATGTTGTTAAGTAAATAATGGCCATGAGCTCATGGGTCCTTACTATACCACTCGAAGCAAAAGTCGTACTCGTTAGTGGCGGCTTTTAATTTACTCGCTCGACCCTTCCGCTCTCTTTCTGCAGACTTCTTTTCCTGTGACGGCTCATTCTCACCTTATATAATGTAAGTGGAGTGCACACGCGTCCTGGCAAGTGTATTCTTGCTTCTGTGATAAGTACATACACCTTATTGGCACCTTTGTGTATCAATCAATTGTTTGCAAAACTTTGTATATCAACTATAAATCATCTTGCAAAAATCAGTTAAGTTTTTCATAAATCAAAATTAATCTGCATTCAGAAAGTCAGTAAACATTTAATTTTGTGACAATCCCATTTTGAAAATATTTAAATTGTAATCCATTTAACTTCTAATGATTTCTTATGTTTGTTTACTGCAGGATTATCTAGTCTATAGTTTAATGCTGTGCTATAAAAATTTTAATTATCATGTAATAATGTAATCTAATCTGATTAATCCGTCATTGAAAACAGTACAAATCGCAAATTGTCTAATTGCGGCAGCGAAATCCTTCGAATGCACCTGGTTTCAATTATATTCTCGAATGTACCTGCGAGACGAGGGAGACATAAGATGTCTCTCTGGCCGATCTTCGAAACAGAGTGCTTACAGTAGTATATAGATGAGTCGGGGAGAGTCTCCAGTCGAGAAGTTTAGCAGTAATTGAATTTCTCGGGCCAGTGCCTTCGACCGCGGGAGATTCTGGGTTTGTTCGGTGGTATACAGAGATATACATATACGTACATACAGACACATACAAATTCCCTCTCTCTCTATATATATATATATCTCTTTCTTTGCTGGATAGGTCGGAGAGATCACGAGGTTGCCTACTGCCAAGTGGATGGGTGCACTCTCGGTAGAGAAGAGAAACTCGACGAGCCCCCATTATATCGCGAGCGGGGGAAAGAGATATCCACCTCTTTTTGCTTAATGCTAAAGGAACGAACACTCGCGACTTTTCACAAAAAGGAAAAAAAAGATCCCTTTCTTCGAACGCGCGGAGAAAATTTCGATGAGATGCCAGAAGGCTGTGGCTCGTTTATTTCATCTGTCTTTCGCAATGTCAGCATCGTCACTTCGTTTTGATAATTTTTACAACAGTCATGAGATCGCGCGTGAAATTTTTGGGGAATTTTTGCTATCAATTTTTCGCGCTTAAGGATATTTCCACGATTTTCTCTCAGGCAGAGTGTATTCATGTGACAAAATCCATTCATCTTAAAAATTTTGTAATACATTTGCTACAATTGCATTTTAAGTGAAAATATTTATACTCGATTTTTATTTAATTATTTATAATACAATTGTGCGTAATAGATTATTATGAATAGTTAATTGCGGTTGAATTATATCAAGTGACATTTACGAGCGATTAAAGTGCACGAGGGTAGGTTGCGCGCAAAGGGTCGAACGCCGCGCGGCATAGTCATTACGTCGAAAAGGAGGATGTAGAGATTTGGTCTTTCCGCTGAAATTCTCCGTGGAGAGGCAGAGAGTATACGCTTTGTGGAAGCTGGTGCACACACGCAAGCAGTAGACGCCTTTTGCACGTACGTGTGCGACATACCCTTTATCCCGTAAGGATCACTTGGTCGTTCCGTCTACCGGGGACCATTATCCGGTAGTTTCTCGCAGGAGAGAGAGAAGCTTCTTCGAGTGTCCAAGAAACTTTGTGAAAGACCAGTTCGCTTCCGTTCTTCGTTCCTCGTGGCTGCGGAGGACACCAGGAAATTATTTCGTCCCCGCTGTAATACACTCCCCTGTGCGCTCTTTGGATCGCACCCGCGCTCGTGTGAATTCGCGCGGCGTGTCTTCAATGCGGTAGAAACGACGTAAGAAAGATTCCGATCGCACGATAAATCTCTAGAAAATATTGAAAGTTCAATTATATATCTAACACGTCCTTTCTTTCTTGAATTTTTCTGTGAAATAAGGACTTTAGTGGATGAGAGAGTGCACTAGGACTTTAGACTTTAACTTATATAAAACTGAAGAATTGCGAAATCAAATTTCACAAGTATTTGTATTTGTACGGTTTTGTGCTTACGTTGAAGAATGATCTTTACCGTCAAGAGGGTTCCATCATAAAATAGAGAAAGGAGATGTTGGTAACGGGATCAGCGTTGTAAATCAATTACTCATTACATCGGCTTGTGGCACCAAAGTATATATTCGCGTCGCAGAAACTTGGCAAACATGATTTAAGTAATCAAATTCGAAGCCCAGGTAAAGCAAGATCGCGGCACGCTCGCACGGCTACTTATGCTCTTACGATGTGCCTGGCAACATTGTTTGCAAAGAGTCAGCAGGACTTCGGGGAACACAAACGCGGACAGATAGGTAAGGCCAGGCCCGACCTTACCTATTTGCATAGGTGTACCCACTCTCGGGGTCGAATGCATGTACACGTGCAACGCCGCCGAAGGAGCACGTCTCTAAGAGTGTTTGAACAAAACTTCTGCCAGCGTTCCGACTACGTTCCTCTCCGCTTCATCGAATTCCCCTAGGATTGCAAGCGGTATGGAGATCCTTGGCAGGTTGATCTCTATTGATGTCGCTAAATACCATCTTGAACGTGATTTCATCCTGGTAACTCGGTGTAAATGCAAAGTGAATAAAAGCTGATCCTCTGCGTGTATAAGGATGACGTGGAGATGAGTATGTAGTAGATGAACTTGTTATTCGATGCTTCAAAATGTTTAAAAATTGTGAAGATGGAATGAAGGCACTGAAATTGTAGCTATTGTAAATAATTCGAACTATTATGATAGCTAGATTGCTCTGTTTTTACATTTTAACATTTGGCCTGTTTAATACGATTCCAACTATACAAGAAATATATTATACATCATAATAGTACCTTTCATATATTATAAACAACAAAATTGAATATTTTATTTAATATAGATATTAATTATTGTTGGACTGAATGAAATATTATGACACAGGCCTTAATGCATGGCAGTAATTTTTTTATATACCTTCAACGAATTTATTGCAAAGCTATGCATCTTTTTTACTCGCAACTTTTATAAGATATTTTGAAAAAACTAGACTACATTTTTCTTTGCATATCGGTAGGTGAATTTTTTTCCCTTTTTCTTCGAATGAAAAGTTTATCAATATTTCAAAGATATTTTTATATCATAGATATCCATGATTAGCTGGATGCAACCTAGTTTCCACGAAGACCGTTTAAGATGATCTCTGGAAGCCATAATGATTAGCCCTTCTGAAAAGAAAGAAAAAGCGAAATTAGATACTTTTACGGCGGTAGAGGCTTCGCTCGTTTGCTCCTTCCGCGAATATAAAAGAATCACTTGATCCAGTCGACTCAATTAGTTTGAAGCAAGTACTTGATTAGCATGTGGAAGGAATCCGATCTTCTTGAATACTAAAGCAAAGTGACCATTCTCCCACTTGCATTTACATTGATTAACATTAAACGTGACAATCTTACATCTTTAATAGATAAACATGATAGAATCTCTCATATAAATATTTTACAGTCTCATTAAATACTATATAATATTTTTAATTTTATGAGATACATAGAACGCGGAAAAAACATTTTAGAGTAATCTGATTCTTTAATTTTGCATATTACATGACAAATAAAATTATGAATTGTGATTTACTCACGAATAATAATCCAACAAACACTTGTAGACTGAATTGTCGTAGTCAGTCGCGGATAAATTTCTTCCGGCATGCGACAACATGGCGGCTCGGTCTCGCAAACGTAACGCATTGGCGAGTATCCAGCAGAGTGTGAAAACCATTGCTGTAGAACCGGCGCGACTGGTAGAAGGGAAAAAAACTAACGACCACGTTATATTTCTCGGAAAAAGAAGCGGGACGTAGCGCGGAAGGACGAGCTCCGAAGAAACCCCTGTGGCAGGGGAATGGAAACGACGGCATGGGAAGGGTGGACGAATCGCACATCCCCTCCTCAGGGAAAGCCTACCACTATCGGAGAGCCAGCCCGGCAAACGTTTACGAGGCATAAACGCCAAAACAAAAGGCGGCTGGGCGCGAAACAATTAAAAACGTTACGCCCGATCGCTCTCCAAGTTCTCTCTCCTACCCTCGCTTTTTTCTCTTTCTCTCTTTTTTCCTTCCATCCTTTTCCGTCACCCCCTCTCTCCTCCCTCCTCCCCCCCTCTCTCTCTCTCTCTCCTTCGACTCTCACCCTATACATCATGTACCGCGGGATATACACACAACCATCTCGCAGCCGTATTCACCCTTTTCATCGCGATACACAGCGAAAACACATGGACGTTGTACAGTAGTGCTCTCCCACACACACACACACACACACACGTACTCTCTCACACAAATATGCATATCCAAACACATATACATGGATATATAAACGCGCGCGTGCACACATGTACGCAAGCTCGAAAATAAAAGGGAATCGCGACGATTTAATGACTGATCGGGCTGTTGCTCGCTGTTGCTGTCGCTGCTGGCTGAAGAGCCCTTCTTCTCGTTCCTGCTTTCCATCTCTCCCTTTTTTCTTTCCCTTCCCCTAATCTCACTCACTCTCCTCTCTCTTTCCCTTTCTCTTTTTCTTTCTCTTCCTCTCGTCTCCTTTCCCGTTCTTCCCACTTCTCTCGTGCTCGATAAGGAACTTGCCTTTTCTTCAAGCTCTCGCATCGGCTCTCGATCGACTGCGTCATTTCTGCGCGGTAGATCCGGCGCTGCTATTTTCCGAGCGTATCGATACGTAATAATGAGAGTCTTTTCTCGTTGCTCAGATCCCGTTTCCGGTATCGAGTTCCAACATACCGATATTCTGCTGCTGCTGCTGCTCACCGTGTGTACATCGCGATATTCTACTGGCTGCACAATTCTGGATTTCTTTCTTTCATTTTCTCTTTTCCTGCCATCGCAGTATTTTCCTCTTCCAAGTCGAGTTGTTAATTAGTATTAATTTTTTTCTGAAATGCGTATATATAGCTTCAGTTTAATTCACTTTCTTATGCTTGTTCCTGTTCAGGTGGTTCAAAATTTATCACACTTTTAAATATTACAATGGCTCGATATGAATGGAAAGCTTTAGTTTATAGCAAGAAAACTTTTGACATAAATTACTTCCAGCTGTAATTTAATAGCTCTTTCAAATTAACATCGTGTACAAAAGTCGTTTATCAATCGCATGCGCAGCCAAAGAAAGAGGAAACGTTTCAGAGTCCTGCGTAGACACTCCAGCTACTTTACGATCTAGCGAACAATAGAGGAACTGATAATTCATGCCACTGCTTCCCTCGCATAATCTTCAAGCCCGGAACTGACAAACTCAAAATGCCACTGTGGAGTTACATAAGGGTTCAAGATACCAAGATTACCGAAAATATTAATAAAAGCTATCGAACATAATTCATATTCTACTAGAATTGATTGATATCAATTCTAATGAGAAAGAGAGAGAGAGGAGGAGGGGGAGAGAGGACTTTTGAAGACAGCTTGATCATCATGTATGACTGTGAGCACACACCCGTGTCACATGTGTAATATGTGACACGTAGTGGCGAACGTGTTAAATTATTTTCTTACAAGAGAAGAAGATTGAGCAGAAAGAAGAAAACCTTGTATCCAAAAGCATCACGGATGGACGCACACGCGCGCAATTAGGCTCGTTTCGCCTAAGCCTAATTTATAGGGATGTTTCGTGTCCTCCACAGTTGCCCCACAGGCTGTGTCCTATTACTCCTATTCTCTATTATGCGCTGCCGCCGTAGGCCGGAGTCTCTCCCAATATCTATGTGCCATTCTAAATTATTCGGTATTGTCCTCGCTTGATTCCATTGTCCGCGTCTGTCTCCACCGTGCGCTGATACGCCACGCCGCCGCAGGTTTAGGGCGTAGACCTACAACAACATCCGCCGCCGCTGCCACTGCCGCGCGTGTATCTGCTTCGAGTGCGTCTTGTCATGGTCGGTCAAGGGAGATTCGTGCTGGGCTTTACTCGTATGTACATCGCCGAACACGTCTAATTAATCGCCATCACCGATCGCGCCGTAAGAATGCGCTGACTGGCAGGATTGTCCATGGCAGACGTGTGATTGGTGCGATGCACATGAATGAAGTGACTGCATTTATAAATTACGTAGTATGCTGATGCCAAGATTTCACACGTAAAAATTGTTGCTCGAATTCTTGCTGGAACGAGTGTAAATTCGTGTTTCTTCAGTAAGTCGCCGTGGCTGAGTGTACATACACGCGTACACACGTACGTACTAGTGCCACGGTGTTCTTCGCTTCTTCGTTTTTATTAACTTCCGCGAGGCGCGTCTCAAAATACAGACTGGATGTATACGGTCGCTTCGCGTCGGAAGACATCCAAGAGAAGTTAGGTCTCTCATTCGTGTGTGCCCGGGACAGGAGAGATTACAATAAATTGCATACGCACCCTTCTCGAAATACAAGACAAGTATCAGCAGAAGAGAAGGAAGAGAAGGGAGAAAAAGATTCCCATTCGCGATACTGTGTTCCCCATTGTGTCGCGTTGCTTCGCTTTGCCCAAGAGGCTGCAATGTTTCACAATGGTCTCGTCTTTCTCACCTTTTCTAGTATTGATTAGACAGGTACTTGCGACTAGTCGCGCACGTATTTTGAAATGTTGTACAGGACATTACAAATTCTTTGATCAATCTTATACAGTCCGCAACTTTGGTGAGAGCTGTTTTTGATATTTTTCACAACGATCCACTCATTTCTAAATGGATGAATTTCCAAAAATTTGATTTAAAAACTGATCTGTTAATTATTCAAGATAGCTTCAGCTATCGCGATCGTCGACTCGTCACGATCCATGATTGTAACAGTATTTCACTGGACGTATGCGGAATTTCAGACACCCTATGTACATTTGAGAAATGCAGCACGGACACTCGACACCTTGAAGGATCCAGCAAATATGCACTTCGTTACGCCGTCACTTTATGAAGGTTACATAGGGATATGAATTTCAACGTTGTGTGAGAGCGGCATACACGGTGCAAGCCAGAGGGGTTGGTGCCGAGGGTAGTCCCTGAGAGAATGATATTTTAATAACGGACTCTGCCAGTAATATCTACCGGCGATTCCTACCCGGGACCTGAATACGCGCTTGTCAGTGTGTACACTTACACAAACGCAGCAGCAGCATATCGGGGTTTAAGAATCCTCTCGGTGCGCCAGCAGCTACATTAACACCAGCTCTCGATATTGCATTCCTTTCCTTTGACGTCTGCTGGATGTCAATTATATTAATATTATTATCTAAATACCACGCTGTTGGGGTAGTGTAGAGATAGCTGTATCCTGCTACGGAATTTGCTCTCGGTCTCTTGCTGTGAGTAACGTTTTCCGTTCGTGCTTGATTCTTTCGATATTACTCTGTATCACTGTGAAATCAACGAACGAAGTGAAGTAGCAAAATAAAGCAATAATCAACAAAAAGTATAATTACGCCCATGTTTTAAAGTAAAAATAAAATTATAATCTAATTATTTCCAAACCGCAGTATGGAAAAAAATAAAAAAATAGGAAAACGATTAAATAATTGTAACTAATTGATCAATCATATGTTCACCGACCCACATTGTTCAGGTACGTAACTCGCTGAACGGAGAAATCGCGGTTAAGCGCATGTTAAAGAGCCCCGTGCTTAAACGGCACGCGAAGGGGCGCTTGTACACGCGTACAAGAGGGTTCATAAGGGGGTGAAAACGGAAACCATTCGCGTAGCCGTTCTGGCTACATTTCCCCATTCTATCAATCTCTCCCTTATTAATAAACGGACGGTTAAACTTTTTAACGAGCGGTCAGACTTCCACCACCTAAGTGCACGACCCACCAACAAGCTTCACGGAATTCTTTCACGCATTGCTGACGGCTCAATAGCCGTGCACATGCATACACGCCCACGCGTGCTATAACGGCACCCTCGAGAGGTCAGGATATCATTAAGCGAGGCATAGACTATCGAACTAAGCTTCCTATCGAGAGTTCTGGTCACGAGCATCTTGATGTAGCTCGCAACGTCTGATCAAAAGTCAATACCTCGCCATTCTATTTTTTTCATCAAGGCTGCAAGATGAGCAATTTTAGATTAGAGTTATTCATCTGTGTGAAATAATAAATAAAACGAGATCGCAGTTTATTCTTTTGCGTAAAAATGTCCAGAGGATACCGTAACGCGTTCTGTTTCAGGATCAAAACGATCTAGAATATCCGAGAGTACGACGACAACGATCCTGTCAACCAGCGACATTGGTAACGAAGACGATCGTGATTCCGACTCTGGTGGCGAGTTGCGAGCCGATCGTTCACTAGGTAAACTTATTATAATTATTACACATTATTTGAGAATTATATAAATTTTTATAATTCTTTTTGCCGAACAATTTTACGAAGATAAGGTAGTTTTTTCAAAAAATATTAATATCATTAATAACACAGAAAAATTATCTTGAGAGAGCAAGTTCCTCATATTTCTTTCGAAATTATTTAAATCGTTCTATGCATTCTCTATATTATACTTTCGAGTCAAAGAGATTTAGATATTTCAGTCGATGACTTACTCTATGAGAAAATTACATTATTAGTCCGTGTTCTAATTAGCCCTCGGTACGATTGACTTTAAGCGCCCCTACTCGCTCGGGCATGCTTTGACAAGACGAACAAACTGTTGAGCTCTCCACGCGAAGTTCCCCGACTAAAGTGGCGAACGATCGAATGTTACAGTGGTGTCGACGTCGTCGGGAATACCGGAATCCGAGGCGACGCTGAGGAAGCGCACCAGCAGCCTGAACGATTCCGAGGAAGGTAGTCCTGAACCGGGCTCGCAAAGTCCGACACACACGCCGCCGCTGACGCCGGCTTTAACACCACAAAGGGAGGATACTCCGGCACCGGAGAACCTCAGTCTACGCAAAAGCGGCAGTCCCCCGCAGACGCAGCAGACTCTGCAACCGGTGGATCTGGTACAGCCTAGACCTAGTCCCCCGCTACCGCCATTAGTGAGTCCTGCACTTTTAGTTCTTATCAAGGGAGAACGATAAATCGCATCGTGATATCTTGTCAAATTAATCTCTAATCTGATCTTGATATCGATCCGAAGCAGTTATTTTCGTAACGCATATTGGGAGAAACGTAATTTCAGTCTGTTATCTTCCTCATGTCCTCGTAATTTTATGTGCCAACATACTTCTTCTGATGTTGTTTCCCATCTAAATCTCTTGGAGATCTCTTAGAGATATCTCTTTAGTTCATAATAATTCTAATATGACTAACACACACAAATATTAATGTCACGTATGGTTTGGAGACATATTGAGTACATATTGAATCAAACAAAGATTTCTTTCAACATAGATCATTAAATTAACAACACATTACTCTTCGCTTTACGTCCTTATCTGAATTGAAAGTTCTTTTATATGTGTATAAGAATGATATTTATATATTAGAACTAAAAACTTTTATATCTCTCTTCTTGCATTAATTTTTCCTCTCGTGGAAAATTATTATCAGAAAAGTACAATTGCAATGAGAATAGAATCATTTCCTGAAGAAATGTTTGATATTCCTGCTTTCGTCGCGGCATGATATCAAACAGAACAGGGAGGAAGTCTCAACTTTATTCGAAGATGCGGGACGATAGATCGCCGCCGGACACGAGCGATAATTCTCAAATGAGAAACTCGCTCGATTGCAGGCCGCGGCGACAGCGGTGCATTTTCCTCCGTATGCGCCTCTCTACGGGCCGACGGCGAGTTCGCTGGCGTATTGCTCGCCAGCACTGTATCAGCATCAACATCATCATCATATACCCGAACCGCGGGAGATCCAGATGCAGATGCAAATGCAGAACATCCAGCAGACCTGCGGGTTGCAGCTGCAGCAACAACAGCAGCAGCAGCAGCAGCAGCACCGCTCACCGGTGGATGTTCTGTTGCGTGTGTTTCCTGGAAGACGTCGTGCCGATGTCGAAGCGCTTCTTCATCGTTGCAAAGGTAGGATCTTCTAGTATTCCATGGTTGAAGTATTTCTTCAGTCTTCCTAAAACAAATTAACGTGAGAGTTGTTATTCATTTCATTCCCATTCTATCGACTCTTCAAAAAATTATAAACTCTATCTGAATGTATTCCATATCGATACAATAGTTGCAAGTTTCTCGTACTGAATTTGAATTTCAAAATCTTAGCTTCACTCGTGTCGCGCGATGCACATTGTTATGTCTCTTTCTTGCCGACGGGAAATTTCGTCGGCTTTGTAAGTCGCACGGAGATCGCGGGCAGGTTTTGCCGTGAAGATGAAAGACAGAGAATCTGCCTGTGTGTCGCAGGCGATGTGGTATCCGCCATGGAGGTGCTAGTCTGCGAGGACAGTCTGCAGCCGAAATCGGCGTTCTCGCCGCTGGCGGGCGCCCTGGCATCGGCGGCGGCAGCATCCGCTGCGTCCGTTTCAGCAGCGGCATACGCGAGTCGCGCCGCATACTGCACCACTCCCATACCGTCGACGCGACACCGGTTCCTGGCCGCGCCTTACACTGGCACCGGTTACCTGCCCACCGTCATCAAGCCACCCAACCAAAGTCTGCACGCCAATGGCACCGGCGACGCCTATCGCGAGACCAGTCCCGACGACGCCAGCGATAAAACCAGCTACTCCGAGTGACCTGACGAAAATCACATCTGGTCGTATTCTCAGTAAGCCCCTTGACGAACGGCAACGCGCGACTGCTCTCGTTCTTCGGGGTTGTACCGGATATTGGGAACGCGAAGAAATTTTACTCGATGCCTCGACGTGTGGACAGTTATTGAACTTCCTCTCTCCCCAGCAGTTGGACAATTTGAAATTTTTCTAATGGACGATAGCGACATCATTATTCAATTCGTCATTCAAGCCGGCTGAAGGGAAATTGTTTCTCAAATCTTAAGACATGATTAGTTACTCGATTGTAAAGTATATAAAGATATTGGCGACATCAACTGATCAAAAAGTCAGTTCCGTTCATGTCAGCAATAAAGCTACCTATTAGTCTGTGGAATTGATTATGCTAATCGTATGCTTAGCATTTTTTAGATGACTTTAAGTGCTCTGAGAATAATATCTCTTTGAAACGGACAATCTTTGTTCTTGAATCTTCAGACCAGACATTGCAAGATTTAGCAAGAGGCTTGACGATATTTTTTAAAAATATATTTTATCGACTTTGGTGGCTGCTAAATCGTGTTATGGTTCTTTCAAGCGATAAGGTAACATCTTAGAGGAGAAGAAAAACTTTGATATCGAAAGAATGTATTCATCATCAATGCCAGCAGGCAATATGTAAACCAAATGACGTTGCAATAAAGCTGTTCCAGTAGACAATAAAAAAGTAAATATCATCGCTCTTCAAGAGAAGCGTTGAAAGCGCCTTGAGGGTGTCGAAATATTGAAGATGCAGCAAGGGTGTCTGACAATCCGTTTTGGTATCTATACACTTATACAATATATCGTACGAAAGATACTCGGATTAATCAGATGTTTGCACTAACTTCGCGCAAAATCGATGCTAATCGATACAATGAATCAGCTGTATGACGTAATCCGCTATATATAAAAAAAAGCAGCCGCAAAATCGAGAAAACCGAGAAAAAAAATGACGGAATCCGCGGCCGATTCATCTCTAGAGTATACTTTATACATGTGTAGATAATGATTATATAGATAGATATGTGTGTAGGTAACAAGTTCGACGAGTATATCAAGTAAAGAGAGAAGAAGGTGAGTTTGTAAATACATCGCTAATTATATAGTTAATTTTATCTTGTATTAATCCCAAGATTGCCGGAACATATTAAACGCGTGAAACGCGCGTACGCACGTAATATACATAAATGTTTGCCTGTAAGTATAACGCCTGCAAGATATCTAGATTGATCCACTAGCAACCGGAAACATCGTTCTGCTGTAGTTACCACGACATGTTATTTGAAAAGAATGTATAGACCGTATACATCCAATAAATAAGCATTGATACTCCATATATATATGTTCATTTACTTATGCCCTATTTGATTCGTTAAGTTGCTTTTTCGCAGAATCGATCTTGATATTTGGAATTTAAGAGAAAAGTAAAAACTGCAGAGATATTTTTCATTAAGAAATATTAATTTATTTAAATTTTACTTAATCTTTAATATTCCCTCAATCTCACAGTCACATTTAAATACGGATATTTAATGTCCAGTTGACACTTGCACTTTTTGTATTAATTTTTAAAAGTACTTAATTATTTCGGAATTTTCTTTATAAAATAATATAATTATATAATATAATTCTATATAAAATGTAATTTTCTATATATAAGCTAGTAAGTATTCTTGATACTTTCCACAAACATATACAGATATTTTCGTTTTTCCGCGAATTTATCTACAGTGCAAAAGTAACTTATTGTTGTAGAGAAAAATTGAAACACGTCTTTTCTGTGAAAGATAAAGGACGAAGACCGATTTGATGAAAAAAAGGCGGTCTTCCGGTTGAATGAAAACAGCCACCTTTGAACAAGCAAAGCAAAAGATATCAGATGACAGCCACCGTGTGCAGGTGAAGAAATGGGATACGCGATGCCGTTGAATTCTCGAAATTGTTTCATGGCCGATCGATCTCAAATCGAGCTGCATGTTTCCAATAAATCGAGTTCGATCAATGTGGATAGTCAATTCTGCCGCTCAATTTACGCGAATACAGTCGCAGAGGTGCATTATATATAAAGTTTCCCATTCTATAGAGGCACACCTTCTTCGTAAAAAGTCTTCACTAAGCAATTTTCAATGATTTCATATCTTCGTTTTACATTATGCGTAGTAGCTTCTTTTAGCATATGTTTAATTTAATGAATCAGATTCTTGTTTGTATAGAGTCTATACTATAGACACACAGACTTTAAACGTCTTAAAATTGTACCAAAAAAAGCAAACGTAAAAGAGTATCCATCGATCGGTAATTTTAATAAAGTTAGTTAATGTTTCTCGGGCAACTTCGGCGGAAGAAAAGTCAAAAGTCCTCGTTGCGAATGCAGATACTTGGGGCAATTACGTCGGCCAGTGTACTGGCAGGTTTTGGTACACGGTATCGATGGAATACCGATAATCGACTGGCCTCTACAAGGCGCATATCCGATAGGTCGATGCCTGAACACGCGCCCAGCGTTATATACCCGGCAATTTGTGCCCGTGCGCGGTGCACACGGGCATTATAATGCCCCGGTTATTATTTACGAGGCATGGCCGCCTGGTTTTCTAGGGGTGGCAATATATTGACACCCCGCGGAGTTTCCTCCTTTGGCTACTGGTTACCATTCATAATGGAGCATAATAGCACCCTCCTCCCTCCACCCTCCCTTCCTCTCTCACTCCCTTTATCTTCGCCGACCGGGCTTAATCCGCAGTCACCGAGTGCAACAACCCTCTTTCCTTCTTCCTTCTCGCATCTCGCGTCTGCACTCAGGAATTTTAAGCCACTGGGTGGGGAAAGGGGTTGTTGGAATTGGAAACCGATCCGGTTGTTACGAAAGGGGAGCGTTGCGTGATAGGAGGCGGATAACTTGAGCTTCTGCCGAAAGCGAAGATGAGACTGAGGTGCCGAGATTCTTCATCGAATTACGTTCTATAATGAGTTTTAAAATCCATTTTAATTTCGTTTCTTCATTTAATTTCATTTCTTCATACATCATTTATTTTTCTTCATTTTTCTTGGTCCTGATGAGTTCATTGCAAAGTACGAAGTCCGTACGAAATGTATGATCGAGTGAAGATTATAGCATCGAAGTGCTATTACATATATCCCCCAAAACGTAATGTTAGATTTAGCAGAGAGTAATATGATTCGTTGCGTGACAGCACAGTGACGTTACGTAATGCCAACGAGAATTTTTACTTCGTCGACTGCTTCCTTCCTTCTTTTTTATCGGGATGATGAATTTTTGTCCTCGTCTGAATATAGCTGACCGAATAACGAGTCGGATGGCTTTTAACATTTTTTCGACTTCATCAATATTTGCTCCCTCGCTCGCTGTTCCTCTTCGTCTCCTTCTCCGCATGGGAACCGAGGAGAGTTGTCTTGCCCTACGTGCACCTACACGCGTGTTTCTACGACTACACAACGGCCCGCTTAAATATACATACGTACGAGTGCGTGGAAGCCAATTGAAGAGAGATCTTTTGGGCCATCTCTCAGGATCTCTCGGAAGAGAGAATAAAGTGTTGCCGAACGTCGACAAACATGACGTCGATGTTTACTCGCTCCGAAGAATGATCGCGGTGATACTACCAACTTGTGTGCACACAGGTGTGCGTATGTATGTGATTTAACGTGTGCAAAGAATGACACCGGTAACGAAGTCTGGGTGTCCTTTCGCCGGGTACTAACCACGACTCTATTTCCGTAACTATTATACAACAAAATAATTCTGTCCTTTTCATAATGAATAATTTGCCAAAAATGTGCTCAACACATACAGCTATAATATTAATATTAATATTTAAATATTACCCAATGTTATAAGAATATAAGACATGAGTAATCCGTCAATGTTGCAATATCTTACTGATGATTATTAACGTTATTCTTTTGGGGTCGCAGGGTGGAAATCACTCGCGGGCAAAAGAAGAACAGAGTAATAGATCCTGCAGGTACGGGCCGCCCGATGCAAATTGGATCTCCCCCTCCCTCCGGTGAGGGGCGTCACGAAACAATTCCCAACTGAATAATATTAGTATCTAACAATGGACGCGCTAAATTGAAATACAGAGAGCACCACGCTGTTTCACGGGGCTCATGCTGTCTGGCATTCTCTGAGCTGTTATAAACATCGAATCTGTGTGTGGATATCGTGTGTGTATATGCTCCATGCACGTGTATGCGTCGAGGTGCACGTACATGGATCACGTTGCCTCTGTAGTCTCTTTGCACCCGAGTGTTGGTTCTTCATGGTGCGGGGATCACGGTTATGCGCCGCAATACGAAGCTACTCAAGACGAGAAATAGCATGCAAATGAAATATTAATTAAATCTTGGAAAATTCGCCGCATCTCTTCTCTTCTCTTCTTCTTGCTGCCCAACAACCGTTCCTTCACGCGCAATTCTTTCTCTTCTTCGTACACTAGCCAATCTCTTTCCTTGCGTGTTGTACGTTACGAATGGTGGAAAAAATTTTGTTTTAATTATTCTTGTTTGTGATATAAAAATCAATGCGAGCGAGAGAATGCAATTGTTCTGTATAACTCTTTTTTTATTTTTATTATTATCATGCACATCATTCTAATTGATCTTTATCATTTAACACGCCTATTATATGCGAAATGTGTTACTTAAATTATAAATAATAATTATTAATACCTCGTTTTTTCTTAAATATATTCTTTCTACAATTAGAAACTTAGTACGCACGTGTCGCTCTTTTTATTTTTATATTGCACACTTATTGTTTCCTTTTTATTTTTCTTCGTATATTCCCTTTGCATCCTTTAAAACTCAGATCATCAGATTATCCTTCGTCCGACAGCCGTCGTTTCGTGGTATATGTGTTACTTGCGCCGCGGCGACAATGGCGCCAGGCATCGAATTCACTCTATCGCTCGGACATATTCCATTAATTACTTTCACTTTACGTCAATGGCATTTCCATTTCAATGATCGTCTCGCTCTGCCCTCATACTCGTCGTCGGCGGTTCCACGGCGAACATCGACCCCCGAGCCGCCCTCCATTCCAAACGGATTCCATCGCCGCCCGCTCATTGAAATACGTTTCGCATTGTAAGTAGAATACAACGCTTGCGCGTACCCTGTAATTGTTGGCATCAAGTCGCCAGAAGCCGAGGCAGCTCGCGAATTCGATGAGGAATCTCATCTCCATAGCGAAAACTCAATTGTAGCTTCGCGATATTAATTTCTTTTCGACATTACGATCTTTTTTAACTACATTTTTATTTTCATAGATAAATCTCAAAAGCTTCGTTTTATCTTGTAATTTGTAACGTAAATCTGAAAAAGATGTGCATGTTGTTTATACAAATAATGTTCTCTGGTAAAAATATTTAATATGTATTATAAAATGTATATGCATGATTTACATACATCTTATTTTTTCATGACTGATATGTCTGATACCAATGTGACGTTAAACGTGTTACGCTCAACTTGTAGTTGCTGCTGCCACATGTCATACCGAAGGGAGCCTCGTACTTAGGAACGAAACGTCAATACAAGTTTGTGAAATAAACATACCCTTGAAAAAGTCCATCATACCTGCGGGATTAATTATTTGTACGCGTTCAGAAAAGTTAGACGAAGTGGATGGTAACTGCAAGCCACCCCGTGCAGCGATAGCAGAACCCATTTTTCACGTCACGTTTCAAGTTGAGTAACGTTCCACAAAACATCGCGACCAAATAATGTGCAATATTTGCCGAGTAATCGGACTCAGTGCAGGTACATGCGATCGCACGGGCTTGTACATGTGGATTTTACCTGGACGCGCGGCATCCACCATGTGTCGCTAATGTTTGCCCATCCATTATGGCTACAATAACAAGGAGCGTCCACTCCATCAGCTTCTTTCTATGCCTCCCACGTCTCTTTCATCCATCGGTACTTGCAACAGTCCTCGGCGATCGATGTGCATACGCATTATACCCGATGTTGACCTTATTCTCCTTGAGTAACGGGTATCTTCATTCGTTGTTGTGAGAGCTTCGAGAATGAAGAAAGTGCTTTCGGCATGGGGGGGGCATGGTAGTACGGATATCTTGCAACTGCAACGTACTAAATGCAATGTTGAGCTGTTTAATCGTTCTTATCACCAAAACGTTTTAATCAGTCAGGTGTGAGATGCACTTTGCAATTATGATGCTTTATGTACATTTCTGTAAGAGGAAGAAGGACTTCAACTGATCTTGGTACTAATAATGAAATAGTTTAACGCTAACTGATATTAACTTGGAATATTAACAGCTACATAAATAATATATTCGCTATTAAAATTGTCTTTCTTCTTCTTCTTTCTTTTTTTCTTCATGATTCTGTCTATTCCATTGTCCTTTTTGCAGACTACGTGATCTCGAAGTCGCCCGGAATAGTTTCGCGGTGACAATGAACATAGCTTCTTGCTTCTCCTTTTCCTTCTCCTGCACCCTCTCTTTTCTCTCCTCGGTGCCAAAGATATTGAATACCGTTTCACATGCTCACCACGTAGCCAGGCCACAGGATCGAGATGGTTCTGAAACTCCTCCTTTATCGGGCTCCACCACCGTGACCTTATGCCACCGAACCGCCTCCTTAAGCTCTATATTATTCGACGATATTAAAATCGTCTTTTATAATCGAGGGTGGCGGTGGTGGTGATAACTTGAATAATTCGCAGTCACCTTTTTAAAGCTTGATTCACACCCTGAGAATGATTTCATTCACGTATCGCTTACGATGCGATTGAATTGTCATTCAAGCTTTAACACACTTTTGCATTTTTTCGTTTACAATTAAAGTTTTTTTTACAATTAAAGTTAGTTGTCCATACTTGCGTAAATTAATTCTATATATATATATTTTTTATATTTCATAAGATCATCTTTGCTCTTAAGTTTTTCAGATTTCTTTAAAAAACGTTATTAAAAGATCAAATAATCAGGCACAATCGGCTAGAAGGCGTAGTTGAAGAAAATTGTTCACCAATGTATCTACCCCCTTTACCATAGATATATACAGGTATAATCCAGGATTATGCGCCGACCGTGCGACAAAGTATGCCGATTCACGGATCGGGCAATTTAATTTAATTTTTCACTCCCCCTCTCGCGCGCCGCCGTCGCGCCCCTCTCACCCTCTCTTCTTTCGAAGGCTTCGTGACCCTCGAGTCGTTGTCAATTGCAGGTCGACACCTTTGCCTCGTCGCGTGCGCCTAATCGCTTTAGAATTAACTGCACCCCTGCGCGTTTTTGAGGGGCGATCTCCGGCGATGTTCGGGGGTGACAGTCGCGCACGGGTTAACAGCACATCTCCGACCAGTGATCTTCAACATTTTTTTATGCCAATGCAATCAGACAGTTCGATATTTCCCACCATACATACTTCACCTTATTAAAATAACAATTATTATATAATCATCATAAACATAAATGTTTAATGCGCGTTATCGATACTGGCTTTTATTTCCGCAATGACCATTATTATCTTACCGCGCCACCAATGCAGAAGCGGAAACTGGGTTATGCTCTCGAGCGTTCGGACGAAATAACAAAAAAAGGACGACAATGATGTCGAGCCAGCCAGCCAGCGCCGAATTCGCGGCTGCCATTTGGTACAATTTTTTCGACGAAGTTAATGTTAATCAGTGGCAGACGTGACGTGGATCGAGGGTGCTCGACTGGATTTCATGTCGGCCGCTGCCAGGGCTGCCTGGTGTGTGCGTTCGGTGTGCGTTGCGTATGCCATAAACGCGCGCTGCCATAAGTACTTTGGCGATATACACCGATTATACTCGCGGCGACTCATCCATTACAACGGGCTAGCGCGATCGCGAGATCGCGCTCTGTGGCCACTCGTGCGGCCGGAAACCACATACCGAATATACAAGCGGACTCACGCACACACGTGCATACACACGTACGCACCTCCGCAAATTATTCCGCATCGTTCATTTTAGAGTCGACGTCAGAATGATAAAATGATAAAAGTTTCCAATTTTTATCAGGCTTGATTGTTCCGATAGATTTTAGGGTTGATCGTGGTAATGCGACACAAAAGGATGTCTGAATCGTTTCTTTGTTCTATTTTCTGCATGACGACAAAACGAGTAATGACTCCTAGTTGTTTCTTCTTCTTTTGTGAGTGCTTCTTTCTTCTTCTTTTGTCGCTATCCCTTATCTCTAAGCACGTGATCAAAAATGAAAAAATTAATGCTTCTTGTGACGCAGTCGACCGTGCAGCAGGTAGATGCATTCATGTCGGCGAAGATTGCCGGGGGTGGATCTCTGTTTATAATGATTCCACCAGATAACAAGAGAGATCGTTGCACAATGAGACCCGTATAAGAGGCATTAGAAATGCGTACGTACACGTCACGAGATTCCATGTACATTACAACATGGTAGCACGTATACAATTTCATACAGGAATAAAAATGCTGCATTGTACATACGCATATTATATTGTTTAATCTTGATTTTCTCAAATATGTAAAAATCGATGATCCAACGATTAATCGTTCATTCAATTAAGTACAAACTATTTTTCGAACAGAAACATAGTCTTATAACAAAAATGAAGCAAGAACTGCCTTTGCAATTGTTATTTCGAGATGGCGATACTTGTTCTTTAGAAATGAAGTGTTGCTGTCAACTGATCACCCGCGAGAAAGGAAGGAGAAAAAAGGCATTATCTTTCGAGATTTTTTAAGCACGCTTGCTTTACAGATTCTTTCACAGACGCTTTCGTGAAGATGTGTGCAAAATGCACACGCGCCCTCGCGCGTCTCTCGTCTGCAACCGCACTCTAAGACTCTTTTATAATCGTTTTACGTCGTGTACAAGTATAATAAATAATAAGAATGCTCGAGGAGCCATTGTGCCCGATTGTTTTCGATGGGCCTCGTCGAAAACGACGAGGCGTATCAGCAGGGTGCTGCCCACCACGGGGTACACAGGGGGGGTACATGCACGCACTGCACACCCGCGTGCCTGTCTCCCTTCCACCTTTCTTCACATATAGAGACCTCCCCACTCCTTCCACCCCTATTCCCGTACCCCGTTTTCCCCCTTTTTTTATTTCCGCAAAAGTCTCTTAAATACTCTTTTATGGCGGGCGGAGAAAGAAACTCAGCGGGAATTCCCCAGAAGCCAGTCAGGAGCTGGATACTCAGTCATAGTAATATGGTGCCTACGTGCTTACCATCCGTGCACAAGTGGTGAGCACTTACCGGGTAGGCCTCCTCCTAGTAGGCTGCTCGTAAGACGGCACTTTGGGCATTCCGCGGCTTTCTGGTCGATCGGGTAACCGCGTTCCACGGGCATTATATCGTCTTGAGTCGTATACCGAGCCCCTAGATCTTCCTGAATTCATCGATCTCTCTCTCTCTCTCTCTCTCTCTCGAGAGAGAGAGAGAGAGAGAGCAACTGCCTCGGAGATACCATCACCGATACTTCTTGATTGTGCGCATTTTTCTCTTAAGATTCTTCCTAAGATCTTGTTCCTTATTTTGCAGAGAGATGTGAGAAATAAGATTTTAAATACTTCAGCTCTATCAATAACACCTGGACATTTTTTATCAAATTACGAGGAACAGATTGCATTTGGAATTTAAAGACTAGGCGATTTATTCGCACAAGTAGAGGACATGAGTCTCGGCTCGACAAAAAAAGCATATAATGCAGACCGCGTGTCGCGGGATATAATATTATCATAAGGTGACGATAAAGAACGTGCTGGCTAAAGAAAGAATCTATATAATCTAGTAGCGAGGGGGCGCGATGCCATTTCTTTTCCTCCTCGACGCGGCGCGCGAGCACGATATGGGTGGGCAATGCTGTCACGTTGCACCAACCCGTTGTGCATCACTAGACTACGTAGAGAAGCTACGTAGAAAATATAACGGACGTATGCGTCTGTGTGAGCGCGTGGCCTAGACAACACATAGTCTTAGATACGGTACTCGTTTCACCAATACACAGCCATCGTTTCTGCGGCTGTTATTATCACCAGCGAGATCTTAAATGCGTCTGCCGGATATTGCCTCTTCGACCGAACCGATAAAAATTTCCATGCAAATTATCGCCAGCTACGCCCACTACTTGCCGGTTCCTCACGGCTGCTCCTTATTCGCGCAAGATCTGTCTGCAGATCTGTCTCGCGTTGCTTCGCGCGCATGAGAGAAGCGTGTCATGTTATTTTAAATTAATATTAAAAGCAACGGTAATCTTCATCTCAATTATTCGCAAATAAATAATTGAGAGCTTCGAATTTATGAGACGAGGTAAATTCAAGTCGCACTTATTGTGAACTATAATGTCGCATTGAATGCCACTATGAAATTTTGTTGAAAAATATTTTCTGACCGCGTTGGATCAATGACGTTGAGTAATCAAGTTTCACGTTGATTTAAATTATAGCAGAATATTATTATCCAGTTGTCGCATACGTACTTATGTATTCTATTATGTGGACGTTATACCTTATACATTGTCGGCAACGGCCAATCAGTCGAGTCTCCCATTGTTTCCAACAAATACGCGAATGGGGTGTATCCCTAATCCTTGCCGACTATCCGAAATCCATGATCGAAATATATCTCTTCTGTCAAACGCATGCGTATCTAGATCTGGCTACCCTTTCGTCCGGACAAGGATTTTTACGGCTTTCGATCCTGTCAGGATGAAGGACGTGTCGCATGCGGACTTGCCATCAGAATCTTTATTGCGCCCGTAACCGCATTTCGAGCCGCAGAATAAATCAATCGTATAATCGCATTCACGTAATCGCATTTAAATCGTTAAACCTAAAGAAACGTAAAGCATTTTAATATGTTTTCTCTATTGCGTGTGTGTGCGCGCGCACACACGCGTGCATTAAAGCAAAAAAGCAATAATCGAGCGATTTATTTGGAAATCGTTACAGATGCTTTTAAAACAAAAATCTGGCAAGATTGTGTGCAAGTTTCATGCAAGATTCATGAATTGGATGAAGCGTCCGATTGGAGCCGCTTGAAAGCGAGAGAATTGAATCACGAAGAATCTATCAGCCGTCGAAACATTATTAATCGAAGTTAGGGTTGTACCTCGCCGCATTTCACGGCTGAATTTTCGCTCTTCAACCCCCTCGCAGTCGCAAGGTCACGTGCTGGCGTCGACGGGAGAACCCTGCGACCAGTAACGTGGGATTAGCCCGGCCAATAATTCCGCGGGGTCGAATTTGTTTGATATACTATATCCATTGTGCGAGCCACAGAAAGAGGCTTCCCACTCTCTATTGTGATCGTTGGAAGCTCGAATGGGACGGGGTAACCACGGCAGAAGGAGACGGCGGGAAGAAGGGAGGAGGCGCGAGGCCGGCAGAAGGGTAGTTTCACCAGACTCACAAGTGGCAGCTTTTAATCTCTTCTAGGGATAACTCAACTCGACCGGTTCAATCGTGCCTCGTTACCAGCAGTTTAATTGCTTGTTAATGGACAATTCAAGTGTTTTGCGGTAACACATTGATGACCAAGCAAGTGAGATACATGAGAGTAACTTCAACGCCTCATTATAAGTTTTGAAACGACTTAAAATCTTATTTTTGTAATGCCTTGCGAAAAATGTATAAAAAATGTTGAATTTTTCAATATCTTTGATGCCTTTGAAATATCTTCTTTTTAGCGATAATTTCAGTTTTGTTTTTGGAAACAGAAAATGGTTGTATTCTCTCGAGTTGACGCTCACAGAACGTGTCACAGGCTTTTGGATATCTTCGAAGCGGTTTTCTTCAGTAGCAACTTCAGTTTCGAGCGTTTAATAATTGTATTGCGAAATGTGCATTTTCAGAGTTAAGAAGATGCTAACCAAGAGATGTACCCAATGCGACGGCACTAAATAAAGGAACAACATGCGGTGGGCGGCCGGTGCTAATTGACCGATCAATCTTCATTAGAAAACGGCTTAATTACAGTACAAGCTCTCTCTTTCCTTTTCTATCTTCCAGTTCCGTACGTCGTCCTTCGTCTTCACCTCGCCTCTTTCTTCGATGCCGGAAAGTTTAATAATTCCGAAACCTTCGCCAAGTATAAATCACAGAAGGTCCTTCTCGCGCCATCGCCGTCCTCTTCTCTTTACTTCGTACTCTCCTCACCGCTACGACTATAATTCGAAAAACTTTCGAGGGAACAAAAGTGAGGACTTTTGTTCCAAGTTTTAGTTCTCTCTGTCCCTGCCCTTATCCTCTCCTCTCCTCTCCTCTCCCTACATTCCTTCTCACTCTCTTTCTCGTCTCTTCTTTTCTCACCAAGTAGTTCTGTTTGTAGAGCGACGCCCCGACAGTGTTTTGTTCGCTTTGTCTCTCTTCCTGTTAGGTATATAATGCCGTAACTGCCTGGACCATCTCTCCTCTCGTGGCCTCCTCCTCCTCCTCCTCCCTGACGCCAACCACCAAAAGGTTGAGATTTCTCCAACCTCCTTCTTCTTCTCCTTTTCCTTCCTCTCTCGCACCCACCTTGTTCTTCTCCGCCGCATATTCTTCCGTCTTCTTCGAAGACGTACCTGCAAGCAAACGCGAACGGTAAAGTACGCGAGGACGCAAAATGTTGAGACTTGCGGCCTTTTGTTGGAACGACAAGAGCAAGACAGGGTGAATTGCCAATGCGGCACGGAATCGCCCACGCGAGCAAATGAGACAAACCGCGCGACAAACGCGGTTTTTTCATTTAATACTACTCATTTCTTCTTTTGATACTGCTTCTTACAGGTCCGGTGAGTTAGTGCATCTTTACCAAGAGCTGAATTAAAATAATTTTTGTGGCTTCAGCAGCATTTTTTCCACCTGTTCTCGCGTCAATTTTTCTCTGGCAGGTTGCAGACACGGTATAAGGGTGTGTTAAACGTCACGCGAATTACGTGAAGCAAGAAGAAAGAAGAAAGGGAGGGATGCGGTGGAGACCGATGACATGTACGGGAAGACACGTAAAATAGAGGACGTCGATCTCTCGTTTTAGCCGCAGATCGTAGGAAGACACGTAGAATGGACGTTGTCGATATTCACTTTTCACGAACGACACGTACGTATAAGTTACGGTGATGTGAGGCGGATCCATTAGACTATGCAATTGTCCACGTACCGCGGCATTGTCAGCCGCTATGGAGATTTCTATTCAGAAATCGCGGAAGTCCCCGGGACGCATTGACGAGAGATGGAGGATGATCGAGGACCGCTCTTGTTGCAAGAAGGAAAGAGAAACGGTGGAGAGAGAGAAAGAGAGACAGACAGAGAGGGAGAGAGAGGACGAAAGAGAAGAGTACGTGATGAGAGGAAACAGCGAGGAAGGGAAAAAGAGAACGAGGAACGGAGGAAAACAGCGGTAGGTAGGAAACAGTAGAATTCCATTTATTAGAATAATCCATCAATTGATATAACGAGAGAGATTTTATACGATGGACGCGCACGCGCGTTCAAGTATCGTGTCACATAGATCTACTAATAACTCTCGGTATCACAAGAGATAATAAAATAAAGCCGTGATGCAAACAAAGCGCTTTCACGCTTTCGATTTGTCTTTATTTGCTTTTCATTTGCTTCATATTGAAAAAGCACATTTCTGATATACACATATTCCGCGTGTGCGTAAACGAACGCGCTCCACTTTAAACTAATTCGACACCGCAGCACGCAACAGTGGATCAAAGGCAAATGTAATTTCGATCTCTCTCTCTCGTACGAAAATGCGCGCGTCGCAACACGGGGGAAGGAGAGGAAATAAACGGGGGTCCCGCACCCGGAGAAAGGAAGAAAAATCTCGGATTTCCCCGAAGAGAGCGGTCGTTGTTCCGCGGCCGTGGCCACCGTTGTCTTTCAACCTCTCGAGTTTCCACTCCATCGTCGTTCTCACCACGCCCATCAATTCGTCTTGTGCTACAAACTTCGCGATCGATTATACCCCGATTACGGTGTAACGAGATACCGTGCAGTTTCCAAATGTGGTGGTGCATACGACGACGCTGACCCCCCATTGTCGGGCGCGGGTATTGGTCCGTTTTTTCTCTTTTCATCATCTTCTTCTTCTTCTTTCTTCTCTATGTGTATACATGTGTGTAAAACACACCGCAGGAACTGGCCATGATCACGTAATAATTATCCGGTAGGCCTCCGTACTCTTACATTCACTCTGAATTACACAATGTGTCGCGTCCGCCATTGTCATCTCCGTTGATTGACGAAGAAAAGATACGGAGAAACGGGCATAAAGGGTACAAAAGACGTTGGTCTCGCGTCAGTCTTGTACGCACGAAGAATGCAACCTCAATAAGTAACGTTAATGCACCGTTTCGCCGAAATAATATTCCGATGGTTAAGCGGTCGATTCTTCCTGATGTACTTCCGGCACTGCCACTGAGGCAACGGTTTAAATTCTGCGGTTTTCGTGCGGCGAAACTGTAACTTCTCTTTACGTATTACGTGGAATTTGTTAACTGTAAATAATCGATTAGTAATCGATAAATATAATCTTTCGATTATATTTATCTTATTAGAATTATCTTAGTGAGATGTTGTCCATTGTTTGACTTATTATTTATTATCTATCGAGGAGAAGTTGTTTATTGATATATCTTAATGCCATTCCTGTGTATCTAGCGTTTTGAAATAACATGATACTTGACTCTTCCTAATACAAGGTAACAACGATTATTTAACTAATCACCGTGTGAACTTTCAAAGACGCAAGAATCCTTCCAGATACGGGTCTAATCCTCGAAGAAGCAGGATCAAATAGACGTTCGTACAAGATTCTTCAAGATCGCCCGAAGTGTGGCTTTGCGTGATCCGTGTTCTATTATCGGCGACGACGGACTTTGCGATCAGAGGGTAACGGGCGATCGAATCTGATCGATGAAAGGGTTTCGCGATTGCGTCCATGTTTGTAGGATATTTTCGTGAGGAGATACAGGTACGCGAGACGCGTCCTTTTATAAAAGTGCCATTTGGTCGTGCCTGCACGCGCTTTGTCTGCGAATTCCGAACTAGTCATTGTTCTCACGTTATTGTTTGGAAGAACGCGGGATGACAACCCCACGCCAAAGAGCAGCCCACCCTCTCTCCTCGGGGCCACTCGTGTCAATCTTTCGCGATGCAGTTAAAATAATAATCGTCCCCAGTCTTCGTAGACGTCGCGTGCGAATTGCCTGTACGGATGTTATACTGATGATTGGTTTTTATTTACAGAATATTCGGTAATCAATGTATGGGTGTGTCTTTCTCTATCTCTCGTCAACTGACAAAGAAACCTAAGAAACATTTATGTCTTCCAGGCAATATTTCATTACAAAACCACTGGTTTGCACATAATAATTAAATTAAAATTATCGATATAATCAATTCAGAGAGGTAGCTGATGTGAATGGTTGGATAACTCCAAAGGGTGACTTACGGCAGGAAAAAATCATTCGCCCTGATGATCTAGATATTCTTCTCGGACGCAAAGGACGTTTTCAAAAAGGTTGAGTGTGTGGAAAGATAAATTGCAGATACGTATGAAGGGAAGTTCTTGCACGGACCAGTCGCATTGATATCACTTCTCCGCTTTCGACCGGGTCGGTCGAGCAATTAAATCCGTACCTGGAAAGCTTTTTGACGATGATGCACCGCGATGCATAATTGTCGATCTAACATATTATACTAATATGCCGTGTGTCGAACAACAAAGCCGATTGTGGAATAACAAAGAGCAAGCGAAAAAGGGGGGGAGAGGCGGAACAGAAGTTTGTTTAACCCTCGGTTAATGTGTGCCCAGGTGGGCCCGAAATTAGATCGCGCTTCACTAAATTATTTCATATCTTGTCGAGCACTCGCTGAATCTCGATATACCACATAATTGTCGCAGAGATCGTTATGCCCTAAATGTGGCTATGAATACGGTCGTACTGTTCGACCGTTGTCTACCTTTGGATTGCTCCTATTAAATCATCGTTGTTAATTAATTAGAGAACTCTGATTGATTCTCATTTTTTCTTGAGATGCGTCTAATTCATAAATTCTTATTTTGTATATGATTTCCTTCGACTTTCTACATCTTTCCTAATTAATCTGCGATCTAATATCTCACTCCTAATCGCACACGATTCATGATTCATTATCATGTCACATAAGATCCTTCAACATTTTATCTACAGAAACATTTTCTCTGATCTTGGAAAAATTTATATTCCGTTATGTCGTGCCTCTTTTTCTGCAAGGACGATGAGAAGACTTCGACGTAATAAAATGACGTAACAAATAGTTCAAGAACAGTTCGCCATTATCATTTGCGAAGACGCCTTCCCGATAATCCGAGTGCGATTTTTATCGTCAAATTCTGTAGCGGGGGCCGCATCGGTTCCTCGATTGCGCAATCAAGATGGCATCGAGAAAGGCATCTCTCGCCTTCAACTCAAACTACCAACAAGTATTTCAATATCCGCTCCAATATATTCCCATCGACTCTATAAACGTGTGTGCAGCTATATTGGATTCTCTCTCCTCTCCCCTTTCCCTCTCTCTCTCTCTATCCCTCTCGTCCTCGTCCGCTTGCTCCTCTTCGTCCTCCCATCACTCTTTCCCTCTTGCCCGTCCAAACCACCCTCTCCTCTTCCTCTGACGTACGTACGTTCGCACGCGGGCGGACATGATCTCACACCAGCGAACACGGATGCGGATGTAGCCCGAAGATGTCTCGAATCGAAACCGCACTTGTCCGTGCGGTTTTGTAATCTCTTGCAAAAAGATTTTGCGGAGAAATCCTCTTTCGAAGATGTCGTGTCAGACATTTATGACGCTGTCCTGAACGCCATTAACGAGGTGGTGGACTCAATGGCTCAGTGCGCATCTAATGCTTACGACTACCTGACTTCTTTTATTTTCAGGGGTCTGGTTCTACACGTGCACGACGCCGTAGTAGTAGTAGTAGTAGAGTGTCCTGGTTTCATCCACAGATTCCCGTAGGTATTGTATATCCGTAACACTATTATGGAAGAGCCTTTCTCTTCAAGGATGTGTACGTATGTGTATTTTAATGAGATAGAATAATTCCATAAAAATTGAAAATTGTAAAACGTATAGAAATTATTGTAGTATATATTGTCGAAAATTAAGCTTTTGCTGTAGTCAAATAAATGGGAAATGAGGAATTTTATTCTTTGTTCAATATCGAGCTACAAAATTGTGATATTTGAAGGATTACAGAATTATTTCAAGGGATTTCTTTAATGAATCGAACTGGAAATTGGCTAAAAAATTGGTAAGTGAAAATATGCAAAGTATTCGGGACATTCTATGTGCAATATCATGTCATTTGAATTGTGAGCATTGCATTCAGATAAAAAGTGAGTTTTTTTAAATTACGCAAAATACACATATCTATATTTTTTATATTTTGTATAGATTTAATTTCAAAAATTATAATACGCATAATATGCAATATTATACAACTGTAAAATGCTTGAAACGACTGTACACAAAAAATTGTTTTAAAATTACAAAAAACATATTAAATCTCAAATATTCTAAATCTGTACAAACATAATGATTCGAAGACTGGTCACACAAAAAAAGATACGTTAAGACATACATCTCACTCGCATCATTTGACATTTGTCTTCATTACAAAATTGCAGAAATTAAAACGAACGTTGGGAAGAAGAGGGAAGGAAGACAGATATACAGAAAAGAAGAAATGGTGGAAAGAGGAAAGAAGGAAGGAAGGAAGGAAGGAAGGAAGGAACCGAGGTGTGGGAAGGATAGAATTCTTCGGAAGTGAGCGCGGGCGATACCGCCGAACAGGAAATGCAATTCGTGGCGGCGTCGCTGGCGAGTCTCAGCCTCAGGTCGACAGATAGATAGAGTCAAGATTCAATTAGCTCTAGCTGTCAGCTGCATGATACTCGTCGATTCAATACACCTTGTCGCTCGTGTGTGCCTTGGCTTACTGCTACATGCACACACACATGTGTGTGTAAGCCCGTCGCTGCTGTCATGGGGGTGTGTGAGTGTGTGCCGCGCCCTCGTTTATGCGTCTCTGCATTAACTCTGCACGTCGACACACGCAGAAATTCACGCAGACCCAGCAAATTTCAGAATTGGAAGGTCGCTGCATCGCGACATTATTTCCTGGATAAACCTTAGTCTGCACGCGACTTTTGTCGAGAGCAGTTACGTAAGCTTATACAATATTAAATGGTAGAATTCTTTTTTTTTTTGGAAAGATCGGTATATGAAACAAGACTCTTTTGGAGATACTGTAATATAGTTTCAAAGACCTAAAAATCTTTAAAATGAAGTATACAATTATTACTTTCTCCAACTTTCTGATTAGAACAATTTATATATCAGTAATCCCATATTTAAAATATTTAATTGTATATTATAAATATTATAAATATTAGGCATTTTTCGTAAATTACGAGATTCGCATTAGCAACGACGATTAACAAAGCTTTAATCGCACGTGAACTTTCCGAAGGCGTAACACGCGCTATTTATTCCTCCCTCGCCCCTCCGCTGCCTGCCCTCGATTGAATTAATTGAAGCGATTCGACTGGATTCCGATCCGACTCGAACGTCGCGTCTCGAATTCATGAAAGAGCGCTAGGCGGGGGTGGAGGGTAAAAGGAGGTCGAAGGGGGATGGCGGCTGGTGTGCGTGTAGATGATGTAGGTATCACTTATCCGGGGGCCAGAGCGATACCAGCCATTTTCAATTTATTTCAAGTACCTTTTCGTGGCGGAGAAAAGAGGGGTGCCACCACGTCTACCCTGGCGCAGAGAGATACCTCTATACTATCGCCACTGCCATCTCTTCACCTTCTACCATCGCGACCGATCTCGCGGATTCGACACGGTTAAATCTCAACGTCTCTCACCTCTCTCTCTCTCTCTTTCTTTATTTATCAATTTATAATATGATTTATAATATGAATAAGCAGTTCTCACCACTTCCTACTCAATAGTTTTCCCTCCTATTTTTCTTGAAGAAATTTACAACAAATTTATCCCGATCTCAAACTTGCGAAATTATCGAGTTCCTTGAATAGCGCCTGGTCGCTTCTCTTTCTTCCTCTCGTGGCATAAAACCGACGGATAAATAAAGCGGGAGTCGTGGCGCCCGCAGGAAATATTGAACTTTATCGCGGGTGGGCGCCGCGAGGCCAGAGAGGAGAACGGAGACTCTCCCTCTCTTTTTTTTCTCGGAAGGGGAGGGTAACGACGGATGAGGACGGAAACGCGGGAGAGTTGTAAAAAATAACGCAGTTAATTAGCAGCGAGGCCACTTTAACGGGCTCGCGCACACTGTTAACAAGCAGAGAATAACTCGCGCGAACGCGAAAAAACACCCTCGAACGCGAGGCAACTGAAACGCACCCGGGAAACCACCTAGACTTTTTCCGCTTCTGATTACTTCTTCCTCTCTTACTCTCGCGGTTCCCCTTACAATTTACAGCGGCCTCTCTGTATATTTTTTTTCCTGTTGCAGACTTGTTTTCCCAATTACAGATATTGTTCTATTCACGAAGCGACAATCGCACATAGTCGTTAAATGTGTTCATGCTCCCAACTGTTTCTGATTTTTGCTACCGAAAACGTGCCTCTCGTGTTTATACGCTCGTATCAACGATCAACAGGAGAAGTCGGCTGAGTGAAAACGGCTCTTTTCCCTCAGAGCGACAGAGAAGAAACAAGCAGAGAAGAAGTATTTCTGGATCTCACGAACTGTCACGCGCACAATCACAAAAGATAGAGAGATGATTCTCTCGCTGGGACACAACCCCTTCTGTGGTTTCTCCCCTTTTTCTCTGGACAATGGCCCGCACCGAGGAGAAATTGAGTTTGCAACATCAGTAAACTGCGCGGTGTCGCCGCTCCCGCACCGCAATTGAAAAAGAATCGAAGAGGAGGGAAAGGAAAAGAGGAACGAAGTCTCCAGGAGTGCAAGGACGAATGGAAGGGGCACGAGATGAAGAGAGAGGGCGGATCGTATTTCACGCCTGGCGGATTCCGAACCGTTTGAAACCCAGGTGGAAATAATACAACTTTGTGTTCCTTGTTAAGGATCAAAGGAAACCTACCCCCAATCTCGATGGCGAGACTCTTGGCTCTTAGTCTCTTGTCGAGTCTCCGTTTGTCTCTCTTTCGCCTTCTCAGTCTTTCCAAACCGGCATGAAACTTACGCGCAATGTTTGTTTAATGTGTACTTTATTTCACAGCATTCTGTAATGATGATTCGCAAAATGGAATTGATGGAATCTCTTTTTATCACATTGCAACTTGTTTTAGTATTAAGTTAAATGTATGAAATTATATAAAGTAATATTATTATTATATTGCATAATTTAGTAGAGAATATTTGTTATATTTTATTATTTTTATTATACTATAATAATTTGTAAATTAAATCCATTATACATTCTCGTAAGTAGTAAGATTGTTGCTCTTGATACTCTTATTTCTCTAATAAATTAAATTAAATCATTTAAACATTTTAAATGATTCTGTTAACTTTGTAACTAATAATTACTTCAGTATAAAAATCTGTTCTTTAATTTTATAGCAAAAGTAACAAAAGTGCAAAAGATGGTGATAAGAAGAAATAAAGAAAAAGAGAACATTAAAAGATATAAATATTTTTGTAATTTTTCTCTTTTCTATTTAGCTATTTTATCAAGATTGGGAGTTCAATTTAAAATTAATAATTATTTAAAGAACTATACGTGTTGTATGAGCATTTTAAGTACTCATAGGAAATACATTACCGCTCTATTAGGATTTAATTAACATATTTCATAATAAGTAAGCATTTTAAACTTTTACAATATAATACATTGAAATTATATCTGTCATTGGATATCTCTTGATACACTATTTAATACAGTTTATAGTACAGTTTATAGTTTATAGTAAAAATAATATATACATGGTGTATGTATGTACGTATATTACAAACTACGTATTTTCTTTATTTCTTTGTACAGCGCCTTCTGTTGTACTGTAAAACAAGAAATAATATTAGTACACTGTCAAATAATAATTCTAATATCTTGTATATTTTCTGTTTGTTAGAAATTAATGCTTGAACCATAATCGAAGGAAAATATGTAACAAAGTTAAAAAATTCTTCCCCGCATATATTTCCTAGAAAAAATAACTTCGCTGTTATATAAGCAATATGCATAAATAGCTACTCACTATAAGGGTCGTAACGTATGAATTCTAATTTCTCAGCCACTCTGTCTCGAATACGTACTAGTTTATGACCAGATATGACACTTTCTACCATGACTAAAATTTCTCTGTGACGGGAAACAATAAATATTTTTTAATTAACGATAATAATATATTCCATTGACGAAAAAGAAAATTTCATTTCTTAAATACTTTCGTAAAACATTACGAGATACTTATATGTATGTGATATTTTAACACATGCCTTTAATTATTTGTATTAAAAAGTGATCTCATAACTAGATTATATTTGCTCCAATCAATATTATAACCTCAAATTTTCGGTAAGTTCTATTATCTTACTTACTTGCTCTTTGCTTTTTTCAGCAATATGTTCGTTAATAGCATGATAGCAGGATTGTTCTTCGTGCAATTCAAGAAATCGTTTGCCTTAATATTATGAGGAAACACTTAATAAATATGAGATGCACGATTTATTTGGCCCCAAGATTACAGGTTAGGGACGCTCACAAAACAATTCAGCCGAAGTGCACTTGCAACGTATCGGTATTACAGATTTGCTAAGATTACTACTACTGGTAAGATAATAGCCTTTAGAGTTATGACATGGTAAACTTGTATAAATATAAAATATAAATTTACATTCTTTTCTTCATATCTAAGTTTTTTACTTGATAAAGAAAATTCAGATGCTATTATAATAATTTTGATATCTCAAAGTTAATACAAGTCTATATTGATGTTTCATTAAAAGTAGTTATATTCATTTTATCATTTACATTATATCATATCTTTACATCTTTACTTGAATAAGCAATCTTTTTTAAGTTAATAATTAATTGAGACAGTCGGATTCCATAATAAAATTAAAGAAATGAATCTAATAACAGTGGAAACAATCTTGTTTCATTTTATATTTCATAAATCGGTCTCACATTCAGAAATACACAAAGTGAAACGTGGAAAACAAATGACGACGTCGTTATATATAAAACATACATTATTCAATTATGTTTCAAAACTCATATAAGATCATAAAATGTAAATATACAAAATTTTTTAACTTACAGGCAGCAATAGATTATTCGGATAAAAATACAAGCATCCAAAATAATGTCTCGGAATATATAATCATGATGCTAACTTGACTTTATCGTTGGCTAGAATTTCTAATCGTTTGACCACCTTAGCAAGCTCAACATTTCTGTCCAATTTCACATAATCCACCTTCCGCACATTGTGTATACCGATCCACATAGGCAGCAGTTTGCACAGTTGCCGTATATGCTCCTCCATTTCTTGCGGTGTTAGTTTCGTTCTGAAAGAATTGTCCAACTTTTGTATCGCCGTTTCCATTGGAAGTACGCCCTTCTTTTCCGCGACGAAAATGTTACGAAGAAGCTTCGCCAATTCAGGAAGTCTGGAGTACAGTGCAGCCTCTTTACTTGCGGTAGGTGTTCTCGTCATTGCTTCTAATGCCTTGGCCGCCTGCTTAGCACGAACCTGTAATTATAATTTAATGTAATCATAATTATAATTTATTATTATAATTTAATGTAATAGTTTTACCTTCTCGAGCAGAGCTTTGGGAATTCCTCTAAACAGCGTATTAACATATGCAGTTTGTGTGGACGGCGTAGTCGGTGGAGTATCGACAATGGCAATATTAACTTGTCGAATATTATCTCCAGCAGTTTGAGTTTGAGAATCTTGCGTAGGGGATGGGGATTTGGGTTTTGAAGTCAAATTTGCCTCAGCTAATCTCTGCAATGCTTTCTCCATGCGTGTGCCACAGCTGAACAAAGATTTAGCTTTGTCTGTAGAAACGAAAGCGAAAAATTATTATGTCGGACAAGAAAGATAATTGAGAATACATTTTTAAATCTTAACGTTGTACGTATGTCTCAAAACAGAAACTCACGTATTCTGTCAATAATTTCATTTCGTTTGAGTGATACTTTAAATCCGCTTTCTATTGTTAATTTATTGACTAGAGATCGATTTGAATGACGAAGCACGATGTGAGAACGCATATTGTAACTGTTTTAAGTATTACATACAAGCAATACCTTTATACCGATTGCTTCGCGTTATGTGCTGATTAATCAATAAAATCTTGCAACACTCAAATTGAGTAAAAAATTATCGTTGCAAATGCGCGAACGCATTGTTATTTAAGCCCTTTGCGCAATATTTTGTCCCACTTATTTATCTTCGATATTTAGGTCACCATTATATCATTGCGTGTTAAAATACAACGTGAAATTGCACGGAATCACGCAATAAAAATGCGAATAGAATTTTTTGTACACGAAATACCTATTTTTATTTAGCATTGTAATTCTTACCGAGAACATCTTTCGCGGTCCGCTTTTCGGTGTCAAGAGGTTGCGGTAATTCAGCTTTCTCAATTTCTTTGCACGACTCCACATCAAACTCAGGATGCCAACGTATTATTTTCTCTCTTGGTATGTTCATCAATCTCGGACTATCAAAGCTTAATAAGAATTTCTCATGTTCGTCTTTCACTCTCTCTGTAACGAAAAGATGTAATTTGAAATACTGTGTAACATGTAATATTGCAATATTAATACATATAAATCTGTTTAAAATAATACCTAATAAAACGTTATAAAATTTCTTCCTTCTCTGCAGCAATATGGTAGGATTCATGCTACTGTCAGATGCCGTCTTCAATACATTATCCGCGTCGGGCGTATTTCTGCCACTACTTGTCTCAACTATTGGCGTTAAAACAAGCTCGTATTTCTCTTGCTTAGACACTGAACCAAAATTTCGATGCTTCTCTTGATGAAAACTATATGCATCAGGATAAATGGTTTTCATCTGCGCAAGATGATCTTGCGTAAAATTGCGCCGCAGTAACTCCTGAACTGCGGGTCTCAGTTTATTGAATGTTATCAATTCCTTCCTATTAAACAGCATTGCTGAAACCTGAACATTTAAATCACATTAGGAAGATCTATAAATTTTGACACAAGGATACTGAAAATCTTGTAAATATGATATTACAGTCTCTACACATCTGAATATTTCAGCCAGGAATCTGTAGTTATATGGCAATGTTAACGCGGGTACTTCGGTTTCAGCCAATGACAAATATCTTTCGTAGCTCTTAGCAGGGCTAGATTTTGCTGGACTCGGTGTCGCTTCTTTAGGCTCAAATAATATTCGCCTCTGCGGACTAGCTGTCTTCAAGAGATTTTTATTCTTCGTTGGAGTTAACAAAGCCTTGGTTGGTGATTTGTACCCTTTCTTTGGGCTTTGGACAGCAAAGGAAATGTTACAAAATTAATATCTGCTTAAACATTAAATTATATGTATACGATGAGATAAGCTAATAATAAATCTTTACCTGACAGGAACTTCCAGCTCTATCTTTTCAAACTTCTGTATCTGAGGTTTCTTGGCATCATTCTGTTTTTGCTGCAGCTGCTTCAGTTTCTGATCATGCTCCATAATCCGTTGCATCGCAGCCTTCAGCTCCGTCAATCTAGAAGACTTGTTAATTCTGTTCTTGATATCGGATAAACTTAAATTTTCATTCACCAATTTTCTCATCGTCAAGTTCTTCGACGAGGACGGAGTGAGCGAATCACAAGCATCCTGTTCCTTCTCAGCCTCCTTATTATCGTTTGGAGCAGCTTGGAGATTCTTCTTAGGAGTTTGTGGGTGTTTCTTCTTCGGGCTGAGAGCACCTTTCTTCTCGAAGGACACTGTCTTCGTCTCCTGCTCACCGCTCCCCATCTTCAGCAGACTATCTCTAATGTCCGTCTGCCCACCGTTCGAAGACGCAGTGCGGGAACGCGCGACGCGCGCTCTCGATCTACTCGTTTTCGGAGAATCGAATTGAATGTTGCGAACAACTTTGTTGGCACGGGTACCTTCTCTCAAGCTTGCGGGTGTATCTCTCAGCATGACTTTCGGACTCGTTCTCGCACTGGTCTCATCCGAAACGGTTTCCTCTGAATTTTCTGGATTCGTCGGCGTTCGGCTATTCGCGTAATCTCGCTCGATCAGCAAAACTTTCGACTTACCACGTAAATCATCACTCGCCTGTCGTTTACGTGTGTTAAAGTACGCCGTCACCGTTGGCTGCGACATAATTTCTTGTATATCTAGACGAATATATGTGTATAATTCGAATTAATTGAAAAAGGTGGTTGTAACTTCGAATAAATCCTGATATGAACGTTTATCAGCGTAATCTCAAGTAGGTTATTGTAACCACATACGCCAAATCCTCGAAAGCCCGCCCTTTTATACGACGAGGCGAATAAAACCGCTCAGCTGATGAAAGCAGTTAAACCAAACAGCCTAATGCAGGATTTACATTGCCTCTGTCGCCTGCGACAAGTTACATTCGATGTCCAATAGAAGTTATCATTTACTAGGGATCTAGGGAATATAGATGGCGCTTAGAAAATTCCTAAATGATTTGTCCAACTGTTGAGTCTGCGCAGCAATTGATCATCTGTTATCTTTCGATGGTGCTGGGTGCATTCGATTTGCACGCTTTCGCGAACGCAAAACTTACGTGTATCAAACAGGCGTCAAGAAATCCAAAATTACCGTAGTATTACATATATAGCGACGTAACAAATTCTGTACGAAGGTATCCCAAGTTTGCGTGTCTCTGTTTTCGCAACTTTAAAATAACGTAGTGCCAAAGATCATGACAAAAATTAAGTTGCTTGATGATGACACAGGAAACATATATACAATTGAAGTCTCTGAAGAAGATGCTGTGAAGATTGGTAAAGGTAAGAGCAAGATACATGTTACTTAAAAATATAGAAAATTACTTATAAGAAAATAATTGAGAAAATAGATGAAATATTTCTATTAAGATATATTCTTTTCACGCAGACGTGCTATTTGCGACACAACTTTTACATAATTACAAAGCAGAAATTCCTCAGAATTGTGATGAGCCAGTTGCAAACACAGGTAATAATTTGTAAATTTTTAAATATTACTATAATTAAATAATATCTATAATCACAGCACATTACTTATGTCAATGCTATGTATATATATTTTACACTTAGCAGCAGAATTTTCCTCGTCTCCTGACTGCAACATATATCATGTCACAGAGGATGCAATACAAGAAGAGACAATGTCTGATTCCTCTCAAGAGAAAGGTACGATGTACCATTTCGCTTTTATGAGAAAGAAAAAAATTTACTGTGCGAATCTAGTGGGTCCAAACTTCAATTGACGATGTGACATTTTGTATCACAGATGGCTTCCGTTGGCAACATGAAGCGATTCTATCGTTACTCACAGTGTATAGAGAGCACGAGCATCAAATTACATCTAAGAAAATGTCGAAGACAAAATTTTGGATAATGGTTGCCTCTAAATTAGCCGAGAAAGATTACGACGTTACAGCCTCTCAGTGCAAAAGTAAAATGGCAGGTTTAAAGAACACCTACAGAAATATGAAGGTCTACAATTCCAGAAGAGGCAAAGGTACTCGCAAATGGCGATACTTTAGTGTAAGTATATATTTTGTATACTTTTTGTTCTATAGATAGATGTAGTGTATATATCTTGCTGTTTTTATGCAAAAAATTAATATTTTTTCTGATGTATCCTAGATTATGGATGAATTATTCAAGAACAAACCCTTGATAGCTCTAGATCGTACATTAGATAGTATCAATTCAGCTTTATCCGATCATGAAACCAGTAGTGATAAGAAAAGGAAGAGTACATCCTCATGTGAAACTGAATTACTTTCGAAACGTAACTATCAGAGTGCTTTTGGTATAATTATGTTTATTTTACTTACTTTAAGTGTAATGCTGCATATAATCCAAGAATATTAAGATTTTACAATAAGGACTACTAAAATAATGCCTATATTACACAATATAATATCTACTAAAATTACAGGCTCGAAACACAGTATTTTGTTCGACAAAGTACTTGCTATTGCACAAGAAAGTATTATTGAACGAAAGAAGATGCATGAAGAAGCGATGGCTCGTCAAGATAAATTACTCGATATTCTAGAAAGGATAATTGAAAAATAGTATTACATGTAATATATAATCATATTTGAATAGACATAAAGGTTCGTAATATTTCAAAAGTACAAAGAATATGAAGAAGAAAGATTCTTGGTCTTTCTATTTTTATTTATTCTTTCAAGTAGTTATAATAAAACTATTGTTACTAATAAGAAATATAGTAAACATTTAGAAATGAACGCAATTTTATAATATATACATATGTATCTGTTATAGACTTTAGTTGATTATGAATTTTATTATCACTGATAAACTAATAAGAAATCGTTATTCGCCAGTAATTAATATTAAATAGATTTGTAACGTTGTTTGCAAGCTGTTTGTGATCGTAAGAACTTAATCATCATACATGTTCATATTGGAACATAAATGTTTATATACCATTCATGATACTCGTGCGGAGGCAAAAATGAAATATCATGTGTTAATTTATATACAAGAAACGCATAAATTATAAAATGTACAGATTTATAAAATGTTTATGTATAAGACATGATGTATATTGTAGTTTTTTCCGTAACATTTTATTTTTAAATATAGCTTACTTTTGTAATACAATATTAAAATAAAACATATAAAATAAACATATTCTTCTCTATTCCTTGAACTGCAAGGTAATATCTAAGCACTTGCGATATTTCTCTGTTGTATCAGAAATGTCAACGAGTATTACTGATAAGCAATTCAAGCGAATGTTTACGCGCGCCGTCGAAAGAGCGCACGTCACGTGACTCCGAGCCAACGGTGCTTCGCCGTTACGCGACGCATCTTCCCTCTCGCTCGCGCGGACCATGTGCGCGAAAATGAAACCTCGGAGCCGGAGAGCAGGGAAAACTTTTCAAGTTCAAAATAACACGATTGCCAAGCGTAAACACTCGGTGTTGATTGGGGTTGATGCGGTGCAAATTTGTCGAGACCGCTACGTTCGTCCGCGTCAATACCTATTCGCGCCACAAACGGCTCGTTTTCCCAACGAACGCGTCGTGACAACGGAACATTCCGACCGAATATTCACGATATCCACGCGAGATCCATTCTTTATCAGGTAGGTGAAGCTCAACAACAGCTTTCTACCGTCGCTTTCGCGCTTCGAGTAATCGCAACTTGTTCCTCGCGTGACAGAAACTATCTGCATTACGAAATATGACCGCGATGTGATCCTTTCTTGAACGATTGCGATATACGGCGTCAGAAAACGCACTTTGTACAAGGATATGCATCACCGCATTTATTGCACGTACTGAAAGTTTAAGATTGAGTCTGATCGTTGTCGGTACTCTTTGGACGTTTTTCCAACGAAGTTTAGAAACTTTCGTGAGGGTAAACTTGATGATGATCGATCGAATTTTCAAGCATTTTTTAACTGGATTCATGCGCCGAGCTCTGCAACGAAAGAACATAAATGTTTATATACTATTCATGATACTCGTGCGGAGGCAAAAATGAAATATCATGTGTTAATTTATATACAAGAAACGCATAAATTATAAAATGTACAGATTTATAAAATGTTTATAAATATTTCTTCTTGAAAGAAGTGTCGAGGTTTTTTGAGATGACTCGAAGAGGTTTTGAAGAGAGAATTTAATTTGTTTTTTTTTTTCAACTGCCTTTCCATCTTATTTCTTGTAAGGCTTGTGTCACCCTGTGTATTTTATATTTTAATATTTTATCTGATACTTCTTGCATTTTTCTGCTTGCAACGTACAAAGTAATATGTTGTATGTGCATATTTTCAGTTCCATGTTATTTCCTTTATTTATCTGCCAAGGCTATATATTATATTTCCTGTTCAGTTATCACCCTTTGGAGCTTTTGTAACTTTTTTTTAGTACTACAGTTAGTAGAGAAAATATCAAACGAAAGGTTAGTGTGGATACATGTGACCTACAAAAATACTGAAACGTGTTTATTGATTTATATATTTCTTAAAGCAAAACAAAAACCTTAAGTTCCTTGCGAGTTCTAAGTCGATTGATAGATATCTGAACGATAGATCGTCTTATGTATAATTAAATTAAGCATTTTTATGTATTTTATAAGAAAGTCCCCATTGTCATGCACAATGTTCATGTACATTATTCTATATGCAGGAAACGATCTAAGCAAAATGCCACAGGAGCCTAGTGACAGCAAGTAAGTGCTAAAAATATATTATGCTTGATTAAACAATTTTCACTGAGCCACTTTGTATATTAAATTGACAATTTAATACATATCATAACTTACTATTAAATTAAAATATAATTTAACAAAAGAAAATTTGATGGACATAAAAATCTTTAAATATCAAAATAAATGTATCAAGGAAAATTTACCTGCCTATATAACATTTCGCTTATTTAACACAAGTATAGAAAAATATACTTTACTATTCTCATGAACATCCGATCAAAAATAAATTAAGGAAAGAGTTGTAAAGCGTTCTGCGATGAAAATAGTACGTCGCTTCGGTTTTAAACGATTGAGATGAAATTTCGCCGTGTACATTATTTATCGTTTATCCAACCCATTTTAAACATATTCTAATAACAGCCGCTAAATTTCATAAAACAGAAAACTGTAATTTGAATATAAAAACACTTCGGATTTTTTTAACGAAATACGTCAGAATGTATTTAAAAGCGTTATTTCGGTTTAATTATTATCTCTGTTTTATTTTGCAAATCCAACAGGAATGATCCGAGTGGTTGTAAATATAGAAGATTGAGCAATGGTAGAAGAAGCGATTTGCAAATACTAGGTAGGTAGATAGATATTGTAGGTGAGTACCAGGCTTGCAGGCGCATTTCACGCGCGAGCTCCTGATTAATACAATAATATAATATAATATATAAGCACAAGAAATGCAATTCAATATAATAAATTGAATACTGTATTACAAATATTCTTTCATTCTGTGTCCTGTCAAAGGATTTGCGGACGTGTTGAAACTCAACTGACTCTCACAGCACCCGCGATAAATTCATCCCTTCGGCAAGCCGTGTAAGGCTTAGAAATAAATCCGAGTCCGGATTATTCTCTACAAATCCCGCTATCCAATTTCTATGATGGACATTGTCAGGGCGAAATGAAATATGTTGCAGGCTATCGAAATACCATCGCGGACAGCAGTTCTTGCAAGCAGTTCTTCCTCACGAATCAAGAGCTGAAACACTTGCTTCTCGAAGCAGCGGACGGCTTCTTGTTTATTGTGAGCTGCGACAACGGTAGAATCATTTACGTCTCTGAGACTGCCGCACCAATCTTGAACCACACGCAGAATTATTGGTACGGTACCAGCATCTATTCACAAGTTCATCCCGACGATATCGAGAAGGTGCGGGAGCAGCTCAGCCTGGCGAACCCTCAACACGACGAACGTGTAATAGATCTGCAAAGTGGAATAGTAAAGACGAAAATGTCATGTAAGTGAATCGTAAAAGGGCATCATTTATAATGACTCGATGCTTCTGCACGATGGAACACGTGATTCGCAGAAGCTTTTTCTTCATTTCTCGACTCTTGGCGACTCACGATTCGAGATAATCGAGGATCTTGGCCGTAATAATTTTTGTGAAATGTTCGCGAGTGCTGGTATACTTGCAGAGAATCAGACTCTTGTTTACGATTACAGCTTCGGCCCAAAAATTTATGGCTTCGAAGAGGAGTTTCATCTGTCGCATGAAGGTGGGCAAGATGATAGACACCATGCTAAAAGAATATGGATTGTATCGTACGAGGCAGAGGAACTCCCTGGGCCCGCCAGCGCGGGACGGTCAGGACTACGCGGTGGTGCACTGCACTGGGAACATCAAGAATTTGGCATCTATCGGTAAGTTTGGCCCTATGATTGTCATGATTTTACGCGTGATTTTGTTTCCCCATGCATACCAAATGTAGGTCTGGGTGACAGGGAGCCTAGGGGTCTACACGATATGATTGCGGGCAAAAATAGCTCCACGGATTATTGCCTCATCGCCATCGGGCGATTACAGGTCACCAGCACGCCAAACAGCGATTTAACGAGCCATAATAGAAATAACGGTAAGAATGTTTAATAATTTAATTTACAAAGTAAAGCATATATACAGCCGGAAATAATTGGCCATAGTTTCTTTCATTAATTACGTTTGCGCCTGTTTTAGAATTTACGTCACGTCACTCGCAAGAAGGTAAATTTACCTTCGTGGACGAAAGAGCCCGCGAGATTGTAGGCTACGCTCCATCGGAGCTTTTGGGTCACACGTGCTATGAATTCTGCCATCCGCAGGATGTGGCACATATGCGACAGATCTTCGATCAAGGTAATACTACGTATCACGTGCGCTTCATGCATCCAGAATCTTCCCGTTCATCAAGCCACTATTAACACATGTGACGTGCCTTTCAGTATTGAAGTCGGGAGGGCAGAGCGTGTCTGTAACGTACAGATTCCATGCCAGGAACTGCGACTGGATGTTGCTGAGGACGTCGGCATCCGCCTTCCTGAATCCGTCCGACTTGAACGTCGAGTTTATCAGCTGCACGAATACGCGCGCAAAGTAAGAGCATAATTGCGGTGTGAGGCTTTGATATCTCAACCGTATTGCGTGCCACGTCCGTCTGGTTCGTCGGGAAATAATTTGCATTTTGTATTTTCAAGGTTTTCACCTCACCTCAGTAGCGACAGTCGAGCGGCAAACAGGCAATGTCAGGCAACGAGCAGAACAGCACCTGCACATGGACAACCTGGTTTGAATTATCCCCCTCATCCTGCCAGACATTTCTTGTACTCCACGCGTCCTGTGATGCAGCATTCAGCGACCGCAGCTACAGCCGCTAGGCCAATCACCAACTATCCTTTTACGACTTACTCTACACCTAGATATCGAACGCATTCGTTCTTAGGTTTGTCACGACCGTTCAGTACACAGAACATGTACCAGAGCTACGGAGTAGCTAGAACGCCGATGCCGATCGCTTATGGATCACCCGGACAGCAAAGTGCGGCTTCGTCGGTTGTAAGGATGCCAGCTCTGCAGCCGTGGGCGATTGGAAAACAGGTACATACTTTAGTTTCCTATTTTTTTGGTATCTTCAAAGAAATTCCTTACACTACAAACGGCTAACAGATTTTTTTCCCACGAAGCAATGTGTGATAGAAGGCTGTCGTTGTAGTGAGTCATCGAACGAGCCGACATACACACAGCGCAATAGCGCAGCTAGGACTGCGCAACAATACCTGCACCCAATGACAATAATGCCTAATAATCCTGGTAAATCTTCATTTTGCTTTACTATGTCTCCTTTTCGCGTGGAATCGCAATTAATTGCAATTTTACGTTTTAATTTGCCAACAGGTATGCGCGATTGGCAAAGATCAGCAGTATCAGCCAACCAGACAGATAGATGCTCAACCGAACCACAACCATCATACCCAGGCCAAACTAGACCTCAGAGGCAAGCACAAGAATTCGACAAGTTGCAAATGCTGCAAGACCAGGGTAGCTCGTCAGAAGCGGGACATAGTACAATCATAGACTGCAATTGCGATGGCACACAGTGCAATTGGCCATGACAAGTGAGTGCGTGCAATTTAAATGGATACAACTATTTTGGATAGTAATTATAGACAGTTGACTTTGGATAAAATATATGTGTATATAAAAACAATGAAATTAAGGATAATTATATATTATTCTGCTTCGCCAAAAATCTGTCTGAAACCCAATACTGCAGTATCACCTGTATGTTACGTTCCTGATAGTCGATTCTGCAGCGAAAGCTATCTTACCGATCTCAGGCAATGTCCATTGTATATTTCTGACACGAATCAAACTTCTCCGTGCTTGTCAAAAAATTATTTTGGATCGATGCAAAATCATTGTGCATTATTCATCATTAGTTCTAATCAATCATTATTATCGATTAGAACATCCAATGATGTACCAGGAGAGCTATATCCTAGAAGATGTTACTGAACGGTGAGCTGTGTATCAGAAACTATAATAGAGCTAACAATACCGCGAGGTTAATTGACAAAATTAATTACTGTAGTCTCATTATTTTATGCATTATGCAATATGAAGTAATTGCTCATCAAACATTTGTTATTAAGAATAATCACATTTCCTGAGAGTAGATGCCGCATGTTTATGTTTCTAGATAGTGTAAGATCTGGAAAGATAGTCGAGACTGACAGGTCGTATAGAGGATCAGAATGAAAACAAGTTGATCACAACAGTAGGAGTATTGGCCGTACAGCCTAAGACCTAGGCGTGTGAGCCAGGGATCCCGGAGAGTTCGAGTTCAAATCTAAGGCAGTCTCATAGTTATTTTTCGCCTCTTACAATTCAGAAGTGGGATAAAATCCGCTACCCCTCGAAGACAGTTGAGATTCATCCGCTATCCCTCGGAGAGGAGGGAGTTGAGAAGCAGCTGGCCGGTAGTGAAGCCTGAACATGGAGGTCGGGACGGACTCAGAGGAGTGAACCAACATGGAGATTGGGAAGGACTCAGAGGAGTGAACCAACATGGAGATTGGGAAGGACTCAGAGGAGTGAACCAAAAATGGATGTTGGGAGGGACTCAGAAGAGTGAACCAAAAATGGAGGTTGAGAGGGACTCAAGTAGAGTGAACCGACGATTTGGAGACATTCGGGGACGAATGTAATGTCAGGCTGGCCGAGCTGTAAGATCTGGAAAGATAGTCGAGACTGACAGGTCGTATAGAGGATCAGAATGAAAACAAGTTGATCACAACAGTAGGAGTATTGGCCGTACAGCCCAAGACCTAGACGTGTGAACCAGGGATCCCGGAGAGTTCGAGTTCAAATCTAAGGCAGTCTCATAGTTATTTTTCGCCTCTTACAATTCAGAAGTGGGATAAAATCCGCTACCCCTCGAAGACAGTTGAGATTCATCCGCTATCCCTCGGAGAGGAGGGAGTTGAAAAGCAGCTGGCCGGTAGTGAAGCCTGAACATGGAGGTCGGGACGGACTCAGAGGAGTGAACCAACATGGAGATTGGGAAGGACTCAGAGGAGTGAACCAACATGGAGATTGGGAAGGACTCAGAGGAGTGAACCAACATGGAGATTGGGAAGGACTCAGAGGAGTGAACCAACATGGAGGTTGGGAGGGACTCAGAAGAGTGAACCAAAAATGGATGTTGGGAGGGACTCAGAAGAGTGAACCAAAAATGGAGGTTGAGAGGGACTCAAGTAGAGTGAACCGACAATTTGGAGACATTCGGGGACGAATGTAATGTCAGGCTGGCCGAGCTGTAAGATCTGGAAAGATAGTCGAGACTGACAGGTCGTATAGAGGATCAGAATGAAAACAAGTTGATCACAACAGTAGGAGTATTGGCCGTACAGCCCAAGACCTAGGCGTGTGAACCAGGGATCCCGGAGAGTTCGAGTTCAAATCTAAGGCAGTCTCATAGTTATTTTTCGCCTCTTACAATTCAGAAGTGGGATAAAATCCGCTACCCCTCGAAGACAGTTGAGATTCATCCGCTATCCCTCGGAGAGGAGGGAGTTGAGAAGCAGCTGGCCGGTAGTGAAGCCTGAACATGGAGGTCGGGACGGACTCAGAGGAGTGAACCAACATGGAGATTGGGAAGGACTCAGAGGAGTGAACCAACATGGAGATTGGGAAGGACTCAGAGGAGTGAACCAACATGGAGGTTGGGAGGGACTCAGAAGAGTGAACCAAAAATGGATGTTGGGAGGGACTCAGAAGAGTGAACCAAAAATAGAGGTTGAGAGGGACTCAAGTGGAGTGAACCGACGATTTGGAGACATTCGGGGACGAATGTAATGTCAGGCTGGCCGAGCTGTAAGATCTGGAAAGATAGTCGAGACTGACAGGTCGTATAGAGGATCAGAATGAAAACAAGTTGATCACAACAGTAGGAGTATTGGCCGTACAGCCCAAGACCTAGGCGTGTGAGCCAGGGATCCCGGAGAGTTCGAGTTCAAATCTAAGGCAGTCTCATAGTTATTTTTCGCCTCTTACAATAGAGATTCGAGGCAAAGATTCTTGATTCAAGGGTCTGTTCCTAGATCAAACACGTCGCGCGTGTTTACAATTCGTACGAAAATAACATCACATTAAACGCGCAGAATTGCGTCTCTCTCTCTCTCCATCATATTTTGACGTTTCGCGAAATCATTTATTATTTTAATATATAACGTTCGTTTTTAAGAAAGAGAAATTGATAATGTTTCTCGAAGAATAAAGACTGACTGCATGCTACGTACAGTTGTAATAACATAACCTACGAACTAAAGCCATTATTGACATACTTTGAGAATAGTTTCGATTCTATCGAACATCTGTATACTATCGATAGTGCACATTAAAGTCGATAGTATGTTTGAATAAGACAGGTTGGATTTAAATGAGAAGAATGTAAATATTCATATTCATTCCATAAAGTACTTTTTATTTCTACAGTTATTTAATAATTACTTCACAACAGTTACACAGAACGTACCAACGCTACCGGTAACAATTTTAGAGGTAGATTCAACAGAATATTTCAAGAAAAAAATTCCAATACGAAAATGTCGAGGTTATAATAGGTTTTACATTGGAGGCAATTAAAAGTTCGCCAATGACAGATGGAATTTCACGCACTCGGTATGTAAAAAAAGTACAACGTAATTGACTGCTTTTCTGTATGCAATATTCAAATTGGTCATAGAATTAAAGGTCTGTTTTTTATTCCTGCACTGCATAAACTGGTGCATAATATCGAGGTTATATAGTTTTTAACCTCAACCTGTGTTCGGAGCTCAACAATCTGGTTTTAGTTGGATTAATGATTTTTCAATTTATATAGTGATATAAATTATCTTGTTTACTATCTATTGAATATCGTAATAAAGTTCATAGTGTCTTTTTAGTGAAATTCCAAAACAATTATTAGGATGTATCTAATCAATATATTTAATCTTTTGCTTATCTTTCTCATACTACCCCAGTAAACACAAAGTAACAGTAATATACATGTTATGTTATAATTTCCCACTCAACAATGTAATTGTTACATAACACGTATGTTATGTTGTATTTATATTAATGAGTGGGAAAGTATAACCTAACATGTATATTACTGTTACTTTGTGTTTACTGGGTACAATATTAAAGACTACATGTTAGCTTTCAAATTAAGTATAAACTTAATATGGTAATACATAATAATTCATGTGCACTAATTATGGCATCTCGGATAAAATAATAAGAAGGGAGTACATTTTGTAACATAAATTCACCGCATCTCATTTCGGCATAACTGTGGCTAATTTATTCCTCTGTTCTCCGCTTTGCACGTACGTTGTAGTTCTCCAATAATGAAATACCATTGTTTTGGATCTATTGCAAATACATCGCATAACGATAGTAAATTGTTATTATTATTATTACAGTCTGAACAATGATGCGCTTATCAATAAGCGTTTAATAAGCGTTTACGTACTTTATCTCTGCTGGAATGGTTTTATGATTTTACTTGAATAAAGAGCGATTTCTGTGATAAAACAGTTTTGCAACATATTATTCCCAAAACGATGCATTATTTCATAAATTTACGCCAACAAAGTATTATTTTGCTCTAATTATATTAAATTTGCATATACAATTATTATTTAATCATTCACGATGTGAAATTGAGTTTTACAACTTATTTATTCAATTAATCTTGTTTGGTAACAACATGAAAATCGATGTAAAACACAATAACGTGAAATACTACGGCGGAAGAAACGAGTAACACTGATAAGCCGATTATCGATCAAAGGGTAGAATGTTACTGCGATGCAACGATTGACGCAGGGGGAAAATGAATCTCCGCGCGAACAACACTCTAAAATTTACCGTAAAAATACCAGGAATTCCAGATTGAGACTCGGAAAAAGTGAAAGCAAAACGGGCACGCGCAAAAGTCGGCCAAGTGGCAGAACCGATCAAGTACGGAATCCGCTTGATACCGCCAAGTTTTCAAATATCCGAATCTTATTTATTTCGTATTTTCAACTGTTCGCAGGGCAAAAAAGTTTCAGAAAGTAATATATTAGATATTCCATTTTTAGGATGATTCAAAATGAAGCGAACATATTAAAATTAGATTAAAAATTAATTTATAATAAATAATACAACTGTGCTCGAGGGCTCATAAATATGATGAAAGATACCAAGGCTATGGTTTTTGTTCATTATAATTATTCTAGACTGTAAGGGAAAAATATTGCGTAGGTATACTTAAGCATTGCGAAAAACTCAAGCAATCAGAATATGGAGTGCTTTAATTAAAAATGTTTATTTTGCATTTCAAAGACGGCATCCCTGTTATAAAAAAATTTAACGCTCTCTATATAAATTATTGTTCTCGATATAAATTATTCAAATCTGCGCTAACGTTTCAAACACATTTGCTGCCTTCCTTTACTGTTCATAAAACAAGATGCGATTCCGATAACGAAGAGCGAGGTGTATTCAGCTACGTACGACTTCCGTGTACACACTGAGAGATTCCAACTGACTGGACCAACATCGTAAACTCGACAAAAAGCAGCGGCGAAGAAAAAACAAAGATGAATCTTATGGGATCCACTGCCAAGTTTAATCGGCGCCGTGGTATCTCGGGGCGGTATTCGATTCCCGGATTCCCGGCTAGGGATGTTGTGTACGAGGGGAGCGAGAGCAAGAGATAGGGAGAGATGGGGTGGAAGATGTGCGAGAGAGAGAGAGGGAAGGAGAAAAAGGAAGAGTACACGAGAAGGAACGTGCGCGATGGCGATGATAAAACGAAGAGGGATACACGCTTGCGCCAGGAATATCACCCTCGTCTCCTCGCACATTGCACTGCGAGGGGTCGAGAGAGCGGGGCGTGTGCGAGGATAGATGGCAGGGCGTCTCTCCCGGGCCGCGCAGGGCCGCGCAAAGCCGCGTTGCACGCACTGTCAGTTCAGTTCAGTTATGCTCGGATATCCGTGCAACGAGTGACCATTGTGTGGATCAGTCTGCCGATCTCGAGATCATCCCCCATTCTGGAGAGCGCGGCGTGTCCGATCGTGATCGCGAGATCGGACCGCGAGGCCGCTCAGATCGGCACCCTCGACGCTTGCCGAGACGCACCAAAGACACGCCTGTCGCCGGGTAGAAAAAAGGATGCACGTTTCTTGCCGACGATGCGTTCGTTTACCCTCAATGGGATTGGCTCGATTCCTTATACGATGATAGCCGATATATTTATGGCATAGAGTAGCGAAAAAATTAGATACAGCGTCTACGAGAGACAGTGCGAGTCGATTCGAGAGGTTCGAGAGATCCAAAGATATGCTGAAGATTCCGTACTTTAAATGACGAGGCAAGCGACGATTAACGAGTGATTTCCTCGAGGGTGTGATAAGACGAGGCTCGAGAAAGAGGGAAAGATAAAGATCCGTAGAGATGCGCGTATCACGCCCCGTCGGCGCTTTTCAATTACGCGAATCTAGATCGCAAAGCTGTTAGCGAATTAAGCGGAGGCTTGAGAGCGGACTATGCGGGCTAAACGCGAGATGGAAAGAGGAAAGTAACGATCGTATCGTGCCGTCGCGATGAGAAATCGTATCCGGATAAATTCGCAGAGCCAACGTAGCGACGTGACAATACCATGGAGCGTAAAAGCAAGAAGAACTGGAAATGGTCGATTTATCCGATAAACTCATCTTGATCACGTTTGCCGGCACGCTGCGCCAATTTCGCGTACAAAGTCCGAAACTCGCGGGCAATTTTCACGACCTGCAGAATTCATTCACTCGCCAGAATCGATCGGGCTTGGGTACGAGGAAGAAATCGACGAACACTCCGCGAAGCGACTATGAGAGATAAAAAATGAGGTGTCTAATCTTGACCCTCGGTCTGCTGGTTTCGGGTAAGTCAAATAAATCGCATTTGGAAATAGCTCGATATTGCTCGTGTCATTAATCATTCGTGCGTTGCCGGTGCCGACGACACGTCAAATCTCTTCCTAACGTACAATTGCAGCGGAAGCGAAATCCGCGTTTAGAGGAAAATGGGCTTGTGAACGTTCAATAGCCTCGAATGTAGCGTAAGATGAATGTGCTGCCAAATGATGCATTAGTAACACTTTCGACAATCCAAATTTGATATCAATCAAATGATATTCACTGATAATTACCTCACACATCAATTTACTAAACATCAATTAACTGTTATTGATATCATTTTCATGTACATATTGGCTCAACAAATGTGAGATATTCTTCTAGAGGATTTATTGGCTCCATTTTTATCCATTTCTATCTCGCACGTCATTCTGGAACAACGCCAAAACGAGATAACATCGAAAGATTTAAATATTCAAAATTATTTGAGTTGAAAAATGTTATTATATAAAGGTACTAACATAAAAACGAGGAATTTATTTTATTTTCATATCGTTCTGAAGTTATAAAAGCTTTAATAACTTTTACTCTATGAAGTCGCAAAAATAGATATAAAAGAAATTGTCATTCATATAGAGAGCAATTGTTGACGGTTTATATTTACCGTTTATTCACTTTGAGATATCCAATTCGTTTAATGTAAAGTAATGACAGTCAAAATAGATTTACGGTCTCATTTGATACACAAACACCGAAATACATGCTCATTTTCTCTTTTCAAACAGATTAATAACATTAACATGAACGCGAAGCGAAGTATGGATTTGGCAGCACGCAAACTACCTCTTTACATTGCGAAACGCGTCGAATATTTTTCACTTTTTCAGGAGAAGTCACGCGATGTAATGTTATGTAGTTAGGCAAGCGGAATACCGCCGGTATATTATAGCGAGTTTAGTTAGCTTCCAAACTTAGTCTCAACTTTGTAATAACTTTGTCTAAATATTAGCCTTGTCCGAAATATGGGTTTAAATAGCAATTAACCCAAAAGCCACATGCACATTACATGTAAAGGGGCAGGATATATAATTTTGCACAAAATAGTGCAGTAAAAAAAGTATCCAAAGTTGGCGATGCAAACTTCAGCTTTTTATATTATACACATTGCAATATCGAAAATCATTCAGCAGTTATTTGAGTTTTACAATTTAAAACGTAACAAAAAGTAAAGTTGGTATTCTACATTTTTTTCGCTTTAACAGTTTCGGTAATTACTTTCTTTATCTTAACGCCGAATCTTTATATCCGTTCAATAATAAGCGGACTGGAAAAATTATTACACTGAACTTTTGCACTTTAGATAAAAATTTCATTGATCCGTGAACTTGATAAGTTCGCAACCTCGAAATAACGATTTTCAGTTTTTTACGCCCTAGTTCATATTTTCTAAAATAATTCTGGGAAAGAGCTAAAACTCATATTTTTTTCATTCCTCTTTTGCTAACAGTCAGATTAATATTTATTATTAAAATGCTGGTAGATTAGAAAGGGTAAAATTCATAAGTTCTAAAATAAAATTAATAAGCAAAAATTATGTAATACTGTAAGATGATTTTTCACAATTGAATTGCTCTTTTTAATTGCTCTTTAAAATTTAAGAAATTGGACCTTTTCTTTTAACCTGCTGCAGTTAGGAAATGAGATTAAAAAGCCTCGAGAGCGTATAAACGCTTTTACGTCGTGATAACATTAACGTCGTGATGACCTTTGAGAACATTGATATCTTTTAATGCTGGCTAATGAATCAAAATTAAGCGTCTTAGACTTGCGTAATTGCTGAATCCGCAATTGGCCGTCGCGAAATGTAAAATGGACAGCATTTATGCAATACTGCTCTAACAGGTACACTAAGGTACACTAAACAGGTACACCAAGAAGAAATTAAATCCACTGTGCATCGCTGTAAGAGCAACTAACTGTAGAGCATGAAGAAAACATTTCCACCCCCCAGGAGAGGGTGGAAAATCCTGATATGTATTTTAACGTGGGTTATGCGGGGCCGCGTAAATCCCACGGAAGCGCAGGGAGATAAATATTTACTCGCACAACTACCTGCATCCCCCTTTTAAAGAGTTACCCTTTTTCGAGCCGCATTCATTTTTAACGTGCGATATTCCGACGACGGTTCTATCGGATTTGGAAATTGTATTGCCGATGTATCGCAAACGGAATCTTTCTTTTGCGAGAAATCGCGTACATGCTGCACCTCGCGCATCTCATTTATTATATATAACAAGTTCTTTCGCGTTGTTACACATTTTCGCTATTAACGTTACGAAGAGCGTACTCAGCCTTCAAGTTGCCGCTTATGTACAAACGGCTACATATTTACGAGCTATATGCGTCCAACTAAAGTTACGAACTTGCCTGTGTGAACGATAGACGATTCACAGTGCTGGAGAATTTGATAAATGAGAGTAATGCGGAGTTCAAGCTGTCAATTTTCACTATTTCACTGCTATTTATGAATATAATACAGGCATGCGCTATGCTGCACAGCACGTTGAATCGAATTGCATTTCTATATCTTGTTTACGAACAAATGTTAAACATTGCGTTTCAATATTCGCTGCAAAACGTGAGAGAGCACTCCCAGAAAAAAAAACAAATATGCGTTTGTTAATATTCTCCTGATGTATATGAATAATTTTTATAAAGTTTCCTGAAGCTTCCAGAGTTGCAGGAGATTCTGCGAACTTGAAAGAAGATAAAGAAGAGAAAGAGAGCTTAAGATAAGAAACGCGTGACGGAAAACATTTTCCTTTGTCGAAAAAGAAGAAAAACTTTTTATGGAAATTTTAGATGTAGAATAAATCAAAGGAAGACGAGATAGAAGAAAATTGATTATAAAACAGCAGAGTAAAAGAGTGAAAAGTTTTTGAGTTATAACCCGCTGCAAATAACGAGCTCTCTGCACAAATTGAGCTTCGTGGACGCATATTGTTGGAACATTATTTATCGTTCAATTCCATGTTGACTTTATTCTAAAAAGAAATTTTTTAATTCCATACTTTTATTGCTACATCATCAAATATTGAAACTTTCTGAAATTATATAACAGACGTGTAATACTTTTCTCGATATTTTTACTGATATTCACGAAAACCAGTTTATAGAGATCAATAGAGGATATCAATAGAGAGACGAGACATCTTTTTACGTCTCGAGTAATGTGTCCTTTTTTTCCTTAACTGACATAGTCATGCAGCTTCTCATAGATTTTCTTTGGTTGCAAAAGGAAACTTCTTTATGAGAAAAAATTGTACTGTGATAATAGTGCTAAAAAATTACAAAGAAGGTATTTGGTGAGAAAAGCAGGTTTTACCTTATTTCATGGGTAAAATGTTTGCTGAAAGACCGAGGGGAAAACTGAAAGATAAATTTAGCGATCGTTTAGGGTCATCTGTGCAAACTCTACAAGATTTTAAAAATATTATTCATTTAAAAATATTATTATATTATTATAAATATTATTCAGTTACATTCAAAACTGTGATATTATACAAAGCAGTGTTTTAATACATTCGTGTACATGTATAACATTTAATTTTATCTCGCAATGGAAAGTGGACAATAAGAATTAAACAGCATCGTTAACCCGAGAATAGCACGACTTTTTATAACGACCGCACGCGATGTATGCGTGCGATACTTTGTTCTACCTTAATAAACCAGGTTTCTTTATTACACACTGCATATGACAACAGTAAAACAACTAAAAAATTTCTAAGAGAATATCTGAAAAAGTAGGACACAATTAAAATTATCGTTTATCTTTAAAAGCGTTTTTTAGAGACCTATTTTCCGCCTATGAAAATTTAATACGCGATGTAATACCGAAATTTTTATTCAGACTGTTTCCCTCGAAGGGCATGGCAGTGATATATCGCCTTGATTCTGAGCGGTGTACATTGCACTCTCTGCAACCACTATTACGTTGAAAAATTTAGACAGACGCTAAAATTGTGTTGTGTTTGTTCCAAGTGCAAGGACCTATCCATTGTACGGCCGATCGTAGGGTATATGAGGATCGCGCATCGGAGCCGCTCGATCGAGGGCCGTATTTCGACATCTCAGCCTCTCGCAATGTGACAGCTCTCGTTGGAAAAACGGCGACACTGAACTGTCGAGTACGAAATTTGGGCGATCGAACGGTGAGCAAGATATCCTTTCTCGTTTCTCTGATAACAAGTAACTTTGTTTCTGTAGAGAGAATGCAATTGCATGGTATGTGATCTGACAATTGTCAGCTCGTAGAGAATACGTATTTAAGTTGGAATACAATTTCATTTATCATCATTGTCTAAATCAATATTTTCTTCTAAGATATGCGTAAAGAATTTAAGGTAAGCACCAACACTGTTACATAACAGAATCTGATAATATTATGCATAAACTGCCGTTTTCTACAACAAAAGCCGTTTTATATTTATGTTTTAGTTACATCATGCGCGTTATAATAACCAATAAAGTTTAATACAATAGTGTATTTTAATAACATTACAAGTTTCGCGTAGAACATAAATAAGTATCGATAAAGAAAGCCTTTCTAAAGCTCATTTCAAGCTTCCTTGTATAGAAGAGCGAATTTAAGTGATAAAGTTTCCGCGAATATTCTTCTAGTAGACTGAAATAAGTTCTTCCAATATCGAAAAAAAATATTCAATTTTAGCCTCATAACATGCATTTGTAGCTTGTGAGTGCCACTCTGGTATATGGAAATCGCCTGTCAGTGCTAAAAATATTTCTCGCTGGTCGTACATTTCTGCCACAACAGCTTTATCAGGGATGGATTCAGTTAAACCGAAATAGTCTTATCGTTAGTTAGACACAATATTACAAATCTATTCTATAAATGTGTGATTTATTTCTTCCATAAGTGTGCCGAATCATGCTTGTCAAGAGTTCTTACAGCATATATTTTCCAATAAATAAGAAACATGACAAAATGAAATTAGCATTGTCACGGAAAATAAATACATACATACATACGTTATTTGTGACGTTCATAAGAGTTTATGATTAAATTATAAAGAAGAAGTCAAGAAAAGCGTGGCTATCGATATCATAAAACTTGCACGAGCCACGAAATTCGATATAAACTTAACTCCGGCCAGTTTCATACACTTTGTTCTATACGGCACTTTTTATCCGCACCACATGTATAATAAAGTTCGCTCATCACGGAACACTTATATAAAGAAGTAGAATGTCGTAGGGACAAGGATAGACAAGACACCGTCCCATTTTTCCTTTTTTTCCATCCAACTCGTGCGCCAGTACACTAGAGAGAAATTTTAGCAAAAAAAAGCGTATTCTTCTGCATCCTTCGCGTTTGAGCTTTCGCTCGTCGTGCCCGTCCCTATTTCGTTAACAAGGTTTTTTATATTTCATCGGCACAATCTGTCTCTTTGCTTCATCTGTGTGCGTAGATAGTTGAATTACTTTTTTCATAAAACGACGCAATATAAAATGTCAAGTTTCTAAAATTGTTATTTTAATAAAACATTTATTGTCTTGCACAATGAATTATACAAATTGATTGTAAAAGATTTCATATGTGAAAATGTTCAAGGAAAAAAGAAACATTTTATTTTCGAATTTTCAAGAAAGCATAACGATACAACTTATTAATATATTTATTAATATATTATACAAAAGTCTGCTAATTATGCGGATGAATAAGCAGATGTACGTCATAATTATGAAAGGAGAAAAAATAATGGATTAAAAGCTGTTAATGACTAACAAAAATCCATAAAAATATAAAAGTTCGATGTACGTCAATAAATCGCGGTTTCCGATTGACGACTAAATTATATTTCTCGGCACATGTATTCTCGTGGATGCAAAATTGCAATCGTTATTCTTCTTTTTTAAATTAAAGCTAAATTGAATATGCGTTTTCAATTAACATTGGCTGGAACGTAACTGCACATCGTAGGAACAAAGCTCACCTCACGGTTTTTGTGTCTGCACCTTTCGCTTCTTTTCATCTCAGCTTCGGTACGCCAAGCACGCATGTTCAAAACTCAATGAAGCCGTTTTTATGGCAGAATACGCATTTTCGTTTTACGTGTCCGGTATTTCAATATCGACTACATTTTCACTAATATAACACGTGCGAGCGCACATTGCATTTATGCAAATCAATCACGCCAATCTTTCATTCCTCTCTTCTCCTCTTTCTTTCTTTACACAATGAAGAACGCAGGATGCGTTTATTGTTAAATATCACTGGAAAAAATGTAAAATATACGTCAACCTCACAGATAGTAATTTGATAAGTTTGATTTTTCATACCGATATGGAAAATGAATAGCCTTACGTTTAATCGCGATTTCACCATTTCGCGAGACGAGACTATGAAATAGAGATCGTGTTCGCCACGTCCATACTCCATAGCAGCAAAACTGGAAACCACCTGAATTATACCGGCAAAATCCTCCTTGATCGAATTTGTGGAAACTCGTTCCACACTAGCTCAGCTGCGCGGTTTGCAGACGGGCTTGGCGAGCGCCTGACAAGAAAGATGCTACGGTGTTTTTTTCAGGTTTCATGGGTGAGGCACAGGGATATCCATCTTCTCACCGTGGGCGTCGAGACGTACACGTCGGACCAGAGATTCGTCGCGTCGCATTTTCCCCACACGGAGGACTGGACGCTACAAGTGAAATATCCTCAACGACGAGATTCCGGCACATACGAGTGTCAAGTGTCCACAACGCCGCCCATAGGTCATTCCATGCACCTCTCCGTGGTCGGTCAGTTCTCTCTTGCCGCCTCTTCTTCGTCCCGCTTCCGTTTTTCATCATGCTGGACCACGCGCCGATCCCGTCGCGGAAATTTGCGCTGTATCCATTTGCCGTCGGAAGCTTAATGTGCACCGCACGTGCATCGCGATATCCAACGGCACTTGCGCTACACCGCGGCCGCTGATTTACCGTATGACTTAATCATTCACGGGAAGTTTCTCAATGGGAGACACGCGGCCCAAGTGTTTTACCAGCACCTAGTCTGTACAATCTGTGTTTCGCGTTGACGATACCGATGAGCCCAGCGGGGAGAATTAAACTACCAGAAAACCGGGACATCGACTCCCTTCCTCGAGATTTTTGCAAAGTTCGTTCAAGTCTTCACGGAAACTCGTCAAACGCGTGGTTAGCAATTTCTGTGAACTTTGCGAATTATAGAAATTTCCGTCATTATGCGTGCTTGCGCATTCTGCGGATGTAGGTTTAATCACCAGCTTCTCCGACTCTAAACTCCAAACTTAATATTAACTTAGTATTAACAGCCTGCTGAGATTAATCCGCCGTCAATATAAATATTGCGAACTCGCGATAAAAGCTCTCTTTTGCTGATAATAACGATTATTATGCTGATAATATTGAACAAAAAGCAGACCATACTATAATAAATAGAATTGGTAAATAGGAGTTGAGATAGTAGGATGATATTCGACATTAGCAATGCATTATCCCCTCATAATGTGTTGTAACGTTTACTATCGGGAATGTATCCCCAATATCATATATTGCTCTTTGTTTCATGTAGTTAATACACATAATATGAATATTCTCAATTGAGATTTTATAATAATGCCGAAATGATTTAGTATGGATTATGAATTAATTATGGTTTCAATAAAAATTATATCACTACTTAAGCCAGATATAACGATACTGTAAAAGCATAAAATAAATTTGATATATTTTTATAAATTAATCTTTTGTAAATCATCTGTGGAATTATCAAGTGGGAAAAGATAACATAATTAAAGGGAAATTAATTTATACATCTAAAAGTTCAATTTAATATATCAAACTATATCAATTCCCGTTTAAATATTTCATTACCCTTTGTTAATGTTATATCGATAGTCTTGTATTATGTAATTATATGAATAATATAAATTCTATTAATACTATAACAAGAGAAACAATAAACTAGAAACGCACTATAATATGGTTACGTAAATTTAATTGGAAAAAAACAAATTTTCTGTACAAGAATATGCAGTAACTTTCTTTGTGATTTTTATGAAGCTTCTGTTAGTCCGGTAGATTACAATTTTTCTGTAAACTTTGTTAATTATGAAAATTATGAAAATTTTATGGAAATTTAAAATACGGAGTAGTTATTAAAACTAATATCAACCGAATATTTTTTAAAAAATAGAATCTTTTTATAAATTGCTCAAAATGACGCTGTTGTCTCTCTAACTGGATTAAATCATGTTTTATGTTTTATATCATGTCAGACGATGTTCTATTATCTTACAATATATCTAAATTAAAAGTGTAAGTTTACGGTTGACGAGCTGATCAAACTTCTATCGTAACAGGAATACAAAAGTAAAGTTTCGCATCATCCTTCGACATCATATCAATACTTTTGTGAATCTATATTAAAGATTACTGTGAAACATTAAATTCTTTCTTCTTAACATAAACACGTAAATATTTTTAAAACTTCTATTATATGTATTTCTATTATTGTCTTCATAGAGCCTGTCACTATGATCGTTGGAGAGCCAGAAATGTACATAAACAAGGAAAGCACTATGAACTTGACCTGTGTTGTGCGGCATAGTCCTGAACCCCCTATGACCATTTACTGGACTCACGATCACGAGGTAAGTTGTAGTTCAGTGCAAGTTTATATGACGGAATTGTGAAAAGGAAGAGAAGCGTTGACGAATTAACTTCCAATCGTTACTTATAAGAGACGTCGCATAAAAGACTGTAATTGAAATTCACAATTCTTCCACTTCCACTGTTCTAATGATTTCTCTCATTCAGATTATTCTCAATTGATCTATTCCGTCTCTCGGTGCGTGTGTGCGCGCTTGCCCATCTGACTTGTTTTAAACAAGTTTTTAAGTTTAAGATTCCAGAGTCGGAGAGCAAGAAAGGGGAAAACTTTTAATTTTAATATTACCTGCTCAAGGTTTCTTCTTGTTGAATTTTTAAATGTACGAATACCGTGGTAACTCGGCCTCATTTCTCAACTTCAAAACCTATCTCTTACCCCACTGTCCTTTCCTTTCCCTTACCACATAAAGTTTCTAGTGTGTGTATGTATGTGTGCGTGTCTTACCAACCCTAGTCGCATTATACAACACCTATTTCTCCGTTCGCGTCTGCTGTGCGCGCGGACTTCTACTTAAGTCTTATATTCTTACCTTCGAGCGCTTCACCGACTGTTCATCGCATTAACTCTCTTGTCGTCCTCACGGTCTCTTCCGTTTTGCAATCGTACTCGCCAATATTGTACATTGTATCCTCGTTCTTTTTTATTATCCCTTTTCAATGTTTCACTATTAGTTTAACAGTATCTCCTGAAAGTAGAATTACAGAGCTCGCGTGATAAATTTATTTAAAACATATCATCAAATTTAATTAGTAATGTGACTCGTTACTTTAATTCCGTTGCTTATTCGTATCTAATTTGCAAATGCGGTTTAAATATCATCATTCATAATCTATTATTGCATATTTTCTAAAATGATATACATAACTTTTATGCCAATAATGTATGAGCCATCCAATAATTCATCACTAATGTGTATATGTAATGTATAATGTATGATATAATTAACATTTAATTGGTCATTTTTCTCTCCATCGCTCTTTTTATTCCGTGCAGTTTCTTCTCCTTTCCCTCATGCTCGTGAACGACTTTACTTTCCTACTTTTTGCTGGTCTTCATCTTCCTCATTTCTTGTTCCCATTTAAAGAATTTAAAGAACTCGAGAATCCTTTCGCAATTCTCACCTGCGGGTCGAAATTTTTCTCTCTTATATGTCACTCTCTTTCTTACCCTATTTCCCAGAATTTGACTTTCTTCCGTCAAGCCCATTTGTTCTGTATTTCCCAATCCTGTAAGCTTTCACGTCGCGTGGAGATTTTCTATCGCGTACTTGTTCCGTCTCATCATTCGCTTTCTATCCCGGCCTGACGCTATTGCATCAGTAGTAGCCAACCCTGTCTCGATCTCTCGCGCGTTCGTTCGAATCTCGAGTGAAAAATGTGACGCGTACTATTTCTTACCAGCCTCATATTTTTCGTCTGTCTTTCGTGTTCCCGTCGCACGCATTCCTTCCCTATGACCTAGTTAACCCGGCCGTTTGTAGGGAGAATTATGCTTGTTGAGATATGCCGCGTATGCAACATAAATATCGGTAAACGCGCAATCACGTTACCGTCTCGTTCCGTATAATTGATTTCACCCGACCATCAGTCTCCATCAATTTTGCTACGTATGATCGTATAATGTTCGCCATTATATTATATGTTGTAATCGTCAACTGAAATCAAACGAAAATGTTGAGAACCAGAAACGTGCCAAAATTACAAGAGTAAAGATATTGTCGAGACGAGTCGAAAAAGCCAAGACAAAAGACCAAGATACCTCCATACTTAAAGATTGCAGAAGAAACATTGATTTTTCTTTCGCTCTATCTCTTTCCCTTTGAGATTATTATTTCATTTCTCAACATCTCTGAGTAAACTTGAAGACATCAATTTAGAAGATTTTCATATACATATATTTTGAAATTTATCAAAATGAACGTCTCAGCAAGTGTTTGCATTTTTTGGATAAAATATACAGCGCAATTCAGTTTTCTGTAACTCAGAAACAAAATCATATTGGACTGAACTTTATTTACTTGTAGTAGCATCATATATAGCAAATGCCCTATATTTATCAATCAAAAAACAGCAAGGGGAAAAAAGGTATATGTGTAGGGTTCGAAGGATCTCACAGTAATATTCTCAAATATTCACAGTGATTTTCTCAGGGAGAAAAATGTATAATATTATACCCGAGAATTTATAGAAACATGTAAAAATAGAAGAACTTTTTTCAACGCTAAATGTTACTGGTTTGGTATCTCGAATTTTCAGAATTTTTGACATTTTGTGGTTCACCAACAGCACTCAGCTGTCGAGCCATTGTTACATTGGAATTTGCTGACAGCATGTAGCGTAGTAACAGTATATAGGCGTTGATGCGCGTTGGATCGGCTTACGAAATGGGAATATGTTAATATTATCCATTAAGCTTAAATTTCCATTACGGGAAAATTTAATGAAAATTAAACGTTTTCATTTTTAAATACATTAAAAAAAATACTATTAAGATACCTTATCATTTTAATTAAATAGTACATATAAAATGTACAATTAATTACATGTACGTACATGTAATTAATTAATTATTAATTATAAATATAAATATTTTAAATGTGCAAATAAGTGGCGACTGTTTATAAAAACATGTGTTTTTAATTGTAAATTATTTCAGCATTAAGTATACATTTTTTAAATCTCAAATATAAATATAAAATACCTATTTTACAATTGATTTTTAATTTTAACTTTTACAGGAAAATATAAATGAAATATGTTATATTTTATTATATAAAAAAGCAGAGACAAAGTATTTTTCGACTTCTATACTCGTTAAAAGCAAATGAAATATGTTCTGTTTTTTGTCTCCGAATATATAAAAAATAAAATATTGGAAAGATATATGATTCTCCCCATTTTTGCATGAAATGTAAAATCCTGAATTTTTTCCATCTCAGATTATTTTGGCAATTTTAATATTCTCATTAGAATTGTTACACATACACACACATACGCATATCAAATCCATCCATGTATTGACCAAGAGTATCTCTATATCAAAGCAAGGTATATCAATATTAGATATTAATATTAAATATATCTACGAATGGAAGCTTTTAATAAATTAAATATTTAATTCATGAATATTTAATTTATAGAATTAAATATCTTGTAGTGTTGTAAATATCAAAAAACTAATTTCAATTTACAGAGATGTAATTAAAGCAATATAATTCAATATAATCAAACTATATTTTTGTGAATATTGACAACATATTCTGTATTTTTATCTTTTCGTCATAAAAGCAGATTGCTATTCTTTTAAATGAACAATTATTCGAAATGTTATGATATTAAATGAGAATCAGAGCGATTAAAGTGTGTGTGTGTGTGTGTGTGTGTGTGTGTGTGTGAATGTGTAAAAAATAATTTAGTTGTATGATAGCATTTACTTCGAGAAATATAAGAAAAAAGTATAAAATACACGGATATTATTTATTAGCGAATTGAACTTACCCTTGGATTTTTACGAATTAAAAAATTAAACACATAATGTGCAAAAGACAGCAGAAAAAATAGGTAGGAAAGAGATAGAAAGAAGAAAGAGAAAAACAAAAATTATAAGCTATTAATTAGCTTGTTTGGCGTTAACAAGTTATAAATAAAATGAACGAACGAAATTAATCAGCGGAAGTAAAGTAGATATAATTTCAATTACTATTTTTATATGTAATAGGAGAAAAATATATTTTATATAAATAACATATCATCTAACCGTTATATTTTTGAATTTTGGATATTTTGTTAAAAAAGTTTCTTGAAAATCCTACAATGATAACATATGAGTGATTTATTTTGAGAGTGCTATTAGTCGAGCTTTAACATTATGAGTTTCAACGAAATGCGGGCATAAACTGATACTCACTATATCGATTTTACCAAAGTTTTCAAACTAGATTTCCGCAGTGTGCAAACCAGAATATGTGATCGGAGTGAAGAAGAGTTATATAGCTTTTATAGCCTACAGAATATACGTGAGCGTGCCAAAATGTGTTTACCTAGTTAACTCCAGTTAACTATAATATATTATAACATATTTTTCTTACGCGAATTAAAAGAAGAAATTGTAAAAATAGAAATTTCATATGAATATTTGATATTACATGAATATTACATAAATCTTATATTTTAATACAATTTATTATTAATTATCTGTGCTGCTGTATGCTTTTTAAAAACTCAGTTCAAGAATTAATCCTAGAAAGGTATTGCACGAATAATGTCTTAAATATTTATGTAATATCGAATTAAATAAATTGATCGGTGCCAGCCAATATTACTGGCAATTTTCTTAATTAGAGATTAATTAATTATCCAATTACTTGAGCTTCTTGTCAACTTGACGAAGCTTTTGTGTAGACGCTGTAGGAAGAAATTTAATTAGAATAACATTTTTCCGGAATTATACGTGATAGGTGATCAATTATGACAGCCCAAGAGGTGGGGTATCGGTTATCACAGAGAAAGGCGAAGTAACGACGTCATACCTTTTAATTCAACGTGCTCAACCGGCGGATAGCGGACAATACACCTGCCATCCCAGTAACGCTAACACAAAGACAGTCCTAGTTCATGTACTTAATGGTATGTATACTTATTAATCTCCTAAGGCACCTGCTATATTACACTTATAACGTTTGTATAGCGACCCAATATACCTCTGGTAATAATCTCCATCTAGGAGAAAATAAATATTATCCCGCGCGAGCCTGTATTAATGTAATTAAAAAAAAAATGTGTTAATCTTTCGGTTTTCCAGGGGAACATCCAGCTGCGATGCAGCATGGCGGGCAGCTAAGATTAGCCAATCTACCTTTTGTAATGATCTCAACGACGCTGTTGACCTTCCTGAATCATCCTTATTAATCGTAGAGCTGGACCATTATAAACGTTAGCTGAAAACATTCCTTCGAAATTTCTTTTCGCACTGATACCACCTAATTTTCCGCGAAAAAAGGATAGCGTGACTATCTATCGTTGAACATTGAAGAGCTCGTATGAATAGACGATCGATAAAATAAACTTGCACAAGTTTGAGAGTCTTTTTACGATGACGTGACTTATATTATACTCTCCTTAATATACTTTCGTGTTATTAAAAGAGAAATATATGTTGTCATTATCCAACAGTTATCATCATATATCCCTTATAATTTATTATGAAATATTTTTTAAATTAATTGCCCTTTATCATTGTTCTTTTCAATTAAAGCTTTCCTTTATATCTATTATTAAATGTTTTCTGTAGAAGTTGAACGTCATCTATATCGCTTGTGTTTGGAAAGTCAATAAAAGCGTATCTTGTAAAAGTTAACGGAGACGAATATAATGGATAAAAAAAAGAAATTTTATCTTGAAATACGTTGGGACATTGCAATATAAACGCGATGTAAGGACATACGAAGACAAAACAAATGTATTATTTGCGGTGGAAACGGAAAAAAGAGCTTTTTAACACAAAAAGATGTAAAAACGAGAAGAAACTTTTATTGGTGCTAAAATACTGTAAATGTGCAATTTAGGGTGGAGACAGGGTAGCGAAAATCGAATATATTTGTGAAAATAATTGCCGAGTATCTATTCGAACGGCTCACCTCGAGCTGCAGATAATGTTACATTTGTTTTATCATGATTTACATACGACAATACGTTGCGCTTGCCAAAAGAATGTGTACGTGTTACTGTTAAAAACTATAGATTAGATTTTAACATAGATATATATGTTAAAATCTCTATCATTATGTTACGAGGAAAACGCGCATATAAGAGTATATATAAGATATGATATAAAATGGCTAAAACGCTCGAGGCGCTCGATAATATATAAATGACTGTGTCAGGTTGATGTAACTGGAATCATTTGCATAAACAATGCAAGTTTTTAAAAGACAAGTGCTTGTTAATGATTGTCTTCGACACAAGGGAACCCAATGGCTATGATCGCTACAGTGAAGCTACGAAAAATGCGCTTTGTTAATCATCGAATACGAATCTTGCGCATAATCATGTTAGAATCCTATTCTGATTCTATTCCATTCACTGGACGATGTATCAGTCTCTGATAACATTTTATTTTATATTAAATAAACTTGTTTGATAATGAGCATTTGCGTCGCTTCGACACTGTTATAGAGCTCTAACATGGAGGCGATAAATTGTAATATACACGCTATAATTTAGCATCTATGATAATTATAACGGTCGAGATTATAGTAATTGAAAAAGATTTGTTCCTGTATACTGTTTGATGTACGATACTGTATCCTGTACGAACATCGACATGTAATGTGTCATTACCTTATTACGTAATACGTATACGTTAATACATGTAACAATACGTTATATAAAAGAAGAGGAAAAGAAGGAACCATAAAACCTGAACTTGGTAATCAATTAAGTAAAACGAAGAATAGCTTATTTTGATATTACATTGTGCATTTTAAAGATTTTTTAAGTATTGCATTTTAAGTGTTTAAGTATAAAGAAGTAAATAGATAGTTTGAGATTTTATCTTGTCGTCAACGATATGTGCTTGTATAACGTTATTGCCGTGCAAGTTAAAATTAGGATGTCAATGTGTATCATATGTTTTACCGTGAAAATTATTTAAATTTGTGTGGGCAATTAAACATTTTCGTCCACTTTTTGATTTGACGAATCTAGATATATAGCTGATTGTTATAAATATTTCATGCAAATAAATCTGTTATAGTTAAATCATGCGTTTCGATCGTGTGTCATTTAAGGTATTGCCACCTTGTGTTGATATTGAGTATAAAATTATTATATTAAAAATTGAGTTTTTATATTTATTAATTAATTTGTTAATTTGACAAATTGAAGAAATCAACTTATGAGAATCACAATTCAAATCCCATTCGGATTCAAATAAACAATCTGCTGAAATATATATGTTAAAACTATTAATTATGTTAATTTGACAAATTGAAGAAATCAATTTATGAGAATCAAAATTCAAATCTCATTCGGATCCAGATAAACAATCTGCTGAAATGTATATGTATGTACAGAATGCTTCAGATTACGTAGCTGTTAGATATTGCAAATTTGTTGACGAATTTGAAATCAATATTAGCAAAAATAGCTCAAATGATTTCAACCCAATTTAATTATTACTGATCCTTTAATAAATTAAAAATGATCACAAAAATACGATAACTCTTGTTGTTTCACTTTTAATGTACGTGATCGAAATACAATACATGTTGTTTGAAATATTCTGTATGTTTATCAAAAATGTTTCTGTTAGTTGTATTTGTCAGTTTCATCATGAACTCGAAATGTATGAATTAATACATGGTTCACTCTACCTACTTAAAATAGGAAGCGAAATAATTTATAACAATAAAGAATTTTTTTTATATGAGAGATTGTTTATATTTCCCTTGTATTATCCTGTTATGATACATATAAATATAATATTTATATCATATGAATACGTAAACATTTTCATATAATAATTCACACAGTTTGTAACGGATCCTTATCAGCTTTCGATACGTACACTTTGGCAGAATTTTGCAAGTTACTATTTAATATCGAAGCGAATGTATTCAAGAAACCACGCTCGGAATCAGAATGATTCGTTAGTATAACATGAGTCCCGCGATGTACTGCATCCAATACATCATGGTGCAACATTTCTCCCGTAAGATACAAGTCTGCGGATGTTTCTTTCACTACTGACACACCCGATCCGGCACAAAGCGCAACGGTATTGATATAACCGTCTAAAATGTAACAATAATCGTACAAAATAATGATTATGTTTTTCACACTCATCAAGTTTAATTCTCTCCGTGTCTGCGATAAATTATTTTTTCTAAAACTCACCCGTACCACGTGCACGTGCTAATCTCACGTGTTTCAGATTCGTTCGTTGCTTCACTAAATTTACCGCTTCATCGATAGATATTCGGTTCTTTAGAGTGCACAGTCTTCCCATTCCGTAAGTCACATTGTTCCCGTCTGGTTGAATCGGCTTGCTGCTCTCAATCTCTACAAATGCAAGTCTTTTTAAATGTAAAATGTTAAATGTTTCAATAGCCAAGTGCTACAATGGATTCTTACCAAAGGCTTCCGCTAACCAATCGTTCACACCACCCTTCACGGAATCAAAGCTAGTGTGCGGTGAGAAGACTGCAATCTTGTTCTCCAGGCATCGTGCTACTATTCGCTCCTGTTACGTGTACATAAACACAAGTCAATTTTTAGATGGTACCTCATATTACATGATTTTACCATTTTACATGATAATACCTTCCAAGAGTTTGTTGTAATAGATTTCAATGGCGCAAAAATTAGCGGATGATACGTAATAATTAAATCAGTTTTCAGTTGAATGGCTTCATCCATAACATCTTCGGTTAGATCATTTGTCAATAAAATACAGGACACAATTTTCGGTTGCGTTGGTTCAATCAGTAATCCAACGTTGTCCCATGAAGCTGCGAGCGAAGTGTCCGCAAATTTGCGTATGGCGTTTACGACTTCCTTTAAAGACATGCCGACTGGACTTTCCGCTTTGTTACTACTCATCATGCCTGTTGTTTTATATTGTTCGATATATCTGTACTGTTTTATGTATCTGTAGCGCAAGTAATAGTTATTGCTGGATAACTCCAAGATATTATATAAGCGCTTCAACATTTATATGTAATCCTAGAATAAAAAGAAAAAGAACTGTACAAAATATTTCTTCTTTTTTTATTCTTAGTAACGAAATTATTTTTCAATTTCATAACAAAGACATTCTATTATATATGTATATATACTCTTTGCTAATTTTAAGATCTAAGTAACAAAAGTACATGTCGCATATAGGAGAAACGGAACTACAATATATTTTCCTTAGTTGTATATTTATTTTATTCGTTATATGACCATATCTTCACAAAACTATCGTCACTTGATGACGCGAGTTGTCCAGGAACAACAGGATTCCACTGAACACAGTTAACATCCTGAGTATGCGCGCTGTCCATCGAGCAGACCATTGTAAAACTCGGTTGATGAGGATCGCAGTCATCGTCTTCCTTAAACACCCTGATGATATCGTCGCCGCATGCGGTCACCAACAAGCCCGTACTTTTGCACCAATCAATGTCGTAAATAGTTCTCGTGTGGTAACCCGAGAGTGTACATATGCATTTCCAGACAGGCTCGTTGTTTGGCGTAGCAACGCCCGTTTCGTTACCGGGCTTGTATTCCCGCCAAATTTTTACGGTTTTATCGTCGCTGCAGCTTGCAATCTGATTACCAGTTTTGTCCCAAGAGAGACTCCATACCGTAGATGTGTGAGATGATAAAGTTGCCACGCACGACCAATCACTATCGGCTAGATCTTCTTTAAACAGCTTTACTGTATTGTCGTAACTGGCAGATGCCAAAATCTCTTCATGCGGATGCCACCTCACCTAAAAGTGAATTGTTTTCATGTATTAAACATCAGAATAAATAGAATAAAAATTTATCTAATTTAATTAATTTATTAAATCAATTTTTCCTTAATTAAATCTTGGGAAAGCAACAAATATACTTGATTACTACACTTATGATAAATATGCAATTATTACAGGTGTTGCAAGTATTGTAATACTTTTCCAACAAATAAGTTCACAGCATACCTTTTTTACATCTTGAGTATGGGCGTTAATAACTGCAGCGCACTCGTATTCGTCGTCATTCACTTCCCATACCCACACAGATTTGTCTCGGCTACACGTGGCCAGTAGCTGACCCGAGATTGACCAGTTAACACTTTTCACCTCATTCTCATGCCCCTCCAATGTTGCATTGCATTCAAATTGTCCTGACTTTTTATCCCATATTGCGGTAGTCGCATCGAAACTTGCTGATGCAATATAGTTACCACAGGGAGACCAAGCTAATTCTCTAATGGTCCTAGAATGCCCTTCCGTAAGAATCATTTTTGTGACCCATTTAAGTCCCTCTGATCCCCATATTATAATTGTTTTATCCTCGCCGCAGGATGCTAGATTAGCACCCTTAGGATGCCAGCAAACACTCCACACTCTGCCCCTGTGCCCAGATAGCTTTTGCTTTAGTTCCAATGTACCCATTGCTACCTGCAACAGCAGAATTTATTTTTCATATAAAAAATTCCTTTCAATCAACAAATTTGAATGGAAGACTTTTGTGACTAAATATAATAATAAATATAATGAGACTAAAACTGATATCATATATATCAAGAATTATCACAGCAGCAAATAGGCATGTATGGAGTGTTTGCACATATTGGCTTTATTATAATAATAATAATTTATAATAATATATAATTCGATCCTTCTACATTGCTTTGAAGCAATTCTCATGTCGAAACATGTTTTGCTGTTTTGAAATCGTACGCTCGCGCTATCTTTCTTTACATATGATCGTTTGAGCTACTGATCTTTCGAACTATAATACATCGTTTTTGCTCATACATACTATAAAGTACACAGCATGTAAATTGTTTCATTATTTTTTCTGCTGATTCTTTTCAGTTTTATAATACACACTGTGTATAAAATTTATCTCTAATCTAGGTTATGCACGTGTTACTCATCATACACACATATATGTAAACACACACACACAAAACACTGTAATACAACCAGATTTGCTTCGATAAAAATTAATAATATTCGATTATAGTTACTCTTTTGTTTCATAAAAAACAATAAAATATAACAAAATTGTGATACTAACCGTTTTATGCCTTTAACAATACTGAAGAAAAAACAAGTTACTACTATCTTATCCTCTCATTATTATTAACAAGCACACGTGTCAATTTTATTTATAGAAAATGCGCTGATAATATGCAACATAAATGTTCAGAATATTTATAAGGATGATAACAGTATAGTTTCCACTTCGATGGATTTAATTCTATGACCGATAAGATCACAGGCAGGCCGTGAAAATATATACATGTCAACTAGTGGTCTGTTCTTTATAGCTGCACTGCTGAACTGGTGCAATGCGTTAAAGCGAGACAAGTATATTTTTCTCACTCCAACTCATTGCACCAATTCAACAGCGCAGCTATAAAGAACAGGGTACAGGTTAGAATACGTTGGGGCCACTGTTAGGGCTCGTGCACAATGAAAGACAATGAGAGGAATGAGGAACACAGAATAGAACATAAGGAATAAAAAAAAGGAATGGGGAATTAAATTTCGACCAATGGAAAGCCATGGATGCGTTCACCAGTTCACGCATCATGGCTCCAGCCAATGGGTTTATTCAATGGAAAGCATTGATAATTCGCTCTTACATCAAAATCGCCTTGAATATTATCTCGAGATATTTATCAGCGAATAGAACTCATCGGAATTGCGAACAAGTTGCGACTTGGCCAATAATCTCGCGTCAAAGACGAGAGCGTTTACGCTGCATCACGTTAAAAAGAGTACGCAATCCCCTATGCGACAGAAAACAAAGATATTCTTCCATGTGTCGCACGCGATACTAATGTGTAATTTGCTTTTTTTTTATTGTACAAAAAGGCCTTGGCCGCCATCCGACCTGATGTAATTTGCATCTCACCTCAGATGTTCGCAACATCTAGCACGCTCGATACCAATTACATGTACGTACGCGCATTAAGGGGATGCTGGAGTTGCTAGTGAACTATTTTTTCACTATAGCGATGGTAATTGCAGTTTCGAAAGTTCTCTTTATTGCTTGTGCAGAATAAAAAATCCTTTTCCACAAATGAAGTATAGATAGAAAAAAAGCCCGCTCTACAGGACTTTATATTCAAAATGGAAAAAAGTTAAAAACTTGCATTTGTCTTTTTTAACTTTTTTCCATTTTGAATATAAAGTCCTGTAGAGCGGGCTTTTTTTCTATCTATACTTCATTTGTGGAAAAGGATTTTTTATTCTGCACAAGCAATAAAGAGAACTTTCGAAACTGCAATTACCATCGCTATAGTGAAAAAATAGTTCACTAGCAACTCCAGCATCCCCTTAACCTAATAATTAATCTCGAACGCACAATCGTCGAGAGAAGGCGCAACGCCGAGCCGCGCACGTCGGCGCGCTCTGCCAAGAGGAGAAACGGAAAATCGACTAACGAGACGAGACGAGGAAAAATACGTTCGGCGGCGCACGGTGCGCCCCGTGAAAGATAAATAAATTGAGAAAAGGATCACCCAAGGTCCTCTCCGAGTTCGATCTCGATTTCTCTAGCGCAGCGCGAGAAGCAGCGCGATCACGATTACTGACTTTGCCTACGTAGTCAAAGATTCCTGACGATTAGTCGATTGCGGTAGAGCGCGCGATGAGGAGCGACGCCGCGGCCGAGACCGGCGACCGCTAGCTGCTACGTGTACGCAGGTGAAGCAAAGTGATCGCGCGGCGCGCGCGGAGGGAGAGCGTTTCGCGACCGCGGTTTTAGTCGCGAGCAACGCCGTTCGGCGCAGCGGAACGGCGTGTGAGGCGAGCTGTGGCGGTGGAGTGCGGATTCGTGCGGCGTCGACGACCCGCTGAGGGACGCGACGACACCTGCTCGGCGGTGACGAGGAGGCGCACGGTGACGCGCGTGGATACGCGCGTATGCATGTATGTACGTACATATGCGCGCGCGACGAACGAGCGGACTTACGTGCGTGCAGCGACGGCCATACTCAAACAACAGCCGAGCGGAGTGCGCGGCGCTGAGATGAAGCGATAATAGAGGTGAATCGAGAGAAAGAGGATCCCGCGGTAGGCGCGCGTGAGGCTACGAATTGGGAAGAGAGGCGACGGCAGCTCGAGTAAGCCAGGTCGAATCGAATCGCAGTGTGGTCGACGTGAGCGTTCCGATATATCGGTGCGCGAGGACGAGCCAACAGCAGCAGCAGCAGCAGCGGTGAAGAGAGTACGAAGGAGCGGCCGGAACGGGCGGAAGTGTGGGCCGTGCGTGCGTGTGTGCGAACGAACGAACGAACGAACGAACGACGTACGGACGTACGTAGGAAAGGGGGTAGCGGGCAGCAGCGGGCAGGGGGCCCGGGCGGTCGAGGCTTGGCGCGAGGGTCCAGTTGCCCACCGAGATGAGCGCCAAGACGGACGTCAACAGGCGAGTCCTGGCGATCCAAGCAAAGAAGAAGCGGCACAAGCCCAGCAAGCGCAAGGGCAAAGGCAGTTCCCAAGGCGAGCAGGACGCTCAGAGCTCCAAGGGGCCGCGGGGCGGCCAGGTGGCGGCCGCCACCGCTTTCGAGTACGCGGACTTCCCCTCGGACGCCCGTCTGCGGCTCGCTTACGCCAACGACAACGGGACCAGGTAACCCCGCGACGCCGATCGCGGCAGCCGGCATACCCGGCCGTTCCGAGATGGTAACGCGGTGTTGCGTTGCGTCACGCGCGTCGCTGTCGCACGAAACGAACGAGCGGTGCTGACCCGCCGTGCTGCACGCGTGCGGCCGTGAGTTTCCTCGTAAGTTGCGGTCACGCGCGCACTTTTTGTCACCACGCGTCCCGTTCGCGCTGTCACGTTCACGGTATACGCGCGCGGTGTACGTACCAGCTCCGGGATGCGTGCCGCCCGTCGTCGAATCGCCCTGCTGACTGACGCGCGTTTCGAACCCGCGTCCTATATTTTCGTTTATTCTTCCCTGTTCCGAGCTCCTCGTCGTGTCGCGTGTATTGCCGGGAGAGTCAGATGAATGGACAATTATCCACTTAAATAGTCTCTCTGAATATTGTAAACAGTAATAGCAACAATCCTGAATAAATTAAACTTTTTGTGTCCAAGAGTTTTCATCGATTTTGCTCAGTTTCATTTATGTCCCGCAGTTTGCTTGCGTTACGAGGGGTTAATTATTCTTTCTACTTTTTTTTTACTTACATTCGGTTAATCGCGTGTTATTATTTTTGTTTTATGATCGATTTGTCGTAGATTGGAACCGTGTCATAGTTCCAGCAATGAAACGATTGAGGACGACGATGAGGTGCTCAGCAGCGAGGACGAGGAGCAGGAGGACAGCAGCGACTACTGTAAAGGCGGGTACCATCCTGTGAAGATAGGAGACCTCTTTCTAAATCGCTATCACGTCACGCGCAAGCTCGGTTGGGGTCACTTCTCCACTGTTTGGCTCTGCTGGGATTTACAGGTATGTACAGGCTAAAATGTGACTCTGGTTATTTTTTTCCTATACCTACATAAATAAATACACCTACATATGGGATATTTTCAAACTATTCTGCAGGACAAACGTTTTGTGGCGCTTAAAGTTGTGAAATCCGCATCCCATTTCACTGAGACTGCATTGGATGAAATTAAGTTATTAAAAGATGTGCGCGATACGGATCCCATCGATCCTAAGCGCAATAAGACCGTCCAGTTGCTCAATGACTTCAAGATCAGCGGCATTAATGGTCTGCATGTTTGCATGGTATTTGAAGTGCTTGGACATAATCTTCTCAAATTGATTATAAAGTCAAACTACAGAGGGATTCCAAGAAATAACGTTAAACGCATCATCAGACAAGTCCTCGAAGGTCTCGACTATCTTCATAATAAATGTAAGATGATTGATCATTGGAAATCTAGTTATTTGATCAGCTTTACACACTGTAATTTAACCCTTTCAAAACCTCTCGGGACATACGGGGTCCCGTCGAAAGAAAAAGCCCGTTTTGAAAGAGTTAACAGAACACTGCGGGTCTGAAATCTGAAAGAATATCTCATGACGATTTTGACAAAATTTCTTACATGTCTAATATATTGAATTTCATTTTAGGTAAAATTATTCATACAGACATTAAACCCGAAAATGTTCTTGTGTGCGTCGACGAGACTTACATACGGAAATTAGCTTGCGAAGCAACAGAATTGCATTCTATGGGGGCAAAGTTACCGGTATCTCTGATATCTACCGCGCCGAAGGAGTTTCAGGAGCCCACGCCGAACTCCAAGATGTCCAAGAACAAGAAGAAGAAATTGAAGAAGAAGGCCAAGCGCCAAAACGAGCTCCTGAAAAAGCAGATGGAGCAGATCGAGGAGCTCGATGAGCAGAGCAAACTCGTGAATAGCACGAGAGAGAACGGGGAGGTCGAGACGAACAGTCTCGATCAGGATCTCAATACGGAGAGCATAGAGGACAATACGGAGAGCAAAGGTTCACCCGACATCTCGGAGCCGTCCGCGCCTTCCTTGCACATGAACGGGGTCGATGGTTTAGCGGGCGGCGAGAAGATACAGAATCCATCGCCCGAGGAAGAATCCGAGAAGATGGACAATGTAACTCTGTGCGACGTGGAGAAAAGCTGCGGTGAAGGTGTGCTACCACCCGATCCGGAGGACACCGACGAGTGCAGCGAAGGTGGAGTAATCGCCGCGAGCTCGCTCTTGCCTTTCCTATTTTTTTGGCTCCGATTCTACTTGGTCATTATACTCACTATACTTGTAGGTCGCAGATCGTTAAATCCACCGGAGAGTAAACAATTGAAACGGGCGTCCGTGTCGCCCCTGGATCCCGCCATAATGGAGTGTGAGGTCGACGTGAAGATAGCGGATCTCGGAAACGCGTGTTGGGTTCATAAGAAATTCACGGACGACATTCAGACTCGTCAGTACAGGTCGCTCGAGGTTCTGTTAGGCTCGGGATACGACACCTCTGCCGATATATGGTCCACCGCTTGTATGGCGTTCGAACTGGCGACCGGTGACTATCTCTTTGAACCGCACAGCGGCAAAGATTATTGCAGGTAATCGATCGATTATTGTGTATAACTTTGTATAATTCTTTTTAATTAATTTAATTTTTATAATTACTTTCCCATTACGCCGTTTTAATGATCTTGGTGTCGAATCTTGATATCCATTCTTGTTTCAGAGATGAAGATCATTTGGCCCATATTATCGAATTGCTAGGAGAAATACCAAGACGTATCGCACTCTCGGGAAAAAACTCGAAGATATATTTTAATAAGAAGGGTGAATTGAAGCACATCACCGGATTAAAGCCGTGGGGCCTGTATGAAGTGTTGACGGAGAAGTACGACTGGACGCCAAGCGAAGCGCGCGAGTTCGCAGAGTTCCTAACACCGATGCTCGAGTTCAATCCGAGCATGCGAGCTACCGCAGCCGAGTGCCTGAAGCATCCGTGGCTGCAAATCAAAAAGTGATCGCGTTTTTTATTGTTTTACCTGTAACATCCCCCTCAACTTTCATCTCGGTCCTTACCACCGCCGCCCAAATGTCGCAATCACAAAATCAAGAGAGTGTGTAATAGGAAGCCGGAAACATTTGCGTCACGTTAAGTGTCATTTTCGTACTGAAAAAAATCATACTTCACGTACGATGGAGCAAGTGTACATTATTTCACGAGTGTACGCACACTAGAAAAACTGTTTGATATACGAATTACGGAAACGAATTGTAACATATTATATTATATTAATCATACGTACGATACGATACGATACGAGCGTGTCTCCGCCTGGGGAAAATGTTACGAAACCGAAAACGTTTCGAGAAGATTGTTATATACCCTTTACAAACGGTGATTTGACAATATCGCGAAAGTCGCCCCCCCCCCCGCCCTCCCCACAAGGAAACCTCTCGAGCGTAGCGAGAGCGAAGTGTCGCAAAATCCGGAAATTCGTTCGAGACAAAGATCTTGCAACATTCCGCTAACTTCTATATATAACAGCCGCGCGCGTGCTTCCTAACGTAACACTCTCAACACATCGGCTGACCATTTGTGTAGCTAGACTTGTTAAATCATATTTTTAATCAGTGATGAGAGAAGTTAAATTAAAAAAATATCATAGTACTTTATACATACATACATATACATATTACTTTACACATTTCTGTTGCATACTTCGTGCTTGTCATTTAATTTATCTGCGAATTATTCCAAGAGTCGTGGGACCTACTCGGGAAATGTATTGAGGGTTCACGGGCGGGCTCGATACGTACGTCTGGTTTAAAATTAGGACTCATTGCCTTGACTCAGTTATCCGTATGTAATTTTATAAACCGCACACCGGTCGCTCTCTCTGTAAATTCTTGCCAACAAATTGTCGGGAGATCGCAATGTGACAGAAGTGGCTACTTAATTAATATTTTATGTCTACCTCAATGTATACTTGAGCCGATTAGAAATACTCATGAACGTACACGCGGGTAAACAAGGGACACTCGCATACGCATGTAAATTCAAGTAAATGGATTTGTATATTGTACAGATAATTAAAAGAGTCGGTCACTAGATTCTTGGTACACTATAATTAACGTGGACGCCAATTGGGATAAGATGATGCATGCACGACACGTTTGCGAGTCACTCGATTCGATGTAAAATTGATTTGATTTGTAAGATAATGAAAAAAGAAATAGCTCTTTCATTATTCTCCAGAGGCAACTAAATTTGATTATTGACTGCACCATCGGTAAGATCGCAATTGCGTACTGTACGTATCATAAGATATAGCATAAGTTTACAATTAAAAACTATCAATTAGAAAAAAAATTCCAACGTATGATCACGTATATGTATGGCAATAAGATTAACATCATTGTATGCAATATTTGCGACTTTTGCATGAGAAAGATGTTGTGCAATTTGTCTTGTTCCATTGTGATGCCCCGTGATGCCGACATAATGACGAATATTTCTGTTTGTTACGAACTTTTGTTAATCCAAACACCGTATACATAATGTACAATTACAAAGAGCAAGAGAGTGTATATCGCAGATAGGGTTTTGGTGCAAACGCAGTGAACAATCTTAACGAGAACATTGAGTTTCGTACGAACCTTTTTGCTTGTTTTGGTGAATACTGACTGACTGACTACTGAGCTCTCTGCCGATAATGTCTTCTATTTTGTAAAAACGAAAAAAAGCGAAGCAGTGCGTTCAATTGGACCCCTACATAAATTATTACACACGTCGACGAATTCGATTCATGCTTCCGGCAGAATGTTCTGTCTTTCGCTTTGTCTGCCAGTTCAAAGTCGTTTCGTAAAAACATTCGATCGAATTGCGTGGAGATGCGTGCGTACGTGGAAATCATTATAATGTATAAATACCTTGTCACTTATTGCGATTACATCATCCCGGGTAAAAGAGGAAAATACTCTCGTAAAAATACACAGCGTTATGATCTGTTTTAACACCTTGCATTTTTTATTTATTCTATTTTCGATCAACTTTAATTAATGACGTCTCTATTCGATTGCGCGATTACTTCAACACGAATCTGTATAGACACGCAAATTTTAATTTATTAAAAATCGACGAGTTTATTCTTAAGTGTTTTGTTTATTGATTTCCATTATGTTCTTTCGGACACTCAGGCATCATTATTAATTTAACAATGAACTTTATGTATGTATATGTTGCGACTGAAATATTAAAAGAGCAGGCACTCGCTTTTTAAAGCTGCTAAATTTTTAGTACAAAAGATAGGCAGTAGATTAGGCGAGAGATTTGATGAAGAAGTGCCTCTTCTACCCGCGCTACAATTAATATCGGATACGTAACGATGCGTTTATATGCAACTTAATCTGTTGATGCAAATTCGACGCAGTCTAAAATTTGTGTTACATGTTATCTGTTTATATGTTATTTTTGTATTTTTCCTGCAACAGTTACATAGCTGTTTCGTGAATCTCATGTCTCCGATGACACGGTGATCGTAGCGAATCTGTACATAATGAAGACCTTAGTGGATAATATTCAATATCGTTTTATGAGAAACACGGCCGATGAAATCCGTTATTATTATATAAAGAGAAGGGCAGCGATCACAACTCGATTTGATAGTCAATTTTCTCATTAATATCTCCTCGTTACGCGTAATAGAGAAAGTATTTCTAAATCAAACTTGACATGGAGCTTTCGCTCGATCATGCTTGAGCCCTAATGTCACTTGTAAGATTTCAGAATTCGCGTAATTTGAGAAACTCTAGAAATCCGTAAATTCCGAGAATCTGTGCATCTCGTTGAGGGTCGAATATTTAAGGACAAGGATCGGAACCGGTACAATTTCGAGCAAATTCAAGCTTTAAATATTATATAGACACGTAAAGAGGAACGGCATAACTATAAATAGAGCAACTAAATTGCTTAATATTGAAATTAGAGTTATTCGTAAAAAGAACTCGATTTCACATTATTTCAATACCATTTCTTGAAACGTGTATTAAAAATTAAAAAGAAAAGTTCACATGAATATTACGACGAGTAAAGGAATCATTCCCGCGTGTTTATAGTATAAGACTGTTAAATAACTTGGCCAAGTTATATATACCGGTTTCTATCTTCAGTTAGAAGATACTGAGGAAGTATCGATCGAAGTGCGCTGATGAAGAGAGCGCACGCTTCTGTCGATACGTTATGGCACAAAAAGCATAATTAACATGAATCAGATTGTTGAATAGGATTGACACCTTAGACGACGACGAGCCAGTGCGTAGGCATCGAGATCGCAGCGAGATCATCATTAGATTAAACCGAAGCTCAATACCACACATTGCTGACGGCTAGTCTACCGATTTCTGTGACCGTGTGCGACTTCGCGTCATCACGTCGATAGACCATTCTCGTCCTGATCACATAGATAATGTTAATTATTTCATATTAATATATCATATGTACCATACATATATATATTAATATCTTTAGCGCTCTCTATAAATATATATAAACTCATATGGATATATATATATATACATAAAAAGATAACTTACGTAGGTGTGACTCGCTGCTTGGCGTTAGTCTATAGTTAGGAGGAAATTAACAAACAATAACAGTAAACTGTGTATAGATCTTGATGTACGAGATATCCCCATCCGTCTCTGAGTTTCGAGCGGATAATTTTATTTGTGAAAAGTAGAGAGAGAGAGAGGAGGAAGGGACAGAGGAAACATGAGACAGTCTCAAAGCGCTCCTTTGCCATAAAGGAGATTGAGATTTCTCGGGTATATATACATACTATATATATATATTCGCCAATGTGAATGATCAGGGATGGTCGGACGAGAGGGAAAACGGTGTATAATATACAGGGACCCAATATTGAAATTCACCAGGGACTCATGTTCCAATCGGTAGATTCTAAACGTTGTTTCGAGCAAGACGGACTTGCTTAATCAGATATACTAATCGTTGAAGACTTTGAAAGTGTTAATCTGATGCAATGCACCAATATTTATGAATTATAATACTTTGGGATCGGAGCAACCAATATCACATTATGTTTTAAAGATGAACGTATATTCTATATTAGGATCCTAGAAATGAAATTGGAAGGAGGCGACACGTGGCATCTATCGAACGCGCCTATTCGAGCACGTCAAATAGATCTTCGACATTTCTTTTCTTCGCGGTCGAGTTCGACATTGGTTGCTGTCTCGTTCCAAAAATGATTGATGGTACACGATACATTGTACGACGCTAAACGCACAGCGAAACTCTATCGTGGGAGTCGTCGGTCGTTCTTATAAACGCTGAGACGTGCGGATCCGTATCAACTGCCTTCAGCAGTGAATATCGGTAACAGGACGCGTGAAAACAAAAATCTGAAGACGAGGACTGAGGAATGTGGCCTTGATCGAGGAGGAGGATCACGTCGACGTAATAAAATTACAATCGCAAATGCTTTGTCGAAAGGATATTGTTGCGCGGTCTCCTCTTTAATCTTAAGAAGACAAAAGAAATCTCGAGGAAATTGGAGTTGCGACGTGGCACGCGTGAAAATTTTTCGAACGAGAGGAGGATCAGAGAGCTGCTTTGCTACCAAACACCAAGTTTTATTATATATAAGTCGCAACGCGCGCGCGAGATATTGTAAATATTACGAGGATAAATCCGGCGCAGAGTTTTGCACATTTTTAGAAGAGAGCTCGCGATATTAGAGTCCACGACGACGATCGAATCGCAGAGGGCTGGCAGAGATCCCTTCGAATGGATCGCAATAAAATGTACCAGCGACTATATATATATATATATATATTGGATTAATCACTCGGAAAGACGCACGTATTCGGTCGCGCGAGAGACGCAAAGTCAGCATACGATAATATTATTATTATCTCACTGATTGGTACATAGTCATACTGGTCTCGTAGCGTTATAGAGCCATTTAAACTCTGCATGCTTAGCCAATTTGCGTCCGCCGACAAGTCCGTGAGGGCCCGTCGCGACGTTAATAAGGGTGTAAAACTATCGATACAGGCGCGCATAGGCGTTTACGATACGTGACGGTCATCTTTACAAGTTTATCGAGCTGAAACGGGACATGCAAATTATAGCGAACTGAACCCGGATGACGTGTGCGAGAAAAACCGACTGGAGCATCGGGACAGAGAAGCAGCGCCGGCGTTTTGCCGCGCTTCTCTCCCAGACAATATCCCAGATTAGCGCGATAAAAATATGCCCTTTGTCACGACTACTGGCTGGGCGATTAAATCGCGAGAGGACCGGAGGGATGGAGCTCGCTTGGTTGACTAATCAATCCACCTGATCGCGTCGCACGAGTTGTACATGACCCCAAGATACGAAGGAATATAAGAGAAATTGTAGCGTCGCGCGTCGTTAAGTCTTGCTTGAAATAAATTGCTTGAATTAATTTCAGAGATTAATGTAGAAACTTGAGTAATTTCATTTGTCAGTCGCACGTTAAAGCGAGTGTTTTTTTTATCCGCTATTCATCGGAGCCGTACGATTACTTTCTAATAGGAGAGAATAGTCATCCTTGTGCAAAGAACTGTCGCTTTCTCAATTGTGTCACAGTCTCGTATCCGAAACACCCGTGACACGATTGACTCTCCATTCTCTGTATTCAACAATATCGCGTAGCGAATGAATAATTGTCATCAGTCTGAATTTCGTTCTTTCTTCTTTTGCAGCACGATTGTTTAAAGATGTATATCAAACTGCATTCGTTCGTCCGAGAGCGTACCGTACAATCAAAGTCGTGCAAACTCTTCTCATGGTACGTGTACGAATTACGATGCCGCGAAGAAGTCTCAAGAACACCGAATAATCATGGCTAATGTATTGTATACTAATGTCTTATGCTCCAGTCGCTCAATGTACGACCACGCGAGGCATTAAAAACTCTAGAACATAATAAAATAGCGATAACGAATCGAACGAATAAATGGATTTGATGTTTAGACGCTGCCTCCGTTATGTGCCCTGCCGCAAAAAAAAGACACAGGAAACCATGTATTCACCCTCCGAGAGCGATATATATAATATGAAAAATAAATTCGCAACAAACTAAACTAATATGCTGTTTTTCTTTTAGATGCTTTTTCCCTCATTGTCACGTACGTGCCATGTTTCATCTGTTATATGTTGGAGAAAGCGAGTAGAGCGGACTGGAATGAATTTTACGAGAATTAGCAATTTGATTAAATATATCACAAATTATATCACTTTTATTCTCCCTGAATGATTACCACGATTTATGATCATAGAAAGTGCAATGTACAATATATTCACATTTTTCTAAGCATACTCTAAGATACTGGACAAAGAATATTTCATAGAGTGCGAGATATAACTTGTTACAGCATTATCTTCCCTCTTGTATCATTATAATTACAGATATACCAGTTACAACCTGTTGTATATCGTCTATCAAATGTACAATATCAATTACATGAATTTCACTCGATTTTCGTTACAACGATAATACAGTACATCATCGCTGGCTACATCCGTCAGCTGATTTCTAGCTATGAAATTTATACGATGGGTTAATGCTCGACCTCAAGGAAGCAAGATAATGCAGTTATACATATATCCTCCCACGAGTGATATGATACGAAACATACGCTTGCAAATGTTCACGGCAAATCATATATTTTCTTCTCGTAATAATACCGTCGTACATAAATAATAATTAAGAAACAGATTTTGTTCAAACTTCAATCTGTCTTAATTATTGTTCATTGAGTAATTGTAATTTTACATCACTTTCAATCACGTTGCTCGTATAAACATTTTTGGCAAGATTAAACATGTGATTAATATTATATTGTGCAAATAGCATCTTTAGAACATAAAAGTGTACTTCCGTCCAGAATAAAAATATAGTCGGGTAATCTTGCGTGAAGGAGACAAAAACAATTCAACTAGTATGTCTTATACACCTATTTAAATCAACCTTTGCTAAATACTATTGCTAATTTGTCAAATTTATTTAAATTTAAGTAACTTATTACTTACTAAAATAACAGTTATTAAATAAGTTAAATACTAAACCTGATATAATATTCCTTCATCATTATAATACATTATTGTACAGAAGATTTCGTTGTTTCTTCGGAATATCATAGTTACGATTAATAATCATTTCATATGTGCATAACAAGACCGACTGAATAGAAATCTGCTTGTTTATACATATCTCTAATACTACTGAAAGTATCAGATCGCAATAATATAATTTTCATGCATTCAACAAATGTATATTACATAACTAGAAAATCGAATGGAACAAGATTATCGGATGGATAGATAAGTAAATATAATCCGCTACACTAGTGGAAACTAGTTGGATTTTAATCAGACCAATCCTCCTCAGTTCTGCAAATTAATAGCACTTTTGTTAATATGTTAAGATTTCGTTACTGAGATTAATTTGTTATTCAAATTAATCAAGCCCACCATCACCAAGTCGTTTTTTCAAGAAAGCAAGCATGTGGAACAATACACTGCTGCTCGTTTCGTAAGCAATATTCTGATGATTTATATATAAAAAGATGTAGGAATAATACTATGTAAATGTATGTACAGATTGAGAAAGCAAAAAAAAATAAATTACGAAAATAATCGAAGTTATTAACATTTTTTTGAAAATTTTACTCAGATTGTAGCTGTATAAAATTTGCAATATTCCACAACTCTTTCATCCGTTTTCTCTATATTCCAAATGATTACCTGTAAACTATGAAATAATGAGAATATTATATGAAATAAAGCTTAATACAGGAACATGAAACATAATAGTAATTGATATAAAATGCCCGCAATCACAGATTAATTAGGCAAATCAAAAGACGGCGAATCAAAAGACAGATAAAAATTAAACGTATGTACACAAAATTGTATAAACCTTCCCTCAGTCCACTGGGACTGGGTAATGCGAGTTAAAGTAATTTTTGTTCATGAAAAGATCTATGTCATACTGTAGATTTAATACTGAGGTGTTAATAAATACTTATATACACGCCCACTCACAAGTAATATAAATATTTGAAAGCACGAAGAGCTCAGCACACTGAAGAACACACCACACACGCACACGCACGCGCGCGCACACACAAAATAAATTAAATACTTAATATAGACCCGTGTCTAGGACGGCCGTTTTTCTCCTTTCCATTCGGTAGATCTTTGCTCGTTCCAGTGACGTTGAGGTTTAATTGCGCGGTCGAAGCCGTGGTCGTTGCCTCGTCATCCGATTCGAGTGGACTGATCCTGATGGCTTGATACCACTGATTCGTCAAATCCGTCATCTGCGATTTGCAGTCCTTCAACTCCTGCTGCGTGAATCGCCTCGTGAAGAATGGGATAAAGAATTTCAGATCCCATCTCGCGAAACCGCGTATCCGCGATTGCAGAAAGGATACTTCCATCTCCTCTTCCGTGAGTTCCGATAAATGTTCGGAATCTATAGTTTGTCCCTGTGAGATAAAATTATATGTAATTACTCATACGTACGTAAATTCACACACGTAATTAATTGTGTTACAAGATTTTTTCTAATTACCCATTCTCTAGTTTTGCTCAACGTGACTTCTTTATCTTTCTTCTTTCTCCTGCCACTGCTGTTCTTTTGCTTCTTTTCAGCTCTCAAGAATTTCAGTAGAGGCATGGTGGATCCGCCAAATATTAAAGTCGTGAATAATACGATAATAAGTGTCGTTGTTATGATAACGTGGCGCGTCTCGTCGCTAAAATCCAAGTGAAGGGACAGTGCATACGAAATGGCACCGCGCAAACCGCTGAACCACATGATGAACATCATTTTCTTCGTGATTTGATGCTCGCGGAAACGATTAACGAGTAAGGCGAGTGGAAAGATGTTGGCGGCTCTTCCGATTAGACACAAGATCAAGGACCAAACAACCAACGCTGGCTCAAACTGTTAAAAAGGAAAAAAAGAACGTGATTAAAAGATTCCAAGATTATGCGATCTAGTATATGATAAACTTACCCTATGTCTGAAGCTAAACAGTGCTAGTCCCAAGTATGCAAAAACGCAAGTCTCGGCTATGAAGGCCAATGTTCGCATTGTTTGTTGCATCGTAATCTGTGTAACGGTTGACAAGTTGAAATGTGTGTAATGTGACATGACTATCCCATTGAACAGAATTGCCATAATTCCTGTAACAAGAGTATAATGTAATAAGTAAATAATACACAATTTTGTATTAAAAAGATTATTATATATTCAGGTATTTTTGTAAAATAGAAATTTGCAAGTAAATTTATACGTAGCGTTTACCTGACAATTGTATGCCTTCTGCCAAGACGTATGGTGCGTATGTAAAAACCAACATTATGCCAAATTCCAGAGATGGGTTCTTCCTGAGATCTACGTGCTTCAACAGCAGCGCGCTTATCAGGGCAAAGACCACGCCAATCCCCGCTGATGCAAAGAACATGAGGCAAAATCGATTCAAGCCAAGTATAATAGCCTCGCTGGTCGTTGTCGCATTATTGGACTCGAGAACGGAAGTCGTTAGTACGATGGAAATGGCATCGTTCAATATTGATTCTCCAAAGACCAACATGTTCAGGACCGGATCGACATCCAGCGCGTGAAAGATTGCGACCGTGGCGACAGGGTCCACTGCCGATATCAGCGATCCAAATGCGAAACTCTCGACGAAACTGAGTTTGTACGCTACTTGCGCCAAACCTAGTAGGTAGATCCCAGCTCCGATGACAAACGCAGAGATGGCTGTCCCGAATATGGCGAACACTAAGATACTGCCAATGTTTTGGAAGAAATTTCCTTTATGCAGATTGTATCCCGACTCGAATATGATGGGCGGCAGCAACACCAGGAAAAATGCGGTTGGCGAGAAGGCTTCCTCCTTCCTCCAGTTCGCTATGTTCTGATGCGACATGAGATTTATGATCATGCCAATTGCGGCGCCCAGGAAAACGATTACCACCGACTCGGGGAGATACTGGAAGTTGGTTTGCAGCATCAGATGTATCAGCAGTATGCCCAGTGCCAAGACGCACAGTACAAAAAATATGGACATCGAGCTGTTATGCTCCTCCTCGGCGGAGCCCTTGTCAGGAAGAACTGGTTCCGCTGGAGCAACAGTGGTCGTGCTGGTATTTGTGACATTGGCAATATCTGGAGCTGGCGATGATACGAGGATGTCCGTTGCATTCTTATCATTGGTAGGACCTGGTGACACTGTGCCAATCCTCTCGGTTGTCTGATTGTTCGCGACATTGTCAGGTTGCAGCGGACTTAAAGTTGTGACTGAAGGCTTTGTCGTCGTCGAGCTGACGTTGCTACGGACGGTGTCATTTGTGCTGTTCGCAGGTTGCGCGGTGCTAGATAATTCTGGTAAAATACTGATACTTCTCGTGACGTTTAAAGCATTCGGGCTATCCGTTCCTACGGGCGTAGACTTATTGACGGCCTCAGTTTTGAGGTTAACCGCCTCTTCCGCGTGCGATATGTCACACAGCAATAAAATCCCGACGACAAGACTCCACTTACACGACAATGCTTGAAACATTGCCATTTTCAACGGTGAAACATTATTTTACAAGTAGCAGAAAATAACTTTGCGATATCTTGGAGGAGAATGACGTTTCGTGTGACTAGTCAGGTCAAGCTGACTCATACATCAGTCCATACAAGTGACGAAAATTCCCTAGATTATAATCAATTGCACTAAAAGAAAATTGAAATACGTATACGTATTTACATGTAGGTTTGCAAGAAATTCATGGAGTCTTTTTTACTTCAACTTTAGCAAGGTCGCTATTGCACAATATATTGCGTCGAAATATAAAAGCATGAATGCATCCGGGATTCTTTCTTCCGCTGCATAATTCTTAACACATCTCTTTGAATAACAAAGAATAAATAAAAATATTACTTTGATTTATAAATACTATATTTATATTACATTTGTGCATTGTCATTATCGTTTGTGCTTAAAGATTCATTCGTATATTCCCATGCTAGTCCAGTACGGCCAATTTCTGCCGGTCGTACAGGATCCTCGCCTAATCTTTGTTCGACACCTTTCCAGGATCTTTCTTGCAAGTATTGTGCTCCAGCCTTACCAATGGCAATGGTACCTGATAAAACATTTTAAAGTACAATCCATGATGATGAAAAATTATATTAATACCAAGCTGTAACAATTCTGTTACATATTTCATTATATAACTATATAACTAAAATGTATGAAAGACATGTTTTTCTTTGATTTTCTTAAAACCATTGATTGATTTTAGTCAAGAAATTAATTATATGTGCCGACCTAAGATGTAACATTATGTAATGTTTTATTAAGTCTCAGAAGTTTCTCGATGACAAATAAATCAATGATACCTGATGAACGGAGTGTTAGAGCACTCATTTGGTCTGTACATAAAGCATCATCCTCGGAATTTCTTACATCACCGGTAATGAGAGAAACATCCGAGTCAACTGATGGCTTAAAGTCAACGTAGTGATGACCGCCAGGTAATATTTGCCGAAAGTCCATAAAATATTGCGGACAAAACTCCCTCGCGCTATTAAATGCCAGCTCAACTTCGTACGGTGTAAGCATAGGTCTTAAGAATTCTCTTGAATCAAACACCTCGTTTTCTGGACAAGCTACCACGACGAAAGCATCAATCTGAAATGAAAATTAGAAGTACTTATTGGTGTAACTATACAAAGAGATAAAATTATAAATTAAAACCAAATAATAATAATATAATTTATAAAACCAAATTTAAAGTTGACTGCATCTCGACATACCTCTGGGAAGTTTGCAAGCTTGGCAGGATTCAGCTTTCCTACGCTGAGGATGTAAGATTTCTTTTTCTTCTGTTTGAGAGTTCTTTTCACTGTATTTACAGCTGTCAAGTACTCCTGAATGCCCAATGTGGCCACCACGATTCCCACAACTTTGGCATCCTTCAATTTTTCTATCAAGAATCTTCTCCGTTTCAACCAGGGTGTGTTTAGTGCCTCAAACTCATTTATCTCACCATTTGCGAAACAGTACCATCGTTTCACAGGTATACCCATTGCTAATATCGCAAGTGTTTTCCCTTCCTCGCCCAGAAAGAATCCTTCATAATCCTGTATGTTATACCCATTTTCTAACGCGTAATTTCTGCCCAAGATGATCGAGGCCGGGCCTGTTTTCACATCAGCGTATTCGACATTCGACGTGCAATTTAATTTGGACAAAACTAGATGCTTGTACGTAGGTTTTAACGTATTATATACGTTTTCTGTAATAGTTATATATAATGTGCACAACTTTTTATTAATTATAATGATAATTAACATTTTCTCTGTAATATCTCAAATATTTACCGATTTGATGTGCATGTGCCACATCGTAGAAAATTAAGATTTTCCTTGCGCAATCTGGGAAGATCTGCTTAAATTCATTACTAAGTTTTGTTGTGTCAAGTGACTTTTTTGGTAAAACGTGAAAAACTGGTAAGCGAGTTGTAGGATTCAGACAAGCGTGTCCAAAATGTATTATACCATCTGCATTAATGTGCTGGGCTGCTATTTCATCGACGCAACAACTACCGCAAGTCGTATCGCCCAAGATATATACCTTCTGCCCTACATCTTTTTCCAAACGTAGTGCAACCTCTACGGAGTCTGCTAATAAATTATCTGGGAATTGTAAGCACACCTATATAAATAAAAATTGCAATTGTAAATAAATATATACCTAGCAACAGAATTTAAATTTACGGCCATTTGTACTAATAGTTATAGCAAAATCCATATTAAACAAATATATATGCATGTATATGAATTAACAATTTGAGATTCTAGTTATAACTTTTGTATGTGCATAGTTTTTTTAAAAATGTATATTTTATACCTGTTTTAACGCATTCGTCTGAATCCACTCGGCGCACTTTCTTACGTCGTATGGATCATCTTGAGGATCTTGAGCATTTGGAAATTCAGTCGGTTCCACTTCGTCTTTCGCAGGTTTTCCGGTTGCTAACGAGATCATATCGAAATAGAAAAAAAAAAGTTAAGAAATCAACAGAGAAACTGCTTATTTTTATCGTGTCACTGAAATTCTTGCGGCGAATCTTCACGAATGAGGTTAACTTGTAATCTGTGCAGCTGCACGTGTTGCACTTCCGCACAATTGCCTCCCGTGTTTTTTCCCGCCCAAAAAAATTTTACAACTTCATATTGTTCTATTTTAAATAAAGAGAAACTGAAAATGTTTAGCTACAAAAGATTGAAATATTGAATTTATCACTCGTATTATTATATTTCCTTTTTTTGTGTATTTCAGTTTTTGTATGTTTTGTTGAAGGGATAATGTGTACGTGAGAAAAGAAAATTGAAAGAAATGTAAAAAGTGTACGTGGAAAAAGTTTTTAATTTGAAAGACTTACTTTAATAATGTAATATATATTATATATTATATTATTGAAAAAAATAAATATATATATATTATTATATTAAAAAAATATAAAACTCCATTTCGTATGTGTAAACATTTGATTCACATAAAAGCAATGCAATTTAGGCCAAAGAAGAAAATACTGATAAAAGAATTTAACACAGAAACTTATACACATAAAATTTAGACATAACAATAAGTAAATAAATTGATAATTATTATTCTTATAATTTTGTTCTCTTTTTTGTATATTACAACCGATATTGATTCTTACATTCATATAAGAATAAATAAAATACAACATTCGGTATAAAAGTTTTCGTATAAAAAACATATATAATTATATACATACATATATATATATATATATATATATTATATATATAATTTTTTATACGCAAATCAAGAACATATTCTTTCATTTGCAGTCTTCTCATTCAAAAAAGAAAGAAAGACAAGTTTGTAAAAGAGTAAAATTGTAACATAAAATGAAATTATAAAATAGATACATATAGATATATATGACGTACGTGATACTGCCGGCTTTAAAAAAACATGTACCTTTAAAAATATACAATATCGTTCTTTTCTCTTATTCATTTTTACGTATTATATATATGTACATATTAAATTTCGTTATTTATTTAATTTTATTGCTCTTGTTTATCATGTGAAAATATTGATGAGAAACAATATTACAACAAATTAAGTCCGATATTGTGCGCGTTTTGTTGTATGCGTACTGTGTGATGTATAATTCTACAACATATATAGTATTATGTTACGAGAATAATGATACTTTTTGGGTATGCTGATAACAACTAAAATAAAAAATATGTTTTAAATTATATTTATATATATTATCACTGTATCATTTGTCTCCACTCTCGTCAGCGATTGTATCATTACAATGTAACATGTTATTAATGTGTAATAATTGCAAAATACATCGTGAAATACATGATTTAAACGCAGTAGACAGGGATATAGGATGATCCACATACATACTCGTGAAATATCGGCAATTTATTAGGATTAAAAGAACTTTAGCATATTTAAACTTTTAAATCTGTGAAGAAGTAATTAAGTCACGATTGCCGTCGAGAGTGTAATTGAATATTATGTACAAACGATTATTATTCCTTACTGTAATACATTACATAGTTTTGCTTGTTTTTCTCTGTATATACCTCAGTCTTGGATTGCTTTTTGCCAGAAAAACGCTTCACTTGCACAGTGTATAGAGAGTCCTTCTAGGTATATGTAGAAAAAGAATATATTATATATACATATTGATTTTTTTTCACATAATAAAATGTTAGCTACGATTAACTGTATTTCTTCATTTCATAAAACTATCATTAAAACGAAAACAATCTCTCAGAATCGTTTTCTTCTTCATTTTAGTCAGGACTTATGTGGAAATGATATCCACACGTTTCGATAAAGTCAAAGAGTAAAACCATACATTTTGGTATGGGAATGTAATTGTCAATAAATTCGATAATCACGAGGATTATCGAAGATTCTAAAACATTATTATTTAATTATCCTTTTTCCACACACGCATTCCTCACTCTCCACGCACTCATCAATTAATCATATGCCTATTGCGAGTTTGTATGTGATGCCAAACCAAACAAATTTTGTAAAGCGCTATAGCTCATTTAGAGCTTGCCTCTTTGATTTTGCATCTTAATAATGAGACTGCATATATCATAAATGTAGAAATTAATCCAAAATGATGCCTAGGAAAACATTCCAGGTTCTTTTTCTTCTTTCTATACAAGATAGACTATTATTGATGGCGCAATCAAGTTCAGAGAATTGAAATTTACGTTAAAAAAATCAATTTTGCGAAATCATTCAATTATCACGGAAACCAAGTGTTACCGTCATAAAAAGTTCCATTCTACACACATCTGGTTTCTCTGCGTAAAATGATTATTGTTGCGATTGTGTCATCTATAATGGACTATCTTGCATATCATTAATCATTTAATATTCATTTCGCATTTCCATGATTTTACCTATCAGTCTCTTATGCTACTACTTTCTCTTTGCTTTTTCCGTACATTTTCGTCGTCGATTCCAATGATGGTGTGTTGTTAATCATACAGCAGTAGTAAGAATAATAATTCTGAGAATAAATCTCAATAACAATAATACAAATAATAATCATATAATAATATTAATAATATACCTTAAAAACGTATGTACAATCTTTACCCACCCATTTGTTTAAGTATCCATAAGATGTTTCTACGAGTACTACAGACAAAGTGGAATAAATTGCTTTAAATAATTACTTTTTACAAAATTACATTACAAAGTATTGAAAAATCTGAGCGAGTTATCTATCTAACCTATCCACATGTACAGCAGCTAGAATTAGATTTACGCGGTGGCTTTATTACAGCTAGACTACTGGAAAGTATACATGTCTGTTTTATATTACGCATAATTATTGCCATTATAAAACTGAATCTTTGACAACTTAAAATGTACGATATAATATATGTACCACATACCACGTATGCATAATCATGTATGCATTATATCTGTTGTGTGAATAATTCGTATAAATAAAATAATATAGTCATACCATAATGTAGTCATTTACATAAATAATTTAGTGACCATTTGTGTACTTCGAGATACCTCGTTTGTCGCGATGTCGATGCTAAAAATTCTCACGATAAGCTAATTTGCAATATTCACAAGAAAAAAAAGATACATGAAAAATCGACTTATCGTCCCTCTAAAATCTGTAAGATGTTTAATTATCTTGATATTCACTATCAACTTTCACTTCTTAACATACTTTACTAAAGGAGGGTCACGAGCCTAAAATGCTGCGGACTGCTTGGTCCAGCGCAGTGTCCTTTGCATCGCTAGGCTGCGATGACGCACTGCCGCTACTACTGCCGGACAATGTGTTCGTAGGACGTTTTTTCAGATTAAGAATGCTGTCGATAGCGGACTGAACCTGTGCGGTGATCTCGTCGTGTTCGTTACCGGCATTCCCGCTTTCGCTACTCGTTACGTGAACACTGCTGCTCGGACACTGTGTCTGCGAGTGCAGAGCTAATCCATCCAAGCTGTCCGTATCCTCCAGTAAATCTCGCTCGAGATCGGTAGCGCTGCTCCAACGTCTGTCGAAAGGCGGGGCGGTGTCCTGTTCGCAATTGTCCTTCATCATCGTGCTCGAGACACCGGGTATGCTCGCATTTGCGACGTTTGCACGAAGACACTCGCCATTCGCTCGTGTTCTTTCCATTTTCGACGACCTCGTAACAGCGGTAACGGCGCACACACTACCACCGCTACTACTGCTACCACCACCACTACCACCACCACCATTATTATTACCGTTTTTACACTTTAGAGTGTCCGTAGTGGATGGGTACACGCCGAGTTCTTTCTGGATCTCCAACCACTCGTCGTAGTCGCCACTGGAGCTGTTTGTCGTCTTAATCACTGGTTTACACTCCATTTCGTCACTTGGGAAGTCATCCTCCAGTTCGCGTTTCACGGACACGTTCACCAAAGCTGGCGGTGTCGTTAACGTTGATTTGTCCTCCTCCATAAGGCCAGGCTCAACTTTTGGCACCAACGGTTTCTCTTCCTTCTTAAGTTCCTCTGCAATTACAATTTTTACATGCGTAAGACAGCGAAAAGACAAACTCTTTTATAAATATATCTGCTTTCGTAATTGCATTAATTTTTAATAAATACAAATATGCGCAATTACCGTTAACTTTCGCCTCTTGTTCCCGTAACCTGGTGAGGATATTTTGTTCTTCAGCCACGAAGGTCCTATCGATCATCATCAGTTCCGACGTTCTTACTTCTCGCTGTAATTTGCGTTTTAAAGATGTATTAGTACAATAATGTTATTAATCACGAAATTGATAATTGATAAATAAGGAAAAATTGCAATATTGATTGATAGATAATAACACTGTACATGTATGATTGTAAGTAAATTATGTATTATTACTCGTACCATGCTTTCCATTAAAAGGAGGTACGTGTACTTGTTCATCATAGCACTGAATTTGCTCAACAGATGTTTCGACGTTTCTTCAAATATTTCATCCGCCTTTGCCAAATCCTTGGGACTAAGTACCTGCTCGTTCAAGCAATGATACCTCACCAAACGTTTGCAAGCATCACGTTTGCTTAAAAATGGTGTATTCATGTCTGGATTGGTTGCACCATTTTGATCGATTTTTAGCTGTTGCTCCATTCTGCAAATAAAGATACAGTTAAATATCTTCAGAAATAATAATAATAACGATAAATAATATTAAATGTGCCAACAGCTTAAATATACGTACAAATCACTGCGATTTATTTGCCTGCAAATTGGACTAGTCGCGCGTCTCTTTACGCTTTGCCTTGGGCTGATTAAAGGACTAGAGTTGCTGCTGGGACTGACGAGCTGTTTCGTCGTATTTCCGTTAGTATTTACAGGACTCTGAATCCTCTGCGTTCCCTTGCTAATCATTCTAGGCGAGGTCACTTGACCTGCCGGCGAACCACCCTGAACTTGAACTTGAATAGGAGAAGAGAGTTCTTGTTTCACGGGACTCGGCGTTTGTATGGTCGATTTGATGTCTAACGGATCTGTTTGGCATTGAGTGGACTGTTGCATGCTCGTCTGTTGCTGTGCTTGAACCTGAGTCAATTGCTGCGTACTGCTCTGCAATTGCGTTACTGCTGCGGAGGAAATTGGCGGTGAGAAGATTTGTATATTGGCAGAGGACGGATTCAGTATTTGATTCCCGTGAGTCTGATTGAACTTGTGCTGTTTGGTGTGCGTCTGGTGCACGTTCTGTGTCGCAGTATTTGTTGTTTGCTGTCCCTGCACACTTTGTGGCACCTGTAATGACGATTATAAGATATGACGGTACAATATTTCAATATTTTAGTATTATTTAAAAATGTATACATACAAGTACTGACAATAGTACTCTGCTTACCGTGATATTATTAATGTAGTTATTATTCGAATTACTCGGCACTGTTATGGATGTAGTTGGATTTAGGGTTTGAGATGTCACTGGCATAGCAGCAGTTGAAGTCTGGGTCTGGGTTTGTGCTGCCGATGTTTGGCTCTTAAAGGAATTTTGTGGGTGTATGTTTGGTGGAATTGTTGATATCACGTTTACGCTGAATGTCGTTTCAGCAGCCTGTATGACCAAAAAAAATGGTTTCCAGGATATCAATATTCTTATTGTGCGACCAAAGTTTTATGTATATATAGTGATCAAATTACGACATCGTTACATGTTCTGACAAACTATGATTAAACAAGGAAAACTGAAGCAAGATTGCAGTCTAGTTCTTGTTTTTTTTTTCACAGTTATAGATATGTACTTAAATTAAGGAACAAATATGTCTTCACAATCTTGCAGTTAGCTGTTACATCCAAATTAAAGGAAATAGATAACACACTTACACTATTGACAGAATGTGTAGTAGTGCTAACGACTTTCCCACTGGCTATTATCTTGGCTTGCTCTTGGTACAATTTTGATAGCATTGCCTGATCGGATTGAGTGCCAGACTTTCGAAACGCAATGGTCTGGATTTGTGACTGAATGTGTCTCAGCTGTTGCTGTTTTTGCGCAGGAAGTTGAATAGTTTGTATTCTTTGTACCATTTGACCGTTTGAAGGAACTGATGCATTACTTCCAGCAGAAGATGAAATCAAAGGACCATTGGCAATGACTTGAGTTGATTCACTCTTTGTAGGATTTGTACTCTGAGATACCGTCGTGCTCGTTTTAGTAGAATTGTCAACTTTTTGTAGATTAGACGTGTTTGCCGTGACCATTGTTGGTCGAGTAACGGTTACTGATTTGGGCGCCTAAAAAATAGAAATTAATTTATAAGAAATTTCGTAATCATAAAATACTTTTATAATAGATTAAAAAAAAAAGATTCAATAAAATCTGGAATTTGATAATAGAAGAGTTCACAAGACTTGGAAAATATATAGGTCAATAAACGTTTACATCAATACTTTTCCTATCCTTCTACTATGAACATTTTACAATTTTAATACTCTTTGAATTAAAAAAAATTGAACTGAATTTAAATTTAAATAAAGATTAAGAACAATATTGATAATAATTAACACTAATATCGAAACAACAAGAGAAGATAAAATAAATTCAAATATATGTACATTATAGAAATAATTTATAGTTATATATACATACCTGTGAGTTTACAATGCTTTGAGCGGTGACAGCAACTTTCTGCCTTTTCACAATTTTCGCTTTCTTTGGTTGATTACTACCTAAATTCCTAATTTGTTGTTGATTTAGGTTGTCAATAAATTGACTAGGAAAGCCAGAATTTTGGATTTGTATGTGTTGTGGCATCTGAGACGGCGCAGCTTGTACCACAATATTTTGAATATTATTTTGGATCGTCGGAGCCCCACCAGAACTATTCACGATTATTTGGCTCGTTGGAGTATTAATCTGTACACCTTGCAAGTTCTGACTATTCGCATCCGGCTCGCCGATCACTATCTTCTGCGTTTGGTTTTGATTCTGCGTCTGGTTTGTCGCATTTAATTGCCCAGCCAAAAATTGCTGCAAAAGCTGCTGACTAATCACCTGCATCTGGCCATTTGCGTTCGCTATCAACAGCTGATCGTTGGGATTCAAATTACTCAACGCGTTTAAAATTTCAGGCGTAATCTTGGGCGCGTTATTTAATATGTTGTTCGCTGCCGAGTTCAATATATTTGCACCCTGCGATTCCACTTTTTGAGATTCACTTTGCTGCGTAGCGTTAGACGTAGCGGCGGTTGTAATCAGTATATTCTGATTTTGATTAGTCTGCTGCGCGTTGATCCCTTGCGCAACATTAGCTGAATTCTGAGATTCAAAGTGATGCGCGTTAACGGAAGAAAAGGTATTTGCCGTTACCACTTTCTGTTGCTGAACGTTCACGTTCTGCTGGACGCTGGTGTTGTGCAAGACAGCGGACGTATTTTGTTGCTGCAAACTAGTCATGACATTCTGCTGCGCATGGGACATATCGTTGATACCCGATTGTAGATTTTGTTCGATATTTTGCACGTTGGCGGCTGTATTCTGCTGCAACACGTTAATCGTATTTTGCTGAATACTGGAATGTTGCAGGACATTCATGGTATCGTGCTGTTGCACGGTGTTGCAGGAACTTTGTTGCTGTAATATGTTCATGGAATTATGATGAATGTTTGATCCAGAGCTCTGCAGGTTTTGTTCAAAGATTTGCTGCACGTTTTGAGTTTGCACAGTTTGCGCGGTAATCTGCTGATTATGCTGAAACAACGGTGACTCTTGTTGCAGTGCTAAAGTCTCTTGTTGATTTGCTTGCTGAAGATTCTGGTTGTTCTTAGATACAGGATCGGTTTGTACTGTTGAATTACTGGGTAATGATTTCTGAACATGAGTGCCATGTTGTTGTTGCTGCTGCTGCTGCTTCCCCACGTTCTGCCGTACATTCGTAGTAATACAAGCAGCATTCGCGAGTCGCACCTGACTAGATTTTTGCAGAGAAATGTTCGGAGTCTGTTGATTGGAATTCGTTTGACTCGCGTTAGACATTCGGGGACCCTGAATGCCAAACGTAGCGGGCGAAGGTTTCGCAGATAGGACATCTGAAGTGTTTAGGGGAGCATTGCCAGTCTGCGATAATGTAGAATTTGAGGACTGGATAGTTTTAGCTTGCATCACATTCTGTACATTGACGTTCTTTGATGGCTGTCCAATCTCCAATGACTGCAAGGAGCCAAGGCTGTTTTGAACGTAGATCGGTAGTGAATTAGTCTCTTGGGAAACGATGTTCGTATTTTTTTGTTGGCTAATTGGCTTCGAAGATATCTGGCCATGATGCGGACTAGTGGTGCAAATAACGTTCTGCGAGCACGTAGAAGTCACGGTACTGGTGGAGACCTGATTACCACTCGGTAAAGGTGATTTCACGTATTTCGGTCTCTGCTGAGCCGTGTTTTGAATAGACTGCGACGTGTTTTGCGCCTGACTGAACAGTTGCGAGATAATCTGCGAATTTTGCCCGCCACCTTGTGTCAGGGACCGTATCAGAGCTTGCGCGGTCGCTGGATCTATCTCGGGCTGATTTGGCTCCGGCGTGTGATGTAAAACGACTCTACCGTCCTCTCCAACCGCTAATCGTAATTGTCCTGATATCGGATTCTGTACAGGCATCTGGAGCTGGGCAACAAGCTGACTGTTAAATGTTGGCGACACAGTAGCTTGCGTGTTCGTTGTATTTGCTACAGGTACTTGAGTTAGGCTCTGAGCAGAGCTAACAGGAACAGTTCCTTGCGATGAAAGTTGTCCCAAAGATTGCCCAGCATTAGTTTCGCTTTGTTGCGTTTGCACCTCGGTTTCGGTTGTCAGCTCGGTATCGAAAATATCATCGTCATCCCCGATACCGGATATCTTCATAATACTGGCAAGATCTAGCTTCGGTGGTTCGTCATCTTTCCGTTTAGCCTTTTTCTTCTTTTTCGCCTTCTTTTTAGGAGGCGGCAACAAATTCTGCTCCGAGACAGTTTGAGTACACGATGTGTTGCCACTGGTATTGCCAGTTGTAACTTGTGTGATTTGCGGTTGCGAACTTTGTACCATAGCATTTTGAATTACGATAGAATTGCCAGTTCCTGAATTAGCTGCAGAATCAAAATGTTACAGAGTTAGTATCTCCAGCTTTTGATAATACAAGCATCAAAGAACATTTACGTGTTTCTCGTGATATGAAGATATGAGAATATGTACAAAATGCATTTTAATTAAAATAATTAAAATAATTAAAAATTAAAATTTTTAATTTAAATAATTCTGTGAAAAATAGCTTTGCACATTTTAACATTTAATTTAAATTTCATTTAATTTAAAATCAGAATTTCTTAAGCATTATTTAAATTGTGTATGTGTGTATTCTACAAATTTCTTATTTTTGACAAGATTATTTTTACAAGGAAAATATTTTGCTTTATTTTAAACGTGTATTAATATTTTAATATACGATTCTGTAAAATTATAATTATTTTATTGTAGTATCCTTGTATAAACTCACATGGTGCTGGACTAGACGGAGTATGTCTTATCACTGGAGAAGCAGTTGGAGGAAACCCATTAGGTACAGCGAAAAATGTTGGTGCAATTCCTTGCAGTTGCATACCTTGTGCTGTGACGACTCTTACTAATTGTTGTTGCGTTAACTATAATCAGAAATTAAACGTTTCATTAATTTTTCACTTTATTGAATACTGCAACCTCGTCGAATAAAGCAACATCACCACGATCTAAGAAATTGTTTTCCAATTTTCAGGTGTATTATATGTATTTTACTATATATATAAGATTATCACTTTGTCATTGTACTAAAATGCACTAAAAATATTGGAGGACCCTCTGTTTAATAAAAAATGCATGATTGTCTTGACATTTTGGGGAAATTTAGTAAGCGATGATTATGGAGATGCATGATGAATGAATGAGACCATCACCTGGGCAGTGTGCGTTTGTTGTTGTGCGCTTGCTGGCGTCCTTAGTATTAGTTGAACGCCTCCTGGCTGCTGCTGTACAATGACAGGTCCAGTTGACGGCAACACCTGTATATATGTACCAAACGTGACAAATATATGAAGCATAAAGCAAAATTTTCTTTGATAATAGTAATGCGGATAAGCAGTTGTAATAAAGCATATCAAAGTACTTGATACAATATAGCATGATGTACACTTCACGAATATAATGAGCATGCAGATGACAAACGTAAAATACATAATATACGTGTTGATATAATAATAACCTGATTCAGTAGTAAACCTTGCGCCGTTGGTATCATTGTAGCCGTAGTAGGACTCGGTTGTGGCCCGGCAAGAACTAGTTGTGGCTGAGTCTGTTGCGTTACCTTAAACAAAAAAATATTTTAATGTTAAACAAATCTCATTACATTGTTAAAGGAGAAGTATGTATGAATAATTGTATAAACAATTATGTAATAATAATAAATAAGCTAAATATGAGAAAACTCATACCTGATTTGTAATCGTGGTAGTAGCACGTTGTGGTTTTTGCTGTGAAGTAGTGACCTGTTGGTTTGGTGGTTTTGGCAGTATTTGCGGCGGTTGCTTAGCAGGTTTAGTCGCCGCTATCTGAATTTGTTGATTTCCAAATAGGTGAGTCCTAGTTGCTACCAGTTGGGTTGGGGTGGACTGATAACCCTGTGGTGTACCATGAATTATTTGCAAGACCTGCATGCCTTGTTGTAATATGGGTGTATTAGGCCTAACCTGGAACGTGAAAAATAAATGTTATATTAATAAATGGAATGATAATTTACTGTACTGCAGTTTTATATCAACTCCTTGCTGTACGAATAACGTACGGATTCCTTACGAGTCAGACTCGTCATTATACAGCAAGGGATTAAAAAAAGTAATAGGAAAGGACCCTTACCACAGGTGGACCAGGACTGCCTCCAGGTGCCGGGCTTCTATTGTTGAGAGAGTTATTCCCGCTTAATAGATGAGGACTTTTTGCAGGGGGATACGGGCTAAGTACAGGACTTTGTATTTGGCTAACACTCATAGGGCTTTGCATGGGGCTTTGCATCTGTATGTTAAAATTATTATTCGAGGTTGACGTAGCGACGGGACTCGGACTGTTCCGACTGGACTGTATCGAGTTTGAAGCCGGGCTTCTAAGTAAAAGTCGATTAGGGCTAGGACTCGGCGTTGGAGGCGCTATATTTGACGCCGGGCTTTTCAGTGGTATCGAAAACGGGCTACCGGGTGAACTAATGTTTTGCCCCTGAATAGTTTGCATAGATTTAACAGTATTCATAGTACTGACCACATTCGACGGCTGTGTCGTGCCCGTTAGTGTTACCGACGTATTCAAGCCAGGGTTTATCCCCTGCGAATACTGTCGCTGCGGTTGAAATCCAGTCGACTGTGAGGAACTTAAAGAAGAAACATGACTCAATGACATAGTCGGTTCATTGGATGCGGGTATATGTTGCACATTCGATGTCGATATGTTGGACAAACTAGAGTGCATTGTACCAAGGTGCGGTATGTTCGTAGTGAGATTCACGTTCGAAGCGTGATTCACATTTGCAGTGGTTGCATGAATCGATTCGCTGGGAGTGCTCGTGAATATACTAGAACTTGTTAGACTTCCAGTATTCGAGATTTGTGAGATTGTTGACACGTTTGAGTTGGGATGTTGCGATATAGCAGAGTTCGGTACATGTGCTATATTTGACGATCCTACAATGTGTGGTGCAATACTCTGAATGCTCTGTATCGTTTGGAATGGAAACTGTGCGCTACTAGAATTCAAGCTGGTCGGCGTTAGACCAGTAGCCAGGGCATTCGCCGGCCGATTGAGGCCTTGATTTATGCCAGAGTTTATACTGGTAGCAGCCAAATTCGCATTCGGATTAATAGCGGGTAAACCAGATACAGCAGAACTCGCGGTCAAGTTGGTATTCAACGTAGTTAGATTCTGATTCACGCTCGACGAGTTTAGACTTGTCAAATTTGGATTTACGCCGGCCAGTCCGGCGTTCACTCCAGATATTCTAGAACTAATGTTCGTAGAATTGATCGTGTTCAGCCTGTTTATTCCAGTATTTACTCCCGTATTTATGCTATTCAAATCTTGTCCCAAGTTGGATAAACCGTTATTAATACTGTTTGTACCAATGTTGGGCGTCAGATTGGAATTAATAGCATTTAAGTGATTCAGGCTAGGATTTATCGCGGCTAGCCCTGTATTCATACTTGACAAGCCCAAATTGAGCAAAGGATTTGATGTGGTGATAACATTGGACGTGAGAGATGTGAGACTGGTATTGATAAGTGACAGTGGCAATCCCATATTAAGGCCCACCCCAAAAGTGGGGGTGGCCGGGGGCAGGCCCATACCAGTCCCTGAGGGATTTATGGTACTCTGATTCAATTGATTCAACTGGTTTAGGTAGACTATGTGATTTCCAGTTGCGGATCCATTCCCTTGCTCCTGTGGCTACAAAAATAATTTACATTCAAACATCCTTCGTGGGAAAAAAAAGATCTATTCTTTAATCGTCAATAAAAAAACAACTTACGTTACTTGACGTCTGTTGTAAAGCAAAAGTTAGTGACTGACCGCTAGTATTTTGGGCTTGTAGTTGTTGTAGCTGCTGCAACTGATTATTTAAGAAATTTATATAACATTTCTTTCTCTCAAATAAATTTTGTTGCTCGTTATGCAACTTAAATATTACAGAACAATTTGTATTTAAATATGAAACATGGAGAATAGCTCCTTAAAAGAAGCATTTAGAGAAAGCATACGTAGGAACAACTCTGCATATTTTTACACAGAATCTTACTTGTTGTGGGGTCAAAACGGCAACTGGATTACTACGACGTGCATTCGGGGAAGTTGTAGAGGATGAGTCCCCAAGAAGAGGGCGTGACTGAGGCTGCTGCATGCCCACGCAGCCCCTCTTTACTATGGGCAGCTTCTAGCCACCTTTCCAGCTTATTTTGCTCTTTTTCACTAAACTTTCCTATTAATTTGAATGTTTTCTTTTGTTTATACAAGCTTACAGAAATTTACAAAAAAATAAGCTACATGATAGGCATTATTATCATAAAGAAATCATATTTACCAAAATTGTTTAATAGCAGCAGCAAGTGACATTTGCGCTTCGGCGCCACTCAACGCGTCTACGACCTATATCTCCTGTTCCTGTCATGCATGTAATTTCGTATTTCTTCCGCAGCTCAGGGACAGCACTGTATTAATTCTTCAAAAGTGCTTATATTCACGTATATCGTTAATATCGTCTCTAAAGGGTTTTTGCTTTATTACTAACTATCCTTGGTCATTATTTCTTGGCCATCGTTTTGTTGTTTATTAAAAGTAGTTCTTTCTTGAACTACTTTATCCATTAAAGAATAACTGCTCAATCTCATTGTGAACATATCCTGATTTATATTTAAAGTACATTTGTCGCAAAATTCTATCCATTTATAAACGTAGCAATGTTATTTTTGTCCATGACAATTTAAGATACATGTATGCCAGATATGCACAGAGACACATGCAGAGAAGAGCATCAAAAGTTATCTTATAAATTACGTCTTGTTCATATTACATGTTATCCCAAGTCCAGGAAATAACTTGCAAACATTCTTGAATATTTTGTCAAATGTCTCAAGCGTAATGTTAAAACATTACACCTTTATTCATGTGTGATGTTTATCAAAGGAATTTCTCTTTAATAAGTCTTTCTATCACTGCCACACAAACTGTACGTTTTACATATAGGCAGAGATTCTCTCCCTAATTTTCACCCTGCAAAAAGAAAGTAAAAACTGATTCAACAGTTATAAATGAAAAGTTGGCGTATAAAAATTGACTGTGAATTTGAATGCGTCTACGCTTTCCCGCAAATTAATATTCGTTTAAATTGCAAAAGTGTTTTCTGTGGAGAAGGTAGATGAGCGCGACAACGAGAGAACGACACGACCCGTTATAAATAATCGGGTGCTGCTGTATTCTGGAGTTATGAAAATCTCGAGTTCGTACGATAATTTGACGAAACTGGGTGATTTTAACAAAATGATCAGGGGTTTGAGTGAGATTTCGACAGCTGGAAACATACTTTGAGGTTATAACTGGCCCGCCTGTGTGCAAGCATACGTGCCACACAAGCCACCAACACAAGCATCCGAGAGAATCACATACACCTCACTCTCACTTACGAGTGGCAGCGGCGCGCGGTTGCACACAACAAAAGCCCGACTGACAAGGCGTAAACAAAAGAAAACGCGAGGATCTGGCGAAAATTTCGCGCTCCGGACAGTCAGGAAAGTCGACGAATGACGTTGCAACGCGCGTGTTTCATGACTGACGCGCAAAAATGCGCGTAGCGTCGCGACGAAAAATTGTCAATATTACCTCTGCGAACGCGGTTTTGCCACCCCGTGTTTTTCTCCTGGGAATTTTCGCGGTCTCGCGCAACTTCTCTCTACAAGACCCCGCGTCCCGGCGCGGCCTGTCGCACTTCGCCGAATGAAAACAACGCACACCGAGCACACGCGACGGCGATACTCCACCGAAAATAATAAACTTTTCAGTTACACGACCGTTCCATGTACGCGTTACACTATTCGGTGGCAACGGCCATCATGTATTTGTCAAGGCTGCCATTAGTATAGGTCTGTAAAATCCCAGCCGCTACAATCACCATTGGCGACACCTCGGGTTAAAACGCTGTAACTTTTTGCAACATGTACTCGCGCCAACTACCCGCGTTGATTGGTTACCAGTTAGCGCGTAACCAATCAGCGAATTGAATTTACAGTAGAATCCAATCAAATCCAATGAGAAAGCTGTTCGGATAACCGCGCATTTTACATGCTTCATTGAAGTTTCAACGGGGTATTGTGTGAATAGGTTTCCGTCCTGTAGCCCGAGTGGGAAGGGTTGAAAAATTGACAATTTGTCGAAGGAAAGTGCGGTTTTTTTCAATTTCTCGTATGTATGCTTTGTATACGTTTATTTAATTATTTCCTAGTTAAAACTATCCTAGGATACAATTTTTGTAAACAAACAAGTACTCTTGTGACTTTTCTTTATTGAGTATTAATGTAGTGTAGATTTAAAAAATTATAATTATTTGCGAAGATAAAAATAGCTCGATATTGGATTGCAAAAGATATATTTATTTTCTTTTTGTTTACTCCTAAGTACGAATATTATAATATAGAAAGTTCGATTTATTAATTTCTTTTCTCTTTTTTGTTTTTATACAAATAAAAACTATATTTATCATCGTGAGTAATTGTAAATTACATTTTTGAACGAATTTAGGATCCGACTACATACGCTACAACCGTTGCATGGTCTAGCTTGCCAGGAATCATAGATATTTTCTCCAATGTCTTTTTCCTACGAGACCTTTGCTCTTGCTTCGAGAGTTGTATCAATTGACCATCTTTATGCTCCGCATAATACAATTCCGTATCTTCCAGGATCCGTCTCTTTGCGGCAGTTATGCGAACCTACGATCAAAACCGAAAGATTATCGTAGCGACAAAAATGTTATTTGACTATATCGCGAAATACATTTCGTGTATCATATTTACCGCAAAATCCAGAAGGAGTTCGCACAGGTGTTTGGCACTATTGCACGGTGGCCCCTCTCCAGAAACTCCACGTCTCAGCAAGTCTTCCATTCTGAGCAGCGTGAGCTCGTGTCTTTGATAAGCTTCGACTACTGGCAGATTGTTGCTATTTCCGTTACTGTTGCTCGACTCTGTCTGCCGCAGATTTTCCACGGATTTGCGACGCGTTTTCGATCTCGCGTCGTGACTCTTCAGCGTCGCATCGGCGCCGCTACTGTAATTGGGCAAAACCGCAAACTTTCCCACCACAGGATCAAAATTGTCCGAAATTCCGTCACTCGTCAGGAACACTATGTCGCCTGTCTCGACTTCCGTTATAGCCAGTGTTAAATTATTCAATTCAGGATTAGAGCCGTCTACCGGACCTAGAGCTCCTAAGGCATCTCGCATGTCACGCATGCAATGAATATCGTGGGATCCTCGTGTTATCTCTCTCACCCCAGTTTTCCTGTTTCCGTGTTTTCACACGAGACATGATTACCAAACAGATCCAACTCACTCAATTGTAGTCTACGTTCAACGACAATACATACCTCGAATATACGTAGGCCAAACTATCACCAACATTGCAGGTACAAGCAATATACTTTTTCTGACATACATTTGTGTCAGTACTTGAACTTGGCAGTGGAAGGATTGTGCATACTGTTAAGGTAGTGAGCATTCCCTGTTCCTGAAGGATCAACGAATGCGCTGCATGGAATGACCGAAGTAACGCTATAAATACATCTCTCGTCGTTGTCATTTCACTGTTCATAGACGGACAAAATAGGGCTCGATTCAAATACTCTATACTTCCATGAACTGCCGACCTAGCTGCTATACTCGCTTTTGTACCTAAAAATTTTCAATTCACAAGTATTCTTCTTGCAACGTTAAGTTATAATAAATTGGACACAACAAGCTGGCTTTAGAGATCATGCACCAATTTATTTTAAATAACTTTTACCCCAATTGACACCATCTGCGAGAGCCAATATAGCAGAATTTGGCCTTGCTACAATGCCAAAGCAATCGGCTATCGGTTCTCCATTATTAGTATTATTTGTAGGATTTTTCTCATACAGCGTAGTTGCAATTCCGTACGCATTTTCATGAGGATTAAACCAATCAGTAACTCCAGCAACAGTAACGTTTGATGTCGCTGATCCTAAAAAGTTTCACGTTTTTGCTTTATAATATACAAACGTTTCATTAACGTCATTCTTCCAAACTCACCACTTCTATATTGCTCATTTTGATCTAGCATGTCTATGTAATCAATATCAGTATCGCTAATACTCAAATGTTTCTGTTGAAGATTGACTGCTGTAAGACCACTATCAGGGCCAGTATAGGCTGCGAAAATTTCTTCATTTTCGTGAAAGCTGTCGAGCTGTCTACTCGGTAATTCCTCTGGATTTCGGCCGTGTAAAATAGGTGGTCCTTCTTGCTTTGTTTCTAGTCTAAAAATGATATATATTTTGCAGACCATGATATAACGAGGATTCATCAGTTATCAATCATATTCCATCTTTACGCGACACGTTACAAATTGATTCCAATAAATATGTACTTGTAGTCAGTCAATTATATCTTTAAGGTTTTGTACCCATTTAGATAGCGCGTGATGAAGCAGCCACCAAAATCCTGAGCCATTGATCGTGAGCTTTGAAGTGGTTGTTCCCCAAAAGTTATGCTCTCCACGGCGCTAGCCAAGTTGCTAATAGATAATTGGCGCATAAAACCGGCAACTTTCTTCCGTAAACTTGGCATCTTTCAAAGAAGTCCAAAGAAAGGTACAGCGAGGATTGTGAATGTTAATTATTGTCTAACATTACTTCATCTGATGAAAGGCTCATACCATGATTATAGCCGCTGGTAATAGGCCTCAGTTTAACCCTTAAAAAATCCAACAGACTTGCTCTAAAATCTCATTAAAAATCATGTCATTAAACATAATTTGAATTTTTTAATATAATTTGAATATTGAATTAAATACTAAAAGGATTTATAATGAATATCCGACAAATCTGAGTTTCAAAACTAAAAATTGAGAAAGTTTATTAAATTTATGTTAAAAATGCTAGCGAATTTGTGATACACATAAGAGTCGGACAGAAATTTCCAGTTTTACACTTGCTCCAATTCATATCAGCAAAAGTTTGCACAGGTAGATAGATGTTCTTTAGAGGACAAGTTACAGAAGCTCAATGAAGCAGTAAAATACCCTTTTGCACTAGACTTTGTACAGAAATTCGTAATTTTACAATTATTTCATTGACAATTTGACTTATCAAGACACTGACTCCCTACGTTACAGGCCAATCACTACAGATATTGACGAGATACATGAAATCATCACTGTACGTAGTGACTCCTGCCAACTGCGTGGCACGCCGAGCAGCGAAGCAGTTACCTGGGAAAATTCTCACTGCACGGGAATGAGATCACGGTGCACGCTAAGCAGGCCCATCGTTTTCTACTTTACCGCCATATTGGCAATGTGTCAATAACCAACTGACTACTTGCGCGAGCGGCAGACCAAACAGACCTCCCACGCTGCCGCAGTCGCCGTAGCAAGTGATCGCGGCCCGTCTCCCGCTTGTGCATACATGGAAATCAGAACGTCGTTCGCGCCGCCACGATTAATATGGGCAATAAAGCGCCGTCAGCGGATGTCGCGTTTGATAATATCCTCATTGAGGTACATATACGCGGGCACGCGGGTTGCGTCGTGCGTAACGGGATCGAGAAATTGTCGTGCGCGACTGACGTCGCTCCGATTATCGCGTGGCTGCCGAGATCAGCTGGCGATTGGCGGCTGCCAAGCCGCGACGACTCGCTTTATCGGCGCGTTATCGTCGTTGCGTGCGCGTCTGTCCGCACCGCAACAATAATGTGTGCGGTCGCACCGCGCCGCACCGACGATGACGATGCGACGACACGACTGCGCTCTTTTTTTGGTCTGTTTTGACATTTGGCGAGTCAATATGGCGTCTCTGTCACAGATGAGAGTCCACAGTTTTTCGTGGTTATTTTAGCGAGTCGCCACTCGCCGCAGCACAAAGTGCTCGGATTCGCGCTCGAGTTTTCCCCACGCGTCCAGTCGGCGGTTGACGTGACCTCGGACTCGCGATCCCGCGGTTAACCCCGATTCTAGTGCGCGATCCCCGCGACAGACAGTGTTTAGCACGAGTATTTATATTTGTTGCGTACGCGGAATTATCATTACGTAATCACATTATTTAAAATCCTGACAGCCGAGCGAGTGCAGGTCCCGATTATGCGAGCTCTCGTTCGCTGACGGAGTTTCCCGAAGAAGGCGCCCGACCGAGGTGCGAGAAAATGTGTACGCTCCTTCATGACTTGTACAGTTAGCTCGCGTAACTCGCATGACGTTATTTTGACGTGTTCCGTATTCTACGGAAGAGGCATTTTCCCGTTCCGCACGACGTGTGCACGTGTCGCCCCGCCATATGAAATTTCATCGCGCGGGTATAACCCACTCGAGGCGTCGAAAGATTCAAGTGAGGTCAAAATGCTCACGGATTCTCTTCAATATTTTCTACTTTTAAGGTATGGAACTGTGACTATGCGGAAGGCTAACGCTCTGTGAAAAAACCACTGGAGCAAGAACAGCCGGAAATCGTCTGCACGAATGACAGAGATATAAGATGTTCGAGTCTCCAAGAAGTCTTCAAGAGGTCTGCATTGACTTTATTTGCGGTAACGTCCTAGGCTTGTGCGAGGTTCACCTCGGCGATACGAATGCGCCTTCTCCCAGTAGTGACAGCGTTTCAGGTAAGTATCACGTAAGACCGATATTTATGCGCAATAACTGGGCAGAATTAAAGCAGTACAAGTTTTAGATCAAGATACCTGTATAGTGAACGTATATAATAGCACAGAAATTGCTATCGATACTACAACAGGTAGGACATCGTCTAACGATGCTCCCTCCAGCTCCGCAACTCGGCTTACCTTCAGGCATCCGGATGCCTTCTTGCCAGCCGAGGTATCGGAACAGTTATTATCCAACCTATGTGAGAAGAAAACATTATCCGACTTAACGATTACACTTTTTGATTCGAAGAGCACCAGATTAAGGTGACGCAACTTGAGTTCACTTGACAGAAGTGGAGGAATTAAGACGGATGCATAACGGCTAATTTTCTTTCAGGCATGTACGGTTGAAAGACGCGTCGACGTTATCAGCTAAGGGCTTAAGTGTTCTTAAGCAGCACAAAGTTGTAGATTTAATAGTAAATGGACTTAAAATCACTGTTAATGATTTAATTAATTGTTTAGGCGATTGGAGTATACAAAATCTTAGATCGTTAAGTGTAGCTAAAGGAAGTTTCATGGATTTTTCAAGGTCATTATCACTCCCTTTCGTCAAAATCGCCAATTTTCTTGTTTAAATTAAATTATGCCGGATTTTGATATCTGATTACATGTTGTTCTCTGTTGTAGACAGCGCATGGTAGACATTGCAACGTTAAACAGATTAAAGGCGCTTCATACCTTGAATGTCTCAGGAACAGAATTTAATAAACATGGCTTGGACATAGTAGTCGAAGATCTTCCCCTTTTAGAGAGCTTAGATATATCTTGTACAAGAGTTGATGATATAACGCCGTTAATGAAGTGTAAAGATCGATTAAAAACATTAAATATGTACAATTTAAAGATAAGCGCGTGTGGGAATCTAATACCAGTATTACTGGAGTTGAATGAGCTAAGACACTTAGATATTTCCGATGAGAAAGATCCGCACGGTTTTGAGGTGTTCGCGTCTGCTAAACCAAAAATAACAGATTTTCTAACGGCTTCGAATTGTATGCCTCATTTGACAATTCTAGATCTATCGGGTGAGTAATATGATACTTGATACATGATATACAATGCGCAATTCATATATTTTTATGTAATTCATAAAATTATTGCTTAGCTAATGATAAATTGTTTGTTAAATGCAATTTTGGCTCGTGTAGGTAAGGATGACATAAATCCAAAGGATTTAAAAAAATTTATCGCGTCACATGTACATTTGAGGTTCCTGGGGCTGGTTCACTCCTACGCTTGTTACGACGACAGTTTCATAGATACGACGCACGAAGATTATAAACCTCAACTTGTTGTAAGTTGACGTAACAGAAAATTAATATTAACGCTGTATACGTTGTGTCTACTATGTCCTTGTACTGCCTCTAGTGCATAAAAAGATTGGAATCTATTTTGTTACATTGTACTCGTGTTATCGTCGTCGTGTTATATCTCGTGCGTGTACACATAGTGATAGTCCTAATTATCATTATCACTGTTATTTATGCAATACTTGATATTTCTTACATTCGCGTGTCTCGTGATTTCTTTTATATTCTTTTATTTTCATAATAATATCGTTATTCTATTGTTACATACATATCTTGCATCGTATTTTCTACATTTAAAGATTTCAGTATTTGTTATTAGCTATACGTTTGTCCTATCGAATGTGTTTTATGGATAATCAATTTCCATTTGCAATAGGAGAATTATTAACAGCCAAATTAGAAATTACCAATTTTTGGGTAGTAATATGTAAATTAAAAGAAATAAATTACTTTTGATATTAATGCTACGTTAATGTAAGGCAATATACGTTACATGTCTGTCTTTTGCTTCAGATCAGTGGCACAGCTACAGAATCTCAAATTTTGGAAGCCCTTAGAAGGTATACGTACAGACCAATATATCTTCAAAAGTGTCTGTTTAACTTATTTCGTTTGACACCAAACTTTCTCGAGCCACGAGTCGATGTGATAAAATTAGTGTTACCTGGAATGAGAGAGCACCCGCAGGAGTTTCGTGTACAAATGGCAGCCACTGCATGTATCTATAATCTCACCAAGGGTGAATTGGCCCTTATGATTCATCCATCAATACTTAAACAAATAGTCGAATTAACATTATTAGCAATGGAATCATATCCAACTAATCATCAACTTCAAAAGAACACGTTATTGACTCTATGTAGCGATAGAATTCTGCAGGATGTTGCATTTGACAAATATAGGTAGCTATGAATTCAGAAATTTATCATTTATAGATGTAAAATAATCTGCTGAGATTTCAATGTCTTTGATCGTAAATTGTTTATTTATCGACATTTTGCATATCCTTTTCCATCTATATTCATCCTTACGTTGCATAACAATCGAAATTAAATACTTGTATTTTATTAAATCACAAGATATCTTTTCTATTATACTGAACGGATAATATATATTTATATATATTTTTACATAGATTTACGTATAAAGAGAGACAAATGTAATTAATGACGTCCGTTATCTGTGAATAGATATTGAAATTTCAGTATGCAAAAGCTCAATGAATACTTATGCTATACAAGTGAATCTAAAAGAAACATTTTCAATTTAACAGATGTGCAAGATTAGTTATGAATTGCTTGTCAACTTTCGATGATGCGTCCATGAATCGTATGTCTGTGGCTATTTGCTCAATATTAGCAGCAAAGATATCGACCGTGGAAACATCAATGCTTGGCGCACAACCGCAGTACATGTTGAAATTGCTTGCGATGGTTAGATCTAAGGTCGAGTCCAAATTAGTAGATATTACGATGAAATTTACATTAAGTGCTTTGTGGAACTTGACGGATGAAAGTGCTATTACGTGCAAAGTGTTTCTTGACGAAGGTGGAATGGAATTATTTCTCGAAGTATTAGATTGCTTCCAAGGTGAATTCAGCGTAGAAACTAAGGTTCTTGGTCTGCTAAATAATATCGCAGAGGTTCGTACCAAGGTCTTCAACTTTAAATAACTTGTATAACTTAGAATCTTGTTGAATTAAAGGATCACCTCGCAATTAATGACTACCTAGCACATACTTAGTGGCGTTATATTATATCAGGATAAAATTGTCGCTTACTCCCGTACGAAATTTCAGGTCGATCATTTGCGACCACGGCTTATGCAACCACGATTTATAAAAATGCTTTCAATGCTGCTGGATTCCGAGCACATTGATGTATCTTATTTCGCAGCCGGTATCGCTGCACATTTACTCAGTGATGGTCCCAGATCATGGCATAGTATGCCGTCACAACCGACTAGAGAGCAGTTACTGGATCAACTTGTTAATGCCGTAACTCATTGGCAAACACCTCAAGGGGAGATGGTTGCCTATCGTAGCTTTCAACCATTTTTCCCACTATTACGTTGCACGGACGCGTATCCTGTTCAACTCTGGGCCGTGTGGGCTATTCATCACGTGTGCACAAAGAACCGTAAGTTTCGGAAGAATAATATTTATGCATTAATTGTAACAAAGTGTCATGGTGTATGCTAATACTAGTATAATTTATTCATAAAGATTTCAAAAGAAAATCAATTACGTGTAAGTTGTATGTCATAATAATCGTATGCTTATTTTCAGCGAAACGTTATTGCGTAATGTTGATCAGAGAAGGGGGAGCAGAAACGTTAAGACAAGTAGAGAAAACGCATACAGAGTATACAACACAACCGAATTTACGAAGTTTATGTCAATCAATTCTGGAAACTCTTGAATTAAACTCTTAACGATAACCGTTGCTTTCAATCTGAAAGTTGAATACCACGTGGTATGCTAGTCAATGTTTATCTTAATGCAATCTTGTTCATATGCATATTTTGTTTTTTAGACCAAATACATATAAAAATTATATGGCCATAGGTATTTATTATAAAAAAAACAGACTGTAATCAAATAACAATAAATTAATATAAAACATTTTCGTTATAATTTAGCTAATATTGTGACTAAACTCATTAGATCTGTATTGAAGATCTGAATTGACCTAGATTTTTATTACAAAGCGTATTATTATAAAGAAGTAGAATTAAATTTCAAAATTACGTAATATTAAAATTATATAACATAATAATTATACGAAATAAGTTAATAAATAATGGATCTATTGTTGTTCTCAGAACAAATTGTATAGTTTATATAATAATTTAGAGCTGTATTTTTAAAGAAAGAACATTTTTAATAATTTTATTTGAAAAAAGTATGCGTCCTAATTTAATTAATTTGCGAATGATACACGTATAATTATTAATATTTATTATTAATATATATATATATATATGTATATATATATATGTATATTTTTTTAGGGACATAATACATTTTTAAAAATCTTATTTTATGATTTTACTCGCATTATAGTTGTTCCAAAGGATTACAGAATGATGTAGCGATATTTTTAATGTTCTAATGTGTGTATCTGCACATTATAATTTATTTAATAAATGGTGAATGCATTGAATTTAGACGGGATTCATATTTCAAAATTCTAGTCTAATGTTCAATTTCTTGAGGCATGAATTATAATAATTATTATGCGTTAATAATCAATATAAGGAAAAAAATATAATTATACTAAATTGTTTTATGATGTGTTTATAGTTAATGCAAATTCTGTTAAAAAAATGTCTGAATAGTTAAGTTAACACGTTGATATTATTATAAAAGATAAAAATATGTAATTAAACTTATTACTCTTGAATATTAATGCCTTCTTAAGATGCTTGGTATAATTTAGATATTTTAGAATTGTATATGCAATAGTATACATATATTGGAATATATGTAGCACTTGTATGTACATATATTATGGCTCATATTCAGAACGCGCTTACAATAAAAGCGCTTCTAAAAGCGGCTTAAAAACCACTTGATTGGCTGAGAAGCTATATTGAAGGCACTTTTATCAGTGTAGCGCGTTCTGAATATGGGCCAATGTGTATATATTTTCTAGATCATGCCAATTGTTTAAATTGCAGTGTAATGAAATGACCAAACATATCTATAAGATATTAAAATAATTATCATTTTGTTAAATATTTCATACTTTAATACTTCAAATTCAGATCTTCAATCTCAGTTTTGATTAATTGTGCCTCACATATAATCTTTATTATTAAAATTGCAAAATATTGTCAAAATTGATTTTATACATTATATGCCTTCAAAGATTAAAAAAAAAAAATATAAGAAAAGTCGGAATTTTTGTAATAAGAGAAACACATATTGATACTTAGATTATATCTGTTATTAAAATGTTATGAATTTCTTTATATAAACGAAATTTATTCTTCTGACATAATTACATGTTAATATTTAAAACTGCGCGTAAGGAACGTCAATTTTTGAACGGTAATGAATGTTAATAAACATACTATGCCAGCCTCTATATGTCGTATTCGTTTTTATAAAAGATCACATTTCCTTATTGATATTTCAGTTCATAAACTTTAATAGCAGATGTGAAAATCTCTTTTTTAACATGAAAATATACAAAGTTCCAATTGAGCCAAAAAAATCTTTATTTATCACTCACTCATTTTACATTTACACATTACATTTATTAATGCCTTAATTATTTTTTTTTTGTTTTTTTTTCCCTTAATGAAACGTAAAAATTGTTCATGAGATTTGTATATCTCTCAATTGATGCTGATGCTGCGCTGCACCTGCAAAATACTTGGCGACAAGGAAGGAACATTACGAAATGTGGCTCGATCATTAATATGTTGAAACTCTGCTCTCCTCCTAATACCTTAGCACAATGAATATTTCAGAAACATATTTTACACGCATCTTACACATTAATAGCAATATGTTTAAGATAAAATTGTAGATGTATAATTAGTATTGAATAAATGAAAGTTGCATAATGAAAAATATATATTGTTATTTAATCATATCATAGAACAACATATATTTGTAAGTATATATGTTTGTATAGTTACTTATAGAGCAACTTTCACTTATAATGCATACAAAATTTACTACAAATTATATAGTTATATGTTATTAATCTAAACATTCACTTTGTAGTTCAATTCTTTTTCATCATTATTATTTTACGACATTACTACAAAACTGACAGTATATTTTCACACGTAATATGAAACATATAACAACAAGTTAATTAAATAATAATATGGTATTTCAATGTACTAATATTGATACGGTTTCTACATATCACTCAGATTTTTTTTGTTGTTCCGTTTTCTATTACCATAAAGTCGTATATTAACCTTAACCCTTTGTGTCACGTCTTTTTCAAAAAAAATTTCTTTTTTTGAAACTTACCACTTTGGGGTTTTTTTGAGTTACTGATTACGAATCCCAAGTACAAAATACAAAATTTAAACTAGCGGAATCAATATGGCGGAAGTAATTTTAAAAATCAATGGGACTGAACTTACAACTTGTTACTCCGGAGTTTTTTTAGGGTCGCTGATTATACTGAAAATTTTTCACAAAGAATTAATTCACTAAAATTAACAGTTTTTTTGATATATAGTATTTATGAATAATAAATTGGTTACTTAACATATGGCAGTAAATGTAAATGTATTAGAGAAACACCTTATCAGTCCAATGATACCATATGCTATAAGAGTAGGTGAACTATTTGATTTATTGAAATAAACCTGATAGCTGTTGTTACCGGTACAACACCGTGACGCAAAGGGTCAATATATGAGTGCTATTATTCCTACAATTACAATATGTATGTGTATACATTATTTTATATAAAAAATGAGATTACACTAAAATATGGGTATACTTCCGTATAAAAAGGTGCTGCTTGTTTAACTCTTTTGTATCAAAGATAGTAAGACCTTTTTTTCTAATTGTTTTTTCATTTTTAAATACATACATTTCAAGTATTCATATATATTTTTCAAAGACAGCATTGAACTACAACAGTGAATGATCGCTGTTCTACATTTGTAGATTTATATGATGGTTATTAAATCAATTTTTATGTCCTTCTCCAATCTTTTTTTTCTTTTGACACATGATGTTTTTCTTTTTCTTTTTTTTCCCATCGTATCAGTTTTTTTTCTGTGGACATATCATAAGAATTTACTTAAATATTTTGACTGCTTTCCAGTGCAAAGCATGATGATATATGCTTGTAAGCTTTTTGTGTAAATTTTTAATCAATTTCCCACAAAAACTTACAATGTGCAATATTATATCTCACACAAGGCCATATATTCTATACTTTTAACTTATAAAATATCAGATCCATAAATGATGTGCACACTTGAGTTGAATTAATTAAAGCGAACCACAAGACAGTTTCTAATATCGTATGTACTGCACAATATTGTTTATAGTATAGATTCTTATTATGGCCAAGTGTTAACACTAATGTATCTAAATATATTCTGTTACAATAAAGTGTGAATAAACAACTGTTAATTACTTTCAGTTTAAATGCATGTAGGACTTATCGAGTTCAATCAAATAGATACATTAGATTATTATATTAGGAATTAAATAATAACTAGTACTAATTAACAAGTGTTTCGTTTATGTATCGTATCAAGGAATAACCAGTAGACCTCTATCTTAATTTTATAGTAACTTTATTTATTCAAGTTGAAAAACATTATTTGCTTTTCCAATAGGAAGTTAAATAAGGAAAATGATCACTCGCAAACATCCGGCTTAAAGATTCAGATATTTACATTAATTTCCCAGTATCGTTATTGATTTATTACAAATCAATTACTTCTGGTCTTTCCTTAGGTTATAACAAAATGTGCAATATTTGGAAATTGTTCAAAGAAACGATCTTATGGCCATCTATTTTTTCCAAAATTATATTTAGCCGCAATCAATAGGAACTAATCCACACAGTCAAGTCCCAATTTATTCTAATTTTATACATCGCGTGGGAGAACTTCTCTTTGAACAATGACTAAAAATTATAGTATACATGATCTGAGATAAAAACTTACCTTGCCATCTGTAGAACAATGTTGTGCCTTTAAAATGGTCAATATGGCATATAGTAACCACGTCTGTAACTCCTATGGAAGAAAGCCATCAAGTAGTGCAATTCATTGAAGGAGACATAAAACAAAAATAGCAACAGTGTCGAGACAAAATTAATTAGTACCTAGGTCGCCTTGCGGGTCTGTATCCAAAATATGCACTGCCACGGATAATTCCTCTAGCCATACCCCGATAGCCTCTTGTTCCTCTGGGACCCCTGTAGATATACATAGAGTCAAATGCCACAAAGATTTCAACGAATTTATACACTGCTGATACGTTAATTAATATTTTCATGAAAGTTTATTATCGTAATTATACTTAAATGTTAATCTAAAACAAAGTATTACCGGTTTGTCATAGAGAATCCAGGTTTATTTGTTCTCTTAGGCATCACTTTAATCTGACGTCCCCTGAACATAGACTCATCCATGGCCATTGCTGTTTGCACAGAATCACGCTCGGCGAACTCGATATAAGCAAACCCTTTCGGGTGACCATCGAATTTATTACACAAAATTGTTACTCTATTAATGCTACCACAGCCATGAAAATGTTGCTCCAACTCTTCTGCTGTAGCGCCATAATCAACCTGGGTACACGAGAGAAATAAAATGAGCATCAAAACGTTATGCAAATATATATATATAACAGTAGAAAAGTTTGATAGTCATAAATGAATTATGTAGACTTACGTTGCCCACATAAATAGACCGATTATCAACTTCCATTTTGTCTTCCAATGACATATTTAATGGGCTTGCTAAAATTGAATGTACGATAAGTAAAATGTTATCATGAAATGTAATTAAAATATTTATTTCATATCTTGCATGCTTCATATAAAATACAAGCTTGCAAACTTACTGATACCAGGTGGGCTACCCATGTTCATCTGCTTATCTACCTCAGACTGTAGCTGCTTCAATTTCTCTGCTTCTTCCTCCATTTCTCTTACTCGTGCTTTAATTGCCTCCAGTTCCTAAATTACAAATTACAATTACATATCGTAAATTACATATGTTTGTCTGGAAGACATTTTATGATTATCGTAATAGAAAAACGATCTTTTTTATTTTCTGTTGCCTTGAACTTTCATCTTTGTAAAATTAGTGACTACTTACAGGATCATCAACGTTTGCTTCTCCCAATTCTCGCTTCACGCCATCACACTGCATAATGGCATCTCCATCTTGGCCATTTTCAAGACCATCAAGACCATCGATATGGTCACTAGCTAAAAGATCTGATTCAGACATTTCTGAAATATAGTAGAGCTCAATATTATCTTTAGGTTATGGATAACCTTGTAGGATATAATACAGACACATTTTGATGAAAGATTACTAAAAACCAGGAATTGTTATTTATTCTTAGATAAAGTTTACTAAATCTTGTTTTAGTCCTGCGATTAATACATCATATGCTACATCTATGCAAAATCAATAGAATATCAGTACATATTGTTGTACAAAATTAATGCAAATGCAATGGATATCAATACATGGCAAACATTGCTTAAATTTCTACTGCTACACAGTTGATAGTTATTTAGTAATTGTACATCACAGAAACAATACATCAGATACGTTATCTAGATTATACAGTATACATATTGTACAATAGATATGCTCATGTGTGCGCTATAATAATATACGTATACATAGCAAGACAAATGTAAGCTGCGAGATAGATATAAAAAATAACCTAGCAAATTATTTCAGATAAATTAAATGTATAATCGCGTTTGCAAGTAGTTTAACCCAAATAAAAGCAAAATGTAATTTACAAAGGGGAGAAGTATTACTTATTCCCGTCAAAAATTGAAATAATTGCTACTAAATCAGTTTATATCTTGAAAGTTAAAATTGGAAGGGGTTTTTATGTCGAGATAAACAGAAGAAATCGCAGAGAGAGTGAAGTCGAAAATTACTTTAAATAAACGAGCAAAGGAGAATAATGCGTGCATTGAAGTAGCATCAGTATTTCTAGAATCCATATATAGGTATAGTATTTCCAGGGATTCTTAAATGATATCAATAAATAACTAATATATATTATTATCCGACAGCTGGAGGGTAGTAGATAACTTACGTGATACTTTGCGGAATATGTGTGATATCCAGCTATCGTTTTAAACCAGTCGCACTACTTTCGGTCTAGCCTCACTGCTCATACGATAAATGCGGTAAATCACAGTACAGCAAAATGAGGCTGAAGTCACATGGCACGTATTTTCTGCGTAACGCGTAACCAATCAAATCTTTGCCTGCAGAAGCTGATATCCAAATGAAACAATGTGATTGGTTACGCGGTTACGCGTTAGTCCAAGGTTGGGCATTTTGGCGCTGCGAGCAGTTTTCTACTACAAATACTCTACGGCTCATTTTATTGGCTACAGAGCATCTGAAGATAACTTTAAGTAAATATAAGGCCTGTCTATATATGAATACCATAGTTAAATGTCAAAACGTTCAAAAGCGAGATAACCTAATAGTAATAAACAACGAAGCAGATGTGATTTTGGTTGTTGTTATCAATGGGCATCAGAATTGAACGTTCAAGTAGCTGAATATTTGAAATAGCATTTGATGAAGAAGCTGCCGTAACATCCGTGTTTTCTTCATTTATTCCGTTCAACATAACCTAACCTGAGAAATAATATAAATACATGATATTGGAAGATTTTTTTATTTATTAGTTAATAATTTTAGTACGTACAGAGACAGACGCATTTGCATCGCTCTCATCGTGACTAATCATCATGACTTCTTTAAGTCCATCTCCAATTAGCGGCTCTACCGGCTCTTGACAAGAGTTTCTATAACAGAAAAGTAAAAACAAAATTCCAAATACAACTAAACAAAGAAAAAGTTTAATAAGTTTCAATGTTCATTGTATTTTACTTACCTGTGGTCTCTTAATCTGCTTTGAGCAGTATGTCGAATTGTTTTTTTGCAAATAGTGCAATAAGCACAAAGTTTCGTATCTTCGTATTTTTTTTTATATTTTCCTTCCTCCCAATATTTGTGCAATGGTCTACCTCCTCGATTCATGATTTATATTGTAAATGAAATTGTATTGCGGTATTTATGGATTTATGGTTAGATTACACAAACAACAAAATATACCACCGATTTGAAATTGAACAACGCTGCAAAATTGTCGGAGGATTTGGAAAAGCCCCAGGTCCCGGAGAGGCTCAGCGTAAGAGGAGAATTGAAAAAGGTAGATTTAATAAATGTGTCCGCAAATCACGTTAAAAGCAGGGGATCTATTACGTATCTCTTCACGGAGTGAAAATGTGAAAAATGAGCAAATTTACTAGAATATTTATAATTTGATTGGTCAACACCTAGTGAATTTGCTCTTTTTGCATTTTCACTCCGTGATGAGATACGTGATGACTAGAGTCCTAAATAATCAGAGAAGCGCAATCGGCGTCTCACTTGCTGATTGGCTGACCGCCATGTTGAGCCCGTAATACATTCTGTTGGGAAACTAACCGCAACCGGCGTACCGTAAGTGAACAAAAATTATAGTTATAATGTTTTTTTTCCAACAAAATACATTTTAGATATCCTTAATATGTGCAATTGTTTTTGACAAGACTAATATATATATATATATATATATATATAATGTATTTATATTATGATAAGAATAAATATTTATGTTGTAACAAGACTGATATAAATAAAATAGTACTAAACAAATTATGTACGATTGTCATTTATTTTAAAGAAAATATTACAACTATGATATAAAATATATTATTATAAAAGTTATCCTAAATATATCTAAACAGTGACACAATAAATAGATTTGTCAACATTTTCTTTGTTACTTATTGGAATTCCTTTTTTAGTGACAGTAGGCTGTAATCTTCGCAATGCCTTCTCCATTTGGACAATCTTACTGAACATCTTACGCAACTGCTGCAAGCCTAAATTACGCTCAACTGTTAAATCTTGAATAACTTGTGATGCTTTGTTATACTGTAATATTAGTTCAACAATTGTACAACATTTTACTTTGGGAACCAGTATAGAAGGGATTGAATGTCTTTCTTGAATAAAATAAATCTACAACATAATTTATAACAAACGACGTGAAACCATTATAATTAAATTAAATTATTATTATATTATTAAGTTGACTTTTTATAATTGTGAATACATTATATTAATACTGACCTTTGTAGAATTTGATTCGTGAATAGATATATTATGAGCCTTATTATATTGTTGTTCCCCTTTATTAAAAAGAGTCAGCTCCTAGACAATGAATAACTATCATATTATGATAATAACTTTATTTTCTTTAACGTTTTAACGAAATATCGATGTTACTTACCAAATTGATCTTCATTTTTCAATTTAATGTGATATTCCGAAACTTTAACTTCTCTTTAACGTTGCTACAAGTTCAGAATTAAAATTACAACGTTTCTGCATAACCTACTTACACGAAATAGACAAGCTGCGTTTGTGTACATCCATATTTGATTTATATGTAATAAATATTTACATAAAAGTACTTACATCACAATTAAAACTGCTTGCCTGTACACATAATTGCTTTAAAAGTAGTCATCACTAGAGTCCTAAATAATCAGAGAAGCGCAATCGTTACCCCCTCCATGCTTCCCATGGTCGCCATGTTGGGCCCGCAGCTGTCCATACAGGGGGGGGGGGGTAACGATTGCGCTTCTCTGATTATTTAGGACTCTAGTGATGACTACTTTTAAAGCAATTATGTGTACAGGCAAGCAGTTTTAATTGCGATGTAAGTACTTTTATGTAAATATTTATTACATATAAATCAAATCCTACATATTGGCTGCGTTTGTTTACGCAGTAGTTAGTGCATCCACTGCGTATCTCATCTGCTGATCACGTGACATAATTTGCCGAACGCACTCCTGCGTGAACGGCTGCGGGTGTGCAGATTGGTGCGGAGTGTTTTGGAGCGCTTCAAATGGGACTTTTGGTTGCGTTTCGGTAAAGCAGCTCGGTACATACACCGTTAAAAATTGTGCGTCCATATGTTAAAATTTTCTTGTGTTGTCATGTTTTGATTACTACCTCAATGTAAAATTAACATACAACTGATATGTTATTATTTTTATAACAATTTTATATGTTACATTAATGTTAACTTCATAACTTAACATTTTATGTATGTCTCTTAGAAATGGAATATTATTTGAAATGCTTTTAACACAATAATTTTAAACAATCAACATGTCACAAAGTCAGTTTAACATTCTAAAAGAAGTTAAAGTAAATCTTCAAATAATCATGCACTTTGACATATAAAATAATCAACTAAAATTAAATGTTTCTATCAAAAATAATTTAAGTTGAAATAATTACTATCATGTGTTAATATAACATAAAAAGTAAATGTTCTTTTGAAGTATTTATATGTTGATACAACTCATAATAAAATATATGTATTATATACACTTCAAAATAGTTACATTAAATGTATTAACATATAAAACTGTAATGTTAACAGGTGAAATATTCAATAGAACATTTAAGTATGGAACATTTAATATGTTAGGTGACTGAAGAATTATGTTAAAATGTATCAATTTTTTTATTCATATTGTATGAACGAAAATGTTCTATCAACTTTTCTGATAAGTTATTGTAACTTCTCTTCCATGTAGTTTTCAATTACTTTGTATGTTATTTTTACATCACACTTAAAGTTACAATAACAAAAATAAATGTAAAGTATTACGTGTTAATTACTTAACATTTCTAGTTTGTCAAGAAGTAACACATGAATGAGTTACTTTAACTTAAAATTTAGAGTGGACTTTCTGGGACATGCAAAAAATGTTAAAATTAACATTTTATTTTTTACTGTGTATCGTTAAGTAAATTTATTAATTTATCAATCGTTAAGTAAATTTATCAATTTTTTAAGGCCGGTATTCATAGTCGGATCTTATATACCTCTGAAGTAGCTACGCAGTGGGATATATCTCTGCATAAACGAATGACAAACTGCGTTGCAGTCGCTTTTGCAGGCAAAGTAAATGAACAACATCTGCGGCAGCCACTGCATAAACGAACGCACCCAATGAAATCGCACCTTTATACAAAAGTCTGTGCTCGCTCCTGGGCATCTATCACGTAACTTTTCCCCTAGGATGATAAATGAAAAATGAAAATTTCGCGTGAACTTTTACGTTATGATTTGCTACTGAGATGAAGAAATTTTCATTTTTCATTTTCCATCCTAGGGGAAAAGTTACGTGATAGATGCCCTGACCAAAGATTGCCAATTGTACATTTTTTAAGGTCTCTAGTTACGATAATTTATGACGCGAATGTTCCTAGGGGAAAAGTTACGTGATAGATGCCCTGCCCAAAGATTGCCAATTGTACATTTTTTAGGGTCTCTAGTTACGTTAATTTATGACGCGAATGTTCCTAGGGGAAAAGTTACGTGATAGATGCCCTGCCCAAAGATTGCCAATTGTACATTTTTTAGGGTCTCTAGTTACGATAATTTATGACGCGAATGTACCTAGAGAGAAGTTACGTGTATGTGTCTTGTATGTGAGGGAGCATGCCCGTGCAATGTTATTGGAGTTCCCACGAGCAGTGCTGCGCGTACGAACGGCGTTACGATATTTTGCGACATAGAAGGAAAGAAATCGCGAAGTTATTCGGAAAGTCGGCCAGAACACCGAGGTGCGGCGAACGCGTCACGCTGCGGACGTGAAGCAGGCGACGACGGGAAACGTTGGCGGCACCGAAAAATGCGCACAACCGTGGCGAGTCATCGCGGATGTCATGCATCTCGTCGCTGCATCAGGGAATGACTCGCGTCTCCGCCCCAAAAATAAGTACGGCCCAGTGCGGTTCGTCATCGCCGAGATCGAGCACGATCGCCGATCGTACACGCAGACGGCTCTGATCACGTAGCACGATCCCTTCGTGCAACTACTTGGTTAGTGGTTAGACCATCTGGATCTGACGACTCAGTCAGCTGTGGCCCTGAATGGCAAGCACACGCGTGTGCGTCAATTCCGCAGTGACAGTGCGATTCCCGTGCGTCAACGTTGACGTCGACGAGCATCGCCGCGGTATTGTGAATCGATATTTCGTAACGCGGAGTGTCTCGTATTTTCACCCGTTTTGTAGCAACAAGGCTATGCGCCATTAAAGGTGTACGAGTCTAGATTTCGCGCGATCGGGCATGATTTGTGTATCGCGCTCTATAATTGAGAATTCTCCGAGTTAAAAAAACATTTCCCGCGCGCTACATTAAATTCCGCGGCAGCGCGGACACGACGAGAGAGAATTAGAACGGCCATGACGTGCACGTGTGTGGTGCATTTTATATACTTTTATGTTATTTTTAAACCGATGATGTACAAAAGGCTCGCGAACAAAGCCTTGCAAATCTCGCGTCTTTGTTTACGCCCTCAGGATTATTTTTGGACTGTACTCTTGGTGCATAGTTCTTGTTCTTGCCTAAATTATGGAAAATCTCTTGAGAGATGGATGCATATATATTTTTCCTAGATTTATATTTATATGAATACATGGTCGTTTAATATATAGTAGAATTGTGTATTTCATGTTATAACTTTGCAGATTTATAGCATCGGTAGACGCAATTCACGGAATCAGTGATCTGTTGAGATTGGTTTGAGTTATTGGTGATTTGTGGATCAGAGAAAAGAATGTCACTAAAACCTAAGCGGGTAGATTTCAATCAAACATGGAACGTGCTGCAAGATACTGTCAAAGGAGTAATAACGTTAGCAGATATCCCGCGCTCCACGTGGAATGACAGATTCAGGTATTTCAAATTTGAGAGAATCAAGACAAATTATTTTTAATTGCCGAGTTAAAATGCATTGTTACGATTACAGTGATGTGTACTCTTTGTGCGTCGCATATCCTGAACCACTGGCAGATCGTTTGTACAATGAGACAAAAAGGTTTCTCGACGATCATGTGTCTCAGTTGTTGGAAAAGGTCCTATGCCAAGGCGAAATGAATCTGCTTCAGGCATACCATCGAGCCTGGACAGAGTACTCGCAGGGTATCTACTACCTGCACAGCTTGTACTTGTACCTCAATCAACAACACATCAAGAAACAGAAGCTCTCGGAAGCGGAACTCCTCTATGGCATGGGTACCAGCATCGATGGTGAGTGCCAAGAGCAGATGGAGATCGGAGAGCTAGGCCTGGACATCTGGAAGAGGAAGATGATAATGCCGCTGAAGAAATCGCTCGTGTCGCTTCTGCTCGAGAGTATCCACGCCGACCGAGTCGGGAAGGCACTGCCTACCAGCACCGACGTTATATGCAGTGTTATAGAGAGTTTTGTTCGAGTGGAAGAGTACAAGCTTAAGGGACAAATAGATGTAATATTTCATTGCATTAATTTCGAGTGTTCATGAACATTTGAGGAAGAAATATTTGTTAAATTGAATCTCTTGTTTCTTGGGCAGATGTACCAAGAAATTTTCGAGGAACCTTTCCTGCAAGCTAGCGGAGATTTTTATATGAGAGAAGCGTCGTCGCTGTTGCAACAGTCGAACGTTACGCGCTACATGGAGAAAGTGACGTGGAGACTTAGCCAAGAGGAGTCGCGTGCGCATAAGTACCTTGACATGAGTTCTGTACCAAAAGTGCGCTGTGCCCCTCGTGCGAATTTATCAATCATACTGACATAGCGAACGCAACGATGCAACGGTGATATTTCGCTTTTTAGGTAAGAGCGTGTTGCGAGGAGAAGATGGTGGCCGCGCAAGCGGACTGGCTTCACACGGAAGCCGAGATCATGATAAAGGAGGAGAGCAGACGTGATCTCGCTCTTCTCTATCCGTTGTTGAGGCCTTTGCCGGGAGGTTTGGATCCACTTGTACAAAAGTTCACTCGACACGTCACGCAGCAAGGATTGCAAGCCATTGGACCTTTGCAGGGGGAAAACGTGAATAATATTGAGCTCGCTATTAGACATGATTTCCATGAGTATACGTGCTAATGCGAATTTTCCATTTTCCAGGTGTACACGCAATTCGTGGAGAATATGTTGAATGTACATTCGAAATATTCAGAACTGATCAAAGATGTGTTCAAGGCAGATCAAAGTTTTATGGGCGCTCTCGATAAAGCTTGCTCTGCTATTGTGAATTATAGGCCCGCTCCAAAACAACCAGTCCGAGCGCCAGAACTGGTAAATAAATTATACTAAATTGATTATACACCTCCGACGTATTAACAATTATTTTTCTAAATTATGGCCTAATTTATCTGTTCACGCAGTTGGCGAAATATTGCGATTCTCTGTTGAAAAAGTCACCCAAAGCAGCTTCTGAGAGCGAGATCGAGGATAAGTTGAAGCGCTCCATAACTGTATTCAAGTATGTCGACGACAAGGACGTGTTTCAGAAATTTTACTCGCGCATGCTGGCAAAGCGGTTGATACACCAACAATCGCAGTCAATGGAGCTCGAGGAAATGATGATCGAGCGGTTGAAACAAGCGTGCGGCTACGAATTTACGAACAAGTTGCATCGTATGTTCACGGACATGTCCGTCTCCGCGGATCTCAACGCGAAATTCATAGCGAGCTTGCGAGAGGCGGACGGGGACAATCAGTTGGGTACCGGTTTCGGGGTCAAAGTACTGCAAGCCGGTGCCTGGCCGCTTGGTTTACCGCCGTCCCCGGGCCCGTTTCACGTTCCGCAGCAATTGGAGAAGTCTATCCAGGCCTTCGAGGCGTTCTACCACATGCACTTCAGCGGCCGTAAACTCACGTGGCTGCATCACTTGAGTCAGGGAGAGCTGAAGTTCAACTACTTACCGAAATCGTACTTGGTCACGGTGCAGACGTATCAAATGGCATTGCTGTTACTGTTCGAGTATTGCGACGCAGTATCTTGTAGAGACGCGGCAGCGTCATTACGTTTGTCTCATGAGCAATTAGTGAAACACGCCGCTAGTCTTGTCGACTGCAGAATCCTCGATAAATCCAGCGGCAGCGAATTGGAGGAGGACACCATTCTTACGCTCAATTTGAATTATTCCAACAAGAGAACGAAATTCCGCGTGACCGGCGTGTTGCAGCGCGACGCGCCGCAGGACGCGGAAGCTACGCATCGCAGCGTGGACGAGGACAGGAAGATGTTCCTGCAGGCAGCTATAGTTCGCATCATGAAAAGCCGCAAGCTACTGAGACACAATCAGCTCATACAGGAGGTGAGTTCTGGGAATTCGATAAGGGCTACGTGCGAATAGTCGATCGCATCGCGCGATGACCTTTAATGCGATCCTGTCGTTTCCAGGTGCTGAGTCAATCAAAAGTCACGTTCGCACCTTCGATTGCGATGATTAAGAAATGTATTGAGACTCTGATAGACAAGCAATACATTGAACGTACGGCAAATAGCGCGGACGAGTACTCATATATCGCGTAACCTTTTAAAGTCTGTCACTAATTTATTTCATTCGAAATGCAGCCCAAACGCGCCACTGATCGGCGATGTTAATTAAATTGACATCAACGACTCACCGAGTATCTGGGATAATCGTGTGAAGAGACTCAATGGAAACGTTTCATCGGTGAAAGTTGAAACGCATGTGCGGGTGTCAGTGGCGTTTGAAAGATCGGGAAAAGCATTTTAGCTCGCTTATATATATTTGCTCTTAGGATCAATCAATTAATAAATACCTTAATTAATTTACTGAATTGTAATATATGCACACACACTGAATAAAGATGATGTTACTATTTTACATCGGGGTAACATATCTTGCAGAGAGTAATTTTATACATTATACAAATTTATTACTTTCTCCGTTGGAATAACTTGCTCGCAACGGAGCAATTCAGTATCTACAATCTTTTCTCTCACATGATCTATATTAACATCCTTGATCCAAGAATATAATTGCAACTCTTTTGACGAATTACAAATCGATATGTGATAAGGCCTCGTATCGTTATCCTAAGGTAACGTTACACATTCTCATGCTCGTATATAATTATTAATATTAAAATATGGCTAATTTTATCTTTTAGGATAACATTTCATTCATGGTTCAAGGTAATAGCCCGTGAATTCTCACGGCTCGCACTGCGCGAGATCCTCTGGTTAAGATATTGCAAATTATTTTATGCTATGCATGATACATAAGTCGCACGACTTGGGAAACACGGAATGTTATCCGTTCTGCGATCACATTATGCATAGTTGTTTATTAAGAACGTGGAGGCTTCAATTGTAATAATTCTGGATCGAGCAGCGGATTATCGTCGGTCTCCGCCTCCGGTGGTTTATTCATACTGTTCACGACGAGAGACGACGTGCCGTCCGCGTTGTTGTAAGGAGAGAAACCGGCCCATTCCATACCGAGATATATTGGAGGCGGGCTACATGGTGACTCTAACAACAACTGATCCGGCTGTTGTGACTGCTGCTGCTGTACCTCTTGGCAATCCGACGGCGGAAAGTGCGACGTCATGTGAGTCGCAATCTTACACTGCTTCTCCTGCTTGCGCCACTTCGCCCTTCTATTTTGAAACCATACCTGTTGGCGTCGTGCGAAAAGCCATGTAAATACTCTTGAACGAACATTGAATGTTAATTAATGTCAATCCACACGTGAACAAGATGAGAGAAAAAACTTATAAAAGAATTACTTGTACTCTAGCTTCCGTCAACTGGATACGAACTGCAAGTTCCTCTCGAAAAAATACGTCGGGATAGTGCGTCCTCTGGAAAGCGCGCTCCAGTTCTTCCAGCTGGAAATTGGAGAACGTGGTGCGGTACCTGCGCTGCTTTCTCTTGCCGATGATGCAAGACGGCCGTTCTTCGCTCTCAGGGCTAGTCGAAAAATCGTACGCTACAAGAAGACACGGTTTATCTATCCTGATCGGGGCAGACAGCGCTAGCTTCGCGCGGCGCGACGCTACTCTGAGAATCGGCATGTTGGAATGGAATTCGCAATGCGCGTCAGTCACGCTTAGGGTGCCAGCGCGATGCGAAAATCACGTCATGACACGATTGTCCGGCCGGTCAGATTTTATTCCGTCTGCACCGTGTCGGACGTGCAAACAGACGGCAACCGCTTCATAACTGTTAAACTGATTACCACTAACTCTATTTAAGAAAAAGGGTTAACCGTGGATCCACTTAATGCACTTAGCAATAACTTGATTGAGCAACACTGCCCCAACTTGAGGGGGCCGGCAAGCGAGTCTCTCGCGAGATTAGATCAGGGTGGCACACACGGGACGTCGTGCACTTACTGAATTTCGTGGGGAAGCAGACGGAAGTGGATTGCGCGCTGCCGATCAGACCGGCCAGCGCGGTCGACCGCAAATCGTCACCTTGGCTGACGTCGTCCGCGATACCCGTCGACGCCGCGATCGCGCCGGCCGACACCAGCGGATCGCGCGGTGCGCCGACCAGGAACAGCTGTCTGCTGCTTTCGTTCCCGCACTCATCCTCCTCGTTCAATTCCATCATGCGACGGTGAGTTCTCCCAGGAAGAATCGACGGGCCGGGGCACGATACGATGAACGCGATACCGGAAATTCAGTCGAGGAGAAGTCTGCTCGGATTCGAGCCAGCTACGCGGCAAACCCCGACGTTTTCTTCCTCCGTTTTCTTGGTTTTTTTGTCTTTTTTTACGTTCCTTACACCTATACGACGTAGACAGAGTAGGGGACAGAACATACTCAGCGTGAACTCCCTCAAGGGGACAGTGAAGCCTCAAAAATGTATTGCTCGTCCACGCCGCGAATCGATAGTACATGTGCAGTTATAGTACACTGGTTGCACGATAACAAATTACAGGTTTCTCAACACGATGGATACGATTTATAATGAATCTCGGCACAGTCGTATCTTGCAATTTTGTACTTGCATCTTTGTAAACCGAGAACCGGTTTTCAACGTTAATGTCACTTATGAAATTGAAGATATAATGGCCCTGTACATGCCAACGTATACAATACAGTTGATTTTATTATTCATATTAATTAGCAAATAATATTTTTGCGATATTCATGAAGGGTGCTATTGATATCACGGATATCACAATTCAGTAATATTGATAAATCAAATGTACATGTAAAGTTCAACCTTTTCTGGAACTTTATTGCTCGGTGTAGTAATATGTACAAAATTTATTACACTTATTTATATTTAACAAATAATAAATAATTTACGTGCTTTAACGGTGCGTATCTTTATAGTATGTCTCACATTTCCACAAGTGGAGAACACAGTTTAGATTAGTATTCGAATAAAAGACTCGGACGAATTTTCATGCGATCGAATTGTTCGAATATTTCAAGCTAAAAGCCGAGTTTCGATATTTGGAAGTTTCAGACCCAAACAATTCGAACGAGATCAATAATTGAACTAGTTTTTTTTATTTTCATCGTTTAGTTTTGTTAGACTATCTTACGTAAATTTAAATTATATTCGAATATACCTTCAAACTCGATCCAAACAATTTAAGATTTGAGCTTGACGTTTAATCATTTTAAATCAGTTTAAATCACTCGACCATTGGAGAAAGTTATTCGAATGCTAATCTAGATACATTAGATATTAGGCCTTATCTAGATTGAAATGCAGTACGGTGATAAACGCGCTCGAACCTCGGTGTGTAAATTACTACAAAACTTATTGATATTGTCAGAAACTGTTAACACGTGCATGAAAAATGTACGTAAGAGATCAGAGGAGTAAGAACTGATCCTTTTTTTTTTAACTTATCACTGCGTGTTATCCTAGTTTTATTTATAGGATCGGTTCATACTGATTGGACCCGCGTACGATTATGAGGACCGTTGGGAAATCACCTTAGACGTAGAAGAGACGGACTCGACTGGTAGACACTAAGAGATCGTCGTCGAAGAATTTTGTTTCTATCACGACGTTGCCGCTGTACACGAGGAAAATACACAGGATTAATCAACGGGATCTCTGCAACTCTATCAAGCTTTTACTTACTTCAATACATTTGCCGGCATCATTTGACTTTCAGGCGCAGCCTGAATCAAGCTCTGCCACGTATTGGTACTGTTAGGAATGACAAAGCCAAATTCGAAGAACCATTCCTCCAGGCAACGGCCTTTAAATAACACCTTCTGCTCTAGGCGAAACCTCTCCATCGGCTCTGCAGAACTGAAATTAATCTCCCTTGATACTGCCCGGCATCGGAGAATCTTCTTTGGTACACGCGCTTCATGTTCCACATCAGGTACAGATCTGTAATCATGAATATCACAATATCATGTATCTTTTGAATGTATTACAATGGAAGATAATAGGAACTTATTTATTTGTTTCTTGAAATTTGTATTTTATCATCTCGGCAGCATTTCAAAATTTTTTTCATTTTTTGGTTTAATTAATCAGCAAATTGTCAATACATTATAATAAAACTTAATTTTGCGCAGTGTCTGTTCTGATTACATTCTGTTTATCATGTAATCTGAGAAAATAATAATAAAACCTGTTGCTGAGAAATAAGAGATATATAACTTGAGGATCAATCATGAAAAACTGATTATTCTAAGGATTACACAAGAATATTGTACTTACAAGTCCTCGTTGCCCTGCCACAGAATTTTCCCGTTATCAGCATCACGTAGATTCATCCAATTACTGATAGATCAAAATTAAGGAAATACATAAGCTTGGAATCATGGAATTGTGATTGATATTCGAACCTAACCTACAAATTGTGTGATCACATTTGGAAAAAAATCGCATTTAAATCGACACTTAAAGGATACACTTGGAAACCTTTGAGGATATCCTCTCCGCGAGACGGCATTCTTAAAGTTAAGTACAATTATCGAACAAATTAATACTACTTTACAAAACGAATGCAACAAGCGGACTATTGATCCATCGCTCCCGTATTGTAAACGCTGCGGCGAACTGTTGACGCGAACGCAGCCATGAACCATGAAGGCAGATTTGTTCCTCCTAACTGCACCTTCTGTACTTTTACATTTGCATTTACAAATCGTATCTTTTCTCCTTATATCTCCAATAACAATGGGTCTGGTTGAAAACTAGTCCTTAGCAATCAGCAATGTTTAATCATAAAATAATCATTACAAAATTCTCATTATTAGCCACGAAATTCTAACAAAACATTATTAACAATTATCAACTACAAAACCTCTAATCGATCAAGATTCATAAAACAGGTGAATCATCAATAGTTATATGCCGGAAGTAATTATCAACTCTTTGCATTATCAAAAATTAGCGATTTTTTAAAATAACTCGGAAAAAATAAATTCTAAGTATAAGTTATAAATATTCATAATTCGATTTTGTTAATGATCTTACTTAATAACAATCTCTTAAATTATCCAAAACTCAATTATCGAACGCATATTCATAGGTATTTTGAATCGTTTAGAAGATTGCACGTGTTTATTATCTTCGCGGAAGTTATTTGCGAGCCGATATTTATAATGTCGCGTAGAATTATAGCTGCACGCGCAGCACGAAAGAAAGGAGCCGCGAGTACATCCGGTTGAACTGCAGCTCGCCGACAATGGAGGAGCGTCACGCCGTGAATCGACCGTTTGATAAAACCGATGAATAGAGAACCTCGATGCAGAAATTGCAAAGGTCGTCGTCGAGGTCCGCAGGATTCTTGCAGGACCTTTCCGAGTAAATGGCAGATAGGTATCATTCTCTCTCTCTCTCTTTCTCTCACCGAGAACGAAATATCTTCTTAGCGAAGTATTGGGTCGTCCGGAAAGTTCGTGCCGATTTTTAATAGATGACGTTGGAACATGTCTGAATATATCAATGTTATTGAAAACATACGATTTATATACATATGCTTAAAGGTGACATTTCAACGCATCTTTAGGAAAAAAGTTTTTTGAGATAAATTGATTCGTGTCAGTTTTGTACTCTTTTGAAGATGGAAGAAAACAAAGAACATTTTAGACACTTGATGCTTTTCTATTACCGGAAAGGCAAAAATGCCTCACAAGCAACAAATTCGATATGTTCTGTTTACGGAGAAGGCGCTTTAGCTGAAAGAACCGTACGTAAATGGTTCGCTAAGTTTAGAGCTGGTGATTTTAACCTTAAAGACCAAGAACGCTCGGGCAGACCTTCTACTACTGATGATGACCAAATCAAGACACTGATCGAGAATAACCCGCGCTACACGACACGTGAATTAGCAGAGATACTGAAAATATCGAAAACCACTGTCCACGATCATGTAGTGAAGCTTGGTTACGTAAGTCGCTATGATGTATGGGTTCCGCATAATTTGGCCGAAAAAAATTTAATGGATCGCATTTCCATCTGCGACTCGCTGTACAAGCGTAACGAAAACGTACCATTTTTGAAGCAATTAGTGACGGGTGACGAAAAATGGATCATTTACAACAATGTAGAACGAAAAAGATCCTGGGGTAAGCGAAATGAACCAGCATTAACCACTCCGAAAGCCGGCCTTCATCCAAAAAAAGTCATGCTCCGTGTCTGGTGGGATTGGAAAGGAATCCTATATTATGAGCTCCTACCACACAACCAAACGATAAATGCAGATAAGTACTGCTCGCAACTGGACGAATTAAAGACAGCGATTCAGGAAAAAAGTCCAGAATTAGCTAATAGGAAGGGCGTCGTGTTCCATCAGGACAATGCCAGACCTCATGTTTCTTCGACTACCCGACAAAAATTGTTGGAGTTTGGCTGGGATGTGCTACCTCACCCACCGTATTCACCAGACATTGCACCTTCAGACTTTCACTTATTTAGGTCTTTGCAAAATTCTCTTAGCGGCAAGAACTTTAACTCTTTGATCGACATAAAAAACCATCTTGAGGAGTTTTTCGCCGAGAAACCTAAGAAGTTCTGGGAGAATGGAATCTTCCAGTTGCGTGAAAGATGGACAAAGGTTGTGAAACAAAACGGTGCATACATAAGACAATAAATATTTATCGACATAAAAAAATGTTGCCTTTGAATTTTCCTTCAAAATCGGCACGAACTTTCCGGACGACCCAATACTTTGTGGTAAAATCGCGATGAAAGGCTTTCACGAGAAGTCCTTTGTGCTACGTACGTTGTAAATTATTTTCGTCGCAAATATTCTCCGTCGAGTTCAAGCGAGGAATTCTTCCTTGTTTTGTTTCGGGATCATTAACTGTTTTTTTTGTTTTCGGTTATTGTGCATGAGTGATCAATCTTCCTACCCATACAGCACGAAAACATTTCAGAAATATTTCAGAAGTATTTCATCTGACAGATGAAAGCATCTCATAAACATTGCAAAATGTTTCTGCAACAGTTATGAGACAACTCCGGGATAGCAAAATGTCCGCGACACTTGCATTCAAAACCTTATAGAAAGGTTGCTGAAAGGTATAGATCAATCTGCAACCTTTCTGAAATATTGCCGAAAGATTATTAAAATAGCTGAAATCTTTTTGATATATTACTAAAGGTTAATTGAAATAATTTTGAAACTTTTCTATGATGTTGCACACAAATTACAAAGCTCTTATTAAAATAAATTGAAAATACTTCAGAAATTATATTTAAATTTATTATACGAGTATTCAGAAGATTGCAAATACTAAAAAGTTATAATAAAAATTATATATAAAATGTATTTATTATTTTCATTGTACGTTTTTATTTAATATTTGCAATCTAATTAATATAATAAATATGATTTCTGAAATATGCTTAATGAAAAAAATACATAATATATATAAGATGTATATAGATATGCATATATATCTATATATATAAGATATATAGATATACACATACGTAGCTAAACCAAGTATTCACGAAGTTTCCCTTTAAAAAGCGTGAATTGTTGGCACATTGACAAAGAGCCATTCTTATATTATATATTTTCCTTTTTCTTCCTCCAAATAGTTGATTAAAAGGAAAGAATTATATAGATATAGATTAAAAGGAAAGAATTATATAGATATAGATATAAAATTCTCTGTTCAACCAACACTTATATTTGAAAGAAAAAAAGGATGCGTGAAGATAATGCATTTTTTTGTCAACTGGTTAGCTTCACTAAAGATCGAATACTTGGTCTAGGTATATATATATATAATTTTACTTTTTACAATATTCACATTTTTTCAAATTTATTGCATGTGGTAGGTTTTAGAAACATTTCTGTTGCAACATTTCATATGACATATTGCGGAATCCTTTCAGAAATGTTGCGTATGAAATGTGAAATCTTGAAATGATTTTAAAACCTTCCTGAAAGCTTTCTGTATTAATCGGTGCTGTATGGGTAGCATCATCAATTGTATCATCAGTCCTTTATATATAATATCAACAATGGCTGATAATGACACCAAAATAATGACACCAAAATAGAAAGATGGCAAGATAGCGGACCGCGTTAATTAATTGCGTAATTGAAAAATTCGAGCTCAAGTAGGGTAGACGTGAGTCGAGCTGCAGATGGATGATTGATAATCGAACAATCGCGTGATTCGGGTGGGAAACGAGAGCACGTGCGAGGGGACGGACGCGACGTTGAAGGAGGAAACACCGATTTGCAATCTCAATGGATTCTACTGAAGGGTTTGCGACCTCGCCGGAAGCAGCCGCTTGCTTCCTAAGCGAGAATCGGGTCTACGTACATCGGACTGTTATAAATATTAATTAATTATAAATATTAATAAATATTAATTAAATTATAAATAGTACACAATTATAAATAATTGTGCGGAATGCAAGAGGAACACTGAGGGGTTGCAGAATGTCTCGATATCCGTTGACCTGTTCTCCAAAAAACTAAGAGTTTAATTCAAAGCGCAACGAGACAGCAAACGCTCGTATTTCCTCGCGCTCGCAACAATCAAAACTCATCGAACTCGATCATACAATGAATCAATTACAAAGTCGATTGATCAATCGTTTCTCGAAATGACTTTGATAGGATTTCAAAGATGAAACAGATAATCCTGTACGTTGCAACTGTTCGATTAAATTTCTGCCGATTAAATTTAAGCCGGTGTTTTCTCATCAGCTAGGAATCGCTACGATGTATAATTTTCGCTTCTCTATTTTTTTGGTTTTTTTTCAGTATTTAGAATTTTCATCTTTATCGAGGACCGTGCTTTATGGACGCGGAAAATCACAAAATGGAAAACGTCTTTGCGATAGGAATATTGCGTAAGACGCCTTCGCGACGATTGAATCTCTCTCGCCCCAAATACGCGGCGGTGTATCCCCCGCAGATACCCCTGGGTTATTTCGATGAGTCCCTTCGGGGGATATCAGCAATATCTTGAGATCGAATGTACTCGTACGTATGCGTCGCCGTGTGAGACGAGAGAAAAATCTGGTCTTAGGTGGAAAAACGCCGTCTCTCTTAGAGGGAGGAATTACGCGAGAAATATGTGCTTTTTTTTAGATGGTGCCCTCCACCCCTTTTGGCGAGCGATCGCCTGCATCCTCCTGCACCAATACCCGAGTTTCGTCGTTAACTGATGTGTGCGCGCGCGTGTGCACGTAGATACGTGCACGCATACGCGCACGTGGGTGGTGCAGGCTGCGGAATGGGACAGGAGCGAGAGATGAGAGGGTGAGCGAACGAGCGAGCTGGGTCGACTTTGCGAATCTCTGCTCCGTGCACAGTCGTACGCGCGCGTATACGTAGACACCCATACACCAGCGCACCGAGTTCCGCAAGCACGGGGATGAGGGTGAGATCGGTGGTGGGCGCTTTCGGTGACGTCAGTCGTTCTGATCGTCAGTTGCGCAGAGACGCGAGGTTGGTCACCGCTAGGCGCTACGTCAGAATGACGGGTCGAGCGAGCAGCCGATAAACCACCCTCTCTGGTCGGGGCTGTCTTCACGGGCGGGCCAACGGTCTAGGGGTAAACATCTCGATTCGCAATTTCGTGTCCGCGGATTCCGCATCGTTGCTCACGATGTCATGTGCCGTCACCGTGAAAGCCACTCGTTTTCTTGCAGAGGGGTAGACGAGCATGGCACGACAGGGAGCGGTGTCGTGAAGGAAGGCGGTAGGCGCGTGTTGACCGCGCGCGCGTGGCTCGACACCACCCGGGGTGATCGCTGACGACGAGGACGTTGGCGACGATGGCGAGCTCGGGCTCGGCGGTCGACGGGGTTGGCGACGACGGCACGACGGGCGTGCCGGGCGGCGGACCCAGGAACGCCCTCACCTGCGGCGTCTGCCAGGACTACTACAAGGAGCCCTGCCTGCTTTCCTGCTTCCACACCTTCTGCGCCCGTTGCATTCACGGTCCGCATCTTGACGCGATCATCAAGTGTCCAATCTGCGGGTAGATAAGCGTGATTTCATCAGAGACTCGTAATTCCATGCACACATACACACACACACACACACACACACACATGTATACATGCGTACACTTGCAACGAGTGTACATACACAAGCACAAGCGACTTGTAGATTGTCAATAGCGTTTGATTCAAATTTGATTGGGCTGATACAGGCAGCAGACGCAGTTGAAGGACGGAGCCCAGTTGCCACCTCCCGATCAACTGATACGCCAACTGGTAGAACTGGCGAACTCGGAGAATCCACCATGTGCCAATTGCGACAAACGCGACAAGTCTACTATGTTCTTCTGCACAACGTGCGGTACGTTCCCTGCAAGTCTTTCGATCGAGTTCCAATCGAGTGAACGTGCTGGTAGAACGTACCGTGAAAGAGTCTCGTACACTTGCAGGACAGGCGCTTTGCACCCACTGCAGGGAACACACGCACCGCGCGAAGATGTTTTCTACGCACGAGGTGGTTCACATGAGCAAGTGCGCCAAGGATACCCAGCGGCGTTGTCCGAGCCACGGCGAGCAATACATAATGTACAGTCAGAGCGCCAAGTGTATGTTATGCGCTACGTGCTTTCGCGACACGCCCGTGGACGCGCGGGTGCACTGCGTGGACATCGATAGTGCCTGGCAGCAGGCCTCGAAGAAGATGGAGCGCGCGGTGAACTCCATCTGCGAGCTCCAGGCTGGCATACGGGACGGCGTGTTGGCCCTCAAGTCCCAGCTGGATGAGCTGCGGCACAGCCTCGAGTCGGAGAAGCGCGCGCTCGGTGCGTTCTGCCAGGGTATGCAGGAAGCGATAACGAAGACGCATGGCTACGCGCTCGCGGAGCTACAGCGGCAGTTCGAGACCAAGGAGCGCTTGGTGCGCACGCAACTGCTCGCGTTGGGCGGCGCGCTGCCCGTGCTGCAGATGCACCTGATGCTGTGCACCGGGTTTATCAGTGGGGCGACCAAGTACCAGTTCCTCGAGCTGGCGCATCCGATGCTAGAGCGACTGAGCCGTGTTGCCCAGTTGGGCCACCCGTCGCGACCGCCCTTGCTCGCTGCATACATCAAAACGAACTACAAGGTTGATTTCGCCCGCGTCCTGCAGCCCTACATCGGCCAGGTGCAGACGTCGAAGACCGCTGAGTCCCTGTACGATCAGACGGCCGGCGGCGTTGGCAGTCACACGATAGGCCAACCGGATTCGCAAATGCATCAGGTATATGCTTGCGTACGACGAAATCGATCGAGCGATTATAATGGATGCCGCCTTTATTTTTATGTCTTAATTTCCTCTTTAATGTTTTATCCTCGCGCATGCCTTTGTCCAAATATTTATTTGCGGGATTTTAAATGTATGTGGTACGCTGCTTCTGCTATAATGATGGACGTAGGAAGAAAGGAGAACAGAATACAGAATATTATTCTCTTTCGTACCGCTTGACCTTGAGTAACAATTATTTTTAGAATTATGTGTAATTAAATTGTTAGACGTATGGTTGTAGCTGATAATTGAGGACTGACGCAAGACGCAAACATAGGATGCGGTCAATTCGCATTTTATGTTTGGAATACCGTTTTGCCGACAGAGCGGCAAACCCACTTTGCAGAGGCCACCGTCAAAGAGCGGCACCGACGGCGGTCCGTTTTCCAATCACTGTCGCACCTTTGATACTCAACTGAAGGAACTGAGCCAGCAGTTGATGACGGTAAAAGAACGATTGACTGATCTTCAGCGAGACGTTTCCGTCTTAAAAAGGGCGAACACGCCGCCGCTGGGCACGCGTTACGATCACGTGGCGAGGGATTGCCGCTTGTTGGAGCAACAACTGGAACATCATCAAATGGAACTGGAAAGACTGAGGAATGTTTTCGACGCGCTCTGGGAGGAACAGGTGTGCAGGATTCACATAGAAAAAGAGATTTTTCACTCGCAGGTGCGTTTTCTTGGCAAGGTACAAACTCATGGTTGCTCTCTGCCTCTCTTTCCTCCTTCACCATTTCTCTTTCATGGCTTTTCTCACAGATGAACGACATACTGACGTTGAGAAGCGAAGTAAAGAAGCTGCAGGCGGTGGCCCAGCATCTGGAGCCGTTCGTCAAGTCGTTCTCCACGGGTATCGGCGCTGGAGAAGTGAGCATGGCCGCGGCGGACGCAGCTGACAATCAGCACTTGCAGGCGTTACTGGACCACTTGGCGCGCCTGCAGATGCAGGAGCCGCTGCCTCATCCGCAAGCACCGACGAAGGACCACCGTCATCCACGTAGCACCGGGAGTGCCGACAATGCGCTGTACATGAAAGGTAAGAACATCACGCGTATCTTCAATGTAAAATGCTGTCGATGCCAAAATAAAATGATCAATCTCTCGCGAATGTCGCTTGGCGCAGAAACAAAGGAGATCCCGACGCGGTGTCGCACACCGTCCGGCGGCGTCGGCGCCGTCCTCGATTCGAGCGGTAACATAGTCGTGTACGGGACAGCCAAGGCAACCGATCCGAAGAGGGGCGTGCTCAGTCAATTGATCGAGAAGGCCAGGACGAAACCGGATGATCGCAAGAAATCGCCGGGCAGAGAGGACGGCCGCGATCGCAGCCAGAGTCGGCGCTCGCGGAAGTCGCCCGATGGCTCGAAACCGAAGACGCCGCCCGGACACTCGTCCGGCAGCAAGATGCGGTCGCTGTACCGTTCGTTGAAGGGCGGCACCGGCGACACCTCCGCCGAAGCGCTCGACCAAGTGGAGAGGTGTACCGATCCGCAGCAACCGCAGTCGCACCTCGGTAAGAACCAAATGCAGCCCGGAGCGAGAACGCGGATCGCGCGCGCAAACGCATATACTGATACATTGTGACACGCAGGTCTCCCCTCGTAATCCACAGGATGAAATTTCGGGTTTAGACTTGTAGAGGCAATAAGCGTCCGGCAACCGAATGCGAGTAGAGTCGCTGCACACCGTTCGCCGCACATGTAAACCGATGTACACGATGTACAACGTAAATATGCAGTATTAATGAGAGGTGTACGATACGATGGTCTCACGCACATCCTACACACACACACCCACCATGCACATTCACTGTACCTCATTACCAAAATATCAAAAATAAAAAATCTCTGCCACGGCAGGCTTTCAGCAGCTAGATCGCGGAGCACGGAGGACTACCGATAGCCAGTCTCTAAACGTTGTCGTGCTTTTAACAGGAGACGAGAGCGAATACCAGCGAATCTCGGAGGCGTCGAGCATGAGCGAAGCGAAGAAGCGCGTGCAGGCGCAGGTGCACGCGGTGCCGACCGACGACCATCAGGTACCATCGCTCAGCAGCGTGAAGGCTAGCAAGATCTATCCAGCCAGCGATTCCGAGGAGATGTTCTACGCCGACGGGAAGGCCGATGCGAGGAGGCGGCGGCGCGCTAGCTGCGACAGCCTTAGCACCACCGGCTCCGGCAACAGCAGGCGATCGAGCATCGCCGATGGGACGGTAGGTCAACAATCAGTGGCGCAGGACCCCCGGAAAACACTGGTCGTTTTGATCGGACCGACGTCACGGACGTCGTCGTCTCTCGTGCAGAAACAGCGTTCCTGGGAGACCTTTCCGCGGCCCAAGAGCAAGCGTGGCGGTCCTGGTGGCGAAGGTTCCACGGGGGCGTCATCCCTCGGTCAGCTGAAGAAAGCGGACAGCTTCGAGGGCCACGAGGAGGCGGTGCGTACATTGGTGGCGGCCGTGCAGGAGACGCGCTCCCAACTGCGGCACCATCATCTGCACCATCATCGCCATCATCGCAAAAGCAAGACGAATTAAGATCCTCTCGACGTCATCCTTGACTGATCTTCGGCGGCTCTTCCACTTTCTTACACGACGGAGTAACGTGAGAGAGAGAGAGAGATATATATATATATATATATATATATATATACGTCCAAGGATGTATCGAGCGAGGACATCCGCGAGCCTAACATATAGAAAGGAAATCGAGAGACTCGTGAGAGACGCCGTGTCCCACATGGCTTAAGTATACTTGTTATTTATTTAGCGTATGGAAGAACATATTGTTGTGAGAGTCGAAATTATCGGTTTTTTCGAAGATTTTGGACATTCTACCGGTATATATAATAATAGTAATAAATATAAATCTAACAAGATGAGAGATAATAAAGAGAGGTCTATTCTGCGCGATATGCGAAATCAAAAAAACAAAAACTGTCGTAAGGAGAGTCAAGCTGAGAGGCATCTTCGACAAGTGCACTTTCGTCTTTACATTATTTTCGAGGGGACGTTGCAGGTTTTTTTGTGATCTCGACCAAATGCGTGATGTTTGTATCGAGTTTCCGAGTTTTCGACGTTTACATTATGTCTCTCGTCGGAGCTGCGCGACGATGTGCGACTCCTCGTGAACACCTTTTATATAGCGATTTAATTGCACTTGATGATGAAAGCGCCGAAGGTATCGACTTAGATATCGCTGTTATTGTAAACGAGACGAGTTAAAAGGAGAAAAAAAAACAAGAAGAGTAGCGCGTTGTCGCCGCTACTCGTACTCGTTATCGATGCGTCGTCTACGGGTCGTGCAATTGATACATAGAGCCTTGATTAGGAACAGTGAAAGAAAAAGTGTTTTCGAGCGAAACGCGCGTACGTAATGTACAATAATTGCAACGGAACCGCAGTTGACGTACACAACATTTCAGCCATAAACGGACGTTTCGTTTTACGTGAACGCGCGTTACTTTCGTTTCGTTTATACCCGAGATCCCGTTTGTCCATTCCGTTTGCCCCACTTTACGAGACCGTATTCTTACCGTACGTACATTTGACACGATCAGATTTTACTTGAACGTCAACGGGTCGAATGCACAGTCCAGTAAAAAGTATTTTGCGCAATTCGGTCGATCGGAATGAACGTTAATACTTAGCTAAACTTAGTAAACAACACTGCCAGTCGCGATATACATTATCGAATTTAATCGACGATATTCGTTCGCGGAGAATAGCCTAATTCGAGCGTAACTCGTAATGGCCAGTCGCCAGTTATAAGCACGGATCGTTCGCCGACGTTTCGCGTGGGCGCTTCGTGATTATACGTTATTGGCTTATCGTGTAAACGATAATATTCACGATTACTTAAAAAGAGAGAGAGAGAGAGAGGGATATACGTAAGTAACCGATATTACGAGAAATCGGCTCTTCCTTGTGAAAGTCAACGCGATCGTTAATCGTTGTTTCGAATTTAACCAAGCGAAGACGCATAATTTCTTCAGCAGGGTTATAAAACGAGCGTTCTAATTATAGCGGATGTATACTGTAAGCATGTAAACGAGAAATGTCGGAAATCGCTGGTATAGTAAAATATATATACGAGTTAATAAATATATCCTGGATTTATACATACATGCATACGGCTGAAAATGAACGTACATGTGCAGCTTTCGTTATTAATTTTAATTTTTCAACAACAGTTGTTCAGTTTCTTTTGGTTGTACGTACATATATAAAATATGACATCCTACTGCGTTGAATCTTACAGCTCATTCGCAATTTTGGCAAAGTCACGAAATACAAAAAAAACCTCTAGTTAACAATGTTTAAAAATGTTCAGACCATGATAGCGAAAACAATCTCTCAAAATCAATCTGCCAATCGCTAGTGGTAATTCGCAGTCGGTAAGTATCAATTTCGTATCGATGCACGCGATTGATATACGTTCTTATTATACATCCGCGGGGGAAAAGTATTTTCTCCATTCTCGTTCCTGTCATAATAAAATTTCTCTCCTGTATTATCACCAATACAGAAAATTATTACAAACATTTTGCACGTGTGTCTCTGTTTGCAGGAACACACGTATAACATATGTATATCTCAGAAGATAGACTGTATATACATCGTCACTACTCGCTCGAGTGTCATACTATTTCTTTCGTTTCCTTCTCTTGAACTTCTGATCGAGCGCTGTCGATTCCATTGACTTCGTATTTATCGGTATCTTCGTAGGAATGATCGTCTCTCGAAAAATTCTGGATCTCTTCTTTCATTTTACTGCCCTTTATATTACTGTCAGTTTTCATATTCAGTAGAGCCATGAAGCCCCAACAGCTAGTTACAGACTTGTTGGTGGTCTCCAATGCATAGATAGCATCGTATGCTTTCTGTATTATATGATTCACTTCACGAATGTCCACATTCCTGCTGACGTTCAACGTTGTTTCTAGAGGATTGGTGATGTAGAGTGCTGCGTGAGACGGTTTTCGGATCGGCACGCCCTCGCGAATACATATTCCTTTTTTCTGGAAATCGAACTGCGAATAATACTCAAAAAAGCCGTAAAACAGCTCTTCCAGGCTACTTTGGTTCAGTTGATACGTATATCTGTGTGGTAGGTTTTTGATATCCCGCAAAAAGGTACAGTCGATGCCATTTTTTGTGTAACGAATATCATTATGCGCTGTAAAAAGGAAAGTTATTAATTAATTTGCGTAAACGATGCGAAGCCCTTTTTACCTATGACACATTTTACTTACTTGCGTGTAATCTTAACGTATTTAAAGACGGCAATATATCCTTCTGTTGCAAATAGAACAGTACCATTAATGTGAGAGAAAAATTTGTTATCCAAAAACCTGGCGAATCGGACGTTACGTCCTGATGCCTCGCCCACTGTCGTATTGCCATAACGAGCGGTCTCACTCGCCAATCTATTTCCCCATATAAATATAACAATTCGGACATGTACACAGCAGACCTGTGGAACAGATCGATAACGAAGTTACTTTTTATTTGCATTTACTCTATTTCTGAAAAAATTGTAAGACGCCTCGTTTCTCTCTTTTCTAAATTTAGATTTAGTCTAATCCAAGTTAAATATACTTTCACTCACATGTTTGTCGTACTTAAGTCACACTCGAGATGTGTGTATTCATAATTGAATTTTATTATAGGTACTCGGGCTTCCAGGATTTTTCGTACACTGCGAGTACCAGGGACAAAATAGTGCATAGCGTTTGCAATTGCACCTAGGAATTCCTTTATCTCATGCTTTTCATCGCGTTTCAGGGGCTTCGTATGAAACACTAGTCTATTCGTTGCACTAAGCTGTAAATATTTTTGGCTCTATTAATTGTTTTCACATCCTCGCAATGAGATTTCAAATGAACGAAATGTTACTTATATATATTTACTTTCTTAGTGTCATCGGGAACAATAACTAAATCAACGTCACACCTTTTCCTTCCAAAACCATTTACAGAGGAGCCGAATGGTAGAACTCTCATGTTTTGAAAAAATCCGGAGAAACATTGTTCTAAGTGACAAGCAGTGTGAAATCTCAGTCTTGTCTCTAACTCATCCAACTTTAGCATTTCATACAGATCTATTATTTGGCCCGATATCTATGGAGTAAAAGTACCAGTTTTACACGATGTTTGCAATTGTAGGATATTATAAGAGAGATTAATGGCCGTTACCGATTTTGCATTGTACAACAACTTTGCTACGTCTTCTTCGGTAAGCAATGCACAGCCATTCTCTGTAAATAGTAGCTTTCTCTGATTACTTTTTTTATTATTAGAAGTAACCAGATTCCTCTTATGGAACCAGAATACTGATGACTTGGCAGAGCCAATTACGTCTTCGTTTACGAGGGAAGCATGCGATATAATTTCTTTCACCGATTCTATATTTTTAAATTCGACTAAGATATAATTCTGAAAGTAAACCGTTCAAACATATAATATCATATGTATAACAATAATATTTATATATTCAAAAGTGTTTGAAATTAATAATTAAATATAGAACAATAAATAACGTACGTGTTGTTTACTTATTTGATAGTGGTGCATACTCAAAACATATCCAAACTGAATGCAGTAATTTTGTAGATCGTAGTATGAATCCGTGGACTGTACTTGCACTAATATACTTCGACATGCTTGATCCCTTCTCCTAATAACTTCTTTGTCGAACGGCGAACTCTTGTCCAACTCAACTGTCTCGTTATCTGAGAAAAACAAAATCGTCGAACGATAATATAGGTTATGCTTTTACACTAGTGGAAAATTATGAGAAAACGACAAAATCTTAACAACTTCGAAAAGCCAATTAATTTCGTATTCGAACTATATTCGAGATAATTACGCTAAATCAATTAATTACTCCAGAAAAAGAAGCAAATAGAACTTTTCTTCCAGCTTAGAGGTTATACGCCAGAATTGTATCATAACTTGACTTACTTTGCTTCCTCGCTTTATTCTGCTGAATCTTTGGCGATACTAAGATACGATCTTGGGATTTGAATTTCACGTTGCCTGTCGAAAATTTGCAGCAGCGATATAATAACGAAAACGAATTCACGTTAGCTCGACTGAAGAGCGCCATTTTTAAATATATACTCGACTCTGCCGTGCACGACGCACGTGTCGCACACACGAAGCCACAGTGGATATCGTTCGATTTGTATCGAAAATCATCGCGCTGGGTGGAAACTCGATACTCGATACGGCGATAAACGCGGGCCGATAACGGCCGATACCGAATTGTGCGTCTTGTGAGATGTTCGCGAGATTGCTGACCACTCATTCTTCTGGCGCGACGAGGGAGCGTACACGAGGATGTCGTGGTTGGGCGCATACGAACTCACGCACCCGGAATCGCTGTCGGAGCGTCAGCTCCGCGAGGTCTTGAAGAACGTAAGTCCCATCAGGTTAGGTGTGTTTACAAACTTCTCTGGTTTCTTATCTGTCTTTTGTTTCGTCCATTTTAATGCTATCCGCTTTTTTCGAGAAATATCAATCTTTAATATTAGCATGACGAATTTCGAAATTAAATAGCAATTAAATAAGTTAATTATATATATATGTAGGTTGTTCATGATCAGGACATAATAAATTGAATATAATTTTTGAAATGTTAATTTCAAGGAGAAAAAGAGAATTAATAATTCCTTTTGTATGAAGCGTGAACAATTATGATTGATGATTCACTATGATGTACGTTTTAACAACTATGATTGCACAAAGGAGCGCTTATGCTATCGTACATTTGAGTTCTAGGTATAGCTAACAGTGCTCCTTAATTGCACATCTATATCTTCTTTCTCTTCAGAGTTGTATTGATATCCGTAATTTTGAGAAGCTGTGCAAAAGTGAACTGTTGGAAATATATAAACGAGTCGCTATGCCTTTACCGCAACGACAACGCGGTAATGCCAAGGATTCGGACAAAGAAGTAGGAATAATAACGGAGAAATCAATCGCAGCTGTGAGGTAAGCTTCTTGTCGGTAAACAATATCTATTTATGAAACACACATGATTGTTTTAATGCGTAATCCATGTTTCCTTCAGTGATGATACGCACAGCTCAACCCACTTAAATAAAGGAAGTAAGAGAATGTCACATTCATCCTGTCCTCAGACCGATAAACCTCCTGTCAACGACGAGAAATCAATGCAGAAAAGGATCCGGTTATGTTCGTCGAAAGCAGAAGTTACTTTCAACGGAAGTAAACGCAACTGCGGTGAGCAACCCGAGGTATGTATTCTACAATCTTTCTATTATTCAGATAAGGTTCTCTGTCTTTTCTTGTACAAGTAAATTTCTACAAGATGCAAGAGTGATTTTTAATAAACAATTATATCTTCAATCTAACATTAAAAAAAGTTCTATATGATATTACTGTATTCGCTTTTCGAAATGAATAATTTTAATTAATTTTGTAATGTTTCACATATAACGTAACGCACATATTTAAACGTTTCAGGAGTTACTAACAAAAAAACGTCAGAAGATTATGTGGCCGTAAACAGTAAGCTTGGTTTTATTTATTACCAGAATTTGTTATCAGAATTAAAGTTTAAATAGCAATTAGCACGATGGCTTCGTCAGCAATGTGGCTAAGCTTGCAATGTCTGGCCAAAAAAATGGAGCTGTGTGAAAACTGATTGCAAACGTTGTTTATAAGATATATATTTGCACATTTGACAAATGTATTGAATCATGCTAATTTAAACGGATTGACGCATACGTTAATCTTAGACAGATTAGGTATATTTTAAAAGGTGTATTTGTATGATTGTGTAACGATTTGATTCTTGGTCGAGATATCGGAATTGTATATACATCATAAATTTTTACGTATGAATTTTAAATTTAAATTTGAACATTTTGAAGTATTCGACAGTGTTCCAAGATAAATGAATTTACTGACGAGACGCACGTGCTTCTTAACGTAATTTTATTCTTCTCTCGAGTATCGACAAGTTACGTAACCATGCGTTTACATAGAACGAGAATATTTGTATAATGTAATAGTATGTAATACCGATCGCTTATTATTCGCGTTATATTCATTTACATAATCGTAAAACAAAGCTGATGAGTATTGTAATCTTAAGCTTAGAATTTATCTGCAGATATTGCATTGACTGATGTTAATGCACAAGATTTATGTAGAAACACGCTGTTTTTATGTGGAATCTGATTTATATGAATAAATAATATTGGTTGTTTTATATTGAATAAAATGCCAATCATATATCTCCGTCCATAATAGTAGTGGTTTATGAGATGCATTGTTTGTATCATTTTTTAAATTATTTATTGGGGAAAAATTGTTGACACGTTTGAGTGTCAATGCGTATTTTTTGCGTGAATATTAACAGGATATTAAAATTTCTTTTATATCCATAAGAGAAACAATTTCTCTATTTTTTATGTAATCTTTTCTATCGTGCAACACGTCGATAATTACATAAAACTGCTGCCCATACATGATCTTGCGCTAAGATGCGGCAAGAAGAGAAGGAAGAATGTGAGAAGAAGCAGCATCTCACCAGCGATATCAAGTTGCGTAAGCGCAAGCGAGTTCTGTGGACTTGTTTCACGGTCACGACCGTTGCTCGTCCTCCACAATTATGCATATCGCGAATGATTCATCTCTGTTTATGCAGGAAGAAGAGATGACACGAAGATGATTCACGCCTCTAACGACAAGGTGTCAGGAAAACCCCCCGATTTATAAAAATCTCAGAAAGAGAAAGATATTAAACATCTTTTTGTATTTTTATTTTATGTGTGAAGAATAATTATCTTGAAAGAGCAATTCAATAGACAAACAAATGTCTTGTTTATTGCATTTTTTTTATTAGAGTGTACTTACAGTTTGACAATGTAATTAAAAGATTTCCGGATGATTACATCACAAATCTTTTTTACAAAGGCGGATAGGACTTTTTCAAAACTGAATCATCCTCACGCACTTGATATTCTTGCCCTGTCACCTTCACATGACGGAAGTGTTATACTTATGGCTGGTACTAAAACTGCGAGAATTGTGCAAGAGTGAAAGCATCGACGCCACATAGAAAAATTATTGACCACATTAATCTCGTTTCGTCGCGCTTCACGTGGTATATTTTTACAATCTTTGAAAACTTTTGACACTATACCGAATCGTTATCTTTTACTATATTTAACTTTTGCGATTAAAATTTATTCTTTTTTTATTTTTAGGTGGTTTTGATATAAAGGAATAATGTGAAAGACCATAGATTTTAAAAATTGATGGAGAAAAGATCTTCTTCTATCAATAGCGTTCGTACAATGATTAACAGCGATAGACGGTCGTTCCCAGACGTCCTGAACAATTAAACGCGATTAAACACGATAACGTGAGTCATTTAACGATGCTTCAGTCAATATTTCAGCGTCCATGATTTCCCTTTTTGTCGACGCATATATCGGACGGTCATAAATCGAGAGCGAAACTTCTGTCATCGCATCACGTACTGTGCCTTCAAAGGCTGCTTGCGATGCAGCAAGGGATGCGGCTCGCAGTCGATGACCACCCCGATACCGCTATAAATACGTCTGCCACTGCTTCATCGGACGTCAGTCTTGTTTATGGCACTTATATCGATCATTTCACGTAGAATCGTACCGTGCGGAAGATGCTCATTAAGGTAAAGAATTAAATATGTATTATCTATTTAATCACATATAAATATTTTGTCTTTTATTTTATTAATCCGTTACGTCATGTTACAGTCTATAATCGCTCTGATCGCAACAATACTCGCGGTATGCGGAGGTGCAGCTGTCCCGTTGCCAGCATTACCAGCGGTTCCGGCAGTCCCAGCCGGCCCGGCTGCTCTTCCGATCGCCAAGCTTCCAGTTGACGTCGCGAACTTTGATCCCCATCCTCAGTACGCCTACGCATACGACGTGCAGGATACGTTAACGGGCGACGCAAAGAGTCAGCACGAGAGCAGAAACGGCGATGTCGTTAGCGGCAGCTACAGTCTCATCGAGGCCGACGGCACTAGGCGAATCGTCGATTACACCGCTGATCCCGTGAACGGATTCAACGCCGTGGTGCGTCGAGAACCCCTAGCGGTGGTGAAGCCTGTCATCAAGGTCCCGGCGTCACCACTCGTTTATCGCCCTTGAGAAAGATTTTTGTATTATAGGATGAGAAGACTAGTCATATTGTATACTGCATCGATGATATTGACGATGAATTGTTAATGTACTGATCTTTATTAAAACTTTTTTACATGAATTACATGTCAGTGTAAATGTTTTGTCCTCAACAATTTTATCACGATATTAGTCTACTTTTTCACTCTTTGCACCGCTATTCGACATCGAGCATTTCAAATAATAGACTTTCGTCGAGTGAATCCGTCATGAATTCACAAACAGGACTGTCCGTAATGAGCGAGTTGATGTAACGCAATAATGCTGCTGAGTAATGCGACGGCGCACGTAAATTTCACGATAGATTTCGAGCCATGAACTGGCTCTCTTACGTGAACGTATTATAATTGCGAAAGGTGTACAGTTTGCACTTGCATGCTAATGTAAAGTTTTTTACATTAATTTTGTAAATATTCTATGTAAAATACATGTATGTATAGAACATATACTGTGATACACATTTGTATTTTATCTTTTTACGATATATTACTAAATACAGACATAAAGAAAAGAAAATTTTATACGTACTGTTTTTTAAATCCGCACATTGTAAAATTTAAGGGTTTATACTATTTTCCAAAGCTAATACTTTGATTTAAGTGTGAACGAATTTTGAACGATTTTATTTCGATTAAATTTTTTGAAATGTTTAAAAACTGTTTATATACTCATTTTTAACAAAAATGTTCGAACTGTTATAGTATGGATATAGGAGAATTATAGCTTCGAACCTGAAACAATGTAATCCTGAATCTATAAGTTTATGAAATAGCACAGCAGAATTAATCCATGTATTATACCGAACGAACTGAATATTTTAACAGTTCCAGTATTATAATTATATGCATTTAATTTGATTGTGTTTGAATTTATAGAACTCAAACGTTTTTACTTTGGTCTGTTTGAAAAACGTAATTGCGATCAGGTTTTGGATATTTTGCTCAAGATCTAATCTATAGCAATCAAAATTAGATTTTAAGATTATGCATTTAGTTAATTAATCGTACAAGGCGTTTCAGAATTATTTAAAATAAATTTAATTAACAAAAGCATATAAAGATCTTAATAATCACAGAATCACAAGTAATCATTTTCGAGATATTCAATTTATATTGTTAATCAAGTTCTCTGTATTATTATTAATGATACATGTTTGATGTACCATTTTTGGCGTAGGATAAAAATGTAAGGTAAGAATGAGCGATTACCTGTCCGGTAATTAACGCAATAATACATGTCAGCTTAACGAACTCCTCGTTGCTCCCGCTGAATGTAAAATTCGATTGATTGCAGGGTATGCGTGCTCGTTTGCAAGACGTTCGCCTCCGCGCTTTCGTCGAACGACCTTGATAGGCCGTCTGTATTCGACGTATTGGCATACGATACGCGTGCATACGTGCACGGCGTACGATTACGCGTATTTCGGTTGTCAATTGCCTCTCACATCGAACGTTGAATGCATTAGACAATGCACTTGTTCTTTCCCAAATATTTAAACTCGGAGAACTCGAAACAAGTTTAGTTATTTTAATATAAGCTATTATTTTTAATGTCAGTATTAAATTTACCTTAAATTGACAGCATTAAATTTATCATTAATAATTGCACATCTTTCTGATAATACGATGAAAAATTGATTTCTATCGATGGAAAATACGAGTTTTAATGTGACTTCAATTTCTTGATCATATTATTTTCTTTTCTGTATTAAACATAAATAAATATCATCTCTTGCTTTTGAATTTTTTCTATATTTTATTATCTGTCTAACTTTTCTTTCTAAATATACTTTCTACTTCTGAGTTATTTGATATGTTATTTTAAGATGCTTTTTTGCTATGATTAGATACTGAGTACGCATCAGTTATTATTAACATCTCTGCAAAGAGAATCCATCCGGAGATTGACAAGGAGAAAGAAAACAGGATGTCTTGAGCTTACTCGGGGCATACGATTTCCTCGCGATTTCGTTGGCCGACCTCGAGCCGCGCATTCGGGATATTGACATCCAAGTCGCGTGTACATGCGTGTGGCGATATGAAGAAATATAACCGCGCATACATCGTTATACGATGAACAATGTTGGTACAACTCCAGCGGACCTCTTGTACATCGCAATGATCATCGCGGAGGTCACCGGACGGCCCGGTCCCCCGAGTACGAGAAGAAGACCCCGACAGAGAAAAGAAATGAGAGGGAGAGTGAGACAAAGAGCGATTAAGTGGGGCGTCGTATGCGCGGGTGGTGTTGGCTGCAAGAAGCATCATCGTCATCGGATGACACGAAAGCGACAACGGCGTATAAAAGTTCGAACGATTTTACCCCGAGGCATCAGTCTTCTGGCGATCTTCTCGCGTACAAACATGGCCGGCAAGGTAAGGGAAGCTGGGAACGCGAAATTGGGTGTGTGCACCCCTAATTTTCAAGACAAGGATTTTTTCCGAGAGAAGAAAATGCATGAAATCGTCGTACATCAAGTTTCATCAAGAATTTAAGAATTTAATTCTTTTTTGTATCCTTTTCCAGAATATTGTAAAGTTAAAGAAAGTACACGTATAAAAACAGAAGTAGAATTTAAGTAAAAAGTGATGGTAACGTAAGAAATTCAATTTGCAAAAATGTGTTTTCTTTTAAAGCGAATTCAATTTCCATTGTGATTTTGATTTATAAAATGTATCTTAAAATTTACTCGGTTGGAGAAAAAAAAGGAGACTATAATAAATCCTTAAAATTTAATAAACTATTATCTGAATACGGTTTTAAAAATTTAAAGCTGTTTAAAAACAATATTTTATATTGAGAGAGTAATGCAACTTCTATGTTCTAATTCGGGAATATCATCGACGAGTTTCAGCTCTTCTTGTTTCTCGGATTGGCGGCGGTCGTTCGAGGGGCAGTAGTGCCCGCCGTGCCGGCGGTGGCACCGCTGGCGAAACTGGAAGAGTTCGACGCCGTACCCCAGTACAGCTTCGCGTACGACGTGCAGGACGCGATAACCGGCGACTCCAAGGCCCAGTACGAGACCCGCAACGGCGATATCGTGCGTGGAAGTTATAGTTTGATCGAGGCTGACGGTACGCGTCGTATCGTGGAGTACACCGCAGATCCGATCAACGGTTTCAACGCAGTCGTCAGCAGAGAGCCGGCGACCGCGGCCGCGGCCGTTGCCGCTGTCGCGACACCGGTACTGTCGTTCAGACCGATCGCGCCGATCGCACCCGTTGCTGCCTCGACACCATCGATCCCCGCTGTCGGGCCCGATTCCGACGTCGAAGTCGTCGAAGCACGAACCGTCCCATTAAGGGCGAAGTCGCTCCCGCGGGAGCAGGAGATACAGCGTCAGCAAGTGCAACAGTTGCAGCGGCTGCAGGAGCAACAGAGACAGTCGTCGAGATTGCAAATCCAGCAGCAACAACGGCAGCTGCTGTTGCAGCAACGCCAACAGCAGCAGCAAGAGCAACAACAGGCTGTTGCACCTGCGCGAATCGCTGGCCAGCTGCAGCAGCCGATTGCGAATGGACTGGTCGGTCTCCCCGCCCCTGCAGCCAGAGCGACAGCCACTTACCCGACTTACCCCTACGTCTCATACAGCGCCGCGTATTCCTCGCCCTTCGCTTATGCCGCACCGCTCACCGGCCCCGCTTACGCGCCCTCCGCAGCCACCGCCGCCGCGCCGGCGTAAACTTGAGACGCTCACTCTCTGAAATTATATTATTATATATTACCGTTGCTCTGCGACCCGTTGTCGTTTGTACCTCGCTGCACTGTTGCGATTATTTTTCGACGTAACTGCAATAAATTGTTTGCCACGAGTTAAATGAGCGGTAAACGCATTAATCTTGTCACTTTCCAGTCATTTTTCAATATGATTTCAATAAGATTTATAGTTAACCCTGGCTTCAATTTTCACGGGCTTCCCACACTGGGGTACAGGCTACCCCACGTCGAACACTTACGTTAAAAATATAAGAAAAAATCCACTGATTTTAAGTCGCTCTTTTTCCATCGATCGACATCAAGGAATATGCCTACCCAAAATTTGAAAAAGAAAGTAGTTTGTAAAATATTCGCTCGTGAAAAAAGTTACATTCAAAAATCGTGAATTACTTTATTTTACTTGGGGTTTCAGGCACCCCTGTGTGGGAAGCTTGGGTTCATTTGCGCGCGGAATGGTAGAGAAACAACTGACGAACAAGAGACTGCAATGATGAAAGGTTGGCCCATGGCAGGTGATCTGTTCGGTTGCATAACATGTGTAACAATCGCACTCTGATTACGCATTTCATACATGCGTGCCACGTGTACGTCGCCGGGTGAACATCGGGCGAACGCACGTGCGTGGGTGCGTGCAACAAGTAAAAGCGACGAGTTCTCGACGCGCGTTGATCAATGTCATCTCGATGCGCCGCGAATCGATCGCAAATCGGCTGGGTCCGCCGTCACGACGGCGTCGGCGTGTCGCTCGCGCGTGTTCGCCGTTACGCAAACTTTCGGGCCCGTTGTTACGCGGGCTGGGTGTCCCCTCGGGCCCCTGCCATCGTTCTTTTACGTAAGAAACGCGCCGCACACGTAACGCGACCTTCGGCTACGTGCAACGCATTTAATTTTTAATGGTATGGAAGAAAATCACCTTAAATTGACAAATAAGGAAAAAATGCACTTGGTTTTATATATTATATATTAATATTTTTATATATTAATTATATTTCTTTTTATATATTTTATATATTAATTCGTATAAAATTCGTTACATTCATGTGTATAATATTGTACCTTCCGTTAATAAAGAAATTTATATAATAATACATAGAGCATTTAAAGTAACGTGAAAGAAATTTTGGATGCAAATGCATGACGTGTTGCACTTCCGCTACCAAATTATACGGGTAAGAAGCGTAAATGGTTGCAGCCTATACGTGCCTGATCAGCGAGTGACGTGTACTACTGCAGCAGCAGTTAACACCACAAATTTCCGTAAGGCAGGAGGGGAATAATAATTCTAATCAAGCGATAATTAAAGCAAGACTTAACGGATTAAATTAAAATTTGAATATCGCTTATTGTATGGGGTTGTACGAATTATTATTCGAGATGATAAACCAAATGCTGATGGATAACTCCTCGAGCAGATCTTAGATAACATTAATAGTTGATCTGATTTATTCATGAAGACTGTTTTACTTCCTCTCTCTTTAGCACGTTGAGCTAAGGCGCAACTAACGAAAATACGCTGTTGGCGGGATGAAGAAAGGACGAGAACAAGAGGTTCGCGCGCGGATCGACTTTCACCGAACAGAAAACGCGAGTGCAGCCGCGGCCGTCAAAGAACCGCGCCCAATGTCACTATGCGGCACCTCGTAATAGCGCCCCATATTACGTGCGCACGTAAGGCTGGTCCACTTTTGACAGCGGGACCGGTCGAAATCCGAATGAGCGAGCGAGCGATCGCCGCGGGCAAGATCGCGCTCGGGATTATGTTCCTCATCGACACGAGCGATTGATTGCTTCTCCTTAGGCGCTATTAAACAAGTAATATATTGTTAAATTTCATTTGCTTGCTTGATGTCCTTCTGCGTCGTACGATATGAAAGATCCACGGTTCACTATATATCGATCGTTTCAATTATATAATAGGATCGCGCGATACCGAGCGCGCACACGCACCCTCAGAAAGGATTTCTGATAACAAGACGAAAAATATTCTTGACTAATTTAATCGTATTACAAGTATAAAAAATATGAAAATAAAACAATTTTTAATTTAAATCAGTAATTTCTATTCTTCTCTCTCGAATTAAATAAGATTGTCTTACTGTCTTGAGACAAGAGTAACATATACAAATTTATGCTTATATATTCTTGTATGTAGAATAATTTGATATTAGCGCCACTTTACAGTAGGCTTTGTCGATGTCGACGCATCATTTTCTCACAGTCGCTCGTCGACTCGGCGCTTCTGCGTCCTTTATTCCGATAAAACGGCCAATATTTATGTGTTGCAATCGAAAATCGGGAAAGTGTTTCTGTTATTTACAATGAATAAGTGCAATACTCTACAAGAAATATTAAAAGATATGGAAATGTAAGTAAGTATATACAATATACTTACTTGAGAAATAAGATTCGAGATAAGACATTTCCATATCTTTTAATATTTCTTGTAGAGTATTGCACTTATTCATTGTAAATAACAGAAACACTTTCCCGATTTTCGATTGCAACACATAAATATTGGCCGGTTTGTGCAGATTCTACAAATTCTCTTAGAAGAATAGAATAAGATGTCTTTTAGATCTCACAATATTCTGAAATCAAGAATATTTTGAACTTGCTAGAACTTTGTATCTAAATCCTTCTGAGAAAATTAATGAGATAGCACGAAGATTATTTGAATCTAGATTTTCGAATTTTCTATTCAAGATTAAAATATGCTTCTTTTCAATAATAAATATGATTGTCGCTATAGCGATCTTATTTTATGATAGATTAAAGAGTAATAGCATTAAGTCCAGAAATCTTTTCTGTAGGTGCGGGCTTCCCGAAAAATGCGAGCAGCTTATTCCGAAGATTACATAATGCAATTTAAATCGAGGCCTGGAATTTGAATGCCTTTCTCTCACGGCAAATGAATTCTCGGGGCCGGAGCAAACGAGCGGGTTCAGATTTGGAGGCCTCCCGTAACAAAGTAACTTTTTTTCTACGTTTCTTTGTAGCGTGCCGCGTCTCGCGCGAGTCTCGGAAGGTTGCGTGGAGGAAGTGATACAAATTACGTTCCTCGTTCAATAGATTTCATCTTGGAGCCAATCGTTCAGCTCCGAAAACGGAAAAAAAGCCGGTGTAATTAATAATGAAAGGATTAAACAAACCTGGTCGATTATGTCAATGACATAAATTACACAAGGGATAGATTTAAGTGAGAATCAGGCTGGTTGCCCGAATTTGCACGCTTGCCACGAATTACATTAGTCACGCGAAATCGGTGGTTTTTCATTGTCATGCGATTCTTGAGCGATGCAACGTTCTTTTGCAATCGGTCGATCGAGACTGGCGAACAAACGTGGTGCTTCTCGCCGCGGTCCTCGCGCTGAACGTCGGGGAGGCGTTCGAGAAAGGACGAGCGAAAAGCGGAGAAAGTGGGTCAATTCTGGCGAACGCCAGAAATAACGTGATGCCGAACACTGTAACTTACGCGTGCGAGTTTACCCCAAGCATCAAGGGCACGTTGATTCCGCTCGGGATCGAGAAAATTAACTGTTGCGTTATTACAGTGGGATGGAGATCCATTCGAGGCTGTCCATCAGGCTTCCATCGCCAAGGCTGTCGTTACTGAGTGACTGTGAAAAATCATATGTAAATTGTCAGCATTTCGAAACCCACTTTTAATTGGTTTATTTTACTAGATTAATTTACTGCCAAAGGAGCTTAAAATACTTAAAATCTTTTATGTCACGATTTAATTATTTTAATTGCTATGACCATATCGAGAATATATGTTATCACGAAAATTTGAAGAACATGTAAAAATTTAAAAATACAAGAAAGATACAACTTTGCAGGAACTTATTATTATAGTAATTAAAAATTAAAATTATGATAAAACTTGGTAGAGCAAAAATTTCAAAGAGCAGCTGCAGCGAAACGGTGCGATGCAAGAAGTTAGGAAGTCACACGTAAGAAGGCATTTCGCGTTCTGCTCATGTGCGTACACGCGGATTGCTATGCTCGATTTAAAATTTGTCCGCGTTTCTTGTACGTAAATCGCGTTCAACGTTACACGTCATAAACGTAGTAAGCAGTTCTTGGGTAGTGATATCGAATCACGACTCATGTAAATGACACACGCATCGAAACGACACGAAATAGATTCGGCGCGAAACAGCAACAGAAGAGTTTCGACATCACGTCGTTGAATTTACATTAGCATGACGACATAGAACAATGCGAGCTGCAATGGCGAACGGAATGTCTCGTATGACATGATTGGCACATCGGGTGTGGTAATCGCTCGATATCTGAATTTTGATTCTTCTAATCGTTTCTCCGGCTTGTCTTTCTTCTCCTAGAAATTTAGAACGGTACTCACAACGGTAATACCTCGAATCTTGTTGCATCATTTCTTTACATAGAGTTTTAACGTTAGAAATGTTGAGATTCTGTCAGTAGACACACTTTAAATTGTACTTAGTCTCGTAATAAAATGAACATATGTCAAATAATCTATAAGTACTAAGTGGATATTTTTAAAAATGTATAATACAATTTTCGCTTTGATTTTTAGTCATCATATAATAATATATAATAATATATAGTCCTGCTGCATAATATGTATATTATATATAACGTAGTTATATACATACAATTGCTTATTGTTTATTGTAATAAGTTTTGATACTTTCTTTTGAGGTCTATAATTTACATATGTTACATGTACATGTTGCAGAAAATTGAATGATCATAATTTCACGCAAGTCAATCATGCTAAATAATTTTTGTTGGCACAAAGTGATATTTATTGGCGATCAAAGAAATTGCATCTGTTACCTATTGGAAATGGACTCTCTCTGTTTCTCCATATTCCAACAATTCTTTGCAAAGATTTGCAATGATCAATGATATAAACAAATGTAAATGTTAAATATATTATAGACGTATCTATTTAATAGACATATCTATCTGTCAAAATATCATAATACCATTGCAAGCTTTAATTAAGTTTAAGTTGATATCTCGCATAAGGTCCACATGGGTTTCATAAGGTTTTGCATAAATCAGCAATCCAAAATACATTTGTAATTCTTTTAATCAGTCACACACAAAAAATATACATGGTATAAAAATAAATAAAAAGTTCGGCCTGAGTCGACAACGTGAGCTGGTGCGATCAACGCGATTAGTGGACGTAGGCAGCGGGAGCGGCGTAAGAGATGGCAGCGGGAGCGGCGATCTTGGCAATAGGGGCGGCGTGCGCGGCGTATGCTACGGGGGCGGCGTGCGCGGCGTATGCCACGGGGGCGGCGTGCGCGGCGTATGCCACGGGGGCGGGATGCGTGGCGTAGGCGAAGGGGGCAGCGACGGCTGGCGCGGCGAACTTAGCAACGGGAGCGGCGTAGGCGAGGGGAGCGGCGGCGACCGGGGCGGCATATTTGGCAACGGGGGCGGCATAGGCGAAAGGCGCAGCGTGCGCCACGGGGGTGGCGATCTTGGCTACGGGGGCGGCGTAGGCGAGAGGAGCAGCGTGCGCAACGGGTGCGGCGTAGGCGAGGGGAGCAGCGTGCGCAATGGGGGTGGCGATCTTGGCAACGGGGGCAGCATAGGCGAGGGGTGCGGCGTGCGCAACGTGAGCGACGGGGCGGCGACGGCCTTGACGGCGACAGCAGCGGGTTCCTTGCGGACTACGGCGTTGAATCCGTTGACCGGGTCAGCGGTGTAGTCGACAATGCGCCTGGTACCGTCGGCCTCCAAGAGAGAGTAGCTGCCCTGGACGAGGTCGCCATCGCGGGTCTCCTGCTGGCTCTTGGCGTCGCCGGTCAAGCTGTCGTGCACATCATAGGCATAGCTGTATTGGGGATGCGGGTCGTAGTCGGCGTCCACGGTCTTAGCCACCACGGCTTTGGCGACGGGAGCGGCGTAGGCCAGAGGGGCGGCGGGTGCCGCGGCGTAGGCCAGAGGGACGCCAGGTGCGAGAACACCGGCGTTGGCGACGGCCACGAGGGCGGCAAAAGCGACGAACTGAAAAGAAGTACAGATAAGTTTCTCTTTTACTTTACAATTCAATTTCTTTCCAGACAAATTATTTGAAGACGATAAGTCAAGAAATTGATATTAATAAATAAAGATACAAAAGACAAAGTTACTTTTGAAACAGAAACAGGTTTTAAGCGAAATAATATGTAACATCAAAGAATCGATTAAATTTTGTTGAGAGAATATTGAATTGGTACACTGATCCTGAATCCCAATGGAAAGTTGGGCGGCAATTAATTTTTATGTACGTTCACTCGCAAATTTTATTGGTCTACAAGCAACTTCCAATGGCAAATTTCTCTCGACAATTCGAGAACGTGGCGAACCAAGACGATGACGGAACTTTCGTGTGATTATCCTCCAGTTTGATAAACTCCACGCGGAGTCTAACATACTCGGGAGATCCTTCGCTTCCGAAATTCGCGATCCTCTACCCACCTTGAATGCCATTGTTGAGTAGATTTAGTTGGTTTTGGATCGACCAAAGCGAGACTGATGATGTTCAGTGTTGATCGCGGCCGCTTTATATACCCAGTGGCCCGGACCACCACCGTATGGATCCCCACCGTCGATCCGGAGCCGGACTTTGAAAGTTCGTCGGCGTTGACATCGCCGGTCGATCGCTCTTGAACTTGGCCGGCACTCGCGATTGCGCACCCTTGCGCACTCCCATTCTCGAACACTTAGAAGGGCCTATGTCGACAGGCAACTCTTTGGGCGAAGGCGGAAGTAGCTCGTGCTGACTTGACTTCGACAAATGATAGCTATCAGTGGATATCAGCCTTTTTCGTTCGATGAAATAATTATGTGCTACAGAAAAAAGAATATAGCGGTTCTGTGTCTTTGTTCTACTACTACTTTTTACTTCTCCGTTTTTTCATAGTTCTTAAATAAATAAGAATGCTTTCTTGAAAATTCTGATAAGAAACAGGACATAATCAGGGTGTAGATACCTACAATTAATGTATGATGGTTGAAATATATTTACTACTATTTGTGATTGTTTTATTCTTTGCAACACACATACTGTATAATCCACTTCGGATTTTCTCAACTATTAGCGTAATTGTCCCCGTGCAATTGTGCAATACGTCTGTCTGGCTCTGTACATTACTGACCATGCCAAACGCTGCTCCTCGTACGCGACCCTTGGGTGAATCGATTTCTCAACAGCTGTTAATCGAGGATAGATGAGAAAATTACAATATGATTGTGAATAGTTTGGAAAAAATTGCATCAGCAGCTCACAGAAAACGGATCGTAAGAATTCCTGCGCGCTCGTAACAGCAACTAATCTTTCTGTAGACTCATCTGGATAATTAAAATTATAATTAGTGCTTCTTGAATATAAATGCTTCCTTTGTTAAACTTTGTTTCTGCCTCTTTCTTCTTTTGACACAAATATGTACATGTTCACACAAACGTGAATGTATTAAAAACATATATCTTTATATATATTTCTCGCAGAATTTTCCACAAGGACAAGTAATCGAGCCTGTCATTGTAATTAAGGTCGGGTCCATATCTTCCCACGTGCAAGAAATTATATTTTTACCGAATGAAGCAGTTTACGTAGCCGAAGAAACGGAAACCGCGAGTAGCACCGCCTCCTCGTCCTCGTCGCGAAACTTTCGAGCATTCCGATATGCGTGTGGCTGTCGAATGTGTCGCGACAGACGGGATACGCGTCATTGCGTCACATCATCTAACGTCGTCGGAACTCGTGCCAGAGAAAGAGAGGAAAAAGAGGAGCAGAGAGAGAGAGAAGTGGAGCACTTTCATAAAGCAAAGATAGGTGGGCCGCGAATTTCGCGTGGCGTGGCCCGCCCCGATCGATCGCGGGCCCCCGCGGGCATTATCAGGCAACCTCGTGCTGATCGAGGATCAAGATTTCGCTCTGTCGCCCGGGTTGCTGCCCACATGAGATCTGCATGAAATTATTATCGATGTCTCGATCTAACGCGAACGACTAAGCCCGAATAAGCGAGGGTACGTTATACCTGGACAGCTGACAGCTTCCAGGTTGAAATGGTTGCACGTGGAGGATGTCGAAAATTCGGCCATGCACGCGATGCTTGGATTAATAAATTTAGATACGTTCTCCGCCCTTTTGATGCCTGCCGTGCTCAAGCAGATTGATGCAAGTGCATCGTGTAATCTTTCGTTGCATTCGGTTGCAGTTTGTTATGTTGTTAAACAAATTGCATTCTGGATCATGAAATTTATGTAACAATGGAGAATGAAAGTAAAAATTAGCAACAAAGATTTGGATCAAGTTATAGCGAAATATGTAAATATTATATGAGCTACGTAATATATTATAGAAAATCAAAATGTTTTATACTTTAGATATAATTTATACAAATAGTACTATATCGAATCAAAATCTTTATCCTATAAGAAAGAATTTAGCGATTATAATACGATAGTAAATTATGCATGCGTAACATGCTGTAACGTTTTTGATAAGTTAAGTGATACGTGATGATAGCCGAGATCGATAATTACAGACTTCGATTCTCAATTAGCGAGATTATATCTCGCAACGTGCAATTACTAGCGTTATCTCTACACAAACCTGACAAAATAATAACTACACGCAATACAAAAACCTTCAATTAAACCTTGAAACTCTCAGGCCCAGCGAGTAGTATAGGATTAACAAACGCGCGGCATTAAAGTCACCGATCAAAGGCGAGCCGAGGAAAGCCTGCAAAGAGAATAGAATGATGGATGACTCTACAAGAGAATTATACAAATTTATAAACGAGTGTCTTGATAGACTTGGGAGAGTCTTCGTAGAGACGAAGGAAGAAAGGAATAACTCTGTATGAACAAAATTCTACCAGCGGCTTGGATGTCCGCCAAGAAAGTTTGCCATGGTGCAAAGCGGATGCGGTACCTGAAGCCACCATATCATACGAGAGCGAAGAAAGGAGAGGAAACAGAAAGGAAATTCCGCGGCTAGAATGAAATATCGGCAGAATAAGTGCCTCGTAATCGCTCTCCATGGAGCGAGCGGGCTGGGGGGAGGATTAGGTAACTCATGGCAAGGACGTGGCCTAGTCCCTTGATGACGAGGACGAAGACAACGGCGACGAGTCGGCGGTGCTCGTTGGTCTTCCACGAGCCCCATTCGATCCTGTGCCCGACTCGTTGCTCTCATTGGGCGTGGTTCGGTTTCTTGCTCAATTTCGTGCTCCTCGCGGCCGCGAATCGGTGACCGTCGAAGGTACCGTCACCCAATTACGTCAGCGAGTACGCCCTGGCGTAAATGTGTGCGGGGCGCGGGCTGGCGTGGTGGGCCCACCGATCCCCGAACAGTATAAAAGCCGAAAACCGCCCATCAGTATCACTCGCATCACCGACTCGCAAGATCGAGCAAACTGCCGATTAATCGAGCAACAATGGCCTTCAAGGTAATTGGGCCTTGTCTTGAATCCTCGTCTTATCGCCACGGCGTCTCGCGACGTGCGCCGAGAAAGTACGCGAGCGATAATTCTCCGTAAACCGTAGGTGGAGTTCCTCGAGTTTCTCGTCCGGCGCAACGTACACGACGATAGTTTATCGGATCGGTTGAACGGGAAGGGGTTGTCGTACTGATGGATTATAATTATAATTATAATTATGGGGTAATTACGAAGGATAATTATAGAGAGTAATTACTGAGACGTGGTGCGCTCGCCCCGAGTTTTCTCGCTGTGTATGACGCGATCGCTCAAACGATATAGTTAATACGATATTCGCGTTAAAAATGAACCATTTAACGCCACGTAATTTGCAGATTCGGAGCACGCACAATTTTCGTTAGCGCTACGGTTTTATTCGTGGTTTCGTGCTTTAACTTTAATTTCTCTACTGTTGCGTACATCCATTCATTTTTACATCGTACTAAAATCGCTTTTTCTTTCCCAGTTCATCGCATTTGCCGCTTTGATCGCTGCCGCCAACGCCGGCGTGATCGCTCCCGCCGCCCCCTTGGCTTACGCCGCGGCACCCGCCGCCCCTCTGGCTTACGCCGCGGCACCCGCCGCCCCTCTGGCTTACGCCGCGGCACCCGCCGCCCCTCTGGCCTACGCCGCTCCCGTCGCCAAAGCCGTGGTGGCTAAGACCGTGGACGCCGACTACGACCCGCATCCCCAATACAGCTATGCCTACGACGTGCACGACAGCTTGACCGGCGACGCCAAGAGCCAGCAGGAGACCCGCGATGGCGACCTCGTCCAGGGCAGCTACTCTCTCTTGGAGGCCGACGGTACCAGGCGCATTGTCGACTACACCGCTGACCCGGTCAACGGATTCAACGCCGTAGTCCGCAAGGAACCCGCTGCTGTCGCCGTCAAGGCCGTCGCCCCCGTTGCCCACATCGCACACGCTGCGCCTGTCGCTTACGCCGCCCCCATTGCCAAGTTCGCCACCCCTGTGGCCCATGCCGCTCCTCTCGCCTATGCCGCCCCCATAGCCAAGTTCGCTGCTGCCCCCGCTGTCGCTTACACTGCCCCGATCGCCAAGGTCGCCGCCGCTCCCGCCATCGCATACGCTGCGCCGGTCGCCAAATTCGCCGCCCCCGCCGCCTACCTCCACTGAACTGTGACCTGATCGTCACTTAGGAATGATACTTGTCGAATAAATCTCGTTTTTCATAGCAACTATATAAATTGTACGAGACCTTCACCCACCTTTGATGCACTTCGTTCAATGATCTAACCGACTCTGGAAGAGGATCTACTTTAAATCACTGATTCTTTTACGCAACGTGAATAGAGAGGATGAGAGAATATTCCACTAGAGAATATAGCTTATAATCTTGCCTTTGATATGTCCAACTTTTCTCTTAGAATAGAATTGAAAGTAATTCAATTATTTAAATAATTATGAGTTCTGCACCAATTAGCTATTCTCATTTACATTTACACTTTCTCTTTCTAATCATCATCTGATTGACAAATTGGAATTTTATTGTGAAAGATCATTAAGTATGTAAACTACTGAATAAATAACGGAATTACTTCTTTCCTCTTACTGAAGTAACTTACGTTATATTCAATAAAAACTGTATTAATTATATAATACTAGAAGATATGAAACAGGATAGAGCAAATTATGCAATCATATTATTTCGAATACTTCGAAATCAAAGAACGAATGAATTTCAAGATCATATGATTTAAAATCGATCGAACCGAGTTCGGATCGAGCTTGGAGTTGGAATTGTTCAAATCGCGAGATACTGATCGGTCATAAAACTGCAGAGGACGAAAAATCGTCGAGGAAACGTTGAATTCGGCCCAATGGTCCCAATTATAGAAATTAGGTCAGATACTACCTGCCGCAGGCCCATTATGTTCCACCTTGCTGAAGCATTATCGCATTACCGATTCACAGGCGTTCGCCGGACACTTTCTCCGGTACAGGCGCCGACACGCAGCCGCGTGCGTATTGCCGATTGCACAACTATCGTTACCACGCCCCGTCCAGCCACCTTGGACGGTCATCTCACGCGCATCGCATGTAATAATGCCCGCGTAATGCGTGTAAAAGCGCGTGTTGCGTTACGACTGAGAACATCAGACCGGACCAGATTCGCGCAATATGCTGCGAACCTTGATCCACTTATACCGGTCCGATGTGGTCCGTACCGTGCGCGCATGTATCTCGGGTCCACCTTTCGTCCACTTCTGACCACCTTCTGGATCTCGTTGCCAACAATGAATCAATTTGAAGAAAATTTCACGAGAGTTCGAAAGAACTTATTACAACGACCTTGTGATAAAAGTGTGTTATGAGTATACAACGTAGTATTAGAATAATTATTATATATGTATGGATAGAACAATTTTCATATGGATTCATCTAAATACACGTACTATGTATAATACTGAAAACTGACCGCTGGTCGATCGAAATCTCGAAGAGTAAGTAAAAATCGATAAGTATAATAACATAATCATCGGGCGAGATGGCACAAACTTTCTTTTTTTTAAATTTATTAAATATAACGTAATAAAATAATACTCCTCTTTTTAGATTATTACATACATATGCAATAATAAGAAGTTTTAAACACTAATAAAAAAGTAATAATAACTAAATAGACGAAATAAATAATTGTTGTCTAAAATAGGAGCCATAAGTAATTTATGTGTTATTAAAAGGAACTGTTAAAATAATATTTTTATTACTTAAAGGAACTGTTAAAATAATACTTCTATTACTTATGTACACATTTACAAACTGCTTATCAATTGTTTGTTCAGCATTTTGTTAATGTTTTTATTATCTTTAACGTAACATTATTAACGAACATTGTAATGAAATATTTTTACGCTCTCGTTTCATCTTACTGACCAGTTCATATTGTTCTTCAACAGTTATATATTTTCTAACATGTATATCTGCAGAAAAGGTAAAGTGCGCACAAAATAGTTGTGAAAAACAAAACAGTTTTACCTCTTGTAATCAAGTGCGAACAAAAGAACAAAATTAATGTATTTTAATCTCTAAAAAGAAATGGAGAATGTTTTGCTAAAGAATTATTTGCCATTCGAGATTTTTGTTTAATCTTCATTCACACTTAATAAGATAATATATATTTTGGCCACTTAATGTATAAGGCAAGATCAAAATGTTCACAAAATACGTTTGTCGGAGAATACACAATACTGCACGCGCAATTTATTAGGATTTCACTATATGAATTTTTTGTACTTTCTTTTCCTTTCTTATCACTCTCGTACAAAATAGGCTTCAAGAAAAGTTTATATTTACTACTCGTATACCTCATGTGAGAAAACCGTATAAGATATAAATATTTTAACTTTTCCTCTTAACAATACACAACATAAATAAATAATTTTTTTTTTAATCGCTAGGTAACAAGTTTCTGCGCCGCCAGCATTAAATACAATCTATCAACTTACGCGTACGCAGAGGCATTACTTCACTTTGGAAATAAGGAAAGAGCAGTATCATCGATCTACTGACTTAGACCTCTTCTTTCTGGTGGCTGCAACCTAAAGGAGAGAAGAAACATTTATTTAGAGCAATGCAATTTAACTGTGTTTATTCTCGCAATTATAAATTAATTAATAATGAGGGAAACTTACTGGTGAATTGTCACGTAGTCCTCGGCAAGAATTTGTGACGTGTCCAAAGGTGTGAGGAAAGCGAATTGGCTTTGCGGGTGTGACCTAGTGTGATCCAATAGGATGTCCATTATTACCTGACGATTCACTTTATCCTGCAAACAAAATAGATGGTTACACTACACTACGTAAATAAAATAATATTTTAGCGTGAACGCATGTAATGGCGTACCATAAATACGTCGAATTCATCGAGAAAGTAGAAAGGCAGCTGAATGCACTCCCAGAGAGCCAAGATGAACGCGACGGTCGAGTAGGATCGCTCACCTCCCGAGAGCGACCTGGTATCGTTTCCGGATTTCTTATCGTCGCGCGCGCTCACGTGCAATTCGAGTATTTTGTTTGCGTGATCGATCTTTATAGTACCCTAATAAAAGAAGATTAATAACAAAAAATGTGCAATTCTAATGCAATAGCAAAACCAAAGCAAAAATATAATTAAAAAATTGTTAAATATAATTAAAACTTATAATTGTAATATAATTACCTTGTATTGTCTTAAAGAGAGTATATCGGTGAAAGCTTTTTGAATTTGAATACCGTACAACTGCCTCAATTGGATAAACATGTTTTGCCGATGTTTCACTCGTTCAATGTGTTTCTATGACATATATATATATATTGTATGCAACATATTTCTCAAATCATATTTCAATATTGATATAAAATAAAAATTAAATAAAATTTAAGCAAGTAATTCACTCACTTCGCAACTTTGCTTCAATCGAGACGCAAGCTCAATGTTCACTCCATACTTCGCCTCCTTCTCTTTCAGTTGATCCTGCAGGTCGTCTATAGAGCCAAACTGATGTTCGACTTCGTTGATTTTTTCTTGTAAATTGGTTAGCAGATCTTTGACTTGGGTTGCTGATCTATAAAAAAAAAGATTAACAAGGATTAATAGATATAATTAATACATATAAACAAAAATAAAAGATTTTAAAAAATTTAATAAAAGAAAATAGATTTAAGACCATTCGACATAGATATTAGAATAAATTTATATATATAAATTTATTATAAAATAAATAATATTTTATAACTTTTATAAGTGAGAATTGTAACTGTACGTATTAGATCATTTTGCAAACCTGGTCGTATTTATTCTGGGACATTGCGCGGTAGCGGCGGAGACAGCTTTTGTCGTAGCTCTCTCTTGCATCTCAAATTCTCCCGTGACGCTTTGTATGGCTTGGCGGACATCCTGCAGCTTACGATTAGCGCGCTGACACTCATTCCGATGTCTTTCCTTCTGCTGCTTGAGCTCGTTTATCTCATCCTGAAATATTGTCATGTATTAAGTAACTTGTACTCAAATCAACATAATAGTGCAACAAACGTACTTTGAGGGGATCGATCACCGTGTGCAAATTATGTCTCAAGTCTCTGCAACGTTTGACTTCCGCATCAAGAGTTTGAACATTCTTCTGAAGTTCCTTGACAGTCTCGGCCAGAGCCTTCTCCACGGTATTCTCCTGCGCCAACTTCTTCTCCAATTCCGTAGCTTCGATCCGCTGTAATCAAAAATATTCGATTTGTAATTTCTAGGATTGCTTCGACGAACAAAGAAAAGACGTACAATCTCATCGAAAAACGAATCGAAGAGTACTCACGAAAACGTCGACAGACGTGGCTTCGCTCGATTCGATTTTATCTTTCAATTCATTGATCGAATCGTTGCATTCGCTCTGTGCAGACCTCAATTTGCGAACCGCTATGCTCACGTTACTCAATTCGGAATTGGTGCGATTCATCTTATCGTGTATAGCATCGTATGCCAAAGCGGCTTCTCGCTTCTTATTCATCGCTACCTGCAGCTCCTCTTTTAGCGTTCTGAGCAAACAGAAATTAATACGAGTTCAAAGTTTTTTGTTTTACAAAAGATAAAGTCAGAAATGATGAGGAAATTGTCGCACTCACTGTATCGCTTCCATCGTGGAAACTTGAAGATATTTGGCACGCGTGCCGCACTTTCCACTGTAACTCCTATAATTGGGATCGGGAAAGAACGTGTCGCCGCGCTGAGTAAACGCTTTCTTACAATACTTTGGTACTTTCGTCGCATCCGACATTATCTCGCAAGCCTCTTTATTCGTTGGTATGAGAAGTACGCACTCGACCTCGCTTTGATCGATCAGAGAATTAGCTACAATGGGATCTTCTATCACCATCGCCTCCAAAAGATTCGAATACTGTGGTGATTGCGTACAATAGCGCGAAACATCGTGCACCTAAAATTGGGCAGTCAATAGTGCAGTATTTAAAAATTTGTTAATTTTCCATGTTATAAACTAATTAATATTTTATCGAAAAATTATTTTAATTTCTAATCTAATTTTAGAAGTTATTCTAATCTATTATTCTAATTTCGGAAGCTCTTTTAACGAAGATATAAAATTTTTGTAATATTAAATACAATATTAAAGCAACGGAGAACGTTCTTACCTTATGATAGAACTTGCTGGATATGATTTGGGGATTTTTCTCGTTGTAGAAAATCTCTTTCATAATACTGGTCAATAATTTGGCGTCCTGGGTATTGTCAACGCAGAATGAGCCGAGAGTATGATAGCCCAGGTAACTTTCCACAGCAGGTGCCCACGTCGCATCCTTCAGTTTGATGTAAGCGCCTATACATAATCATGTAATTTGATACATAATAAAAGTGTATAATTTTGCAAGTTAGAATACTCCAAAGTGACTTTGCATACCAATTGGGCCGCGAGGTTTCTCCTTAAATCGACCTTTCTGATATTCTTCCTCGATCCTTCGCAACAGACGCGGTATATTTGGCCCGAATACACTCAGCGCGTTATCCGATTGTTGCTCGAACGCACTCAATTCTCTCTTGATCTTATCTTTAATTTCGTGAAATATAAACGGAGATTATTGTAAAATAAATTTATTAATATTAAATTACATACTGGCATGTTTATTAATCGCGATGTACGTACCTATACGTCTATTGAAATTTTCCACTTCATTCTTGGCAGACTGTACCTCCTGCAGAAGTCGCATCTTATCAGCCTCCAGATGCATCAATTCGGTTTGTTTCGTTCGCAACGACGCTTCGAGCTCGTCCAATCTTTCTTCCATCTTCGACAGGCGTTCCGTCATCTCTTTTTTCTTGTTATGCTCCTCATTATTGCAGCTGTGCGAAAAATATATGTTTGAGATAATGTTACACTATTCAAGAATTAAAAACAAAGATAATCAAGACAAATGTGCTTTTTACCTTTCTAATTTTTGAATCTCTCTTCTCAGCAAGTCAATATCATCCTCCAAGCGTTTTTTCTTACTCCCTACAGAACGCCACTCGCGCTGCTTGCTAGAATACGCCTCGTTTGCAACAGAATATTTTTCCTTCGCGCTGTTATAAGCTGCGCTGCTGTCAGTTACCTCTTGCTCGGCCTGATGAATTTTCTCCTCCACTTCTCTATGAATAGAAAAAAATGGTAGTAAGCTTTCTCCCCTTCTTTAAACCTACATATCACAATTTTAGAATGCAAATTGGAAATGAAACCATATTTGCTCATAGATTAATACTTACTTAATTTTTTTATCAATCTCTTCGTCTTTTGTTCCTACGGATAATTCTACATTCTGAAGCTCTTTCAAGTTATCTTCATACAGCTTTAACTTTTCCTTTATCTTGCCAAGTTTAGTTTCCTCCACAATAGCCTAAATAACAAGATTATTACATTGAATACTGATTATCTTAATACGAAACTTTATTTTTTTTGAGCTAAAACTCACTGTAACCCAATGCAGTTCCTTTTCAAGATTGCTAAGTTCCAGGCGTGACGCATCCATTTCCTGCAATCTATGTATGCTCTCCTTCAATTTCTGTATTTCCGACTTTACTTGCGACAAGGTCTGAAACATAGGAAAATTAGATGAATGATCTGCTAAAAACTTCTGTAAAATATCAAATAAGAATATACCTCAGAATATTGCTTCAATTTCTCATATTCTTCCTCGCATATGTGCAGAGCTTCCTTGTAATTATTTTCTATGGCGTCTAAGAGAGTAGCTTTCAAGAACAGATTGTACTTTTCGTGAGGTTTAGAGATAACCAAGAATGTTCTCGAAACATCCTGATTCAGGACAGAGATTGGATTATCGATCTGTATGTTCATCGTTGTCATAATGTTCTCCAATTCATCCCGCTTTGTAGAAATAACATCTCCTGTAAACGGCATATTCATGTTTTACAAATATAGACACTGTAACTGGTTGAATTGTTGGAAAACAAGATCAATGCTTTCAAGTACCTTTTGAATTTTTAATCTTGTACGATAAGGTATTCCCAATGGTACGTAAAACTGTAATTGTGTCGCCATAAATATCAGGCTTGTATGCTGTGTCTCCTTCATTAGTTAAAGTTACTTCAATGGTGGCAGAGGTTTTACCTTTCTTTATGAACTCTAAAATATCACAAGATACAATAAACTATATATCATTATTCTCGAAACACCTGTGCAAGAGATATAAAAGTACAAATTTTAACGTGATAAAACCTTTGACAGAGGCTCCTCTATTTGTGATATTCGCTCTTGCACCGAGGCCTACGGTCAGTGCTGTCAATATAGCACTTTTACCGCTGCCATTACGACCCACAATAAAATTAACATTCTCGTTTAGCTTTATTTCCAAGGCTTCATGGCACATAAAATTGCGAACACGAATGCATTTTACTTTCCCAGCTGTATGCTGTAATAGCAAGACAATATCGATTTGTACTACCTACATGAATATTATTCTCAAGAGCTACGATAAATCTCAAACGAGTACTTCACATTTAAATGACGTTTTATAAACTCATCGATGTTTTAACGTCTAACAAAAATTTGAGAGTTGGTACACAATTATAGAATCAACTGCACAAAATACCTCAGTCACAGTACTGGCATTCTGATTATTTCTGGCACGTTTAGCCTGAGATTCGTTGGATTTCTCCTCCGCAGTCCTCTTTCTGTGAGTCTTTGTGCTATTTTCCATCGCAACGTATTAAGTCAGAAGCGACAGGCACGAGCACGTTCAAATCTTTTGCGATGTCGCTATGTTAGCATCGATTGTCATGCACGCGATACTAACCTCGTAATGCCGTAATTTATTCACACGTGGCACTCACGCAATATAAAACTAATGCCGAATAACAATTAACACACTTCTGGAGTAAGGCGCGATATTACCAATAAATTCCATCGCCAATAATATCAACTACCCGATTAATCAGCTCACGCTCTACATCGTTCCCGCCAGGCCGTTGGCAAATGTTTCCTCTCCTTCTCCTAGAGACACTTTAATGAGAGATTGGCTGCGAAAACGGTCTTTTGATTGGCCCGCCATTTTTTTCAACAATTCCCATTGGTACTCGATTTTCGCGACCAACATTTTGAATCCATACAGCGCGACGTTCTGCATTTCTCGGGACAATTTTTATCATGTAACCGTTTCTCGCAGAATTGTTGCAAAACGTTGCTGAAAATGCTGTCATTTTGCGTATAATCACGTATCAATTTTTTCTCTCTTCCGGGCGACATCTGCCGACGAAGATTGAGCACTCGCGATCTCCACGCTGATTGGTCGGCGCGCTACATGTGCTAGCTTTTGTTCACGCGACTCGCGAGGTCTGTTCTCTCTTCAGCCTCGAAGATAGCGATTCCTTCGATAAGTTGTAACGAGCAGATCATCGGCGAATCGTCAATGGGAAATTGTAGCGATCGGAACGAATCGCACTTGCGAAACTCGCGGTTTCGCCGGTAGACCTCGCGGACATAACGTGACGACACACTTGCGGAAACAGGTGGGAACAGGTCGAGAAACCCGATCGAGCGTGTAGATCGATGGCGGTCGCAGGTGCAGCAATCGCGGTGCATCTCCTCCCACCAAATGACCGACCACCCGCGTATTGGTCGCAGTCCCTTTAAAATTTGAATCACTGTCGGTTACGAGGCTGAACGTTGCAACGACATGCGCGTGAGCGGCGCGAGTGCGCGCCTGTGTTTTAGCTGCGCGTGAGGCGTAATTGCGACGGCGGTGGACGCGCGAGCAACCTGTTGATCGTCGGCTCGAGAGGTGAGTCCAGATATGGTGAAGAAATTATAGTAACTAATGTAGGAGCGATGGAAGAGGAGGAGGAATCCAGTGAGTGTTGGCGATGTGACGTAATTCGCAGTTGTGCAATTTCTGGCAAGGAATTTCGTTGCTTTATTCGTTTCGCACTGCGATAATGATGCATCTCTTCTTCCTTCTTCTTTTCACCTTCTTCAGTTCCTTTTTTTGTGCTTGTAGAGGTGGCGCGTGACCAAATCGCTCGTTTCCATTTCGACACAACTCGAGGATCCCCTGCGAAGATTGCGTGAACGCAACGATGTCCGAGTCGAGTGGCGACAACGCGAAGTACAAGTGGACGCCTGAGAGCACCACGCTCCTTGTTTCGGTATGGTCCGACCGACAGGTACAGAAGCAATTGGAGTACGCCTCCAGACCACTGATAATCTGGGAGAACGTGGCGCGCTACATGATGAAAAAGGGCTACAACGTCACAGGCAAGCAATGCCGTTCACGCATGAAGCAAGTCCTAGTGTGTTACCGGGAGGCAAAACGTGCCGGCACCAATGCTGGCATCGAACAATATTATGAGACCGTTGACCGTGTGCTAAGACACAAACGTTTGGAACATGTCAATATCAATGGCATAGATACAGTAGGTGAGTACATCTATTCTCAATTGCAAGACCGAGGATTACATAAAATGCAAAAACGCTTGCAAACATTTAGAAAGCATCAAGAAATGTTTAACGATAGATTGAGACGTGTTTGACATCTTCGCAATATTTCTTAAGTGTTCATATGGTCTTTAAAATGTAACGTTGAATATTTTGATCATAAAATGAGTATCTTATATATTTGTAACGTATATTTTATTTTATACTTCCGTAAATACCAGACGCAACTGCAAATTACATAAAGTCACCTGCGAAGGATTTGAAAACCAACAAGAATCTGCAGATGAGACTGAAAGTGCAGGAGCCTGTGCAATCTCTCTTTCGAACGGAGGCTCTATCTCCCACATGGGTGACAGGACGTGAGGCTTTTTAATTTCTCTTTTTAATAAATTGTTTTATTTAATACCAGATTTCACAGTGTTATTTCCTTCGCAGGTGAGAATGAATATCCAGATTCACCCGAATCGAATGAGACCATAATAGCCAAACCGTACAGAGTTCTCTCGCCTACGAGGGACGTTGCCATAAATACCAATGAGCACATGATCCAATTTGACAATCGGGCGATACAAACGAATCCAGTGATGATGGAGAAGCCGATACGGGAGAATTATCACAAGGATATACTGGCGTCCTATCCATATGGAGAGATTCCTTATCAAAACACGGTGCAGAACGTGCAAAATCAGATCATTCAAGAGAACATGCAGCAATATCAGAGCACTCAGCAACAGAATCAGATGGCATGGAATCAGCTGCCGCAGCAACAGAACGTGCCAACGAGCAACCGATTTGGCTACCAGCGAAACGTGCACGTTTTGAATCAGCAACTTTTGCCGAATGGGGTGACGCAAGTCAGAAACGTCGTGCAAAACCCTAACATGGCGGATATTGTGCGTCAGCAGAATCAGCTGCAGCAGAGTGCACCGTACGCGGACAATCGGGCGATGCCGCAAGAGCCGCGTAAAATAGCTTTTGGGCAAAATACGATAATGACGTACAAGCAGTACGGCGATACCGTCGTGCCTCGTCTCTCTTGCGTGACGGACAAGCAGAGCGGTTCATTATCGCCGGACTACTCGCCGGACGTGTCGCAGAACTTGAACAATGCCTTCTGTCAACCGAAGAGCGGCGAGATGAAAACGCATAGTTTAAATGAGACTTTCAGCCAGCCGGCCAATCTGAATAACGCTATGCCAATGTCCAATCCAGATACGACCGTCCTGACGAACAATGCTACCTGTAATGATGATAGCATGTTACTGGAATTCTTGCTGGACTCGCCTACTCCATCAGAAAACGGCGGAAAGTTGAGGGACAACGCTGTGAACACCGACACCGAGACACCGAGCGCACCGTTCAGGAAGAAGAAGGCGCAGAAATTGGAGCAGCTGATGCTAAACGCGATCAATTCTCAGAATGAAGTTGTTAACAAGGTAGGATAGTTTCATAATATCGTTTTATATATTTCTTTTTTTTTAATTATATATAGAAGTTTTTATATTATTTTGCAGCTTTTATATTGTATTAATTTTTCAGATTCTGGCTGCGCAGAGCGACATGGTGACGCGGTTTCTCGACGTAGACAGAGATCGGCAAAACAGACTCGAGAACAGGCTGGATCATTTATTGAACGTCGTCCATGCTTCAGTACTCAACAAAAATGAGTCCTCGCCACCGCCGCCGCCGATGCCGGAGCCTACGATCACCTGCTTGCTTCCGCCGCCAAAGCCCGGAATGGTTCCACCCAAGTTGGATTTGGTCCCGCCGAAGCCTTGCCGTGTCCCCTGTACAATGCCAAACTCCAACGTCGAGTTGATCAATCAGAATCCTGTCTTGACCAGGCCCGGAATCGTCTCGCCGATTATCGCGAGTCCGGTGGGCAGGAAACTAGGCACGATATGGTCGAAATTGGGCCCGGTGTCTACGTCGCCGTTTGTGAAGGCTCAGCAACGGCTCGGTTTCCAGCCTGTCTTTAACAACGACGCGCGTACGCAGTCCTCGGCAGAACGGCGCATTGCCAAGGAAGTAGGCGAGATTCATATGAATACGCGAAGCTTGATCTACGAAACGGTTAAATTACTGGAGATGGAACGCGCGATCGAGGAGAGGGTAGAGAACGCGCGATTGGAAACGAGCATCGGTCAGGTGCTGGCCGCGCGCAACAGACTATTTACTCAGAGGGAGCCTACCCCCATCATGATACTTACCGCGGCTTTTCTGGATGCGGAATGCGGCGCCTGCGAAAAGGATCCGCCGTATTACGGTACCTGGGACTCGCGGAAACGGGCGCTCAAGTGCGCGCAACAGGATAAGCTCTTGACGGGACAGGGCGAGAGCTACGAGCGTATGCGCCACTTGAACGCGGCGGTACAGCGCGGCTATCTGGGCTGCGAACCGTGCGATACGTCGACTCCTGCGAAATTCCCGCTGAACAATCTCGGCGGTAACGTCGACGAAGCTGCCGGAGTTCCGAAGCAGACCATTCAACAACTGGCGCGGCTCGTAATGAACAGCGCGAGATGGCGAGAGTCCGCTTCACACAACCAGCAGCACAACGTGATTCGTCCCGCGGCCGTGGCGACTCAGCCTGCGAATCAAGATGTCGAGGTTCAGTTTAACGCGACTTACACCGCTCCAAAAGCGAATGCTCCTCCCGAGAAACCACAGAGACTCATGGCAGAGCAGAAACGAGGCTGTGACGTGGCAGCGTCTGATGGCAAGCCGTTGGAGAACAATCCGCAAGGAGCCAAGTTCCCGATGGGCTTTACTACCACCATGTTGACCGTTGATCAGAAAGGTGTCACCTTACCGAGACAGGCGAGCGGCAGAGTAGCCAGATCGCTAGGATTCGTCGAAGATAATCCACTGATCGACCGCAAGAACAATGTTCGCTTCATGGACGACGCGCTGGCCGAATTACAGCGAATGTATATCGAGCGTCAAACTGCCGCGGTGGCCGGCAACGACGGCGTCATAAGCGCACAGAGTCGCAATATGATAGAGCGCTATGTGAGCGAACTGACGAAGAAGCCAGCCAGGGACAAAGACACGGATTCGGACAACGACGACGAGTACCTTGACACCACTGCTAGCGTACATCCTCCGGTGCGCAAAGGTTCGTTGACGTCGAACGGCACAGCGTCGACGGAGACTGCTCACTCGGTAAAATCTGGTAAAGGTGGAATTAATAATTGTAGGATAAGCTAGACGGAGAGGAAAAGAAGAGGCGAGATCTCTCTCTTTCCCTCTCGCATATATATGTATTTTTTATATTTCTATCTTTAACTTGCGCGATATATCATGTCTTCCTAATAACTGCTCAACTGCACCGAGTTCCTCGTTACTTGTTATTTCATGAGAAGCATATTGTGTCTTTCGATCAATGATATAGTCGGATTAACGAAGCGAAGAATAATCACTGTACTGTAGCTTATTATAGAGATTAGTTTGAGTAATAGCGATAGTAATACAATATTTAGTTGGGAATAAGATGGTTTGTATTGGTCTTTAAGTACTCGCGTGCAATTGCATCGGCAGACGTGCATCGATGATTCCAATTATTCTTTCCTCATGCAGACTTAATATTACGTTTCTTTAGCAAAACAAAGAAATAAAAGATTTGTTAAGGTTCCATCGATACAATGCGAATATTTCAGGATCAGTATAAATCTTGTTGATATGGCATCTATTGTACTAATTTGTTATATTAATAATATCGCGGTCTAGTGATTATATCGTTATCATATAGATATTCATGGAGTAACATTCCATAAAAACGTATTAAGAGTATTAATGTGAATCGAGCATACAGTGCAATGGTATCTGTTGAGACTTCTTTATCTCAGTTGTTTTTCTTGTTCAGATCTTATTATACGATGTTTATCAAATTCATGCTATATATATAGTTTATGTAGCCATGGCGCGTATATACTACGCGTAATATAATTATGTGCAAATTTATTGATTAAATATTTCTAGGTATCGCGCAAGATTAGGCAGAGGAAATTTACTATCCTCGTATTTTGGAATCCTTATGGGAACAATCTCACATTTTTATACCATGACCAACGAATCTATATACACAATTTCGTTATATTTCATGACATGTAAATTGTAAGATTAGATAGCGAGGAACGCTTATTGGCTTTGTTTCTAAATGTGCCAAACTAGCAATGTGCAAATCAAGTTTTATTTGTAGACCAGTGCCTTATTCGTTTTGGTAATAAAGGAAGTAATCTATATTTACGAACTTACATTCTTTAAGTGCCTGTGCACTACCACAGTATAAGAAAGACTTATACTGGTGGCACTACGTATCATTCAATCCTGTTAGTAATAGGAAATTTATTTTTCATATATTTCACATATTTTTCATATATTCAATATGCGTTATAACGAAAGCGGAGCTGGTGCAAGCATATTACCTTGTCTTCCATGCATGTCAAGAATTATCGCATTGGTGCTTGAATTATCGGTGAAATACAAATATGTCGTTGTCTAGAAAAAAAAGGGATAATGACTAAGCAACAGCTAATGAATAGATAATGGATCATAAACGCCCATTTGTTTATTTTGTTTATTTGTAACATATAGCATATATAATATGAACATATAATACATTATTATTTGCTGGAAATAGGTAGATCAAGCACGCAATTCTGAAGATAGACTAATTAGCATGTGGTTCGGTGATATAACCGTCGAACAGACGCACGAAGCTGTGATTCGCGCCATGTCCATGCGATCTGATACTGTAGAAAAACGGATGATCGACGATGAACATAGTTGGCCAAGTCATACTGAAAGGGGTGAAACCAACAACTGCAACAAATCATTAATCATCAATAAGAAAATCGCGCAATTATGTCGCTATCTCTTCGGGACGATTGGATCATGACTGAAGCGCAATGTGCATTACAACGAAAGTGGAGCTGGTGCAAGCAGATTACCTTGTCTTCCATACATGTTAAGAATGATCGTATTGGTGCTTGAATTATCGGTGAAATACAAATATGTCGTTGTCTAGAAAAAAAAGGGATAACGACTAAGCAACAGCTAATGAATAGATAATGGATCATAAACGCCCATTTGTTTATTTTTTTTTATTTGTAACATATAGCATATATAATACGAACATATAATACATTATTATTTGCTGGAAATAGGTAGATCAAGCACGCAATTCTGAAGATAGACTAATTAGCATGTGGTTCGGTGATATAACCGTCGAACAGACGCACGAAGCTGTGATTCGCGCCATGTCCATGCGATCTGATACTGTAGAAAAACGGATGATCGACGATGAACATAGTTGGCCAAGTCATACTGAAAGGGGTGAAACCAACAACTGCAACAAATCATTAATCATCAATAAGAAAATCGCGCTATCTCTTCGGGACAATTGGATCATGACTGAAGCGCAATGTGCATTACAACGAAAGCGGAGCTGGTGCAAGCAGATTACCTTGTCTTCCATACATGTTAAGAATGATCGTATTGGTGCTTGAATTATCGGTGAAATACAAATATGTCGTTGTCTAGAAAAAAGAGGGATAACGACTAAGCAACAGCTAATGAATAGATAATGGATCATAAACGCCCATTTGTTTATTTTTTTTTATTTGTAACATATAGCATATATAATACGAACATATAATACATTATTATTTGCTGGAAATAGGTAGATCAAGCACGCAATTCTGAAGGTAGATTAATTAACATGTGGTTCAGTGACATAGCCGTCAAATAGGCGCACGAAGCTGTGATTCGCGCCATGTCCATGCGATCTGATACTGTAGAAAAACGGACGATCGACGATGAACATAGTTGGCCAAGTCATACTGAAAGGGGTGAAACCAACAACTGCAACAAATTATTAATCATCAATAAGAAAATCGCGCAATTATGTCGCTATCTCTTCGGGACAATTGGATCATGACTGAAGCGCAATGTGCATTACAACGAAAGCGGAGCTGGTGCAAGCAGATTACCTTGTCTTCCATACATGTTAAGAATGATCGTATTGGTGCTTGAATTATCGGTGAAAGACAAATATGTCGTTGTCTAGAAAAAAAAGGGATAATGACTAAGCAACAGCTAATGAATAGATAATGGATCATAAACGCCCATTTGTTTATTTTTTTTTATTTGTAACATATAGCATATATAATACGAACATATAATACATTATTATTTGCTGGAAATAGGTAGATCAAGCACGCAATTCTGAAGGTAGATTAATTAACATGTGGTTCAGTGATATAGCCGTCAAATAGGCGCACGAAGCTGTGATTCGCGCCATGTCCATGCGATCTGATACTGTAGAAAAACGGACGATCGATGATGAACATAGTTGGCCAAGTCATACTGACAGCGTCGATACCAACACCTGCAACAAATCATTAATCATCAATATGAAAATCGCGCAATGTCGCCATTTCTTCGGGATAATTGGATCATGACTGCATCTTACACCATAATATAGGCACAGTAGTTGCTCCAGTTTTTTCTTGCTGAACTAGATGCGTTCTCCAGTTATTCAAGATGATATCTGAAGCGATGTGAATTGAAGCTATGACCCACGTGATATCGAGTGATCTTGATATCTGAGTAGCATTTTACTTACTGAATAGAAACTTACTGCCCAAATGATCCTTATTAGGTCTTGGAGATAAGAGTGAGAGTTATGTGTCACTCATAATATACTTTTCACGATATTCTGTTACACGATTATTAAGACAATTTGAGTGGTTTATGTGCATCAAGATTGTTTTTATTAATTTTTAATACAGACAGAAGGCACAATTATAATAAAGTGAATGAAACATGAACGAGCGACATAATTTTTCTCCATATAACGGAGGTGACGTTGCATCACTGTCTATAATAATTGCCACAATGATTCGCAAGTTCATCGATTATATACATCAATTTTTTTCATAAATCATCGGATATTACACTTTCGGCTGGTTGATGAGTCCGCTGAACAACACAAGGAATTTATCGTTCGATTCCGAATGAATGATGCCGTAGACGAATGGATGATCGACGTTAAACTTGGGCGCTTGATGGGCTAAAAGGGAATAATTCACCATCTCGATTCCTGAAACAGATCAGCGATCGCCCATACCATTAAGACTCCATTTTCACTCTGTTTTTTCGATTTTCTGTTGTTCGAATAAACTCTTCCTCTTATGCACATGCATACGCTGTTTCATGTCGCATGCTTTATCTTGGTAGCAAAAATTAAAAATGAAGACGTGAAGAAGGCAAAACTTCGTAGCTTTGCTTTCTCTAATAAAGAATTGTTGAATTATATTTGTGGTAATAAATGTAAATAGTGCGATAATAAAGATGGTGCGGTAATAAAATGGTAATAAAAGTAATTGTGTTATATATTAAGTCTGTTTTAAATGATGAAACAAGGTTTTATTTAATTCTTTAACTTTATACGTCTTATTCTTTATACGTGTTCTTGTGCGATGATTTAATGCAACGTAGTTAAGTATCGATCAAATCTGCTGCTATTATCATTTATTATCATCCACACACATAGTATATTACATACATATTATATGTATTTTCTTAATTGTAATTAAAATGTGATCCTCACATATTATCCTCGCATTAAGCGTTAGAAGCATCAGCACACTTAAGTTATTACTGTTAATGTTGCACATATATTTTATGTACTTTGTATTTATATTTCATAATTGTTTACTTATATATCTTGATTATCAGTCAGTTTAAGGGTCCTTCGTGAAGTTACAGCGTCACACAGTCGGTTCAACGACATATCCAACGAACAAATTTATTCTACCCCCAGTCTCGCTGTTGGTTGATTTAACGATCATGTAGAGAAACGGATTGTTTATTAGGAATATGTTATTCTTCCTGCGAGCTGAAAATGTCTTCAGTACGGTTGCTGAAACAAATCGTTTATGAAATCTTTCTTTTAATCCATTCAGTTTCTGGTAATGTACTGATAATGCATACATTAAAAATTCCCGTAACTTCGCATTACATGCAACAGTACGTCCATCATCTGCGTCACATGAAATAATTTCGCGATACTAATCCAGTGAAATAATCACCTTCAAAATCAGATTAACGGAATCATACTTTTTTATTGCAAATCATGATCACACTCTTTACACTTAATTTGCTTTGAAATGAGATATTTCTCTTATTAGAGAACGATTCCACGATTCCATATTCTACATTATGTTTTAAATGCTCATTGCTGCCATTAATTATTATAGACACATATTGCATCATCATATAGACACATATTGCATTTAAGTGATTTTATAAGTTTTATAGGATCTGTGAATGTATATTCCACATATAGCGCTACAAATGTAACAGTAACGTATCAGAGTTATCTCATTATGTTCGTACATATATTTTTCTTTTTCTTCTTTTTGCACTTTTGTTTGTATAATACTTATATCTTTCAATTGTACGATATACATTTAAAGCCCATACGTGAACTCATCATAAGCTCACACTTGTCACACAGTCGATGTGTCCAGAGAACAGATTTACGATGCTTTCCGGTCTTACTGTCATGGGTTGACTTAATAATAAAAAAATGGACGGTCTATCTTGAACCGTTTAGTATCCCAAAATTCGATTAAACGAATTCGATTATTCGATATCTTGGAAACAAATCGTTTGTATCTGTGATACCTTCTTTTAATCGACTTAGCTCCCGGCTCCTATTAACATGTCACATCATCTTGTCGCTTTGCATGCAATACCGCTGCATCCATCAATTGTATCACATGAAATGAATTCGTGATAGCTAGCCCGGCGAGGATGATTACTTCTAAAGTTAAATTAATTTTTTTCTTCTTATTAAGAAGAATTAAGATGAAACTCCGTAAGGAGCGAGGGACTCGCATGAAATTATATTGAAATCTCCTACATTGTACATTCGCAATAAGTAACACAATATATCGTACATTAGTTATTCGTCACCGTATACATTACTATGTTCGATGCATGCTTTAATATGGCAAGATGAACGATTCGACTTTCCTTGATTTTAGTTCCCGCTCAAACATGCTTCGGCTGCATGCATATTCCAGAGAAAACATGAATGAATTCCTTCAATGTATAAATCTTCTCTTTTGATACACGTATTGTACGTATTGTAGAGAAAACATGTCGAATAAAGTCTTTAAATGTATGAATCTTCTCGTTTGATACACGTTTAATAATGCTATACGCGAATGGACGGTCGATGCAGAATATAGGTTTGGGCTTTCTTAACGTCTCTCCATCTAATATATAGAAGCCTCCACCTAGAACAGATCATTGGGAAAAACATGATGTAAAACACCCGCTGATAAAATCCGTTCATGCCATTCATAGCGTAAGCGGTTTATACCTGTACGCGTTTACATTCTTTATTTAATAACATTAATACATACATGCAACAATAAACAATTTCAATTTGGATATATCAGCGCACTTTTCCTGGAGCCAATATAAATTCTCTTTCAATATCTGTCTGCTTTTTATCCGACTTAGTAATGTAAATATATCATTTGCAATAAAATATATCTCTTATAATTTCCTTAATAATTAGAGATGAATCACGGATTGATGCTGGTGATCATAATTATAACTGATTTCACGTCGACTCTTTTGATTAATATTAACATGATCCAATTCTTGTTATTTAATCTAGAATTAAAGATAATCAAGTAGTCAAATATTGGAAGATGTCAAGTAGAAGATTCTCCGCGTCTGATTCTGATTATTATAAAAATATCTGAGAATTGTCGTAACAAAGTGTTTGCTGTATACTCGGACATTAAATACTGTTATAATGACGATGTTGCACTACATTAAAAATTATTAAAAGGTAACTATCAGATGTCGTTATTATTATTATTTAAAATCGAGAATATATCCGGTAAAGAGTGAGAGGAATTTAGGAGCTGTCCCGTTTTGTGCCGAGTTGACGATACTATAGAGAAATGGACGATCGATTCTGTAGACCTTCTCTATCTGAATAGATTTGAGGACCAAGCCCGTTCCTGAAAAACACATTAGATTCACGTAGCACCTACATGTAACAAAAATCAATTCATTGACTTTCGTTCGTTATACCCATGTCTGAGAATAAAATATAGAACGGCCAAAGGTACAGACTTGCCCAATTTGAAAGAGCGAGAGTATTAAACATGGAGAAAAAAGAAAGATTTTTAAGAAATGTGCAAGAGCAGAGTCAAAAATTATGCAAAACAGAAACTGCGATACAAAGAAAAGTCAGTCTTTTGGAAAATTATATATATATATATATATAATGTATATAATTATAGAAAATTATATATATTATATATGACACAAGTATACAACTAACAAAACAAAATGTAGCGAAGTAACTGTTTCGCGGATTATTTTATACATAATATACATAGATATACACATAACATAGATATACACATGTATAAATCGTTACGTATAATGAATGTGCATATAGCGGATGATCAATAATGTGTCAATAATTGCTACTATAATGCGGAGATCATAATGCATCACTTTTCATAGTGCATTGCAATATGCATATATAATAATCATTAAATCTCAGGCTTAGCAACAATTCCGGAAAAGAGCGGCACAAAGCGCCGACTGCCAGGCACTTGGGTTTGATCGATTTTCACGATGGTATAATAAAACGGATGATCAATACGGATTTCATCGTAGTAATCCAAAGACAAGGTGATCGTGATTATTCCTGGAAAAAGAAAAGTATCTCTGTGTGATGGAGAGTAGTTGCGCTGATTCCCTTTCTCCCATTGTCAGAAAACGCAAACGTCACATCATGCAAATAAATCATGATCTAGTTCGTTCATGCGACTATTACAATAATACATACGGCAATACATATAAATATACAATAAAGAGATAAATAAGGAAATAGATAAGTAGAGAACAACATCTCAGTCGAAAGCTTTTGAGCAATATATATCAGAGAAGGTTGACACAGATGGACACAGATGCACAGATGCGCACAAGTGCTATTACATCATTTATTATACTATATTAAACACATTTGTGACTTCATATTAATTGTGTAATATATTTGTACGAGTACAAGTGTATGTTTCTAGCATTAATTAATTGGGCTTAGTAATGTATCCAGAAAACAGTGTCACCACTTGTGTATTAACTTGTGTGTTAACGGATTTCGTAATAGAATAATAAAATGGCCGGTTGATTCTAAATACGCCGGTTATAGATGGTATTCTATATAGTGTCAATGTTATCCCTGAAACATATTAATCAGAGGAATATTGTAAGCTTGAGATTCATATTTATCCTTGAGGCTCAATCTTAAGTACTCGTTAAAATAAAACGGAAATTTTAATCGCGTGATTGACAACTTGATCGTGCACTTGCCTTTATGTAAAAGTAGACAAAGGGATTACCAACACAACTGTTTTAATCCTAATGATTTTAATCCTAATCTTAGCATCCGATTATATTTATTTGAATTGCAAGTGTAGATACGGTCCAGCGTTTTTAAACATTAAAGAGCTCGAAGACATTGAAATTGGTCGGTCTGTCGCGAGCTACAAGTTATGTTGTGTTATTTTAACAAATTTAACAAAAATTGTGATACTCGTAGAAATATAGAGATATGTATGTGAATCTCATTATTGATCATTCGGATTAACGATGCGTCCGGAGAACAGTGTAACAACATTGCGCGTTTCTTCTGGTGTATTGGAGGATCTGGAGACAATGGTGTAATAAAATGGTCGATCGATTTTAAAGAAATCGTAGACTCTTCCAGATCTGCCCATTATAATCACTGAAACACATCGATTATGCGATAGCGCGGTATAAATTTGTCACAAGATTTATCATGGTTCTTCATGCATATGATGAAACAAGCGCGAATAATATCACGACAATACGTGCACTTCTTCGTTAAACCAGAGGAGTTGATGAAACATATATTAATCAGAGGGATATGTAAGTTTGAGATTCATATTTGCCCCAGAATCAATCTTAGATACTTATTAAAATATTTCAATTGCGTAACTGACATGACAGGGAGAACTTTGCATTTGCCAATGTAAAAATAGGCAAAAAGAATTATTAATTGTTTTAATCTTAATGACAGAATCGAATTATATTAGATTTGAAGGAATTGCGTGTCGATAAGCGTTTTAATGTTCTTGAATATTAAAGAGATCGAAGACATTGAAATGGATCAATCTGTCGCGAGCTACAAATGATGTTGCATTATTTCAACAAATTTAACAAAAATTGTGATACTCGTAGAAATATAGAGACATGTATGTGAATCTCATTATTGATCATTCGGATTAACGATGCGTCCGGAGAACAGTGTAACAACATTGCGCGTTTCTTCTGGTGTATTGGAGATCTGGAGACGATGCGTAATAAAATGGTCGATCGATTTTAAAGAAATCGTAGACTCTTCCAGATCTGTCCATTATAATCACTGAAACACATCGATTATGCGATAGCGCGGTATAAATTTGTCACAAGATTTATCATGGTTCTTCATGCATATGATGAAACAAGCGCGAATAATATCACGACAATACGTGCACTTCTTCGTTAAACCAGAGGAGTTGATGAAACATATATTAATCAGAGGGATATGTAAGTTTGAGATTCATATTTGCCCCAGAATCAATCTTAGATACTTATTAAAATATTTCAATTGCGTAACTGACATGACAGGGAGAATTTTGCATTTGCCAATGTAAAAATAGGCAAAAAGAATTATTAACTGTTTTAATCTTAATGACAGAATCGAATTATATTAGATTTGAAGGAATTGCGTGTCGATAAGCGTTTTAATGTTCTTGAATATTAAAGAGATCGAAGACATTGAAATGGGTCAATCTGTCGCGAGCTACAAATGATGTTGCATTATTTCAACAAATTTAACAAAAATTGTGATACTCGTAGAAATATAGAGACATGTATGTGAATCTCATTATTGATCATTCGGATTAACGATGCGTCCGGAGAACAGTGTAACAACATTGCGCGTTTCTTCTGGTGTATTGGAGGATCTGGAGACGATGACGTAATAAAATGGTCGATCGATTTTAAAGAAATCGTAGACTCTTCCAGATCTGTCCATTATAATCACTGAAACACATCGATTATGCGATAGCGCGGTATAAATTTGTCACAAGATTTATCATGGTTCTTCATGCATATGATGAAACAAGCGCGAATAATATCACGACAATACGTGCACTTCTTCGTTAAACCAGAGGAGTTGATGAAACATATATTAATCAGAGGGATATGTAAGCTTGAGATTCATATTTGCCCCAGAATCAATCTTAGATACTTATTAAAATATTTCAATTGCGTAACTGACATGACAGGGAGAATTTTGCATTTGCCAATGTAAAAATAGGCAAAAAGAATTATTAACTGTTTTAATCTTAATGATAGAATCGAATTATATTAGATTTGAAGGAATTGCGTGTCGATAAGCGTTTTAATGTTCTTGAATATTAAAGAGATCGAAGACATTGAAATGGATCAATCTGTCGCGAGCTACAAATGATGTTGCATTATTTCAACAAATTTAACAAAAATTGTGATACTCGTAGAAATATAGAGACATGTATGTGAATCTCATTATTGATCATTCGGATTAACGATGCGTCCGGAGAACAGTGTAACAACATTGCGAGTTTCTTCTGGTGTATTGGAAGATCTGGAGACGATGGCGTAATAAAATGGTCGATCGATTTTAAAGAAATCGTAGACTCTTCCAGATCTGTCCATTATAATCACTGAAACACATCGATTATGCGATAGCGCGGTATAAATTTGTCACAAGATTTATCATGGTTCTTCATGCATATGATGAAACAAGCGCGAATAATATCACGATAATATGTGCACTTCTTCGTTAAACCAGAGGAGTTGATGAAACATATATTAATCAGAGGGATATGTAAGCTTGAGATTCATATTTGCCCCAGAATCAATCTTAGATACTTATTAAAATATTTCAATTGCGTAACTGACATGACAGGGAGAACTTTGCATTTGCCAATGTAAAAATAGGCAAAAAGAATTATTAACTGTTTTAATCTTAATGACAGAATCGAATTATATTAGATTTGAAGGAATTGCGTGTCGATAAGCGTTTTAATGTTCTTGAATATTAAAGAGATCGAAGACATTGAAATGGGTCAATCTGTCGCGAGCTACAAATGATGTTGCATTATTTCAACAAATTTAACAAAAATTGTGATACTCGTAGAAATATAGAGACATGTATGTGAATCTCATTATTGATCATTCGGATTAACGATGCGTCCGGAGAACAGTGTAACAACATTGCGAGTTTCTTCTGGTGTATTGGAAGATCTGGAGACGATGGCGTAATAAAATGGTCGATCGATTTTAAAGAAATCGTAGACTCTTCCAGATCTGTCCATTATAATCACTGAAACACATCGATTATGCGATAGCGCGGTATAAATTTGTCACAAGATTTATCATGGTTCTTCATGCATATGATGAAACAAGCGCGAATAATATCACGATAATATGTGCACTTCTTCGTTAAACCAGAGGAGTTGATGAAACATATATTAATCAGAGGGATATGTAAGCTTGAGATTCATATTTGCCCCAGAATCAATCTTAGATACTTATTAAAATATTTCAATTGCGTAACTGACATGACAGGGAGAACTTTGCATTTGCCAATGTAAAAATAGGCAAAAAGAATTATTAACTGTTTTAATCTTAATGACAGAATCGAATTATATTAGATTTGAAGGAATTGCGTGTCGATAAGCGTTTTAATGTTCTTGAATATTAAAGAGATCGAAGACATTGAAATGGATCAATCTGTCGCGAGCTACAAATGATGTTGCATTATTTCAACAAATTTAACAAAAATTGTGATACTCGTAGAAATATAGAGATATGTATGTGAATCTCATTATTGATCATTCGGATTAACGATGCGTCCGGAGAACAGTGTAACAACATTGCGCGTTTCTTCTGGTGTATTGGAGGATCTGGAGACAATGGTGTAATAAAATGGTCGATTGATCTTAAAGGAATCGTAGGGTGGCAATCTTGCAGACTCTTGCAGTATAATCACTGAAACACAATTATACGATGACGCGGTATAAAATTATCACAAGATGTATCATGGTTCTTCACGCACATGCAATATGATGGTAAAACGATGGTTAAAGTGAACGCGAATAATATCACGACGATACGTGCAATTCTTGATTAAATCAAAGGGGTCGATGATCCCGTCAAATGTGCCATGATTTTACATTCCCCTTCATATGTTAAATTATTGACAATGATCACATTGACGCGAGCATGACGATGATCCTGATCTTAATGTCCACGATATTCGTTGAATAATTATTCCATTATCCTTTTTTGTCTTTGCTCTGCTTATTTGCTATATTTGCTTAATCAATAATTATTAATCAAATTTGATGACGTATCCAGTGAATAACGTCATATCATGTGTTCTAGTTTGTGCATGCGTATTGGCGGATTTGCTGATGACAGCGTAATAGAATGGTCGATCGATCGAAAAGATAGTGTCAATCTGGTAGTATCCTATTGAGTCGGCATACACTATCACTGGAACACATTAATTGTGTGACTATTACTGAATTTATTTTCATCTACAAGTGTGTGTATGTGTGTTAATATCTTCGTGATAAATTCCTAGTCAGCTACATACAACTCGCCGATCTGCCCCGCAAACAATTGCGCTACGTGGCATCCGTTTTGAACATGTTGAGTCATATAGACGATATTGTAGAAGAAAAAGAGAGAACGGGTGATTGATTCGAATTATAACTATGTTGCTTGCAACAAATCGACCAAAGTTTTGTCAGCGATCAAGATATCGATGCACGTCGTGGGATTAATGCGTCGCCGCCTGCGGTGGCAGCCAATTGTCCAAACTGTTTGCCACATCAAGTAAAATTCAGCAAATTATTGCAAACTTATGTGTGATACAACAAATATCCATGTTCTCGATAAATGAAAAACTGATATGATAAGATATTTAGTGAGTTATATGACTTTTAGTTTATTGGAAGCGCTTACTCGTGATTTACAGTTAGTTGAAAATGCTATCAAATAACAGTCACGGATTTTGTACATATATTACACATTTCTTTATATACTTTAATTACATTAATATTTATATTTAACTTTATACTTTAATCTTGGCACGTTTCTATCTATGTTTCTTCACTGTATCATTGTATATCTTATTGTTAGCATGTATACTAATTCCAATTATGTAAAGACTAGATTCGACTAAATTATGCAAATAAAGAACGTAAGTAGAGATTACATATTCTTCGCATTTTCCTTTGGTTCCTTTTTGTACACATATTATTCTCTTGTAAATACAAGTATTATATAAATATATACAATGAATAAAACGAGATTCCTGTACACTTTTAATCTTTTTAAAATAATTTTGCACAAAAAATAAAGATATTGCTGCAAAGTGTTTCTATCCATATAAAAAATATATTCTCTTTATATATGTTATACATTTATACTTTATATATGTTATATATATATAATATTTGATTGACATATTGAATATAATTTACTTCATAGTAATAGTTTTCTTCTTTGTGTAAAGTTATTTTGCAAAAGACTAGATATGCAAATATCTTCTTTATTCACTGCACATGTGTCTCGATTAAGTTCTTTGTCTAAATTTAATGATATTTCCAACAGAGGAAATATACAAAATATACATACCTATAAGTTAATTGTCTTTAGTAAAACTTTCCGTAAAAAGTTTGTTTATAGAGGAATGACGCAGTTTCTTCGAGATGTAAGCAATGAATCATAAATTGTTTTTATACGCACGTATAAATACACAATATTGATATATCGCGATTGTTAATAAGATGGCACGGTGATCATTCCGCTGAATAGCGGTACGATGTCACGGTTCCCAGTTTCCTGATCCTGAAGAACCTTGACGATACTATAAAGGAATGGATGATCGATTTGTACGGTGGGTGTTATCACCAGGCAGCGCATTTCGAACCCGACTTCTGGAAACAGACCATCGGATTGATCGTGCTAATTCCGGCGACGAGTTCACATCATAACTGGTTCCTTATTTGCTCAATATCAACAAATGCGATGATGGTAATAGAAAGGCATGCACTCTACTAAACTACAAGGCAAAATGATATCTAATTTAGTCTTAAGCGTGCATTACCATATTTACATGACATACATTGTGATGATATGAGATTAGACAATAAAATAATTACCAATGATTCTGATATATATACACACCGTATTACAAAAATCAAATATATAATTTTCAGTATAAGAAGTTATACTAAATTCATTTATAATAACATAAGCTTCATAAACACAAAAACATTTGCCAAAAGCTAAAATAAATATTAGATGATATGATCCCAGAATTATAACACTTAATATGAGTTAATGAAACCTTCAACGATCGAATGAGAAATCATGATCTTATATGTTAAATACCTGATAAACATTCTGGAAAATAATTTTAAAAAATTATAAGTAAAGGAATTATTATTTTTAAATAATTCAAATATAAAGTAATTGTCTCATTGTTTTAATTATTTATTGGATAGAGTTAGCGAGGGAGCTTTTTCACTGATTTAAACAAGAGTGAGAGTTTTCATTGAACCGTATTGTATTATATCATATCATATTATGTATTATACCATATCAATTGGAAAACTATTAAAGTCGAGGTTCAACTATGTATCCGACGAAGATCGATGCTACGTTCTGCTTAATGGTGTAGTAGAAAGGTCTGTCCGCGTTGAAAATTAGCGGTATGCGTGGAGGAGCCGGCAGGCCTGGTAAGATTGCTACCACTAGAAAAGGAATCAAGATCAAGTAATTCGCTAATTGAATCGGACGTTGATCAACAGGCGTTTCCTACACATCCCCCTTTTGTTAAACATGCGATAGTCAGTTTTCTTACATCTCTTACAGTTAAGCAACTGTCAAGAAAATTGGAAGATGAGACGAGGACTATGTTGCATGTTTGAAATCTCAGCGAAGAAGAAATCTTATCGATTCGAAAACTTATGAGTGTTGCGCGCATGTAAATTTCTAGACTTTATCATAGCTATTATCTTATAATATTTATTACTTCCATGTACTTATTTACTTATTATAAATAGACTGGCTGATAAATAAGCTGCCCAAAAACCTGTTTCTAGTTTGTTCAACTACTTTATTCTGCTTTATTCCATTACAGACAATGCCTAGATTTGTGGCTTGGTCACACGGCCCTCGAACAAAACCATGTTCGGCGTATTGTACTTAATGTAATGGTAAAACGGTCGATTTATGTCAAATCGTCGTGGTTGCGGTATCACCAGACTAATAGGCACTGCTGTGAGGACTGCAAACACAATGCAAGCGAATCAGCTTTTACATACTCGTGGAACTGTTTAATTTTTTCTCACTCACATGAAGCACGGATGTATGCTTTGTTCACGCCATGCGAAGCACGCAAAATGTCCAATCATTTCTACCAATTTTTTGTTAATAGTTATTGTAAATATCCAGATTATAGCAGATGTTATAATAAGAAAATATCACTCGATAGAGAAATTAAAAGAATTGTGCTACTGCGTGCTACTGTACTTTTGTGCAATTTTTAATTCGCGTCGTTAGTAAAAATAATCAAATAAAACATTTTTATTAAAGAAAATTAATTTCTCCATGAACTTATCCATGTCGGACTCGATAAATTTTCAGTGATTTTATTTTTAAGCTCTGTACGTTGCACAGTGTGATATTTTAATAATCTAGGAGGACAAAATTATTGCACTAAAAGTATATCAGTTTTTATTGGTTTTATGAAGCTATTACTAATAAAATATATAAGAGAACATATTTTCCATTAATGTGACAATATTGAAAGACACAAAGTATGAATATATAAGTATGAATAGTTTGAATATTTAAACTGATGACAAAAAATCTTCCATGGATCAGTTTAATTCACTTCTGGTTTATTTATGTATCCCTCAAATAGAAAGGTATTCGATGGCTGGTGACGGATGTGATAATGGAATGGTCGGTTTATGTTGAATACTAATCGTTGACTGAGTGCACTTCCTAGAACAACTCCTATAACTGTAGACAGAACACAAAAATAGCTCATAATACATGCATGTCGAAGATTCCGTTCGAGATTTTTTTCACCCCTGTCACGAATGTATACTATCAATGCCGTCGAGATTTCAATTATATGCGACATAGTTTAGAACATGCACATGCATAAGTTACTCTTTGATGGCCGATATACGTCATTTGAAATGAAAAACAACTAAAAAGCGTTGTAAATATATCATGGTTATATTATCATAGGTACATTGTTGTACATTGTTACTGCATCATCTGCACTTCCCTTAATTTGCATGACTTCGCGGATTCCATTTTGTTATAATTAAATTGATCAAAGATTAAGATTAATATTTAACTAAAATAAAAATTACAATTTGCTAAAACAGTTTGCTATTATAAAGCTATTATAAAGCTTTATACATTTGCTGATACATAATAATAAATCTTTAAATTTAATGTCTCAACGCTAAAATCTACATTGATATCTCTATACAAAGTGATATCTATTGGTTCACTGGTAGGATTTCTGGCATGATCACACGACCCTCAAATAATGATATATATGACATCCAGTTATTGTAATAAATATAATAATGAAACGGTCGGTCTACATCAAACACCAATTGTTCTTCCCAATCGCTTTCAAGGCAGATTTCCGAAACTGTGAACAGAATATAAGAGGGATCGCTCGTTATGTACCCGCTCGATTTCTTTCGTCTCCACAAATGTGTGCGCTTTGTCGACGTTGCTTCCAACTCAACACATATTTCTGCTTGTTATCAATTATTCAATCGAATGATCGTTGCCGCCATGTATGAGAGATAGCTCGGAATGAGATACCGACAATTTCTTTACTCTCATCTCAGTGAAAATTCGCGTAATGGCTATTGCATTCTGGGCACATACATGAAACCCGTAAACAATGACACATACGACGTCTTCACATTATGATGAATATAATAATAGAATGGTCGGTCTATTCTGAAGTCCATCGGAATTTTCCACTGTGCACTGAGTAGCACATATAAAGCTATAAACAAAGAAAAACATCAATGATCAGATGAGATCAGAGCAGACAACGATATTCGACGACATTGATTTTTTTCTCATCGATGCAATTCGTACACGAATGTATGCTTTGCATGCTTTGTCACGAGATTCAACTCTTCTGAATATTTATCCACTGAATATCTTCTTTTTTAACGTTCTCATTTCTCAAGCGCGAACTTTCTCAAGCACTTTTTATGCTTGTAAAAAATCTGCTGTTATGGAGAAAGAGAAGTAAAGTGATGACCGAATATCATCAGATATAGGAAGTTGTAAAATATAAATCAATCGCTTGCTATAGATATAGAAAACTTATACCGAGTTAAATTTATAAGCAATAAAGAGTACAGAGATACGATATTAAAAGAACAGAATCTATTAAAAATACGATATTAAAGAAACAGATACTAAAGAGATACGACATTAAAAAAACAGAAAAAAGAAAACAAGGATAAGCAGATTAATCAAATCTTACAGATCATATAGCTTCCACCGTGTTTTATGGTGTTCGCATACGCGACGACCTCGCCTCGTTAACTTCTTGGATCATACACGTGGCCTTGCAATACCACGAGGTCATTTGACGCTCGTATTACGAACAAAAAAGAGCTGTTCACCTCGAAGTTCACGAACATGGGTAGAAATCTTCGACCAGTGATGCCTATCGGAGAAATGTCAAATACTATACTATATAATCTTTTACGAAATTAAAATTCGAAGAAACGACCATGAAGCATCGAAGTATTTTTAGATGGGTTCGAAAGGCGAGACGTTCGCTGTTACTCATCGTTTTCAAGAAGAGAGACTTGTACTCATTCCTTTAAGTGTATTGTTCTAAATATTATATTGTACACATAGGATAATTATAATATTATGTTGATATTAATTTTATTACTGTATATAAAGACTATTTTATTTTATATTATATATCATAACAGTTTAGAAAAATAATGCTGTATTATTTTTTTTATATAAAACATTATTGTATAAAATGATTAGCAACTATATTATATTAATTAAATAAGATCATTATGATTTATTGTTTATTTCCAATGCGGGAAATGTATAAAAATCTCAGATTTTAGAAATTTAAATTGTTAAAAAATAGTGCTCTTTGAACCAACTTAAATGTACTTCGAATTCTTGTAATGGACACGTTACATAATGGACACAATGTAACGATATGATAAATTTAGCAAAAAAGAAAAAATTAAAAAGAACAAAGAATTAATAACACAAAAATTCTTCTAAAAATATTTAATAAAGCTATGTGTGTATGAAATAGACATTAGGATAGTCTATGAAAAAACACACATTATACTTTTTATTTTCTTGAAAATGCTAATGATGTTTTTATTGCTTTATTCTTTAATATATATGCTAAGATAAAAAAATCTCTATGAAATAAGAGTTATTTATTATAACAAAAAATAAGTTCTTAGTATTAATTATGTAGCTACGTTATACCAAAACAGCATATATTCAAACTTGCATACAATTTACTCTAATTGGAATAATTTGAGTAACCAAAACTTTTTTTAAGTGTATAAAATTTTATAGTACAATATCACATATGATCCACGAATAGGTTTATATGATTATCGTGTTACACGATTAAGTCTCCGTTATTAATCGTACGTATCACACAATTATAAAAATATTGTTTAATAAAAGAAGTCGAATATCACTACGAATAGAAAAGATACACGAAAAAGAACTCATCGAACGTTCGTGTTCGACGTAACGACGGTGATACGAGTAAAATGCGCTGTTACTCTTTATGCAGAAAATAGGAACGTGTGTATTATATCGCTACCACAGGATCTTCGTTAAAAATAACATGACGTCAGTGTACTTAACGATCGCCAGGAAAGGATGATCGATGTGAAGTATAAAAGGCTCCGGCGGTTTCCAGAAGCTCGAAAGAGGTCTGACAAAGCCACCTGATAGAAGAGTATTCCTTACATCAGTTATTTGTTCAATCAGTTCATCATGTACACTCTTATGCGCCCAAAGTACGCGTGTATAAGATGTTCAAATGAGATACTACTGCTTGACTGATGCGAAGGTCAGAAAGACCAATTAAATCCGAGAATGTTGGGAAAAGAAAGAAGAGATTAATAGCTCGATGAGTATCACTGAATAAATTTTGTGCCAAGTAGGGAACCATTTTTAATTATTTGTGTCCTTTATACTTCTATCTTTTATATTTACAGAATGCTATTTTTCTCTGATTATCTGTTACCAAATTGTTATATCAAGTAGTACAGATTCGGCTATGTCCGAATTTGTCAAATCGAGGAACAGCGTGATTCGCGCTTTGTCATGATGACGTTTAGTAAAGACTTCACAATGAAGATCGATGGATAATGTCATATGATTTTGCATTACGTTACGATATGAGTGTTTTAATTTTGCTGAAAAATAACTGATATAAACGTAAAAGTATGTAAGATTTTTGGACGTAATCCCACGACCAAACATTTTGTGCTTTTGAATTCAGTTTATGATTTTCAGCATTTTAACATAAATCGCGAAGTTCGATTTAAACATCTATCTAAAACTATCTAAAAAAGCAGTCTCAAATTTTGAATTGAGTAACTTGATCTGCTTCTTTCTGAAAGAAGAAGTTGTTGATTTTTTTGTATTAGTGTATGTCCAGATTGTAATATTGTAACATAGATTTTGTACTCATTATATGTCTAGATGTGCCAGTTATACGAGAGATTTTAATATTAAGATAAATGCGAAAGCTGGAGTCGATGATTACGACATCGAAACGTTCCAATATTAATAACATTTTAATCATACCAAGCTTTCTTTTGCTTATCATCAAAGTTCAAACAACATATAACACATTTGTTATTTTTACCATTATTATCCAACAGATTACGATAACAAAATTAATAAATAGTGTGAATAAGAAGTGCACGATCAAACGAATTGCAATACGGAGCGCAATTAATAGTGTATATTAATATGAAATAGTGAACATCTGTGTGAAAGACAGTAAAGATAGTAAAGACAGTAAAAAGATGAAAAAGAAAGAAAAAAAAGACATAAAGAGTGCGGAGCAAATCTGGACATGAAAAGCAAGTGACCAACATTTAGCTCTAATTTACAATCACGGCAGCGTACAAAGTCACATACATCCGTGCCGTAGAAACTCCGAGGAATATTTGGAATTTTCTATCATCTATTAATACGAAATGTCAAACATGCATGCAAACGTAACTATGTAAGATCGTCTTAAAAACAATTTCTCAGAGTTTCTCAGGAGCGAAAAATAACCTCGATGTAACCCAAAAATAAAAATGAGCGAAATACTATATTATTTTTAATACGAAGTTATTATCAGTTATTATAGCGGTATTCTTCTCTACACACTTCATTTTTGTTATAAATTATGTTATTAAATTACGGATCTTATAATTTCATGAAATCATAAATAAATATTCCACAAGACAAATGATTAAATAATTAAAAAATAATAAAAATAGATAAAATAAAACGGATAAAAGATAAAACAATTGGCATAGCAATACAATTCCCGTTTGAAAAAGATATTCTTGAAAAACATCGAAATTGCGCGTCATTTTTAATTAAGAATCACGTAGGTTGTTTCAAACTTTCAAGATAATATTTCGCACATCTTCAGCTGTACAAATGAGAAAATGCAGAATGTAAAACAAAATGTACTCACCAGTGACGGCAGCAGCTTCACTACCCTCCTCGTTGACTTCAATGAAAGCTTTCTGTATGACTTTGCTGATCTTCAAAGGTACGTCCGAGATCCCACTAAAGTTAGCACCATCGCTAAATGGCTCAGTAAGGCCCATCTGAAACAAGCGACACAGGCACGCATCAGATTCCGCACTTATTATTATTAATCAATCAATTGTTATCTGTGAAACAACGTTACGTGACCTACCTTTTGGGTCAACAGATCTCCAAGCTGCATCTTGACCTCAGTTTTGAATTTGGGTAGAAACACTTCAATTTCACGTTCGTAAGCGCGACTGAGCAGATTGTTGCACTCGTTGGTAACTTCGTCGAGTCTTTCGGTCAATGCTGGCAACCCATCGACCTTGTCAGGCAGGATGATCACCATGCTGATATCCTTATTCTATAAAACAAAAGTAAAATTCTCATAAAATTTTTCTACGTACCGCAAAGCAAGTGCAATAAAGTAACGAAAAATCGATCAATATATCTGAAATATTTTAACGTTAATTTTCTTGAAACTTAAAGTGTTGAAATTTCAGAAAAAAAGTTTTATATGATATTCGTGAATGAATTCAAGTTTCGAAAAGCATTTGCGGAAAGGAACATACCGCATACGGCAGCTCGATGCATTTAGCCTCGTACTGCGGCAGCTCGGCGAATTTGTAGTTGCCTTTTCTGAACATGGTAGGAACATTCTTCACAGTGCTGGCGTCAACGTGGAACGGACGATCGCTGGTAAGTAATGGATCGAACTGGGTAGCCCAATTGCCTTTGAAATACACCGCGTTCGCGAGTACTAATGCAGTCGATGGACCCACATCATCTGTAACCGATGACGAAAGTTATTAGAATTGCTCAATTTCAGTATAAAACCGGCAAATTCCCGGTGAATCTGACATTATTTTAATGTGGATGTTGTAACGGTTATTTTATGATTATAAATATGATTTTTATGAGAAGTGATATATGTAATTTATATCATTTCTATTATGTAGACTCCTTCGAGTGCTCTATATCTAATAAATTAAAAATTGATGCAATGTCTATATCTTAATAATATAAAATTGTATAATATGTTGTTGGATTACTCCATTTTTCATGATCCTGTTTTGTAATAACTTTATATTAAATTTCTAGTTGTCATTAATACTTTCGAATTTTTTAAATACTGAATAAAATATATTAATGTAAATTGCTCTCACTGGGAGTAACAACGCCGTCGATGCGATCGTTGGTTTTTTCCTTGCACCAAGCGTTGATGGTATCCGCAGCTTTTTGGGGTTCACCAAAGTTCACCGAGTCGATGTCAGAATGGTAGTACGTCTGGAGGTTCTGTTTGTACTCAGGTTTCACCGCAAAGTTTTCAGCGATAAACATCTTGTTGGCGAGCTTCAAGGTAACATTCTCGACATTCTGTAAAGATGATAATTCGATTAGTATTATATTAATTAAAGGGTGCAAATAATATGTCGCAAAGTATGATTTAAAGCAATTCAACAAGTACAATTAAAATCACAATTTGTAAAATTCAAAATTTTTCTATATTATAAATATATTATATTTTATATGTAATACTTCACGTTATAACATTCTCTAAATACTTAATATACATGCTATGTTAATATATAATTATCTTCATAATTTTTTGTATTTCGTTAATTAAATACAGAAAACTCATGCTTTGTGTTTTATATTTTGCATTATTTTATACATCTGTTGTTACGTGTTATAATATATTTTAGTTTGATAATTACGTTCAAAGTGTCGATAAGGGTTTGATAGCCAGCCAAGGACTCTGTCTTCGAAGCCGGGAGCTTAAGAACCTCCTTAAATTGCGCCTCGGTGTTTCCGGCGGAACCGACAGCAGCCATGCTCAGAGCGACGGTAAGACTCAAAGGAGAACATATCAGGTTTTCCTGTTGCTGCTGGTCCTTTGCTATAGCCTAAAAAAAACAACGTTTATAACGCTCTTTCGTTATTAATTCAAGTTATAACATAATTCCTTTATTTATCATAAATATCAATAGTTGGAGATGAATAAAATAATAATTTTGCGTTTACATTATAAATATGTATAACAGAACTCATAAATAATAACGAGGAAATGAGAAAAATTGTATTATGTCACAATTCGAGCGTAATATTAATTTTTAAAAAATATTTTAATTCTGGTGTACCTTAACAAAGTTGGTAGAGAACAGATTGGCACCCTGGGAGACAATTTGAAATTGCGGATTGGATGATACAGTTGGGTGAGCCATGGCTGATGCAATCAGGCAAAATGCCAAAAAGCTCTTTTGTACTGAAACAATGTAGAAAATTTTAATGATAAGTCATTTATAGCATATTTCGAGATCCTTTATTATAATTTTAATATTAATTTAACTAATTTACTCCTTTCAATACCAATACTAAAATTAATTGAAATATTGTTTTACTTGTACGATTGTCTTTGAAAACAACTAAGTGGCTTAATGCAGCTTCTACTTCGCTATTTAAATATAAAATTCATAAACTGTTAAATAGTTTAAATAAAATTAAAACTTTGAAATGAATTCTCTTTAAAAAGTTTTACAAATTAATGATATCCACGCAGAAAGAGAAAATGTCCAAATGTAACTGTATAAATAATGATTGTTTGATCCACAAGTGTGTATAAATTCAAGACTAATAATTCCAAATGATGAAACCAAACATCTGAAACATCGCTATTTGTCGCCGATCGTAATGGCATGTCATAAATTTGCTTTCGACAGATCCACGCATTGCGTTTGCGTTTAACGGTACAATTGCTCAAGTACGCAAATGGTTTCGTAAATAAATTAAAGCTACGACGAATTGAAGCGCAGGCATTCATTTCATTCGAATTCTGACGTGGAGTAATCGCCGCTGAACAAACTATAAAGTAAATGGAAAATTAATTACGACCGAACTTTCTCGGAAAGCAAGGAGAAGCGCGATAAACTTGGATGTGCGATAAATATGGACACAACATCAAGGTGGTAATGAAAAGCATGACTTGAGCAGATATTATGTGACCTCGACTTTTATCGAGTTAGCTGAGGGCAGAACTTTGAAAATTAACGAAAACAATTATGTAATATAATGGCGATAAAGTGGTATCATCATGTGGGTCATATGTACGGGGTGTCTGGGATTTTTTTCCTTCCAATTACTTATCCCAGAGCCAATTAAAGAATTTGATAAAGAACTTGATAAAGCTCTTTTTATAACTACACTACACTACAAAATAAACTTTTCAAAGAATTAAATTGATACTGATTTACTTAAAAAAAAAAAAACAATATGGATAAAAACTAATAAGTATTGATATAATGAAATTATCTTTATACAATGTCATGACTAGATTTTATTTTCGTGTGCCTAGATCGAAATATGTTTCGAACGATATGATCTCTTTTATCTATTTTTTTTTCTAAAACCTAATAATTTACTGAGACTTATTGGTTTTCCCAGATAACTTCAATTTAATTTTCAATTCAAATCAAATGGCACGTCTAGACACCGGAGAAACAGCCATTTTCGCAGTTTGACCTCCACCGTTTCCTATTAAAAGCAAGGATGATGAACCTGGGGCACTTCGTATACATTGTTGCGTAACGGTTTCGGAAAAAAATGTAGAATACATATGGCTATGCTGACGCGCACAGATCATACATGTGATAATCGACTAGCACAATATTTATTTGTCGGTATCTTTAATTATTGAAAAATATCACTCGCACGATAACGACAGTAACAAATCAAACACACAAAATCGCATCAAACTGTTATGCTTATCGTGAACACCGTCCCCTCAAAATATCGATGAATAAAAAGATGACTGTAAAAGAAAGTCAAGAGTAATCTGAGAAAGCTATTCTTCTTTAAAAGTTTTAAAAAGATTCTATTATTTAGCAATAATATTTAATGCTTATAGATACCAGAATATACATTGTTAAGAGCTTGTGTTTCCTCATACCTTGGGGAAAACCCACCGAAGCGCGAACAGCCTCGTTATGTGTTAGTCAACTAATTAAATATGATGTACGACATTGACGGATAAACAAAGACGACAAAAATCGTATTTTGCGTATATGTCTTTCTTGGTAGTCATGAAGATGTCCATTCTGGAAAACGAAGAGGCAATCCGACTTTAGAGTTTACTTATACTTTCGATATTTGCGGCAAAAATATAATGACGGTAACGAGACAACGAGTTGATAACTCGATAATTGGTCTATTAATGCCAACTTTTCATGCTGTATTTATGCTCGAAATAGTAATGGAATTACATTTTTCAACGAATGGACATCTTCACTATCGAGAAAAACATTGGACATATAATATGATTTTCACACTTTTACACCCTATTTAACTTTATCACGGGATATTCCCGTGATGAATTTTCTTTTCCTTCGTATCTCTTTCTCAGTTGCTGACAGTGCGTTATTTTATCTTATAATAGTTGATTCATTAATTACGATCGCAAAACATTTCGCAAGACGTTAGTTTATGCTTTTAATCGATTTGCGCGAAATCTTTCTAAATAATAAATAAATGTTATAATAAATCTTGATATTATATATATAAATAAAAAATAAATATTAGATCTCTGTACTCGATCTTTAATAAAGGCGAATATCAAATAGCATTATACAATTTCAATAATTGTATTTACATAAAAATATAATTTGGGATTATACTTTGTGAAGCTTATCGAAATATTTATTTCTCTTCTCTTCATTCCATTTTCACCAGTAGAATTAGAATTCATACACTTACAAGATTGCGACATGGAAATCATGCGGCCGTGTCGCTTCGATATTTATATATTTATATCTATGCGATTAATCGCGCAAGTAGATCGTTGTATATTAAGAGCGCAACACGTTTCCATCGATTGATGTGACGATACTAATCAACTGATACCGAAAGAAAAGAGCTCATATACGTAACTCGAAATGAATCACATTACAAACACAAGCAAGTCGGTATCCGACTATACCAGCGCGGATCACCTTGGAGCGGCTATCTCAAAGAATTACGACTCGCTGGATTGGGATTATTGCCGGTTCGAATCCGGTGCACATCGATAAGACATCGTCATTATTATCGTCATCGTCGTTGTCGCCTCTAAGGGAATTCAGTGAGGGCCGTGCGTCGATACCGATATTCTTGTGCGGATAAGCAGTTCGGGGTTATCGCGTTCACGCAGACGAGCGTATGGACCATTCGATTCCTCGCTGACGCGAGGCTAAAATTGCGAAGCTGATTAACGGCCATCCAACAATTGTCTTTGTATCACTTTTATCATTCTAACCTTGCAATTCGTTTCATCACGTGCGAGTTTTCTCTCTCCTTCCCCCTTGCATTATATTATTTTGATATATAGAAAATCCAGACAATTCCGATATAATTTTATAAGTTTACTATTTGAAATCGGTTTAGTGTTTGACGGAAAACGCGTGCGGAGGATTGCCGATCGCGAGTGAGCGAGTGAAGAAGTCTTCGCGCAAGCGATCAAATCCCGAAATCGTTGAGATTATAATACATCGGTCCGATTTTCGTTTCCCAATCTTTGTACCGGCACAAAGTCACAAATAAAGCAGTAAGAAAACAACAGGCCTACTCACGCGTGCGCATTATGTCTGCCCGATGTCCGTCGCTTTCCTCGAAGAACGCCAGTTGCGTACTGTGGAAGCTACAGGGACGATGAACGTAAAATAGCGATCACCGATGCTCTCTCAGAAGAATACTCGCAGCCCCCTCCGAGTTTGTGGGCACGTAGACGATCGCGCAGGCGCGACCGCTCGCACCGTGCCGATCTGATCGAATAAACGCGGCTCTTAATCAACCCTTAATCGTGAATCCATCTCACGCTCGATCCGAAATCTCGTAAACCCACGGAAATCCTAAAACGTCATCGATCCCTTCACCGCCGGTTTTTTTCGATTTTTTCAATTGACGATCGCGATGAGCCGACTGTTGCCTTCCTTCTCGCGTTTCTTCGCTTCGCATCTGAATAAATTTTGAATTCAGAACGAAATTATTTAAATATTTTCCGAATATTAATATAAGTCTACTAAATTATTTAAATATATTTTCCGAATATAAATCTAAGCTCGAATGATCCAAAAACTAAAAACAATTTAAGGTTCAAACTTGCAGCTGAAACTGTTACAATTGTTGACTTGCTGGACAATTTTGCGAATTAAGTCCTTGTACTATTTTGTTGCACGCAACACGCTAATATGTTGTCACAACATTTACTATTTCGCGACATGGTCAAGTTTTGAACGACCGTCACTGCTGAAATACGTACTCTTTTTACAAAACCAACAGGAAAAAGTCCGAGCCCGAGAGAAGATATACTACGCGGAGAAACCGGTTATTCTACGGGATTATCCTGAATAGTTCGAGGCGTTACAACCTGTTGATAGCGTAGTCCGCTTGCGATAAAACGGACTGCACGAGAGCGAATGAAGCAAAATTTAGTATTTCAAAAACGGTGTCCGAGCACTTCAAATAAATAAATAGCTTCGAAACTTTCTGCATTGAACATTCACCTTTACATCCGCAAGAATTTATTTAAAACATCTAAAGAACTTTTTCACGAATCAATGACTTCTTTAATTCAAGTAAAACTTGCTGAAATTAGATAAAGTTTGACTTAATTAAAATTTTTCATCAGTTGCATTAAATTAATTGAAATAAGGGTGCAAGAAAAATTGCAAGTTCAATGAACGTGACTATTCAATGTAGAAGTCAAGATGCTTCTTTTTATACATTGATGTCATCATCAGATTATGCAAAACGTCTTATTTTGATTCTTGTTACATGCCATTATTAGAGATTCTAGAAAAACGATATAGAACGGATATAGAAAAACGGAGAAAATAATTCTTCGTAAATGGCTTCTTTGAAATTCAATGAATTTACAAAAGGAGGCAATATATATATAATATGTAAAAATTTTGATTATTCTTATATTATACATATATGTATATAAATATATTATATTCTTATATAAATGGAATAAAGTACAATTTCCTCTTACTAAAAAATCTGTATATCCATATTTTTACAATTAGATGTTTCTCAATTACCTTTATATTTATATGTGTGAGACCTTATATTTATTTATCATAAATGCTTCGTTGCAGCGTAATTTCCAGCTTTCGTTCTAGATTTGATTTTCAGTATAAGTGTAACTTTTTTTTACGAGATAGCATTACATTCTGCGAAAGTTGTTTCAAGGTTCATGTTTACATTACACATATTATTTCAACGTCTGGTATTTCCCACATTGTTTCAAGGTCGTACGCAACGCGCAAGTAGTCGACCTTCTACGCATGTCCCTAGAATATCGACTGCAAGACTGCTCGAGGAAACGATTACGATTTATGCGAAAAGGAATATCCTTTTATTTATATTTGTGTAATAAGAAAACATTGCCAAATATAAAGGAAAGGTTTTTCATTAATCTTTTCGGATAATACTTTAATTTCGAACAATGTTTTAATAAAAACAATGTTGAATCAATTATCTAGTTATAAACTACTAATTGAGAAAATGCAAAATCACTAGAACGCTACTTTACCAAATAAAACAAAAATCATTTCCAGAATGCCAAACTTTGATTAAAATTGCGCCAAAATTACCAGTTTGAAAGACCATGAAACTAAATGAAAACTTTATGAAAACTTTTAATAATCTATGAGATTCTATATGTTAAGTTATACAAATTATATTCAATTATATTATAAAAGAATAAAAAAGAATTTGAATATTGTGTTAAATTATTCAATTTATATCTCATCATACATGTGTTGTATGGCAAATATCGTCAATGAGAACGATTACCTCTTTATCCTAAAAATATTTTTCTAACAAAAGGAATCTTAACAATTACATATGAAGTTATTATAATAACGATATGAGTTGTTCATATAAGTAACATTATTTTATTAATTGCTTTTCTGCAGTTTTTCTTTTGTAATATCGAAGAAATTGGGAATGTCCGCGCGGTTGACGCGATTAAAAACAATGACGTCATTATAACGGATTACGACCGAGGATGACTCACGCGCCAGCCAAATTCGTGAAATAAGCCGGCGCGGCGTACGTGTCATGATTCCACGGTACAATATCGCACAATATGCGATAAGTTTTCGTATTACTGATCTATTTGATCGGCGATACCTGCGAATTTAAGCCTCGACGACTGGGACTCGTTGACACCCGCTTAGTCGACACGTAAACGGATAAATTGATAGATCTTCAGACCGCTTATCTCACTCTGACGTTTGCGTCCACCATGTCAACTGTTGACAGTCAACGTCGACACTTCTCGTCGAGTCTCGGTCGAGTCATAGATTCGATCAATCGTTGGTCCACAACTCGAGGTATCGTGAGAAGAATCGATAGGTTGGAAACACCAAAATGCGCATGCTTCAGCGACACCGCAGGTGTCGAGTCGCACTTGGCATTCATCGGTCGAATAAGTCATTGATGATGACTGCCGGAGAATAATAACGAGTGCTCGGAACTCTCTGATGGTTAATATTAATTTATCCGCTTCACGCTCGAACCTTTGATTGGACCTCGGATTTTCCGAGCCGTTTCAACCTGAAGTTGTCCGCAGAAGCCGGACAGATTTAATAAAGTGTAATTTATTGGGTTGGTCAAAAAGTAATTGCGTTTTTTTTATATAAATAAAAGGCGAATTTTTCATGGGAAACAAAAACTTGATTAAACAATATATTGTCCATTTTGTTTGATTATCTTTTGCCATTTTTCAGGCAACTTCATGATTCCGCGCTCAAAAAAGTTCTTATCTTTTTCAGCAAAAAAACAATTCCAACAACGATTTCATATCCTCATCAGCAGTAAAGGTTTTACCATTCAAGGCGTTTTGCAAAGAACGAAACAAATGGTAATTTGATGGTGCCAGGTCTGGCGAATATGGTGGATGTGGTAACACGTCCCATCCAAGCTGCAACAATTTTTCACGAGTGACCAAACTTGTACGTGGTCTAGCGTTATCATGGTGAAACACAACACCTTTGCGATTCACCAATTCTCGACGTTTCTGTTTGATGGCAATCCAGTTGACGACAGTATACGTCTGAATTAATGGTTTGATTCCTTGCAAGCAGCTCAAAATACACAATACCTTTAAAGTCCCACCAGACTGACAGCATAATCTTTCTTTGGTGAATATCTGCTTTTCAAGTGCTTTCAGCAGGTTCATCACGCTTGCTCCACCATCTTTTTCGTTTGACGTTGTTGTAGACGATCCATTTTTCGTCGCCTGTTATCATGCGTTTCAAAAATCGATCATTTTCCTCACGTTTCAAAAGAGAATCGCAGATGTCAACACGCTTAGTGAGATGAATTTCTTTCAGCTCATGTGCTACCCAAATATCGAGCTTACTAATGTATCCAAGTCGTTTTAAATGGTTTTCAACACTCGATTTCGATATGTTAAGATTCTCAGCAATCTCTCGTGTCGTTAAACGCCGATTCGAATCGATCAGTGCCTTTATTTTGTCATCATCAATTTCGATTGGTCTTCCTGAGCGTGGTGCATCTTTCACATTAAAATCTCCAGATCGAAATTTAGTAAACCAATTTTGACACTGCCGCAGTTTTAAGCATCTTCGCCATATACATCACATAACTTTTTATGAGCTCGCACAGCGTTTTTCCCTTTTCGGAAGTAATAAAAGAAAATACGACGAAAATGTTCTTTTTGATTTTCCATTTTGAAATCGACGGCAAAGAAACAATTGTTAACGAAATCGTGTACTTTCTTTTTCTAAAAGAAGCTTGAACTGTGAGTTGTTAACCTACATAATGAATTTGCGGTTTAGAACGAAGTTAGTTACATTTCAAGACATGTATGTCCATCTATTGGAAAAAAACGCAATTACTTTTTGGCCAACCCAATATATCTAGTTAATTATATTTAGGTTTAATAAAATGTAACATTTCTGAGAAATAGGGGTATGTCTCTTCAGGAGGTCGATCTATGTCAGTTGCGACGCCTTTCCTCTATATTCCACGCTTCATGATAATCAATAAAAAGAGTTGGACAAGCTGGACCATAGGGGCGATAAGAAACGCTGAGTACCGCTGAACCGGGATCACGTCAACGTTTAATCATCGCGGGTTGCTTCATTTTTTTTGCAAGATGTGCGATTACGCAGTTATATCGAATCGATTGAGCGACTCCGCCAAATTACTTGGCTCGTTACTTGTTTCTTGATTAAAGAAAGAAAAATGTATTTTATATCATCAACCGGGACAATTGCGCGAAAAGCATTTGAATGAAATGCGATGTTAAGGCACCGTAAGTTTACCGTAATTTTACCGTTTACCCTAAATCCGTCGAACGTTGCGTTTCGTGTCATTATGTGTCATTCGAGTCGGTTCAATCGCAAGAGTTGTTTTGCGAGAAGCGTACGTAGATAAAATCGAAATCACAAGAGCGCAATTGTGCGAACGTCGAATAAGCTATATGAAACTCGATCTGCTTAGGACATTGTTGTAGACTTACAGTAAAAGTAACGGGATATATGCGTATTCCGCAAAGCTGAAGCGGGCGTGTTCTGCAGGCAACTGACAGATGCTCCTGGTTCGATCCACGCCTTTACCATCGATAAGATTACGTCAGCCAATATATCACAAGTACACATGTGTTTCGGTGTTAGGGAATGTCTAATTTTAACCTTCCGCTGGCAACCGCGTGCAAATATTATTACAATTACGCACAGTTCAAATATGCGGAATGTCCTATAAACAAAAAAGGATATTAATAAAAAATTGAAGAAATATATTGTTAGATATGTACGCCTCTTAATTTCTCGATCTCCGCGAAATAATTTAGTACAGAATAGATATTAGAAAGTCATCTAATTAATGATAATCTAGTAATTTATTTATTCTCTGAAAACGTAATCTCAACAGGGGCAAAGTGTTATCTTGCCTCGAAATAGTCACGTAATAAATATCTAAATTAGAATTTTTCATGTCAAGATTACATTTTTTCAAAGTAAACTGCGCGAGTTTGCATTAATAATCATTATGTGAAAAATTACGAAAGAGATGTTGCCTTTTCATCAATATTATATTACATTTAGGATATATATTTGCGATCGACAAGAGCAGTAAATTCGACGAAACGCTATCTACAGATTCCTGAAACACAAACAAAATCGCGTCAGATGGAAAGACTTGGATGGAATGTCACGTCGCTTATCGCTTTAACCGCCTTAAGATATCTTAATGATTTAATGATAGTTGTAATAAAAAAATGCATGCTGGTTACGTAACACTTATCGGTGAAGCTTTGCAGCTTGGGGGCTACAGAGATTATCTAATCGCCCAGCCGCTGAAAAATAAATCGCCCAATCGCTTCTGAAGAAACCGCCAGTTTGTTCAGAAGCGACGAGAATATGGTGACAAATAATCGAGAGAGTTAAATACATAGAAAAGAGAATGTTAACGAAACGATTATTTAAACATTGCCGTTTAAATGTTAAATCTTCTTCTTCTTTTTATTATATTTTTCACGTATCAACGACAGTTGTAGAAACGCTGTAACTCACACGATTACTATGCTTCTTCGAAACTGGAATCGCTGGCGCGACGAAAGGTCGCAGTTGACCCACAGCATTTGTTATCGATGTTCCTCTTCTTGCAGAGATCGCAGCCACAAATCAGTCTTTGTGATGGTCGAGGGTGACATTTGGGCGGACACGGAGGTAGTTGTGGCCTTGCCTCACAACAGCAGGGTGCATAGGGGTCCTGCGGACGCGAGGGTAAAATGAGTTCAAAGAAAAGTAGAGGGTCGTATGGACAGAGCGACACGAAAAGAAATCGTGAGAAAAAAGGAGATGTTTTCAATATTATAACATGTTCGCTACATGCCTGTCGTTTAATATAAATGCATAAATAGATGTTTTTTTATAGATATTGCTTCTTTTGGGATTGCAATAATTAATAGATAATTTAATTTTTCACTGAAATGTTTCCCAAAAGTGTTTATAGCGGTAATGAGTGAATTAAAAACGGGATATAATAATGTCGACGCATTTAATTTATACCTGCATTTTTATGTAACAATAAGAGGCCTTTTTGGGACTAGGTAGTTTACATGGCTCCTCTTCTGTGCACGGTGGACCTATGTCAACCTCTTCTTCGATCTTCTTAGAATTTGGCTCTGTGCATTTCTTTCTTGGCTTCTTTTTTCTGGAGGGACATGCTGATTTAGATTCTTCCCCATTCAGACCCCATTCAGTTTTCGAATTTAGTACTCCAACAACTACGAATTTGTGAAAATATTCTACAACGATGTCCCGTAGAGATATTATAATTATCGATGTTATTGATTATTTTTTATAATTATTAAGCTGTGCTCGTCTGCATGAAAATGAAATTTATGTTAACAAAATTTTCTATAAAATTATTTTGCGTGTACAGTCGTCAATACAAAAGGCGTGCATTTACCACAATCGAATAATTGACAGAAAATACTTTCTTGTGATGTATCATCCGTCATAGTAGACGATGGGAAATGGAATTCTTTCTCAGACAAATATCACCTATTGCACATTATAAGCGCGATAACGCTTATCAATGAAATGTCATGGCATTTCATAATTTTTCTGGCATGGCAATGCCAAAAATAATGTATCTACAATATTACTGATATTTTTGTCTGTGTAAAACGTACATAAATAAAGTGTATAAATTCTTGAAAATAAATCGCAAATTCCAAGATAGTAGTTGTAATATATTTTATATTCTATGCGCCATTTTCTTAAATAAAAGAAGTAATAGCATAATCGATACTCATCCAAACTAGCGTAGTTTAGCAATTTATTTCCTTGTCTCTTCTCTGCATCATAAAATCATTGCGATCGGCGTCAAACGTCATGGTGGCGACAGCCCTCGCCAGCTTCGCCAAGCTAACAGCTACACCACTGTATTACCATCGCATTAGTTGAAAATAAACGAGAAAAAAAAATCTTTTTGGCTGAGTTTCGTCAAGTCACCGAGAGATGTCGGCACTATGAAGTTTTGACGGCGCTACGCGGGACCGCCGATCCTAACCTGTTTTTAGACCTGTCAATATCATCGCTGATCGTCGAACGTACGAGCCACGCTCGCAAAATGTCGCTTCTTTGAACAGGAGGCTGGATCAAACGAGTTACTCGGGCGATCGCGATTGCTAACAAACGATGTCAACAGCCGTTAACGCTGCAGCCGCATCGACAACGAGCGACCACTGCGTAGAACTGGACCGGGGGACCGGACTCTGTTGCACGGTGCATTTGCTCGCGGACGTTGCAAACACCCCCGAAATACGCAGGAAAATCGTCACCGGCGAGTTCCGTTGCTGCGCGGTCAAGGCTTCGCTCGTGATCGACGCTCTCCAAGTGGTGGTCGCCGCCAATAAAGCCGCTCTCAACGCTAAGCAGAATCGATTGACCACCAGGACGGTGTACACGGAGGTGCTGTTTTCTCTGTCACCGTCCAAGAACATATCTCGCTCCTTGACCGACTTTGGTATCGGTGACAGCGATAGGAACGTGTTGCTGATATTCCTGCACAAACCTGACGAGCAACAGGCCATGTCGGAGGTCTTGGCGGGCGTCGGGGGAGAGAAGATGCCCGTCTCGAGTGTACGAGACTTCGCAGACGCGAATCTCGTCCGGAAGACTTACAAGATTGACCAGGATGAACTGCGCGTCTCCAATCTCACCGATGCCGTCGTGTCGAGGATCAGTTGCAAGGAACTTATGTTAATGAAGTAACGATCGACCAGAACCACTATCGGCGTTTGATTACGGGCATTAATTATTGTCAGTGATGAGAGAAATTTTATTTCAAATATATAATTCAAGTAAAAATTGAATACGTAATGCTTTGGACTGCCTACACACATACTTACAGTCCTCGTCGGGCAATTTCTGCTCCAGTTTTATATCAATTTCTCTTATGTATGTAATACGCACGTACCCACATGCACGAGGAATAACAGTTAACCGACGTTTGTCCAAGTTCTATGTAAGGTACAATGTAGATCAAGGTTACAAGTTACGTAATGTCGCAATGTCGACTCCATCTATCATCGTAACGACACCGATTAAATCGCCGGGTTTACTTTTCCGTTATCAAAATAACTCCCTCATCATTTCCTCGTCGTACTCTTCAACATCTTCTCTGCGAACACAGAAAAGTCTGGAATGAGCGATGATTGCTGATCGATTCGAACGTCAAAATTGCACAAGACACTCTAAAGACGACTAATATCGAAGTATCATCTAGTCGGATCGTTGCAAGCTGGGCTGCAAATAAAACGGTGTTAGAGGAGAAAGCGGCCGGGGGGTGGAGTATTGCGTGTCAATAGGAGGGTGCTTTTGTGGTCTGTTTTTTTTTATTCACTCATAAATAAGGCCAAAGATGCGTAGAAAACAATCGTTATATCCGCAGAGGACAGTCAAGCGTCCCCGCGGAAGCGAAGTAGTGGGTTCCAAGAGCGGCACCTCTCTTAAAACGCACGCGGGATCGGTCAGTTAATGACACCGACAGTTTATTTATTACGAGTACCTCGGCAGGTTGCACATCTCGCAAACCGCTAGGTCCGCGGCATTGAGAAAAGTGCAGTGGGAACAAGTCCAGAGAGCCTGGTCGGGAGGCGGGTTCGCGATCGGCTCCGTGCCGACGCCCATCCCACCGCTGCCCTCCGCAGAAGAAGCGGAAGACGACATCCTTGAGCTGCTGCCGAAGGGCATGGTCTGCGGTGGACGCGACGACGTGGAGGCCGCGGATATCAGCTGCTCCACGGTCGCCCAGTGCTCGGAGCGCGCCCATTCCAGCGCCTTCTGCTTGTCCTTGCTACGAATGGCTTCCAGTAGCGGCAACATGTGGTCCTGCAAGGTGGAACGTTGATCGGTGATTACCAGTCTCGTTGACAGTCACTTGTACCCAAGTGATTCAGCAAAGCGTACCTTCATGGGATACATGTCCATGGTGGCGATGAAGAGGAGTAGATGAAAATCAGAGGTTGCCTCCAGGAATTGATCCGCACCGAATTGCTGCATGTAAGTGCAGAGAGCACTGAATTCCTGTACCTGGCCATCGACTTGCCTGAGATAAAGATGTCAATACAGTTAAGAAGCTGTTGATAGGTCTGCGTCTGCTTACACAGGTGTCTTACACACTTGTCGGGCCGTAATACCTGTTTTCAACTGGAAACGGAGTGATGTTGTCATCCGTAAAGAAGGTGAACTGAGGAGTAAGCGGTGTGGATGCAGGTACATCCACTAATAAATATTCTACTGGCAGAGGTCTCGCTAGTCTGGTCACCTCGTTCCCATATGTGTCTTTCTCCTAAAAGACCAGAAAAAATACGCATAAATTAATATAATTATGGAATCATAAATAAATTTTTACTTGTTTGATCTTCAAAATGTTCCATGCCGTGTTAGGTAGAATTAAACATTTTAAGAAACTGATTGAAGAAAGGAGGAATTACAAATTTATATATTGGGTCGTCCGGAAAGTTCGTGCCGATTTTGAAGGAAAATTCAAAGGCAACATTTTTTTATGTCGATAAATATTTATTGACTTATGTATGCACCGTTTTGTTTCACAACCTTTGTCCATCTTTCACGCAACTGGAGGATTCCATTCTCCCAGAACTTCTTAGGTTTCTCGGCGAAAAACTCCTCAAGGTGGTTTTTTATGTCGATCAAAGAGTTAAAGTTCTTGCCGCTAAGAGAATTTTGCAAAGACCTAAATAAGTGAAAGTCTGAAGGTGCAATGTCTGGTGAATACGGTGGGTGAGGTAGCACATCCCAGCCAAACTCCAACAATTTTTGTCGGGTAGTCGAAGAAACATGAGGTCTGGCATTGTCCTGATGGAACACGACGCCCTTCCTATTAGCTAATTCTGGACGTTTTTCCTGAATCGCTGTCTTTAATTCGTCCAGTTGCGAGCAGTACTTATCTGCATTTATCGTTTGGTTGTGTGGTAGGAGCTCATAATATAGGATTCCTTTTCAATCCCACCAGACACGGAGCATGACTTTTTTTTGGATGAAGGCCGGCTTTCGGAGTGGTTAATGCTGGTTCATTTCGCTTACCCAAGGATCTTTTTCGTTCTACATTGTTGTAAATGATCCATTTTTCGTCACCCGTCACTAATTGCTTCAAAAATGGTACGTTTTCGTTGCGCTTGTACAGCGAGTCGCAGATGGAAATGCGATCCATTAAATTTTTTTCGGCCAAATTATGCGGAACCCATACATCACAGCGACTTACGTAACCAAGCTTCACTACATGATCGTGGACAGTGGTTTTCGATATTTTCAGTATCTCTGCTAATTCACGTGTCGTGTAGCGCGGGTTATTCTCGATCAGTGTCTTGATTTGGTCATCATCAGTAGTAGAGGGTCTGCCCGAGCGTTCTTGGTCTTTAAGGTTAAAATCACCAGCTCTAAACTTAGCGAACCACTTACGTACGGTTCTTTCAGCTAAAGCGCCTTCTCCGTAAACAGAACATATCGAATTTGTTGCTTGTGAGGCATTTTTGCCTTTCCGGTAATAGAGAAGCATCAGTGTCTAAAATGTTCTTTGTTTTCTTCCATCTTCAAAAGAGTACAAAACTGACACGAATCAATTTATCTGAAACAACTGTTTTCCTAAAGATGCGTTGAAATGTCACCTTTAAGCATATGTATATAAATCGTATGTTTTCAATAACATTGATATATTCAGACATGTCCCAACGCCATCTATTAAAAATCGGCACGAACTTTCCGGACGACCCAATATTTAATTTACATTAAAAATATTTCTAGCTTCAATCGGAAAGGAGACGCAGAAACGTCTTTCTAGCGCGCGATTTTCGGCATGTCCGGTTAAGCAAAATTCCCGCGCGCGCGAATCAAGAGCAGCGACGACGACGATGACGATGGCGATGGTGGCAAGTGTTTAGCGGGAGAGCCATTGGACGAAGCATGGGTATAGATAGGCGACGAAGAGCGGCGAGGACGGCCGAGCATCGGCGCGCGGCGCGGGAGAAGCGAAAGGGAGGGGGAAGCGACGGAGCGCGTAAGCGTAAAAGCGACTAGCGCGCGCCGCGGTGTGCGTCGGTCGGTCGGTTGGTCGGTCGTCGCCGCCATGCTAGTGGTTAGTTTAGTGAACCAAACATCATGATGTGGCAAAACGTTCGCACGAGCTAAGGCCCGTAGCCACGCCGCGTTGACCGGCGCGCCGTCGTTATGTTATCCACAGTAGCACTCACGACGTTCGATAAACACGTATAAGCACGTAACGCGAAAAGTACAAAAAAGTATATACATATATTATATATACACGTAGAGCGAGAAAGAGAGAGGATACGTATTATATAGTAAAGAGGAAAATAAAAGCGAGAGCGGAGTACGACGACGGCGATCCCGTGACGACGACGGTAACGACGACGATAAACCACGGTGACGACAGGCAGTGTCGGTAGTGGTGGTGCTCGTAGTGGTGGTGGTGGTGTTGTTCGGTGCGAGCGAAACCGCGCGCGGCGCAGCGTTGGGCCCGATGTAGATCAAAGCCTCCGAACCGCACGGCCGAGCGTACTCGCGCAGTGAGCAGCATCGTCGCGGCACGCGCCGCGAGTGACGAGTGCCAACGTTCAGCCTCCATAGCGCGGCAGGGAGACGATCGCGAAACGTATACACGGTACGGAGCGTTTACAGGATCCTAGTGAAGGTCCGGAGTGAGAGAGAGAGAGAGAGAGAGAATCGGAGCGTCTGAACGTGCATGAATGCGTGCGTGTGCGTACGAGAGTGCCTGTACACATGCGTGCGCGATGTATGACGTACGTGCAGAGAGAAGATCGACGCGTGGAAATGAGACGGAGAAAGAGAGACGCGAAGCATGCCGCAGCGTATGTAACGAGAAAGATAGAGAGAGAGAGAGATATTGCGCGCGCGCTCGCCCCCAGAAACGGGGGAAAAGAGCGAGACGAAGCGCGCGCGACATTCCCGCGGAATCTCCGACACGCAGTAGTCCGCGAGCGGTTTCCGACCCGAATGTCGGCACGTCGCGAGTAGCTATCGACGCAGGTACCCATCGTCCGTCGGCGAGCGACGCCGAGTTACGCGCGTATCGGCGAAACGTCACGGCCGGTCGCGGACGCGCGTGCACCACGCGTCGCAACGTCGCGGGGAAGTGCCGCCCGAATATTCGACACGTCCCTTTCCCCCTTCCGTCCCGGCCCCTGTGCCCCGGTCGGAGGGATTCGACCCCCCTTTGATCCCCTCCTCCTCCCGCGACCGCGCGCGCGGTTGAAGGAATGGCGAACCTCGAGGCGCCCGTGCGGTGCGGTGCCCCGATCTCCGCGAGGGTTTTGGCGGGATTTCCGGCGCATGCGCGCGAGCGCTGCGAGGTGTCATTTTTTTTTCTCTCTTTCTCGCTCGCGGAGCTCGTCGGCGGCTGCTCGCGACGCGCCGGGAGCCCCTCGTTGCATAATGACTTATCTATCGCGCCGATACGTCGCTTGATATCGTCGGGCTCACCTAACCTCCCTTCGTGAATCTTGTTCGTGCGCACGTACGAGGCCGAACGCTGCCCCGGAACATGGCGAGCGCGCGAATAACATGCGGAATGTGCGCGCCTGACGCTTCTGACGTCGCTATATCGCTATCTTGTAATACTTTGAAAACTTTACGTTTCTCTACGTTTTGTCTAAAACTTCGTGTTTCTTACGAGCGTTGGGAAAAATTGTGTGTAACGATATCTCTAAAATGGGTAAATATAAATAAGGAAAAAACTAGTACAATTGGTAATTCATGATAAGTAGGTAGGATATTGGCTAATTCCCGCCATGAATCGAGTGGATATATCTATAAATTGATTGATTCGCGTTGAATTAGTATTCATTATAAAATTCTCTCTCTTACGGTATTCTCGAACATTGCAATTATTGACTAAAGTGCTGTTTAAATGTAATCTCTCCGGCATTAAATTGAATACAAAAATTGCCAATTATCTTTTCTCTTAAACTTAATTATTAAGCAAGTCCGATTTATGAATGTGTTTAAAAAAAAGTGTCTACTGAAACGCAAAGAAAGATTCGAATGCATTGTACGATCGAACAGGTTAAAGACTTGAAGTTATAAATTCGAAAAAAATTAATGGGATTCAAGTTGTAAATTGAGTTATTTAAATTGCAAATTTGTATGCTTAAATAGCATCATTAGTCATCAAACTGTTTGCTCGGCTTATCTAGTTCTTAATGATATGATATGTAACTTCACTTCGCTGTTTCACGTAATTCGGGGCCTAGCAAATATTCAAATATTTCGAAAACGAACGGACGAAAAAATTAACGCAACGTAAGGTTCAGCCGTGAAGTTGAACTCCGAATTATTCGACTACCAAACGATTCCAAACTACGCTTTTAATCATTCTGCATCGTGCCAACTATACGAAACACGTACGATCAAGTAATAGAACTGACCGAGAGCCAGCGACGTCGCGTTCGTGGACGAGTTCAAGTCGGTCGCGCTTTCCCGCCTTTTGTTGGTCCGGCCGCGAATCGAGCAGCTCCGTGCGAGGCAGCGAATGTTTACCCTCGTCACGTGTACCATCGGGCGCCGTATCGATTCCGTCGAATCGCGTAAAAAGCCTGCTCTCGCGCCAAAGGCGGACGGAGCGAGCGGACCGACGCGGTCGCGACGTTGCGTCGCGCGCGTAAACGACGTAAACGACACCGCGAAGCGACGGCGACGTTTCTCGCGCGGAAACGCTGTTAATGGAACAGAAACGTCGATGACTCGATGACGCACGAGCGCGATATATGGGTCAAGGAATATGGGCCGTCGCGGCGATTTCGCGCCGCGCGTACTTGAAATCGGGAAAGTCCACGGCGAGAATGGTAGACGAGTCTACGGCGGCGTCCGCGGATTGCGGTAATTGTAGCACTCGCGAGAAAGAAAGCGACGTATTATACATACACGTACACAAACACGAAGCGGCGCGAGGGAAAAAAAAAAGAGAGAGAGAGAGAGAGAGAATGGCAGACAATAGCCGAGCGTACCGTGTTTACATAACGCAAGGATGACTCGACCTTTCGCAGAGCTTTCCCCTCGTGCGTAAACGGGATACGCGCGCGACACGCGTGAATCGGGCATTCCTCCGAGCACGCGCGATCGCCGTGATCGACGGAGTTTACTCCCTTCGTTAAGGGCAGCGTGCTTCGTCGTCGGAGAGGGGCTGCTCGTGTTGCTTCATCACGCCCGCACGGACGCGTGCTCGCGACTAGTCCGCGCAGTTGTTCTTGCCCCGAATCATCGACGAATCGAGCGTCCGCGAGGCTTCGGGGGCTAAGCCGTCTCGCCTTGTACGGCGACGTCCGTCCCTGCGTGATCCGTTCGGAGGAGCGAGGCTCATCGATTCGCGATTCGCGATGTTGCTCAAACAGCCCCAGGTAAATCGAACGGAACGAGAGGGAACGGTGATCCCGCTGAGGAGGACGCCGAACAACGAGATTGCGTGACAGCGAGAGACCCGTGCCTCGTGGCGTATCGAAGTGCCTCCAAGTACTGCGAATCGTTCGAGGAGCGAGTTTCGATAATTCGATAATTCCGCGGTCTGACATCGCTCGAGAGTTTTATTCGGTCTCGTTCTGGCGGAAACTTTGCCCGCTTTGTTCTTACGTTTTTTCCCACTTTATTTTTCACTCATTTGTTTCGAGTTAAAAACAATTTTTACGCGTGCTTGACTCTGTGCGCGCGCGCGTGCATGTATGTATGCGCGCGTAAGAGAAAACTGCGAGACGGAGATATGCACGTGCGCTCGGTGTTTCGCTTGCAGATGCTGGATCCGAGCGTGCTAACGGACCTGGAGGAGCTGACGCTTTGCACTTACTGCAAGCAGAAGTACAACGACGCGGAGCAATGTCCTAAGTATCTCAGCTGCAAGCACTACTTCTGTCTGCGCTGCATCGAGAGCAACCTGCTGAAGGGTCGCGACCTGTTCTGTGCGCACTGCTGGAAGAGGACGGACCTGGGCGACCAGGGACCGGACTCTCTACCGACTCACTCGCCTCTGCTCGCCCTGACCAACAATCTGTCGCATCTAAAGATCACGACGAACCACACGTCCGGCAAGCCTGGCGACAAAGAGAGGAAGGTAATGCAAAAGGCTTTCGATCGAAAGAGACGTCGTCGTCTTGTTGACGCTTCGGATCTCACGGAAATCTCGGCGCGGATGTAGTTTTGCTTACTCGTTATCTCGTGCAGACGGGCGTTTAAAACGCAGAAAGTTTTTTCCGTAATTACGCATGTAGCGCGTCGAGTAAACAGCGTGAATGCTTGTTGGCGCTCGAGAGAGTCGGAGGACATCCGTTCAAATGCGAAACACGCGACGCGTGTGCGTGGTATGCGCGACGGAAGAACGCGCGTCGCGAGCGCGAAGCCGTACCAGGAAAAAGAAAGGCAGAGAGAGAGAGAGAGAGAAGAAGTAATAGGATGATGTTGTAAGAGCGTTGTTGCTCTTGTTCAGTCGTGGTGAAGAGAGTGGCTATTTTTGGCAGTTATTCTCGTGATCCGACCCGTGGCGTTTTGTTTCTAAAAAAAATTAATCAGTTCTATAAAGCAAAATGATCTGCGATAAAAGAGAGAGAGAGAGAGAGATTTGTTAATACTGACAGATAAGAGAAGTTTAGGTGAACCTTTCGCGCTTATCGTGTAAATGCGTGGACAGCGATTACCTACTCGGGCGGATCGATCGATAACGGTTGGATATTTTTCGCAGAGCGAGAACTGTCACACGCATGGGATGCCGCTTGCATTGTGGTGCGCGACATGTTGCACTGCGCTTTGTAGAGCGTGTGCGAGTCCGCAGGAGCACCCGGGTCATCAGATCAAGTCGCAAACCGATGCCAAAGAACAGCTCATATCCGACGTAAGTGGTTTATTCCGTTTTTCTCGAATCGGAACCTTGCTCGAGGCTGCCTCGCGAGATTAACAATCTGAAAAATCGTTTGCGTTTATTCACAGGTTCAGCTGGAGCTGGTCGCAGTGGGCAAACTGTCGACGGAGATCCAGAGGCTGGCTATGCAGCAACGCGAGTTCCTGATAAAAGTGCTGGAGGCATGCGTGACGTTGAAAACGCACGTGGAAACGGATCTGCAGAACGGTTGGAGTCATTTCCCCGAGATCACGGACGCACGCGAGACCCTCGGCAAGACGAAAGCCGGCCTGCAGATGAGCGAGACCCCGGGCGACGTGTACGGCCTGCACGCGCAACTCGTGCTCGAGAAACAGAGGCTCCAATCGAAGTATCAAGAGATGATGCTGCAGTGCCAGCTGGACGATCTCATCGGCAATTCCGGCGTGATTTTCGACTTCGCCCTGTTCAAGCAGGCCTTGGCAGGTATACACTCTGGTGATCCGATCGTGCCACAGGGCGTGGGCAACGGTGGCCGCCTGCCGAATCATCTGGCGGCCTCGCAGAATCCGATACTGTTCCTCGCTAATTACTGCATGTCGCAGCTGTACACGCGCCACGTTGTCAGCAAGCAGCAGCACATGCAGAACGGTTCGATCGAGTATCACCACTCGAGTATGATGCCGCCACCGCCACCGCCACAACAGGCACCGCCGGGATCCGTTCACATGCATCAGGGCCCACCACCGCCGCCGCCTGGGCCGACGCAAGCCCCGCAGCAACTTCTCATTCCACCCGGCTCTCCATCCGTCAAACCGGTGCCGTCCGCGCCGCCCAACGCCATGCTGCATCCGTCGCAGCAGCAGTCGACGTTCATGACCGACGCAGTCGGCGGTACCGGCGGCGCCGGCGGCGGCGGCCTGGTAACCGTCCACTCGTCCCCGCAACCACCATCCAGCGCGATAACGGCAACGCTGACGCGAGGCCCCGCGAACCCGTATCCCCTGTACTACTTCAACATCGAGGTGAACAACTCGCCGCACGGGCGCATCGTGATCGAGGTGCGGCCGGACGTCGCGCCGAAAATGGCCAAGAATTTCAACGTGCTGTCGACGGGGGAAGCTGGCGTCGGCTACAAGGGCTGCACGATATTCCAGTGCTGGGAGGGTGAATCCGTCATCACCGGTGATTTCGAGTTGAATAACGGCCGCGGTGGACGCAGCATATTCGAGGACGGCTACTTCATGCCGGACGACACCAAGTTCCCGGCGGTGAGGGGTGCGGTGGGCATGAGGCGCACGCAGAAGCGGCACGACAACCTCGGCATGGTCGGCTCGCAATTCCGCATAATACTGCAGGAGATGCGCGGCTTCACCGGCATCTTTGGCCACGTGGTCGAGGGACTGGAGCTCGTGGAGAAGATATCTACGTTCGGCGACCAGACCGGCAAGCCTACCAAGACCATCCTAATCACGAAGTGCGGTAAATTGTAACGTTTATACGCGGTCGTTGTCGCTGTCGCGCTATCGGGCTGTCGTAGGCGTAGGCCGGAGCTTCTAGGGAGCGAGAGGAAGATCAGTCTCTATCTCATACACATTGTAACGCCGTTACACGTTTTCCCGTTCTAGATAACCGATAATGGTAGTCGCGACGGTACCCCCGATTATCCCTCGCGCGTCCGGCCGAAACTTATACGCAAGAAGAGACACGAGAAGAAATCGCGTTACACGTAGCTGTTTGACGACGGAAGGCGATTATTATTACTAATGTCCGTCGTGTATATCCGCCCGGGGGCACCGTTGCGACGCGTTTAGCTCCGCGAAACCTCGAGCGCAATCGTACGAGTCACGCAACTTAATTAACTGTTAACAATAGCGTCTAAAGATGTCGAATCTATTTTTAAAACTTGGGCGCGTGCGAGAAGAAACGAAACAAAAAAAAGAAGAAATAAAGATCCATATTTTGCTATTTGACCGGGAATCGATACAAGATTCTGCGAACAATACGACGATGATCGACACGATGATCACACATACACGTACATACATACATGTATACAGACATACGTACATACATACGTACCTCAGAGATCGACCGTGATATCGCGATACGACTTCTAGCTGATACGACGTTTGTTTTTTAGAGGGAGAAAGAGAGAGAGAGGTCCGATCGTTTATTTTTTGGCTATTATCGGCGTTACTCTGCTATTAACTGCGCTATAGATCGTAGGGCCCGTGTCGCGCGTGTCGGGCGTTTACGTGGAGAAGAGGATTGCTGCGCGTTCGGACTCGCAGCAGGCAGTTCGACTCTCCGTTCGACGTTGCGGGCGCGGGTAATGTTTTAGGTCGTAGATAGTGAATGAAAGGAAGAGACATATAAAACGGGGAAGGGAGGGAAGGGGATTTAAGTATAGAAAAGTGTCGGGACAAGCGAATCGCATGTTGCACGTATACGCACACGCGAACCTGTACACTTGTAAGGAAAATTACGAGATAAAGCTGCGTTTCGATGGCTTTTTTTCCTTTTTTTTGTTTATTGGACGAGCAATCACGCGCGAGCGTCTTCGCGATTTCGTGTTAATCGAAAATCACGGCTGGCGATCCCAGGTGCGCGTTGATTCTTCGTTCTGGAGTCTTAGCCGAAAACAGGGGGAATAGATATACACACACGTAGCTACAGGCGTAGCTAATCACGTAGGAAGGCGGCAATTTACGATTTGTCGGACACGGCGATCGCGCGTTGTTCCGTTCCAGAGGTGCGAGGAAAAGAGCCAAAAGGGAAGGAGAGAGAAAAAGAAAACACGAAGATATTCATCGCACGCGCGCGTCTTGCGAGGAACGATCTTGCGACTCGGCTACTCGAATACTGGCGAACCCATTCCCTTTTCGTTCTTTGCGAACTAGCGAACCGTCGTGAATTGTAGCTGTATTTAAGATTAGATCTCAATACATCGCAAATGTATGCAAGGCCTAACTACTCCTACTACTATTACTACTACTACTACTACTACTGCGTAGATCGTAAGCCTCGTCGTCGTCGTGATCGGGAAATGAACGAAAGAATTAAAAAATGAAATGTGCGGAAATATATATCTAACGTATATATATATATATAAATATTAAACGAATCATTCCTCGATGCTGTATATCGACGTACTACGATATAATGTAATTGCGTTAAATGACTACTCGTCTGAATCCTCGTAATGAAGTCCCTGCGTTATGTATCGTTACTACAGATAAACTGTCACGTGCGCGCGAGAGAGGTTTCCATGCGCGTACAAGGCAAGACACACTCTCTCACGCGTTACCGTATAATAGCAAAGGAAAAAAATTACGCGCCCTCGCGTCGTCGGCGGACATGCCTTTTCGAAGAAACGCCTCATTCGATGTTGAACTTGAAAGTTTTAACACTTGTTGATTAGCTGATAAAAGAAGAGAAAACGTCTCTCTCGCGATCAGTATCGCGTTCAGCGCAACTCGGAACGTGTCGCGTTGCGCGTCGTCTTTAAGGATAAGTAACTCGCTGCTGTACATGTACAATATTGTGTGCACGACGACCGCGGAACGGAGGGTGGCTGTGCTCGGACGAATGAATGAATGAACGAATTTTCTCGGTTCGGTCCCGAGAAAGAGAGAGCAAGAGAGAGAGAGAGAGAGAGAACGAGAGACTTCGACAAACTGTAACTCGTAGTAACGAAACTCCTCGATCGTAGGCGCAATCATGAGAAAAAGAATATGCTGTACCGAAGCGAGTGAAGCTACAGGCCCATCTGTGTACACACATACATATTACACAAGGACACGTACACGGAAACCCATGCGCGCGCGTATATATATATATATATATATACACACACACACACAAACTACATATATTTTTATGAACGTGATGAGGTAACACAACGCATAGCTTGTAATATCGATTCTAACGACCGATCGATTTACCTTGCCCCTCGCGTGCGATTAAAACGATTGAGCGGCTGTAAAGCAGTTGGACAGAGTTCTTTCCTCGCCTTTCTACCTCGCTATATAACTCCGCCACCTTAGGTGCATATACAATCTCTCCGTCTCTCATTCCCGCTCTGTCCCTCTCTTTTCACGAGGCGTAACGATCATTGAGAGAAGAAACGTAAAAAAATCGTGACGTATTCCTTTTTTTTTCTTCAGGTTCGCGGTAATACCACACCGTAGAGCCGTCGTTGAAACGATTTTTTATTATTTCATTATACATGTACGACGTGAACGTTCATTACCCCAACTTGAATGTACTTTTAATCGATCGATTTTGAGTTATAAACTGTTCTCCTTTCATCTGAGCATTTATAATTTGCGTGCAACCTCGCCTACACACACCTATATACCTTAAAAAGTGTGCGACAGAAATTGCATAATTTCCAATAGAGATTAAGTTACGACATGACAGACATGAGAAAATTCAAAGATACTCGTTCGATATATGTACATATAAATCGCAGTGACCGAAGGAAACGTAGTCGAGGAGAGAATAAAATTGTTATACTTACCTTGTAGAAGACATCCGGAACGTATTGCTTGTCGGTCGACTCGATCACATAGCCGAGTTCCGGTGCGTCTTTCGTAGGAACCAAACAGCTGTCTCGTACCAGCGCCATGCATTGATTAGATACTTGATAACCCTCCATGTGTACTTGATTCTTATCGTCACCTGTAATTCACAGGACAATGTATCTAACAATTTTACGTGGCGTTTGTAAGGGAGGCCTCAACAAATAGCTGTTATTGTGCATTATCAGGTTTCTTGAACAGAGAGAACTCGTCTGTTCTTTCCCCGTGAGACTACTAACGAAAGAAGGAGAGAGATGGACCGTTTTAACGAACCTGTTAAACGCGGAGCAACGGAGCAAGAATGTAAGAAAAATCGTGAATCGTAAGGTCGACTTACCTGTAACGCAAACTGTTACAAATTTTGAGCCAAAGTAACCATTAGGCGAGAAACGGCAGGGGTTTGGGTACCGGTTTTGAAAGTACCCAGCCATAGTGCACTCTTGAGCGGATAGAAAATGACTTTCTATATTGCGCACGTGTTTCACCTGATCGAACAGAACTGATCAAGTTAATCGCCGCAGGTACGTCTACGATATACGAGCGAATATCTCGCGAATACAATACGAGGAATAAAGATGCGTCAAATTACCGTGCCCTTCTTCACATCGTCGGCCATGAGGTCCGTGAAGATCCATCCGATCCTTCTTAGATTGAGCGTCCGGCCTAATTCCTCGACCAGCGCCTCTCTCTCGTCTGGCAGAAGTCTTATCGTATCTTTTGTACTTTCCTGACCAATCGATGCGTGTGAATTAACCTCCGCGAGTTTTTTAAAAAATGTAACGTAAATCCGTCGACCGAGGATCGTACAAGCGCCCACGTACCTGCGGTGGTTCGTATATAGCCGCGACGACAGCTCTGATGCCTAGCGGGACGTCCGAGTGCACCTCGTATCTTCCATATAGATAGCCGATACGCTGATGCCCGGTGCTGCGCCAGTAATTGAGAAAACGTTCTACTAAACTAGCATTTTCGAACATGACGTTGTCTACGTGCCGATATGTCTGGCGATTCAGAGTGATCGAGTTTGGTTGGCACTTGCTGCAGATCCCTCGCGGCCACGGCGGATGGTCCTTGCAGCCAGTCTTTATACGGCAGCTTATGTCGTCTAATTGTATGAACTTGCCCCTGCGACACGCAAATAAATGCGAAATGCAGCAAATAACGTTCCCTCGTCTTTCCTTCATTACTTTATTCCGCCCGCACGAGCGTTTCGCGCTTTCAGTACGTACCTATCAACTCCGGCAGTGAGCTTCCTGAGATACGAGTGAAAGGACAGATGCTTGATATTTTGTTCCTTCAGATAGATCTCGTCGAATGGTTCCAAAGGTGAACAGTGCACGCAACATCCTCTCGCTCCGTGTCGACAACTGCGAAAAGAAAAAATTAATCAATGAAGAAATCCTGTCTTTTTGTTTAGTTTCATCTTTGGACTTTTCAGAAATTGCTTACAGCTTTTCGTCGCGTTTACGTTGAATCTTCCCGTCGAGCTTCCACAATTGCTCGTCGACGTCGTCCTCGACTACATTCGGCAGAGATCGTGCGAGACCAGACATACGATTTGTGCTTCCATTTGAGGTATCCATCGGGCCGGGATCTACATTGTTTTAATACGAAATAAAATTAATGCACAATTCCAATATATAGTTTTCGACAAAATAAAGAGAATAAAGTATATATGTATTCTATGAAAACTTTTTGTGCTTAGTTCTATAGTCATTGTCTGAATTATCAATACCTGTAGAAGCATTATTGGAGGCACTGCTGGTCGATGGAGCGCTCCACAGTTGGGTGCCATTAATCGGCACGAGATAAAGCATGTCTCCATGAGAAAGACCGATTCCTGAAACTGTTCTGCTTCGAGTAGATGTAAGTGGCTCCTTCTGATTTCGTTGCTTACAGAGGTTAAATCCAAAACTGTTTAAATTAAAAGCTTCGTACACCTACGCCAAGAATAATAATCATAGAATTAGAGACATTGTCTAAACAAGATACGTGCTACGTGTAAGGATATTGAAATATCTATACCTTTTCGTAAAGTTGAGAAAGTGTATCAGAAGGCAGCACTTCTATGCGTTTTGTTCCCTCTGATGACTGTACACGTAGAATCTGCGAATTGAACAAACATGTAAGTGAATAACAGACAGATTTATATTTATTTAACAAAAATAGCTATTCCTTCAGCTATCATATTGCAGAATAAAATTGTTCACAAGAAAAGCATACATATCATAATTTTATATATTATTCATTTTGTTCATGATTTTGTAAACAAGGTCTGGGGATAAAATAATGGTAATAAACATCCCAAGCAATTTTGTACAGTTTCTGAGTTGAACATGTTGCACAGATTTGATAATAATTCCCAGACAAGGCAGATACATTTCTACAAACGCGGGATACACTTTTAATTGAAAAAATCTTCCTGCATAAGTTATATAATTAGCCGTGCATTCGAGAAACTGTCAAGTCACGAAAATAGACATCACAGAGGAACGTACATCTGACGTCACGGCGATTATCGAGAATTAGGAATGTGATCGTACAATCGTGCGATAAGCCGAACGGCATCACGGCCAGCCGAAACCGACTCCCGGTGTATCCACAGTGTCTGGGAACTTCTCACAGTACGGCACGATACGACCGCGTGGAACGGCGGTTGCTCGCGCTGTGCACGAACGAATAATATTCGGGACGTGCGGATACGCAAAATGCGACTCCGCGCACGTGTGCGATCGCGTCGTGGACGTGGTCCACGTCGCGATCGCCAGCCGCTACGGTACACTTACGAATTGCCCGTGTTTTGACATTTCGCCGGTGTTGGTAGTGCATCAGCTGTTCAACCCGCAGTGACGAGCGAGGCCGCGTTACGGGCGCGCGACGGCGCGAAAAAATTCCCTAGCACCGCGCGGCGGCACTCCGTGCTGCGGAAAACTGTCGAGTCAACGTCGGCTCGGCGAAGCTCGACGAACCTAACCTCACGGCGGACGCGAATGCGATTCCCCGCGAACGACGCTACGGCGACTCTGCCGCGAATATCGATATCGTCGCGCGGCCGTGCCGTTGACGTCGATCGGGCGCGTACACGCACGCACGCACGCACCCCCTTTTCGGTTTCCGTGTTCTACTCGTTCTGCACTCGCGCTCACGGCCGTGTCGTGAACAAGAGTCAGCTGAGCGAGTCAACGCGATTTGCCGCCGTCACTCCCGTGGGCAGAGGTACAACGAACTCGTACGAGGGGTCGTCGCCGGAGACTAGGCAACCGTCTCGTCGCCCGTAACACACGCGTACACACGCGTACACACACACCAGTGACAACGAAGCGCAAGAGTCGTGCACGCGTCCTCGGCGGATTCGCTGATCACGCTCGGTAAGTTCGCTCGACGCGCGCGCTTTCCTTCGACCGCGACTTCCGCGGCTGCGGCCTCTCCTCGTTTCTCGCCGCGTCTCGAGCTACTGCGTGTGATCGCACACGCGCGCGCGCGGCCACGACACGGGAACGGGACGAGAATTACTCGCGAGAACGAATTCCTCGCAACGGGCCGCGACGCGCTCCGCGCACTATGCAACCTGCGCTACGGCAGGGTACGAGCGGACACCGACCTCTGGCGCTCTTCGAAGCGCACACTATCGATATACGCTCGCGAGGGATCGGTTATGCGCGAAGCACGTTGCAGCGCTGCGCGCGGTCCTGCCCCGCGCGCACTCGGGATCGCACGATTCTCTAGATTCTCGTTGGATTTGTTGAAAATTCTGTCTTTTTGCCAGATGGCTCTTGCGGTAAATTGACAGCTGCTAGCTTGCGTCAAACTAACATAACCTAACCGTGCGCTTTTGAAAACTGACGCCTCATTGCGCCTTTTCAGCGGCTGCTTGCTCGATACTGATTTCGGATATTTCGCATTTGAAAATGAAAAGCTTGCTGCTGACACTTGCGAATGGTACAAGAACAAAGTTTGGTGTTTTTATAATGCAACTTTTAGTTTTATGCGTTACGAGGTTGCGAAGAAATTAATCCAAAATAAGTTAAAACAAATTGAATCGTAGTCTGGTTGATGCCGACAATTATCGCTTCACCAGGTGATCATACTCGGATATAAATAAATTAAACGTCAGCACTGCATAGTTCGTCACTAACTGATGAATTCAGCGCAATTTGATTTTGCTTCTATAATACCTTGTTCTTGGCGGAAACTTAATTCATTTGTATTTTTTTTAACTTTCTTATCAATGTTGTTTACCAAGTTAGTTTTAAATTTCACAAATCAACAGATATCTTGGAAATCTTTTCACAAATTTTTAATAAAACTAAAGAGAAATATTAATAAAATATCATTAAATTTATCTGTGCAATTTCTAGTGTTTATTTGTAAAAGAGTAATTTGTAATTCTCTTTTTTTTCCTGATTTTTCTCCCACAGTAATAACGCACGCTTTAATTATTTTAAATGTGTGTTAGTGAAACACAAATTTCCAAAATATTATTCCTTTATACGTTTCAGAGATCTTCCCATTCACATATATTTACGTTTTTGAAACGAAGAATCACGTGTGTAACGTATTTTTATGCATTCATCTTCCAAACTTGTCTGCCAGTATCTCTAGCCAACATCCATTATTCCGGAATAACTGTGAAATCACGAGGAACGCGTAAACTATATCGGATCAGAAGCACCTACGGGGAAAATATTTTAATAGCACACTACGTTTGTAAAAGTCAACGTGATACCTGCGTCATTCGATGTGACTCAGCAATGACGCTTCTCGTCTCTTTCGCTTTCGATCTCGAGACGTACTGGCGCGCATTTTTGCTATCGTATCGTCACGCGTACACCGGAATAATTGCGATAAATAATCATATCGTAATTATGTTAATCACGTAATTGCAATGTAAATATCAGCGAAACGCATAAGCGACGACGTGTTGCAGACGCTCTTGCTCCGCGCGCGCTATGACCCTCTTGCCTCTACCGTTTCTTCTTGCCAAGAACGACTACCGCGCCGTGAGAGGCACCGCGAGCCACGGCAACTCCGGCGAGGATTTCGACGCGATCAGTTGCATTTGCTAGCCGGTAGACATCCCTAGCGCGAGAGGCGCGTCCCATCCTGTCCGAGAGAGAGAGGGACCCGCTTTCGATCTCTTAAGCACGCGTCAAGTTCTCTCTTCAAACTTGTGCCCCGGCATCGAGTATCTCGTTGTGATTATCGTCTCGGTCTATCCATCTAATTGTCAAAGAAACCATCGCCTCCATTCATCCCCTCTTTCCGCGGAGATCGTGGCCGATAATCAATCCACCTGTTAGCCGTCAATGAGAATATAGGAAGGTAGGCTTTTCCACGCGTGCCTTGTCGATGCTTTTCTTCTTGTTCCTCTTCCGTTGTTGGTTTTTATTGATTTGTCATCCTTCATTTTCTCCATTTCCAGTTGTATGATTGCTCTATAAACACAGTTCCGGTTACTATCCATGCGATTGCTGTGTCATGCTTAGTCCTTGTTAATACTGCATGTGTTTAAATTTTTGTCGTGCAATGTAATTTTATATTCTATTAAAATGATCAAGAAAATGTTTAGTAAATACGTATTGGACTTTCTCCAATATTTCATTCATCTTGATGCGAAGTTAGAACGTTTGTAATAAATTTAAAGATATTTAATGTCAAGCTATTTTGTGCATTTTTCACGGATTTATCTTTCACATTTTTGATACTTATTAACTTCGACATTTATTTAAATAAATTAAACAATTTATATATTAGAGAAGTGACAGTTTTGCGACACTTTGTACGTAGATGCATCTAAACTGCTGACTCATCGCAATTATTACATGCAAAATTTATAATGCTTCGATTTGATCGATTTATATACTAGATTTTTTAAATAAACACGTTAGATACTAGATAAAATTTAGTTATAAACGTGCAATAATGTCGAAATATGTCTTCTATTATAATGAAGTACTCGACGTAAAGAAGATTGCAAGTGCTATATTTTATAAATTATTTTAATTTCTTCGTTAAAGAAAGATTACATACATATGTAAAATTAATAATAAATTTTGCAAAGCTTTATACTTATCATTTATTGTTAACATGTTAATACTGTTACATAATTTATTGTTAATTTATAAACAAAAAATAGGAGAATGTGAGGATTATTCTTTTTATGATTATTCGGGATAAATGGAGATTGTCTCAGGAGAGAGTTTGATACAGAAATTCTTATTTTTGGCACTTACAGTCTTTTTCACGCGCCACCGCCAATTAGGCGGGGGTATATTAGAAGTCGGTTCGAAGCGCGCCGTCAGCCTTTCGCCCCGTCGTTTTCGCGTCGAAACGCCGCGGGAGCGTTTTTGAGAGACGCTTTGGGTCATACGGTGCGAGAATACGAGTCTCTGCTCTGAGACGAGCGGTGTATTTGCGTCCCCCGAGTCGTTCCGCACGTCCAACGTCGTAAGGTATGTCGGAATGGTGTATCACCGATGTGGAATGGTCGACATATTTTCGGTGTTTATTTTCGGTTTTTAATATGAATATTGGCTGTTTTAGTCGCGTTTGATTTAAGCCACAATATTTCCCAGTAGCACATTTGAGGCTCTGATGGTTGAACTCGAGAGAAAATGGATAGATTTCTAAAAAAACATTTGTTAATGCGTGAGAAACTGATAAAATATCATTAACTAATGAAAGATATTACTTTCTTCAGAACACGATGGAGGACACGGAAGATTTGAGGACGACTGTGGAGCTATACATTTACGATCTTACTAAGGGTATGGCCGCTATGATGTCGCCGATACTCATAGGTAAGCATAAAAATACTACTAAATAATACTATCAAGATTTATTGGTCTATGCCTTCTTGAGTATGCTTAGATTGGATTAAAAAACTTATTTATTTCACGTCATTCATAAATAAAAAAACAAATTAAAATAGTATTTTAATAATTTTTATAAGTAGAAATTATTACCTCTTGTTGCCTGTGATTACATAAATTGTAAGTACAGGATTAACGAACGACAGATAACTTTTCTTCCGAGTTACATTACAATATCGATCTAAATCGGTGCGCGTGCGACGAGGCTTGCAATTGCTAATATTTATCGAAGAGGAATGTTGGACATCGCTGTTTTCATCAGATGCAATTTTAAGCTCTTCTACCTTGAGCTGACGGAATGTTATTTAAAGATGTAACGTAGTGCATCTTTCTTTGTTATGCGCCGCAAAAACCAGTTGCCACGGTTCTCTTTTCCCCGAACTAAAAATTATAATATTTAGTAAACAGTGAAATAGTAACACCAATCTATAACTTTAATTGACATGGTGATAAAATAAACCTTGCGCTTTCGGAGATTGTTTATTTTTACTTCATCGTTATTTACTTGTAATAAAAATAACAATCATACGAAATAATTTCGATAAATAGAAGAGACCAACTTTATCATTTGCTTTTTACTTCAAGTATACTCCACATACGTAGTTCTGGTATTGAGGAACTTTGTGATAGCAAACCCTCAATTCTGTAAAACAATGACGCAATCAATCGATTGCCGGCTTGAACTATTCAATTTCGCCAGTCACGCGTAGTCGCAAGCAACACGTTATCATCGTGCGCCTACGTAGCGCACGACGCTCGTCGTCGCTGTTCTCGAGAGCGGGAGGAATCGAATCGTCGCGTGAACAAGGCGCGTGATTCTTGCCAAATTGCACGACAATTTTGGATCAAAGGCGATTTAAATATAAACAACCGACGAAAATCGGCGATACTTTGAGCGTCGATGACTCACGACGGGAGACATTGTGTCGTCGAGTCATTGCTGTCGCACATTGGCCGTCCTTGGTGCGAGATCTAATCGTCCCATTTGATATTTCGGATGAGAAATGCGTGAAGAACAGTAGAACCGTAATTCTACAATATAGAAACAAGATATAAAACAATTTGTGTACGGAACAATGATTCCATTAAAATTAATGTTTAAAATTAATTAAAATTAATAAATTAAAAATTAATGTTTATTTATAGTACAAATATTGACAATAAATGCTTAATTGTATTTAATTTTTAGAACAATTTGTTTTTAAAAATAGATAGCAATATATCAAACGTTGAAGTTTTAATACCAGGCGTAGGGGAAGCATGTGCAAGCACGCGCGGTATGTGCGGTAATTTATTTGGAGAATCGCGCGTGCATTGGGACGCGGAAGAGTAGCCGGAAGAGATAGATGCTGGAGCACGGCGTTCTGTGATCCCAGCGAAATTCCGTGCGAATGGCATAAAGCACAATATACCCGCGAAGCACGTTCACGCGCCACGTGTCCAACGTTTGTTCGGACACTCTCGGCAACGCGTCTATTTTCGAGTGCGTCGAGTGCGTTTGTATGTTCGGCGTCCCGCAGCTTATCCCAACACAAAGCTCTGTTCGATCTGAACAAACTGGCAGTCACTCTGAACCTGAACTGAATAAGTGTCAAGTGTGAAATATCAAATTTTCTGAATGTGCGGTGGACCGAGAAATTAATTTACAAATGCATCAGTCCTTAAAAGTACAAAATGTTATTTTAATAAATAAGAAGAAAGTACTTTTAGTATTCTAAAATATTATCATTACCAATTATTCCTTTATCAAGACTTTAAACTGAAAATTGCGTTACGTTAAATAAAATTATAAATATCTCTGGTATTCTGTTGCATAATTTGTGACATCAAACTCCTGAGATCGTGTTTTCAGCTGCGAACTCATAAACGTCGACGAGTTGCACGCACTCTCGCACCGCTCTGGAAGTAATTATAACGGCCAGGTTATTTCTTGCGAGGTCGGCACCGTAGCTCCTCGCCCGTACGCAATGAGAAGCCTACGAAGCGATGTACGTGTGCACGCGGATGTACTTAGCTATTTCCGCGATGCAGAATTGGGTCGAAGGTGGTACGCGCGAGTCCGCAAGCTCGGAGCTTCATCCGGGCCCGCGAAGCTTCCTCTTATGCGATCTGTGATCGAGGCGGACGAATTTGCGCGAGGATAAGTCGTGATAATTATTGCTGTTTCGGTTGGTCCTTGGGCAAGAGTATCGCGAGCCCGAGCTCAAGTCTGTCTCAAGGTTTTCACATTGAATCGCGCCAATTACGAAGCCAGATGAAATTTCAGCGTAATTCAAGTTTCGAATTCCTTCGGGAGCCAAAACTTTGAATCGAGATTATATAAGAGTTATTAATCTCCAGTTTCCTCTGTTCGTAGGTCGTCAGTTGGATGGCATATGGCACACGGCAATAGTTGCGTATGGGAGAGAGTATTTCTTCGGTCCCGCCGGCATCCACAGCATCCGGCCTGTAAGTATCCTTCTCCATTGATGATCGCATACTTTGACCGTTTTAATCAGCGATCGTTCGATAATGCTATTCGCGTTGCGACAATGCGAGACGCTAAACGTACATGCGTAGTTTTGTTAGTCACGCAGGTGGTTCCGATCGCGACGTACTCGATACTCGGCCCGAGTGCTTTCTTTCCTCTTCGTGAGTATTTTCGTAGAGTTGGAAACGTAGAATGGAAACATCATACGCCGCCTATGATTCCCGCCAATATCAACAACGCATTTACATCCTGCAACTGAAAGATTAAATATACAGAGCTTTCTGTTTATTAATTAAATAAATTATTTAGATTTGCTTTTATTTAATTATACCAACCTTTACTTCAAATGAACATTTCATTCTGTTAATTTACGTGCTGAATGATTTTAAATAGTATTAACATATCAGAATATTGTGATGAACAATTTTTAATTTATATATACTTTTATAATTAAAATATAAAAGTATATAATTTATATAATTTAATTTTTAATTTTCTTTTAAATTTACTGCAATTCTCATACTGCAACTGTAAAATAGATTCTTTTAATATTCCATAGCAGCTTTTTGAGTTTGAAAATGTTCTGCTTTAAGTCTAAAAATCTGTCGATTATTCCCATGCCATGTTTAAATAATCGATGAAAAAACTCGTAGAGTCGATTCCGAAGTGGTCGATTGGAGCTAGGTGCGAATCGCGCGTCGGCCGCGGTCACAGCGCGACCGACCGATGGAATATCTCACGGAGACCAATATAAATAACTGGGGTGCGCTGTCAACAAGCGAGAGAATTAACGGCCCCGCTGCTTCCCGTCGCGCTTACGTACAGGCCTATCGGCACGCTGCGCCGGTGCATCCCGCGGTCCTGAAGTCGTGACCGATCATCGAAGGCCTAGTCGTGAGTAGCGACGGAGTCGCATGGCGGGCCATACGATACGCTAGACACGGGCGGGAACTAAATTTGGTGCGGTTCAATCCGAAAATAATTCCCGCTACACGCATCCGCGCGCGCACGTACGCGCACACATACATCCGCTTTCTCTTTCTCGTGGCCCGCGGTCGTTCCGCTTGCTTCATGCGCTTGGACTCAACGTGAGACGTAGGCTGCCGGTAAGGTGAGTCCGCCCGTGAGTGCTTGCATCCCTCGCATGCGGCAAAATGTTCCCCAATTGCGCTTGTGGTCGCTTCCTCGTTGCTCCGGCTGCGACATTAATTGGATCCCCTTCCGGTAGATTTGACAGTGAAATTATCCTGGAAATAAATCTCTCCTCACCGAGGTAGGAGATGTAAAGCGATGGAAACGACTCGGGATTAAAATGCCAGGGGAATTATACAGACTATTCTGTTTGTGCTTCGCGGAACTACTACGGAGTTGTAAAATTCTGCTGAATACGTATCTCGCACTGACGTGACACCGCTCCCCGCCTCTATGCGAGTTTAAAGTTAACATCGCGGGTAATCGCGGAACTAATAACCGCGACACCGACGCGCATCTAATAAAAGCAACGCGATGAAATCATTACGGTTGCATTACCTTATCCACGTCCAGCGGAGCGCTTTAAATACGCGCCCTCGAGTACGCGTGACTAACGCGCGCATAATTGTGATACGCGTCGTTTCATGACACCGTGAAACTGTCGGGACTGGGACACAGCTCGCTTCCGCTCTGTAGAGACTTGTGAAATGTGGTAACTCGCTTAGTCTAATATTTAATCGTGAGAAACACTTTTTCGAAAAATATATATTGGCAATCCTGTGTCATATAATAATCCTATAATTGCTAATTGATTATTAACTGATTAGTTTGAGAAATTCATTGATTGAAATTTATTGTTTGTCCGCGAATCACAAAGTGATTGAGGCACTTTGCTTCCTTGATAATATTTAATAACATATTGTTTTAATGGAATATATATTTTCATCATCATACCTGTTTTTATTTTGCCTTTATTCCTAATATTCCTTCTCTGCGATCCTCATAATGAGCGTTCGTTTTTCAATGAAGAATATCTTCGCTTCTCGATATTGATATCTAAGCAGTACCGAATCAATTCCTTCCTTCGATAAGATTTTTCCTTGAAACAGTCAGATATTTCTTTATTTCGAATAGTGTTGCCGTCATCGATGATTCGTGCAAGTCGGTTCGATCGCTATTGCAGGACCAGTACGAGGTCGAAGTCGCGATCGCGAAGTCGAAAGAGCGTGCGCGCCGCCACGCGAGCTCCGATCATCCTTCATCATCAGCGTCTTCGTCCGCCGGCTCCTCTGTGGCGTCTTCGAGCACCCGCGACCGGCAGTCCGCGTGTGTTTCCCGCTCCCGGGAGCGCTCTCGAAGAGAGCAAAGACAAATAGTACGTGATCTTTTTTTCACCACTTCCCATTTTTATCTCGTCTCTGACGTGTTCTCGCAAATCCTTCCTTGCAATACACAAGTGCGCGCTCGTGCGTTTCCGGTTTTTATCCCATTGAAGGTGAAGTACAGTAGTGATGTCATGTGATGTCAACTGCAATCACATTAGAAAAGAGAAGAGAAACGAATAAGATAATATAGATCATTGAGGAGCAAATCACCACTGAGAAATTAATAGTTTTATCGCTATCTTCACAATTGCGACGTTGGAAAATAATTTATAGGACAGTTGTATCCCGTGGACAGTTTCCTTAACTAAATAATTTTAATGTACAGTGTCACATTATTAATATTATTCACGATAAATGGTTAAGCGCTTTCCCGAAAAACGAAAGAAGGTTGCAGAAAATTTAGCAGTTCAGCGGATATTACTCGAGTGTCAGCGCACTAATAAATAATGCTTCAATCCAATAATATCTGTTAATTTCCCGTTCAGAGCCTCAACTTTGGACAATAAACTTTCTCCCAGCAACTTCAAGAGTCAACGTTGATACAGATCGACTATAACTAAATCTTTCTGTCGTATTCAGAAGTGTAATCTTGCGATCTTTTCTCTGTTGCGTAAATTTTCGTCGCTACCCTGATCTACTCTGCTCATCTATTTTGTTCTTCATGCAGGCGCACGTGACTTAGTTCTCTCAGAAGATCCAATTCTCAGAGCATGTAATAAACGTTTTTCCTTCCGCTTCGTCTTCTTGTCCTGCATTCACTCCTCACTTCCGCCGCCCATCTTTCTTTTGCGTTCTAGAACAGGTCGCGCTATACTAACGCGTGCCGCGGGCGTCTATTTTCGGCGATTTCTCGTAGAGAAGCGCAGATTTGTCGTAGTTCTAAAATTACGTGATCACTAATGCCAGGAGGGGGCGGGCGCTCTCTTCCTTTCTCACTCTTTCTCTCTCTCTTTCTTCTTTCTGTCTGCCTGGCGAACGAAACCCTCTGCCGGATCAGCGCAGCTGCCGCGAAATTGACATTGAGGACACCGACGTGATTTTCCTGGACGCAATTGTAAAGCAACCGCCGTCGGCATTTCGTGTTTCAGGGTGGTACAGAATTAGGGGAACCGCAGAGAATCGAGAAGCTCGGTGAGACTTACCTGCCCTACTCGGTCTTCCTGGAATACATAAACGGCCTGGGAACCTCCACGTTCGCGTGAGTATCGTTGGTCGATGTAGACGCGTTACTTGTGGATTGCTTCGTTTGACATGTTGCGCTCGCCTTCCTTACTTTTGCCTCTCTTTACTTTGAAAGTGACCAAAGCTGAAACGAAACAGTGATTAGTGGCGACACCGTGGCGATTTGTGATTTTATATTCTCGACATTCATTATTTTTTAGACTTATGCTGCTTTATATGTAGACTTTATATTTTTAATTTTATATCTTTTTCTCGTACCTCTTTCTCCTTAAATCTTTATTAATTTATTTGAAGTATCCACAAATAATTATTTCGTTGTTGTGTACCATTCGAAAATTATGCAATGTCGTACAACAATCTCGTGTTTTCAGAGCGGGCACGTACAACATCTTCAAACACAACTGTAATTGCTTTACCGAGGAGGTCAGCAATTTCTTAGTGGGCAAAGGCATTCCCAAATTTATCCTTGATTTACCGGAAGAAATACTGCAAACGTATGTCTTGTTAATCAGCTGTTATACCATCAATATTTCAAGAACATTTAGATATTAATAAAAATTTATAATTTTTCTCTCGGATTTCGTACACATTTCTTTGATTTCTTTATAGCGATGTTTCTATAAAAATTATTTTTACTTTTAGACCCATCGGGCAGGCCTTAGGTCCACTGATAGAAACATTAAGTAATAGCGCGAGTGCTGGATTTACGGTCGGCCATAGATTTGTTGAGGCGAGAATCCAGAGAGAAACTTCGCCGGAATATCAGCTCCTAAATACAGCCATCGACGAAGCCAGGTGAAAGATTATTATATGCACTTTATACATTTTTTTTTTTTCATTCAATCTTTATAAAAATTTTACAGTTTGGTTTCGCGTTCGTGTAGATTGAATTCGATCGCGTTGGAGGAACGGAGGAACGTGATTAACGACAAACTAGCAAAGAAAGACCGGAAGAAGAAAAAGAAGAAGAAGGAAAAGAAGGAGAAGAGCAGCAGAGAGACCACTGGCAGCGACAGCAACAGTACCGGACCGAGCAATTGCTGCGCAGATATGGCGGAAAATGAGAGTACGCAGTTTTATCAATGGCTGAACATTAGCTTTTCCCCATAATGCTCTACATTTTTATCTTCTTACATTATCAGATGCAGCTGGTGAGATGCAGCAGCAGACGGCTAATGGAGAAAGCGCAGAGATGCTGCCGTCCGAGCGAGTGATGCAGATGGAGGAAGACGAGAAACGTGAGCAAGAGGAGAGGAAACGTCATCGAGATCCACCAATAGTGTTCAAAGATTTGGTGAATATACAGGCGGAGTACGAAGGTTTAGCAAACGCCCTCGAGGGAAAGTTGAATGATGAAGAGCGAACGTGCATGGACGAATTGCGGCAATATGTCCTGGAGAATGAAGGCTCCTGGGCTCTGGGCGATAACTTTTTGAATTTCGTAGGTGAGTAATGTCTCGAATGATGCAGATATAATTTCTAAACTGCTCAAAATTTTCTCTGAATGCATTTATTCGAATTCTAAATTTTTAATGCTAAACTCAACGATTTTATTAAAAGTTCATTAATTAAAACGTTCGATTTTATTTTTTAAAAATAACGTCAAAATATATACCGTTATGTTAAATGGCTTCAGGCCGAGTTCTTTATGATAAATCGCTGGACAGCGATGCACGAGTGAAACTATTAAACGTGCTGTCCGTCGCTGCTCTGAAGGATGATGTGATTCTGCTGCTGCACCAAGACAGGCGAGAACACATCATCATGAATTATGCCTTCGATATCGATCGGCATCCGCAGGAAGAACAGCTTCCACTGGCACAATTCGTAAGTACAACATATTTATAAATAAAAACATATTTATAATATAATTTCCCCCGTTCGAATCCTTTACTTTGTAAAATGATAAGAACTTTTAATAATGTTTGCGACAAGTGGGACTATTAGTTCGGCATTTTAACGTTCACTATTTTGAACAGTTAGCGAATATGTTTGAGAACCTGAGCAGCTCGGAGTGGTTGCTTTACATATCCGAGTGGCAGCATCAGAATCAGGGTATCAGCAACATAAGGGTGACGACGAAAGTTGCGGTGCACTCGCTGCTCTCGAACGAGGAGGATCTGCAGATCCGCGGCGCGGCCATCATCCACAACCTCGCCTGCAAGGAGGTAAAAACTGTGGTCTGTATCTCTGGTCCGATTAACATTCTCACATTTCTCTCGTCAACTCTCGCTTTCATTTTCATAACCCACCATCAAATCGCACCAGCAAATACCTCGCACATCGAAGCGATCTTACAGGATTTCAATTCTATCGTAAAAACTTTAGTGAACGTTACCGCTTTTTAAACCAGACAATTAAAATAAGATTTGTGAAATTTCATATTTTTGTTTTTCATATTTCTACTTTTGTATTTCTTTTTGTACTGGTACTATAATTTTTGTTTTAGCAGCGTTATTTTGTGGCTCGCAACGCTCACGGGATAACGAATGTGATTTTCATGTACAAACGTTTACGCGTATTTTATTCGTATAAACAAAAATTGAAATACGAATATCAAATATTCAAGAAGGAACACTGAAATTGTTGGACGCTAAATTAAATCGCTTCCTTCGATGCGCGATTTCATTTGTAATGCCGCTTTCGGAATGCGTGCTTGCCGATGTCGTGCGAGAACGAGCGAAGCCCGCGCCTGTGCCCTGAGATAGAAGTGCTGCCTTCATTAATAAAACAACAAATTAGCTCTGTAAATTTCTGTCAATGCTAAACGTCGGCTTTCTCCGATCGACGTGGACTTCTCACCTGGTAACCCGATTCCACGAACGAGCAACGAAAGAAACAGAACGAATTTCTATGCCATTAATCAAAGAACGGTTCAAAGGATACGGTTCACTCGATGCTCGTTTGCATGCGCACAGTGAAGCTCTCTAATCGAGGCAGCGAGTAGCGCTGCGTTTGACGGATACCTTTCCAGAAATCGGGTACTATTTTTTCAGAAAATGAACAAAAGCAAAAATCTGCGGCGACTTTTACCGAAAGGCAGCATTTCTAAGGTATCTATCCATATCCACGTTAGACCGTGCCGTGGGTTGCGGTAAGTCGTCAATTACTATCGGTGTCTCGCGTATCCTAGAGTTCCGCTCGCGCGGATTGATCGCGCGATGATCGCAATTGATCTTTTCTCAAGACGTGAGAGTGCTCAACGATGTATATGCTAATAATTACCAGAAATGCGAGGCCACTCGCGCCCACGATAGTCCCAAACTTCTTACAGTTAAATTCTAAATCTGACGTAACAATACGATTCTATAAAAAGATAACTGCACATAATTATTTTGCAAAGAAAATCAAGATTAATCGAGCTGCGTAATAAAGTTTTCCAAATTTTCTAATTTTTTCTCATTCGAAACTCGGTTGCATAACTGTAATTTTAATTGTAAATCGCAGGTTCGTACTGACGTCGCGTCGATATTTTTGTACGCATTCTTTCAACTCACGCACATGTGTCACGATGTTAATCCTAGATTTTCTCATGCGATCATGTGGACCGTAGGTGTTCGACGATGTTGCCGTGGAGCTGACGATGGCATTGCTCCAATACTTCAACGGCAGTCCCGCGGAGGAGCAACTGTACGCGTGCATGAAGTCGCTGGCGCGTTTCACGCAGATCAGCGGCCAGGAGGTGCCGCAGCTCATACAGATGATCGGGCCTGAACCGAACAAATTCAGAGGTACCTCCCAGAGGATCGACGAACAGATCGACCAGGTCAACCAGAAGCTACGTTAAATGTCCGTCGGCCGTCCATGAAAAGTTTCGTGTTCCAACCGCGCGGCGAAATCGAAGGCACTTCTGCAATATGTAAAATGGATTTTTACTTAGAGATTCTATTGAGACAGCGATATGTATTATTATTATTATTATTATTAATTATTGTTGTTACACATATACATTTTAATATATTATTATATATACATTATTATTATTATGCATAACGTGTGAGGCGCCGCGACACTGCGCTTTCTCAATCTTCTTTTCACTTTTCTATTTTCAACGCACTCTTTCTTTTTTGTAAAGACTTTGTGCTAAAGACAGCGCTTTGCCATTTCTCATGCAGCACCGACGGAATGAAGCATGTCACTTGTGGCGCGATGACACACGCTAGATAGCCGTGCGCCATGTGCGCGAGTCTATCATCCCGATATCATTCCGAGCGGTGAATATGGTGTGATGAAATCTCGCAATTAGCTGTATCGAATAACACTGTAGCAATAGCGTATCGCGAGCGCTATGCACGCCACACTCCACTAATTGTATATTCTCTATATTCGAAATTGAGCGTCGCGCGAAGACGCAATAAAAATCTTGGCGAACGAGACGAGAAGTGTTCTTGACTTCCCCGTCGATTTCAGGGGATGGAGAAGACACCGCGCGTCGCGCATTAGTTCTTACTACACGCGTGTGTTCTTACGTCACGCCGCGAGAGAGAATCGAAGATGGAACTTAGCAAATACTAGCTGCTCGTCAAGTGTTATTAATCCCACGTCAAGGCTCTTCGCATCCGCTGCACGGATCTTTTATCAAATTGTCAATAGTGTAATGAACGCGAAATCAGCGAATATGAGCACGATGGAATGAATTAATTTCTTTGCAGCGTTTATACTGAGCTTTAGGGATGAACGCATGCCTTGATAATTTCAGTGGCTGACGCAAAAGTATCGCGAGTGTCTTTCCACAGCTCCTAGTTCGCGCGAGATTCACGGCCACCTTGAGACCTCGCGTCAAACATTCATCCGTCCGCGGTTGCGAAACGGTGAAAGTGAAACGAATTAATCTTAATCGATACGGATTGTTTGATCGGTTTATTAATTTTATTTCGGCTCTGTGATGTCCACGTCCACCAAGACCGTCGATGAGTGCCCGTCGCCGACCTCCGAACAAATGTCACGCTTTAGAGCGACCAAATACCTGCCGATACTCGGTTGGCTACCGCGGTACACGCGAATGGAAGCTGTGTCGGATTTTATAGCGGGCATCACTCTAGGATTGACCATGATTCCTCAGAGTATGGCTTACGCCGCATTGGCTGGGTTGACGGCGCAGGTCGGATATTTTTTGTATTCTCGCTTAAAGAAAAATCAAGCAACGCGAGCTTTGATTTGCAGGAGCTCATTGTTCATTTTCTTGCGTTGACTTTTGAGTTTCGTAATTTTTGATACGAGCAAATAAATAGACATCTAGGATGCAACATTTGCGATGTAATGGAAATAACAAGTAATGCTTACAGTATGGCCTGTATTCTTGTTTCATCGGTGGTTTCGTCTACATCGTTTTCGGGACCATAAGGGAAGTCTCGATAGGCCCATCGTCTTTGATGGCACTCGTGACGCTGCAATACATAAGGGATATGCCGTTGGATTTCTTGGTGCTCCTGTGCTTCCTGGCTGGATGCGTGGAACTTTTAATGGGCATACTAAATTTAGGCTTGTATTTTTTGATTAACTAAATTTTAATAATTTATGTTTCCCTAGTGCGTAATTTGTAGCTGACAAGTATGTCGGCTTGTGATCATCAACGTGACATTCTTTGCAGGATTCATAGTAGACTTCATATCGGCGCCGGTTACGTCAGCCTTCATGTCGGCGACCTCCGTTATTATAATTATCTCTCAGATGCAGGGTCTTTTGGGATTGAAATACAAATCCGCCAATATTGTTGACAATCTGTACAAGATGCTTACGAACATTAACAAGATTCGCCTGCCGGATCTTGCGCTTGGCATCTGCAGCATCGCGTTTCTTTTGATCTTCAGAGTGAGTGCCAGGATTATAATTTACGAGCGACTGTAAAAATGTCACGTGGATTCTGTTTTCAGAAATTAAAAGATATTGTCTGCCTTTGCGCGAGAGACAAAGAAAACACCTCCAGAAATCCAGTGATCGAGAAGGTGCTTTGGTACTTTTCTATTGGTCGGAATGCTCTTATCGTGTTCATAACAACCACAATAGCTTATCAACTGGACGCGGCAGGATCTGTTCCGTTTAGGCTCTCAGGTTTCGATCTTAGCTACAATTAATCAATGTTAATAATTGAGTAATATTTGAATGCAACTGCGCATTAATTTTCCAACGTATCCAACGCATCATCCGAACGGAACTTTTTATATAAATTTATATTTTATATAATTTCATATAGAACCCCCTCTACTTTTTATTTTATCGTCTTCGTTTTGCAGGAAAAATAGAGTCTGGGCTCCCTACGATATCGCTACCGTCCTTTTCAGCGCAAGTAGGGAATCAAACTTACACGTTCCTCGACATGTGCGCACATTACGGATCAGGGATAGTGATACTTCCTCTCATATCGGTCCTAGCGAACGTGGCGATAGCAAAAGCATTTGGTACAGATCGAATCGATTCCGAATCGCTCAATACATCAATCGTGTAGCTTCTCTTACCCAAAACTCCTGGCTCTCGTGACTTTTGCAGCGGCTGGCGCGCCCGTCAACGCGACGCAGGAGATGCTGACGCTCGGCCTCTGCAACATACTAGGCAGCTTCGTTTCATCGATGCCGACCACTGGTGCATTCACGCGAAGCGCAGTGAGCAGTGCCAGCGGAATACAAACGCCCATGGCCGGTTTATATTCTGGTAACGCAATCAAATCCGAGATCTATACGCAAGCCTCAATGGCAAACGTTATACCTGCGTGTGAGTGTCGCAAAAATAAAGCGACGTTGCATTTTACAGGAACCATGGCGTTGTTGGCTCTGAGCTTCCTGACACCATATTTTTATTACATTCCACGCGCGACGCTGTCGGCGGTGCTGATAACCGCCGTGGTGTTCATGATCGACCTAAGGATCATAAAATTACTCTGGAAAGGATGCAGTCAGTATATCGTTTACCGCGTGTGCGTGTACACAGTATGTGCACGTGCACGAGGTAAAAAGAGATGAATGTGAGAGGCCTACCTGGCGTATTTTTCATTGCAGAGACGGACGCTGTCGCGGCAGTAGGAACTTTCTCAATTTGCGTTTTCATCAGCGTTGAGATCGGGCTTCTTCTGGGTATCCTTTTCAGTTTGGCCTTCTTCATCCGGCCATCCGCCAGGCCGACGTTCCAAATTGTCAATTGCGAGGTAAAATGCTGCGAGGAAAGATCGACATTCATGTGTGTGTCCGTTTATATAGAAATATTGGGTTGGCCAAAAAGTAATTGCGTTTTTTTTATATAAATAAAAGGCGAATTTTTCATGGGAAACAAAAACTTGATTAAACAATATATTGTCCATTTTGTTTGATTATCTTTTGCCATTTTTCAGGCAACTTCATGATTCCGCGCTCAAAAAAGTTCTTATCTTTTTCAGCAAAAAAACAATTCCAAGAACGATTTCATATCCTCATCAGCAGTAAAGGTTTTACCATTCAAGGCGTTTTGCAAAGAACGAAACAAATGGTAATCTGATGGCGCCAGGTCTGGCGAATATGGTGGATGTGGTAACACGTCCCATCCAAGCTGCAACAATTTTTCACGAGTGACCAAACTTGTACGTGGTCTAGCGTTATCATGGTGAAACACAACACCTTTGCGATTCACCAATTCTCGACGTTTCTGTTTGATGGCAATCCAGTTGACGACAGTATACGTCTGAATTAATGGTTTGATTCCTTGCAAGCAGCTCAAAATACACAATACCTTTAAAGTCCCACCAGACTGACAGCATAATCTTTCTTTGGTGAATATCTGCTTTTCAAGTGCTTTCAGCAGGTTCATCACGCTTGCTCCACCATCTTTTTCGTTTGACGTTGTTGTAGACGATCCATTTTTCGTCGCCTGTTATCATGCGTTTCAAAAATCGATCATTTTCCTCACGTTTCAAAAGAGAATCGCAGATGTCAATACGCTTAGTGAGATGAATTTCTTTGAGCTCATGTGCTACCCAAATATCGAGCTTACTAATGTATCCAAGTCGTTTTAAATGGTTTTCAACACTCGATTTCGATATGTTAAGATTCTCAGCAATCTCTCGTGTCGTTAAACGCCGATTGGAATCGATCAGTGCCTTTATTTTGTCATCATCAATTTCGATTGGTCTTCCTGAGCGTGGTGCATCTTTCACATTAAAATCTCCAGATCGAAATTTAGTAAACCAATTTTGACACTGCCGCAGTTTTAAGCATCTTCGCCATATACATCAGATAACTTTTTATGAGCTCGCACAGCGTTTTTCCCTTTTCGGAAGTAATAAAAGAAAATACGACGAAAATGTTCTTTTTGATTTTCCATTTTGAAATCGACGGCAAACAAACAATTGTTAACGAAATCGTGTACTTTCTTTTTGTAAAACAAGCTTGAACTGTGAGTTGTTAACCTACATAATGAATTTGCGGTTTAGAATGAAGTTAGTTACATTTCAAGACATGTATGTCCATCTATTGGAAAAAAACGCAATTACTTTTTGGCCAACCCAATATATACTCATAAATATGTAGATACACACACACGTTCACACGCGTGTATGGGAGCGATTTCCAGTCATATGTATACGTGAACGACTATCAAGATATTCAAGATCAACAATTACTTTCATGCAGACTCATTCAGGAGGCAGATACATAATATTGAACCTCGACACGTGTCTTCATTACCCCGCGGTCACGTTTTTCTGCGATAAGATAATGGCTATAGCTAGAAGCGTAGAGAACGACGTCCCGTTGATCGTGAATTGCGAGCGGTTCGCCAGCCTCGATTACACCTCTGTTAAGGTATATACCGGGTATCACTTGCAGCTTAACTTATGACAAATCATTTTCTAATTATGAACTAAATGATTTTCTGCCAGGGTATCGAGACATTGTCGAGAAGACTGAACCACGAGGGAAGCCGATTCTGGTTGTTACGCGCGAATTCCAACGTTGTGAACAGCATCTGTGCTTTCACCGATAACAAGTACATCCGTCTCATCGACAATGAGGAGGATATGGAAGATGCTCTTCATGGTACGTGCATGCATACGAGATACTTGATAATTAATAAATGCGCTGCAGTGATCGCCACGAAATAGTAAACTAACTCGGACGGAAGAACTACAGTAATGGATGAAATACGATATTTCAATTAAATTTTAAATAAAATATAATTAAAATTTAATTACAATATTTTTGTATTTTAATTAAATAAATTCGAATTAAAATATCGTATTTTATAAATTTTAATTAAATCGATCTATAAGATATTGCGACCAAAACTGCTCCACATTATTCGCTTTCCAGACGCATTGTCCAATAAACAATCGGTGGATCTAACGGACATCAGTGTGAAGAGAGCGATTGAAATAAAAAAGTTGAGTCACGAAGACCTCTCTGCACGTTCGAATTCGCGAAGGAAGGATTCCGAGACCGATGCTGAGAGACTGGCGTTAGTTTCAGTGCCCGAATCAAAAACGGAACAATAATTGCAGGAGCAGTTTTTTTTTCCCGTTCTTATTAGCCTCTAATAATGTACATATAAACAATAGACATTTATGCAATATTTACCTACTGAGAAATGACTCGTCGATCGACGTCAAGACGATGCCGAATCGACATCGAAACCGTCAAATAGAATTTCAGTTTCACGTGCATATTGGAATTAGTAACTGGCTTCGAACATCGAAATTCAACTTTGAAGATGGTAGCGAAGAACAAAAACTCAACTTAGAATAATCGCACATAAAGTGTACCACCTATACATGCTATGTACTTGTTCGTGTTAATAAATACTCAAATCCTTTTTCAGATATGCATTAAAAGATGCATTTCAAAAATGTAATGCAGTGTAATATTCGGTTTGTGGTGTTCGAATTCTTCAATGTACACTAAGGTGCATTGATTCGCGTGGTAGCAAATATTTATATTAATATTTATTAATATTACTATATATAATAATATATATATATATTATTATATATATATATATACATATATATTACATGTATATAATATTATAATATACACATATATATAATATATATATTAATATTAATAAATATATATATTCGCTACCACGCGAATTAATGCACCTTAGTGTACATCGAACGTATTGATTGGTTGTTTGCGCGCATGTTTTAATTTGAAACAAGTCTGGTGCCAACGTTCGCTCGAGCAGAGAGATTGTTCGTTGTACGGTGAAGTAATGTTGTATTATACAGGGTGTCCCGGGTTTTAACCGACAAACTGCGGGAGCATATTCTACTAGTGGAAATAAGAAAAAATTCTTATATCGAGTTTGCTTAGAAATGCTTTATTACAAAGTTATAAACCAATATTGAAAAGAAATATCAGATAAGTAACAACGGAACATAGTGTAGAATTTGGAAGGTCGAAGATGTTTATCTTACGTGTATTCACATGTATTCATGTTCACTATGTTGAAACGATTCAGTATGATTGTTACTTTCACAACAGTAGCCGTTAGATTTCAATCGTCGTGTCAACTAGCAATTACTATCAGAATGCCAAAAGTGTTTTCAAATGAGGAATACACCGATACTCATTTCGTGTACGGATTCCGTGACGGAAATGCACGAGCTGCCGTACGAGAGTATCAACGTAGATTTCCTAACAGGAGGGTACCAGATAGATTTAAAGCAACGAATTACTAATTCAGTTACTGAGATGCAACAAAATTTTCAGGAATGTCGTACCGTAACAAATTCTGTACTACGTCGACGTCTAGCTTGTATCGATGTGCAAGGACAACATTTTGAAATGCGTCACTAAATCATTGCGTAGATAATTTTTATTTTTGTGAAAAAATCCGTTGTTACTTGTCTCATATTTCTTTTGAATATTGGTTTATAACTTTGTAATAAAGCATTTCTAAGCAAACTCGATATAAGAATTTTTTCTTATTTCCACTAGTAGAATATGCTCCCGCAGTTTGTCGGTTAAAACCCGGGACACCCTGTATTTATAGATTTTAATATTGGCAGAGACTATTTGCTTTATTTTGCATCGTTCACACTTGTGAGTGATTTGCTTGTGCGTAAATTTTGTGCAATAAAATCTAGTAACTTTTTAATGGATTTAAAAGTTCCTTGGATCCGTTGATAGCCATGTCTACAAATATTCTACTTCATGAGTTAACCTAAAAAGAATGTATCACGGAGAACCGCGCATGTGACTTTTTGAACATAATTTTTAATAAATTTATTTATAACATTGTTTTTAATGATTATCTTTGCGTACTATTTGCGCAAATAGGCAGTAATAGCACGTTTAATTTGAAATACGTTTTAAACTTCTTTCTTATTTCTTTCGTATTTGATCGTAAATTTAAAACATGAGTGTAATTACCGAATCCGAGAGGAAACGATTGCAATCCTTGAAAGAAAAGAAACATGCATTTAAAATCAAGGGACAGCTTATACACCAAGCATTAAGTGACCTAGTAAGTAAATCTATTAAGTTTTCTCTTGATGCTTTTATAAGTTATATCTCCTATTTTTTATACACAATTATTTTTCTAGAATAATGCTAAAAGCAACAAAATTAGATTTGATGACGATTTTGGTGAAGAACAAAGTACAAAGCCGAAAAGGCAAAAGATAGCTCTCTTTGATAGTGATGACGATAATGACGATAATAAGAAAGATGTTTTATGGAATGAAGATGAATTCGCCGCCAAGAAAAAGAAAAAAGTTAGTATCTCACGCTTTACAATTTTGTATTTCTCATATCGAAGATGCACGTGTAACGTATTGCCACAGGTTGTTCTTGGAAATGACGCGCGGTTTACTTTGGATGATCGTTTCATGGAAGACGATCATTCAGTCCAGGAAACTGAAGTTAAAACAGGCACCGATGAATGTGATCTACAGAAGGAAAAAGAAAAGCAATTAGATATTTTAGAAAGCATTTTGGGAATGCCGCTTGTGGCAAAAAGTCAGGAAAACTCAAATACGAAATCGACCAAGTAAGAATACAGAAAAGCAGATTTTCTTATAATTGTTTTATCAATACTTTTTGGGTACTTAACGATAGAATATTTTCAGACAGGAATTAATGGTACGCTACGATCCCACTGAAAACGAACACTGCAAATACGAAGTCAAAACTGTGCAGTCAGAGAAGAGCGAGGAGAAAAGTAGCAAAAAGAAGAAACGTGAAAAACCGATGCCAGAAGTTGAAGAGCCTGCACCTGTCGATGTGTCAAAGGATATCTATTATGCTGTATCTGATACTTTAGCGGAAAGTCTAAAACAGAAAGAAGAATTCAGTTTGTTGAAAACATTTGGGAAAGAGAAGAAAAATGATACGGGTATTAATTCAAAAATAACATAAACACATTTATATTTGGACTATTTCACTATTTTCTTATTTTGATACGTATATTTTCAGGACACGCTGAGAGCAATGACGCATCTATTGCAGAAAGTAAAGATAGAAAGTTTAGGTTTAACTTCAATGCAAGTAACGTGTTGAACAATAAGTGCGATTCATCCGACGAAGATGTAGACGAAGTAAATAAACCTGATGCAAATGAACGAACGGTCGAAGGAACTGAATATGATGAAAATACATGTAATATATTTGCACATAAAGACATCCTATTTTTTGACAAGGATGATGTACGGTTTAATGGTACGCGTGAAGATAAGACTATAATTCGCGACAGAGTATCATTTACGACGGAGATAACACGAGGACGAATGTTTTTCAGAGGCCGTGAGATTTTTTAATGCAGAAGCCGCGCCAACGGATGAATTCAAGAATCTGAGACGCGAGTTGAAACAGATCGTACGTACGAAGATTCGCAATAATGAGAAGCAACATCAGCGGTGGGGTAAGAAAAGGAAAATAAAGAAATTCTCACGCTAAGATATTTTTCCCTCGTAATTGTTTTGGTTCTGTATTTGCAATAGCGTAACGATCAATCCAGGATCATGTGATTATTATCCTAGAAAGACATTATTGTAAAGTATGTAACATATAACATGTAAAAATATACTTTTATATACTATATAATAAATGTGTACGTATAAATCTTTGTGGATTTACAAGTATAATTGTCTCTCATAGAAAACGATTCTTATAAAAATTCCTGTACATCTCGCACTTTGTCTCCAGTTGAGATTTTACAAGAGACATATAAATTCTACATGTGTCGGCTGAATTTTTAAATTAATAGAAATGCAACACGGAACAAGATTTCGATTTCCTCTCTTGAAACAATGATAGAAACAACGATAATGGGCATAAAGTAAATTATTAGGTATTAAAGTAAATCGCCATTTTTCATGATAATTAACACACCTTGGTTCTTGACATTAAATCTATAATAATATATATAATAAGATGGTTAGTGCCAGTATCGTGTACTCCGAGAACTGTTTTTTTCCGTTTCTTCTTACTTTCATGACTGCCTGTGATATAGCTTCTCCAACAACTTGAGGAAAAGATCATGTGGTAGACCGCGTGATATCTGCTGTATGTGCGTATTTAACAGTTTATGCGTGTCCTCTTCGTATTTGGCATAAGTGTTTGGCAAGCCCAGTTCATTGTACAGCTGCATCACGCGCTTTACTTTCTCCGGATCACCGGCGATACCATAACATTCCTGTGCGACGAAAAAAGGTACTGATGAATTTTCGAGCCAATGCTGTTCATTAACGAGATACTTTTATTTTTAGCTTCGCATCAGGCTGAAAATATCTTTCAATCGAGCAATTATTTCGGTATTTACTTCTAAAATCTTCCGCTGTGACGGTGTAACACGCTGGAGAGCCATAACGATCAGCCACGTGCACTTGCCCTCTTCTATGTCGGTATTATCCTTGCCAATGACTTCAGGATCTCCGTAGGAACCCAAGTAATCATCTTGAACTTGGAAGAAATGTCCCATTTCCAGCAGGATCGTTTTTGCCTGCCTGAACATTTCTGGATCTTTTATTCCAGCCTAAATCAATAAAAGTGTATATTATTAGCCTCGAGGTAGAGAGTAGAATTTCTCCTTTCTGTATTCGGAAATTAGGAATTATACTTACATAATGCATCGCGACGGTTATCGGCAGAATGAACGAATAATACGACGTTTTGTACTTGACAATAGAGTTGTACCGATCCATCGTAAAGAGATCTAGATTCGGCGTTTTGCCGTAATTGGTGGAAAGCAGATCTAAACATTGCCCGAATATAGTCTTCAGTACGCTCTGTCGAAACACTTTTATAAATAATAGCTCAATTAAAAAGAAAAAAAAAGATAAACTGCCATTTACGTTAATATATACATATATATTCAAAAGTAGGAAATCGTCACTTACGTCTTGGAATGTTTCTACCAGATCTATGTAGCACTCTTTCCCTTTGAAGTGTTTTCGAAGTAGATAACCCACGGTATTCTCTATCATTAAGCCGTCGTTAATTGCCGCTAAGTCTATATTATTTTGCCGATACCAACATGGTTGGTTTCTACGAATTAACGATCGGTCTTGAATGTCATCGATAACAAGGAAAAAGCCTTGGAGCTGTAATAAATGCCAATAATGTGCAATTATATATAAATATAATACTTGATATTTTTGATCGTTGAATAATAACTCGAAATTTAGATTAACTGATATAAATGTTATATAAACGTTGCAAGACAATGTTATATAAGTCTGATAAAAAAGACTTGTAAGAATGCTATTCTTTGCAAAAGTTTACACTAATAAGTAACTCATTATAATAACACCAAAGTGCTTTAAAGTATATTTTTCGAACGTAGTAAATTATTTTTACACTAGTTTTATTTTATTTTATCTCATTTGCAATTTGAAATAATTCATATATTAGTTTCACAAATAATTACGTACCAGTTCGACGCACCATGCTAAAATTCGTACTAGATGAATATTTTCCTCTGTGACTTGACTGCTAGGTGCCAGCAGCCTATAGGCATAAACTAATGCTAGGGCGCGAGTTTTCTTTCCGTTTGGAACGTTATACTGTAATACCTGTGCAACAGAAAAGTTTTAATTCGCAAAAGTATTCTTTTTCCCAGATTACAAATTATTCCGTGTATCTTGTAAATGTTTCATATCTATGTATCTGCCTCTTATTATCACCTTCTTTTCACATGTCAGCAAAGCACATCGTTTTCTTTTCTTTATTTCTTACTCGTATCTGATTAACGCACTGATATTGTTTATCTGTTCTTTTAATAATGATTATCTTATGTCAATTTATATTGTATTTATCGTTACAAATAAAATTTTACTTTAAATTCTCTTTTATATCATGTTTATCGCAATTATTATATGTAACACACAATTATTACATTATTGTTACTTTATGTTACTTCTTTAATTATTTCTGAGAAGATTCGTATATTTTTGGAGTAATATAATTGATCTATATAGCTTGGTTTTTTAAATTTTGATTTATTTGATCTTTGAGATCTCTAGCCATTGTGCTTTATATTTTCAATAATGGCACTTACTTTTGCCAACCATTTGGGGACATCCGGAATATCTAAACTCTTGGTTGCATCCGTGAGGTCTCGGACAACGTCTGTCCACACCGCCATCAGTTCCCGACTTTCTTCCTTGCCTGCCCATGGTTGTGTCGTGGAATGAGCCATTCGCAAATTATAATCCAATGTCCTGAAAAATTAACAAGTCCATGATTACGACAGGAAGTAGGCAGCAATAGATTGCTGTACAGATTTTACTCTTGCGAATAATTCAAATTATTATTGCGAATAATTCATTTATTACGTAAAATATTGCTAGCTATAAGTGGCAAGAGCAAGATTTAATGATGAATAAACGAAACGTGAAAATGATCGGATTTATATTTAATACCTTTTGTACAACAAACGAACAAACTTCTCAAACCACACTGAGCTCTACGCGACTTATCTGCAGTATATATATTAGCAAATTAGAATAATAATACATATGTATGTATTGGTATTCTGTATTTTACTTTATCGACAAAAATCTAACGTGTAGATAAAAGATAAGGGAGGTCATGTTTTAAACACGTGGAAACCTGAAAAAGAACTTGTTGCATAAACCTCACGTAATGAATATGCCTTCTGAATAAATTTAAAGAGTTAAATCGCAAGCTATATTTGGGAGATCAAAAACATGCTGACCTCTTAGGAAACAAATTGCGTATAGTGCGATTGTCATGTAAATGTCGAGATTTTATGTTTGATTGAACAACACGTACTGCAACCTAGTTCGGTACAATCGACACGCGATGTCATCGCCAGACGTAGCTGAGGTAAGCATGTATCATTTATCATAAATGTTAACGTCGAATTTGGCTTTGTGATATCTTTAAGACTCGATTGTCGATCGAATTAACGCTGCGATGGATTTCAGAGGCGATTTGGATTTATATTTATTGTCTAAGATGTGTTACGGAGTGTGTCCTGTGTGCATAAGAGATCATGCATTTTTTCTTTCTCGCTCGTTTATTAAATATTCGTCGATTTATCATAATTATATTTTCACAAAAGAAATTATAAAGATTAAATATAAACAAGCGGTAAAATTGCAAGATCATTTCAGTGAATAATAATGTAAATCATCTAAAATAAAAGTTTCATGTATGGCCATTTATTTGTATTACTGTAACAAGAATACTAGGATAAAATCAACATTTTTTGCATTAAGAATTTTTGACAATTTGGTTAATTGCGCAAAATGCATGTATTATGGATTTATTCACTCGACTAATTACTCGACAAGTTGCTTTTTTTACAATATTATCGCACGTCATTATATGAACTGTGTTGCTTTTATGTGCATTGCAGACGAGTTTAGTTTGTCATTCTGCGCCTGTATTTGGAATTAAGTTCACCGTTGTTGCAAATACTCTATAACTGAAAGTCCTGCCCGATTTTGTCGATGTTACCTGTGTGTTTACATTATATTTATGTAAGATTCGTTAGCTTTTGGAATATGCGATTCTTCCGCGGACTTGTTTGCTCAGTAATCGGACATCCGAATCGAAACTAAGTGTCTTACTTTAAGATCGAAAAAGAGAAACTTCAAGAAGGAGCGAGAAGCCGATATGCACAACCGTTCGTACGATGCAAACCTGAGATGAGTGGCAAGGATTTTATTGGCATGCTCAAGGAGAAGATCGCCCAAGATGTAAAAAAGACGGAAGAGGAGGACGCGACGGAAACGAGAGCAGAGGGGAGTGCGATGCAAAGCATGCGAGATTGACCGAAACCTTTTTCGGAGACACGCTACTGGATATTCTCGAAACGACGTAAGTTTCTAAAAGGAAAGCGTGCTAACACTTGTCCATGAAATTCCATGTTTGAACACGACTACTATTGCACAAGAAAATTGCACAATAAAGATAACAAAATGACTTGTTAAATGCATTGCTCAACTATCTATTGGATATGTCGTTATCTGTCGTTAGACAACTGTTTTTGATGATAACTTTGTATTGATAGTACGGTAGCTGTGAATATATTGTCGTGCAGGATGTGTTCCAAAGTTTGGGCATGCACTTTCACTCTCTCCAGTCGATTGGAAGTTTCTCTAACGTTTCTCTAATATTCTATTCAGTTGCTTGCTGTATTGATTTCTAATCTTTGTAAATGTCCCCGCGGCCAAGTGTTAAAGCCTGACGGAAGCGATTTGAAAATTTAATTTAATTGATTAAATAAGAAATAAGGGCTTATCATCGGTTCGGCTTTCTTTCTGTAAAAATAGTTCTTGACTGCTCGTATTATAAGATGGAGATTATCATTGCAAATGAAGCCAGCTGTATCGACAGCCTGGATTAAAACGTTTTTCAAGCAATGTAAATGAACAAAGAAGAAGTTTAATTGCTCAAACAAGTAGAGCAAGTTATCGTTGGTGTTTATCTCGATTAAATTAAGATGGATTTCAAAATATCATGTCTTGTATGTCAACATCAAAGACACGCGTGTAATGAAATTTAGACAGAACTGAGAAATCCAGTTTCGCAATAAGGAATCGTGTTATTGGCCTTGTGGATCGATCGATAATGTTTATTTCTTGTCATGAATATCGACAATGATAATGCTTCGAAATATGTATGTGTATGCCTAAAAAGGCAGCACGAGTCGTCGCGCAGACGTTGATCGAGCAGCCTTATCGATTTCCATTGGCGTTTTCCTGCACTTGATACATAATTATAATGCGATCGGACAAACAGATACAGAAATAAAAATGAAGTAACATGAAAATGTCTTCAAGCAATTTGTGCTTGCAAATATTCACGTGTTTTTAGCAGCCTTATGCACGTGGCAATATTCCGTGAGCGTCACGTGATATGTAAGCCTCATTTGCATGTATAAAGAGGTATTAGAACGATAAGATATTAGTGACGAGTCACGATACTCTTCCGCACTTCGTCGCATTTCGGATATAGCATGCATTTTTCGTATAAATGAGAATGTGGAAATAGAAGAGTGGACGCGTGCATTTTTTTTCCTGAGAAGCTCTCAAATTACGCAAATTTCAAGCCTGCGAAGTAATAATAATTAGCGTAAAATTGTTAAGATTCGCCGGACAATCCGAACGAATAAAGCACCGCGAGGGCTGCGAAGAAAGATCGTTTCTCCATAAAATCATAACTGAAAAATTGCGTTATCATAAGATTGCTCATTTCGAGTCCTCCAGATGCAGCTTTCTCTCTCCGTAAACACTTCATCTATTCTCCTCGGGCTTCTTAACGTATTTCTATTCTTGGTTTTTACGCACTTTTTTATGCGCGTATTTAGATCGGAATAGCGTTCCTCCGCTGTTCCCTCTCCTCTTACCCTCCCCCCCTTCGCGCTCCTGTTTGCTCGACGAAGAAATGTTTTCCGTTTATGCTAATTAACCTCAATGACACATCCCATCGCGATATATCTTCGCAACAGCTGGGCACCGTGCATCTCCTCTGCTCGTGCGAGCAGCGGAGGTGCGAGAGCCGTCTCGGCATTAGACGCATCTTTCCGCGCAAGCTCACCTCCAACGCGTCGCCGCCGTCGCGCTCACGCGGCTCGGCGCAGCGAGACGCGCGCGTTGCGCATCCGCCCATCCGGCGTACGCGCGATCGGCGGCGGCGAGGCGCCGCGCGCTACTGATCGCCGGCAGGAACCGGTTCCGCGCAACGGACGACATGTTCCGCCAACGTTGCTGCTGGTCCACGCTAGCTCACGCGGCGAAGTGTCCGGCGGACCACCGGAAACGGAGGAAACTGAACGCGGAAAGCGTCGGAAATCAAAGCGCGGTCACGAACGGCGAACCGATCCCCGCGAAGCGAGGGATCCGCTGCTGGCGGTGCACGCGACGGGACGAAGGCTGCGAACCACTGCGAACCACCAGGTTAGGCCCGCGGCGCGACTCGTCTCCCGAATTCGCGTGCGCGCGGCGAGACCGCGCAAGAAACCAGCGTTCGAAGGGGGGAAATTAAAAAGGGAGGAAAGTCGCAGGCGCGACCAGCGACTGGCGAACGATCGGGACTCGCGCTTAATCGCCACACGCGCACGCGGGTGCCACACGCGTCACTCTTCCGCGTTGGAAATCGGACCGACGCTTTTATACCCACGCGCGGAAGTGCGCGCGTATCGTTATATGCGTTCCTCGTTATACCATGGAGCAAGGAATTACATGGATGGCGTGTGAGGATATCGAATTCGCGTCATTATCACGAACGTACGTGCGAGAGGAAGGGGGGAAGATCGGAGCACCCTGCACCTCGGCCAAGCTGATTGCTGCGCCCGCCGCACTCGCGGCTTTACACAAGAATTATATTTAAATTTATCCAGCGATTCTCAACCGACCGATGCGCGAGGTGTTGACGATAAAAATTCTCGCGCGACTGTGTGCCGTTACGCGCCGCAACGTGCTGGATTCTGGAATGCATATTGCACTTCTGAACCTTAAACGATTTCAGATGACAGATGGATATAATGATTTTCGTGCTCAGGATGCTCGGCGAACGGTACGATCATAAACGCGTATAACGGACTCGGCATTAGCTATATTTATTATATAACGATGAAAGGGCCAAAGCATCGAGGCAAATTCTCTCCTTCTTCTGCGCGCAGCTTGAACGCGCAGGTCCGTCGACAGCCAATTGTCAGCGGGTTTTTTCACGGGCTTCCCAGCAAACACAGTCATGTAACAATGATATTGCCATAATATAACAGAGTGTAACGCGCAATATAACATGTTCGTTACATGTAACGCATATGTTAGTTGTAATTTCCCACTCAAACGAAATTGCAGTAATATAACAATAATATAACGTGTTACTAAAATATTATATAAATGGAATATGTATTATTTATTCTTTCTTCCTCTCTCTACGACTACGGGTGCATGTTTAATTGATTTTCCTAAACGTTATGTGCAAGTTCGTACTTTCCTCTTATTTATTATTCGTTCAAAAATGTACCACTTCATCGTAGAAATGGACTTACGATACAAGTTGTGCCCTGCCGTGATTACCGTTCCTGTATATATTTTGTATTATATTTTGCATGCGAGAAACGAAGCCATCTACCGGACAACTCGACATCTGAATGTTAAAAATGATATATAACATAGACATAATATGCAAATATTACAGTTATATAATATCGCATATTTCAGTTATATTACTGCTATATTATTATAACCAATGTATAACAGAGCAATATAACAGTTTTATAACGCAGTTATATTGCAGTTACAAAGTAAATTATGCAACCTCAACATTAATAACATATAACAGTTGTTATATTACGTGTTACTTCTGTTTTATATAATAGTTATATTTTGTGTTTGCTGGGATATATTAAATTCGTGTTTCTCTTTTCAACACACGTGATATAACTTTGAACACCATTGCTTCTTGTTATTCTCTCATTTCCTCTGGTACAGTACTAACTATATTGTCTCTTCTTTTTCGGTCCTGCTGTCTCTTTCGACGTTCAGCCATTCCTTCATTATATTATTACATCAATTTATTTCTTCATTCATCTACCTATGGATACGGTTTCTTATTAGATGGCACTGGCAGTCTGTATTTTGCCAATTCCACTTCGGCTTCCCCGAACGAGTCGACGTGATAGCAGAAGTATTCAGGATTCTTGTACTCCTTGTCTTTGGAAGCGTCAGGTCCTACAGCTGAGAACAGATTACAGTTTAAGACTCGGATGACAGCAGGCATGTTTAGGGCCCAGACAATGGGAGGAATAAGGAACACGCATGCATGGCTTTTCATTGGTCGAAATTGAATTTTGTTTTATTCTTTAATTCGTCCTTATTCCTCTCATTGTCTCATCGTGTCTGGGCCCTTGTGGTACGTAACGGCTCTTACATGCATTCGGTACTTTGACGACGTGCTCACTGAGACCTGGCACATCGACGTTCGCAGTAGATTGAGCAGTGCTTCCGCTTGAAGTTTGTGCACTAAATGTCCGAGAAGAAATAGTCGTTATTCCCTGAAAGCATCGATAGTTGCTTGAACTGCTCCCAAATAAAGAGGTTACAAATTCGTGAACACGTCGAGAGATTTTTATCAATCTTTCCAATACGCACCTGCAATGGTACTCGTCTCGCGATTATGCGAAACATTTTGTGACGACTTGTGGGAATAACAGTCTGGCGATTGCAACGTGCGAGCCTCTCAAGATCCAAACGTCCTTCTGACAATGATCTGACCCTCCTCCCCCTCACCGTGCTCTATTTTGATTCAATCTTTGACTATATACCTATGGACTGCTAATGGGCAGCCATTGTGCGATCCAAGATCTCAGCGCCACCAGGTACCAACGGCCAAACCAAGAACTAATAATCATATATTTCGTGAACATTGTTTTAAGAATATAATATTCACATTCTCTTATACTGCAATATAAAACAAAATATTCATGGTCATTGTATTAATATGATTTTTTAAATGCCTTTTGAACAGTAAAATTGTTGCACTTTTCATGTTAAATTGCAAAATAACTTCAAATTCTTTTCTTACTTACAATAAAGCATTAGGTACATGAGAATGTAGTACAATAAAGTATACTTGAAAGGAAAAAATTAAGAAAATAAAAACGTAATCTTAAGAGACTAGAAATCAGTTTTATTATACACTAGCATCCCCCGTCACGCGGGCTTCGCCCGCGATATTATGTGTAGAATTAAATAAAAACACATTTTACCCCTTCTCACCCGTTAGGGGTGGAATTTCGGAAAACCCACCCTTAGTGAGCACCTACGTACTAGTAGGAATATACCCTTAAAATTTCAAGTCGATAGATGCAGTGGTTCGGGCTGCACGTTGATGAGTCAGTGAGTGGTATTTGGCTTATATACAGGGTGTTTCCTAAGTAAGTAGACAAACTTAAGGAGGCTATTCCTTGGCTTATTTTAAGAAGAAAAGGTCATATAAACATATGTCCTAAACTGCTTTGTTTTCCAAAAAAAAGTACATCACTGTTTTCGTTCACTTTTCGTTTATTATAGAACAGTTTGTGTTATTGCAAATGAAACAAATGAAAAACAATAGTAACCAAAAAGAAAAATTATAACGAAAAAGAAAATAGTAACTAAAAAGAAAAATAATAACATCACAGTAACTGCTGAAAATGTCCACCTGCAGCCATGATACACGCCTCAACTCTCCTTTCCATTGATTGACGTACACGCTCAAAAATACCTGGAGTGTTACGTATTCTTTCACATCCATCTATTATGCGATTTCTGAGATCTTCTTCATTTTGAATAGGTGTAGCGTAAACTAAAGATTTAAGCTGTCCCCATAGAAAAAAATCTACTGGATTTAAGTCTGGGGATCTTGCAGGCCATAAATGGTTTGGTCTTTGAGTACCTCGACCGATCCATCGATTGGCAAACTACCTGTTCAAAAATTGACGAACTGCTAAGCTAAAGTGGGGTGGAGCGCCATCATGCATAAACTACATTCTATTTCTGAGCATGAGTGGAATACCTTCCAAAGGTAGCTCATCTTCAAGAAAATGTAGATACGAAGCACCGTTAAGTCTCAAGGGAAGAAAGGCGGCCGCGCGGCGCAGTCTGAAACGAGTGTTCACTTGCGGCGCCGAGAGACCATCCCCACTCCATCCCCACTCCATCCCCACCGCTGTTGACTCGTACTTTCAAAAGCACGCTATCCGAAAAGTGAACGAAAACAGTGATGTACTTTTTTTGGAAAACAAAGCAGTGTAGGACATATGTTTATATGACCTTTTCTTCTTAAAATAAGCCAAGGAATATCCTCCTTAAGTTTGTCTACTTACTTAGGAAACACCCTGTATATATAGATTACACTTACTACCCTTTGAACAAATTAGTTTTGTAAAATCTTTACGGACATATTTTACATGTAAGTTACGTGTCAATTCTTTGCAAACCAATATAACTTTATTTTTAAATAAAACTCTATTATTGTTTTTATCATTTTATGTTTGTGATTTTCTAATAAATCATTATCTAATACGTGCGCGTCAAAATTGGTAAAAAGATTTTGGACATTTATATTTTTTATTACGTGCAAAGTCATTCTTTGAAATGCGTGTTTTATTTTCTATTCCATAAATATTAAATATTTTTTCTGTAGTGCTCGTTATTGTATGAGGTATGACCTCAATGATTAATCGACGTCCGTTCGTAAGTAAGGAGAAACCTTTCAGATTCAGGGATCTGTGCATCATCAACCATCGGAATTGCGGACCGATAATCGCAGAGAATTTAAGGAACCAAGTGTGAATTCTTTATTTCGAGACGATTTTTGTATTCCTGTTTTGGCTTTGTATCGTGTGATTGCACATGATTTGATACAACAATAACGAACCATTTTGTTTTCACTTAGAATTTGTCACTTATAACACCTCACATGCGTCATGAAACCACAGAACAAATGCTTCAGTCAAAGGCACGGTCTTACATACAGGTCTAGAAACTACCTCTAATTTCAGTGGTGGGAGTATGGCCGCTTTTTGAAGACACATTTAGTTTCTAGCATAACCACTACTCGTCGCTGTCATCGATGTCCGCAGATAAATATAACCTGAAAAACCGGAGATAAGAACCCACGTGTGTTCATGACTCTTATTGAAAAACGGTTATCGACTACAAAAGTTATCGAAACGTTTATTGAAATGACGAAATGGTGTGCGGTACCGAATTGCAAGACCGGCGGTAGAACCGAGCAGAAACGTTCTTTATTTCGAGTGCCGAAAGACATTGTTACTTGGAAAAAGTGGGAAAAAGCTATTACCCGCAAAAATAAAATAAAAAGATAAAGGACAGATTTAAACATAAAATCCTGATGGAAAAAATATAATAAAATTTTGCTAAAATGTATTTGAAAATCTCTATCAATTGATCCCGGTTCGTTATCATTTCATCACAAATTTTCAAACTTTTGGAATATTAGATATAAAATTTATAATAAAATACGAAAATTTATAATAAAATATAAAAATTTATGATGAAATGTTAATGAATCGAGGTCAATTGACAGAGTTTCAAATACATTTCAACAAATTTTATTACATTTGTTTCCATCACGGAAGGATTCGTTTTTATTCACACTTAATTTAGAGAATAAAAACTCAATTTTATTTCATATACATATTTCATTAATTCATTTATAGTCTTAAATTATTTAAAGCGTTATTAATTTATCATATTGTTTTGTGAAGACTGCGAGTGGAATAAAGACAGACAGATATTCCCCCGGCCTCTGACGTCCCTCGTCAGCCTGCGAACATCGATCGCAACGCCTCTAGTGGCTACTAAAGAAATAAAAAGTGACACACAAAATGATCCATCTCACCTCTGAAGTTTCCAGCCTGTATATAAGACCGTGGTCAAAGGTATATGTACGACTATTAGTTCTTGGCTTGGCCGTTGGGACGTGGTGCGCTGAGATCTTGGATCGCGTCTTTTACATTACCTAAGTGGCAACGTTAGCAGTCCATAGGTATATAGTCAAAGGGTTCAATGCATGGGCTGCAGCTGCCTCCGCAGTTGGCTGACGTGCGAAAGCAGGGAAGTTTCGATACGAAAATGTCTGACTAGTCCATTCTGCGGAAAGAAAAATCAAGAAAATTGCATATAACTGATTGCTGTTACGTAATATAATTTTTATTAAAATTATTTCGTGTCCACCAGGTCGGGAACCAAGAAAGAAAATGACAGGAAGACCTAAGGGAAATTCAGGAGTAGCTTTCTGCGTTACGCATGCGCGTTCTAGCTGACACCGAGGTGCTGCAGCGGAGTTACGTCACGTGTATCGGTGTGTACAGTGGTATCACTGCCTGCCGTTCACGGCGAGTTAAATCGCAGGAGATTCGACTTTCGTACGTAGCTCGCGTTCACTGGCATCGATGTTGTAGCATAGTTTTCACCCGGAACCCGATACTTGCGATATTTTTCTACTCTGGATAGAACCTCGTTCGATTTATAGGTTAATACTACGGATGCACGCGCACGTACGTTGACCGTGAGTGCATGTAACTCGTGCGAAATCGACGAGCTTGGAAGCGCAGCTGACAATGACACGGACGGACGCATTGACGCTGCGAACGACATTTTGCTCATCACCGTCGCTCGCTCACGTGATTTCCGTTCTGTTTTAGCTGCAACCATGTTACTCGAGTATTTAATAAACAACTGGAAGTACACGAACGCGCCCGAGGGCAAGCGTCCGTTCGAGAAGATCGTCGGGCTTCTCAAGTTTGGGGTGCCCAGCAGCTTCCTCATGGGTGCGTACGACTGTGTCATCATATCGCATACGCAGACCGTCTGGAGCACGGCCAACTGCATGGCCTACTGGATGGTGCCCGTCAACGCGATGTGCGTCACTTTCGCATCCGTAGCGTACGCGTCGGCCAGGATCAGGCAAAAGGACGATTACACGAATTACGCGCTGGCTTGTACGTAAGGCGTAAGCAACCGAGACGGATTGCTCAGTCGCGAGTGAGTTTCCCAAGTCTTATTCGCTTGTTGCAGCACTGGCTTGCGGTGGAATCATCCATCACTGGATGAAGAATGGTTTCTTGTCTTGTTACTTCACCGTTGCGTTGCTCATATGCGCCAAGATCAAGAAACATAACGAGCTGCTTGGCATCGAGCCTCTCCCGATGGGCTATTCCAGTGACATCATAAATCGCCAGTACGAGAAATATCCTGATTTTACCCTGACCAAGGACCCAAGGGGCCGTAGGCCCTGGGAGTGATGAAATTTGTTTTTTGTATAAGCAGAATAAAGGATTAGTGTTGTTAATACTTAAGGTCTTGTAAAATATAACTAACGTCATCGAGGGGTGTTTCGAAAGGCACGTCTTTTGTTTCCAACATGTATTTATTCAGACTCTAGTACAGGAAATAAAAAGGACAATGAAAGGACTTGGCGTCGAGTATGGAAGAGTTATGTCAGTGTCTCACCCTTTGTCACCTGTTGAATTAACATTAATCGGTAAATTTGATGTCAATATTCCATGTCGCATCGAGAACACAAATTTACAAAGTACAATTTTTCTCACGTCAAAGTAACGGATTACTTTTCATCTTGATGCAATTTACTTACGCATGCTTCGAGGTACTCGATCCGTCGTTCGAGAGTTGTCAGTTTTTCGTCGAGTCCCGCTATTCTGATTTTACCCTGACCAAGGACCCAAGGGGCCGTAGGCCCTGGGAGTGATGAAATTTGTTTTTTGTATAAGCAGAATAAAGGATTAGTGTTGTTAATACTTAAAGTCTTGTAAAATATAACTAACGTCATCGAGGGGTGTTTCGAAAGGCACGTCTTTTGTTTCCAACATGTATTTATTCAGACTCTAGTACAGGAAATAAAAAGGACAATGAAAGGACTTGGCGTCGAGTATGGAAGAGTTATGTCAGTGTCTCACCCTTTGTCACCTGTTGAATTAACATTAATCGGTAAATTTGATGTCAATATTCCATGTCGCATCGAGAACACAAATTTACAAAGTACAATTTTTCTCACGTCAAAGTAACGGATTACTTTTCATCTTGATGCAATTTACTTACGCATGCTTCGAGGTACTCGATCCGTCGTTCGAGAGTTGTCAGTTTTTCGTCGAGTCCCGCTATTCTGATTTTACCCTGACCAAGGACCCAAGGGGCCGTAGGCCCTGGGAGTGATGAAATTTGTTTTTTGTATAAGCAGAATAAAGGATTAGTGTTGTTAATACTTAAAGTCTTGTAAAATATAACTAACGTCATCGAGGGGTGTTTCGAAAGGCACGTCTTTTGTTTCCAACATGTATTTATTCAGACTCTAGTACAGGAAATAAAAAGGACAATGAAAGGACTTGGCGTCGAGTATGGAAGAGTTATGTCAGTGTCTCACCCTTTGTCACCTGTTGAGTTAACATTAATCGGTAAATTTGATGTCAATATTCCATGTCGCATCGAGAACACAAATTTACAAAGTATAATTTTTCTCACGTCAAAGTAACGGATTACTTTTCATCTTGATGCAATTTACTTACGCATGCTTCGAGGTACTCGATCCGTCGTTCGAGAGTTGTCAGTTTTTCGTCGAGTCCCGCTATTCTGATTTTACCCTGACCAAGGACCCAAGGGGCCGTAGGCCCTGGGAGTGATGAAATTTGTTTTTTGTATAAGCAGAATAAAGGATTAGTGTTGTTAATACTTAAAGTCTTGTAAAATATAACTAACGTCATCGAGGGGTGTTTCGAAAGGCACGTCTTTTGTTTCCAACATGTATTTATTCAGACTCTAGTACAGGAAATAAAAAGGACAATGAAAGGACTTGGCGTCGAGTATGGAAGAGTTATGTCAGTGTCTCACCCTTTGTCACCTGTTGAATTAACATTAATCGGTAAATTTGATGTCAATATTCCATGTCGCATCGAGAACACAAATTTACAAAGTATAATTTTTCTCACGTCAAAGTAACGGATTACTTTTCATCTTGATGCAATTTACTTACGCATGCTTCGAGGTACTCGATCCGTCGTTCGAGAGTTGTCAGTTTTTCGTCGAGTCCCGCTATTCTGATTTTACCCTGACCAAGGACCCAAGGGGCCGTAGGCCCTGGGAGTGATGAAATTTGTTTTTTGTATAAGCAGAATAAAGGATTAGTGTTGTTAATACTTAAGGTCTTGTAAAATATAACTAACGTCATCGAGGGGTGTTTCGAAAGGCACGTCTTTTGTTTCCAACATGTATTTATTCAGACTCTAGTACAGGAAATAAAAAGGACAATGAAAGGACTTGGCGTCGAGTATGGAAGAGTTATGTCAGTGTCTCACCCTTTGTCACCTGTTGAATTAACATTAATCGGTAAATTTGATGTCAATATTCCATGTCGCATCGAGAACACAAATTTACAAAGTATAATTTTTCTCACGTCAAAGTAACGGATTACTTTTCATCTTGATGCAATTTACTTACGCATGCTTCGAGGTACTCGATCCGTCGTTCGAGAGTTGTCAGTTTTTCGTTGAGTCCCGCTATTCTCGATCGACAAGACATGTCTGAAAGGGACAACAACGTTGTTATGTAAGAATAAACTGCGTTGCATCTGTACGATAAAGCAGGTTTACGAGTACGAATTTAGGGTAAACGTTAATATTAGAGGGGCTTCACAGATTTCAGCGACCTCGACTTATATCGTCGAGAATATAGACTTTAACTAACTTGCAAGAATTCTCAGCCGTTGCTCGTTACAAAGTTATGAACAATTAAAGACAGTGAAGTCCCATCCCGTGACCCTTACATTTACCGAATTCGGTGAATGATCTGACCATTGAACATTACCGAAAGAATTCAGGAAGTCCGTGATCTTTTTAATACTGCCAGTGATAACTTCGATGTATTCGCGGTTAGCCCAGTCCTGTTGAATCTGTTTTTGTATCGCCTCGCGATGTATGGCTGCCATTTTCGTGTTATTCGATCAAGCTGTACTGTATTTCCCGTTCAAGTTGAAGCCAAGTCCTCCGCTGACAACTTGACGATGTGGCGATGCGATAAACGAGACTTCACGCAGCCTTATCGCATCGTTCGGGACGTCAGACGGGATATCAAGAAAAGTCGAGCGTACCGACTCACATCAAACCGTAGAAACTGACAGCACCCAGCGTGTTTATTATGACCACGGTCTTACATACAGGTCTGGAAACTGCCTCTAATTTCAGTGGTGGGAGTATGGCCGCTTTTTGAAGACACATTTGGTTTCTAGCATAACCACTACTCGTCGCTGTCATCGATGTCCGCAGATAAATATAACCTGAAAAACCGGAGATAAGAACCCACGTGTGTTCATGACTCTTATTGAAAAACGGTTATCGACTACAAAAGTTATCGAAACGTTTATTGAAATGACGAAATGGTGTGCGGTACCGAATTGCAAGACCGGCGGTAGAACCGAGCAGAAACGTTCTTTATTTCGAGTGCCGAAAGACATTGTTACTTGGAAAAAGTGGGAAAAAGCTATTACCCGCAAAAATAAAATAAAAAGATAAAGGACAGATTTAAACATAAAATCCTGATGGAAAAAATATAATAAAATTTTGCTAAAATGTATTTGAAAATCTCTATCAATTGATCCCGGTTCGTTATCATTTCATCACAAATTTTCAAACTTTTGGAATATTAGATATAAAATTTATAATAAAATACGAAAATTTATAATAAAATATAAAAATTTATGATGAAATGTTAATGAATCGAGGTCAATTGACAGAGTTTCAAATACATTTCAACAAATTTTATTACATTTGTTTCCATCACGGAAGGATTCGTTTTTATTCACACTTAATTTAGAGAATAAAAACTCAATTTTATTTCATATACATATTTCACTAATTCACTTATAGTCTTAAATTATTTAAAGCGTTATTAATTTATCATATTGTTTTGTGAAGACTGCGAGTGGAATAAAGACAGACAGATATTCCCCCGGCCTCTGACGTCCCTCGTCGGTCTGCGAACATCGATCGCAACGCCTCTAGTGGCTACTAAAGAAATAAAAAGTGACACACAAAATGATCCATCTCACCTCTGAAGTTTCCAGCCCTGTATATAAGACCGTGATTATGATCAAGTAGTTGCTGACGAGCACCATCAGAGGCGCTTATGAGCGCAGGCATTCCATCTATTCTATTAGTTTATCAATGAGCGTGACAATTATTGCTTCGCACGAGAATCGCATTATTTATGTGCGAATTTCTCGCGTTTATATCACTTGATCAGCATTTAGACCCAGTCCACGCTTACTTTAAGCTCTTTCGTTCGTCCTTATTATTATTATCGAAAATCCGCATTTGTGTCGCGGAAAGTGCCTTTCGGAACGCGGGCTCCGCGATTTACGTTCTCGCTTTACGGCATCACGCATGCTTGTTATTATTGATTCGATCACCCGATCTTCGCGGAGCACGCAACAGCGAGTGCGAGTGTTTGCGGATCCTCCAGAAACGTAAATAGTGCATGACAGCTGCGGGTGCACGTGGCGTAATCTCTTAGATCGTTGGTGCTTATTGACCTGTCGACTGCGAGATCGTAGTTGTCGTTCTAACATGTGGATACTTGCAATTAAAACGTCGTTGTCACGCCAGGTTAGAGGACACCTGGTATCTTTAGATCCGTTTACATTGAACCCTCCTGCACTTCGGACCCTCGTTGCGACGATATAAGTGCGGATTTTCGTGCTCAGGATGCTCGGCGAACGGTACGATCATAAACGCGTATAACGGACTCGGCATTAGCTATATTTATTATATAACGATGAAAGGGCCAAAGCATCGAGGCAAATTCTCTCCTTCTTCTGCGCGCAGCTTGAACGCGCAGGTCCGTCGACAGCCAATTGTCAGCGGGTTTTTTCACGGGCTTCCCAGCAAACACAGTCATGTAACAATGATATTGCCATAATATAACAGAGTGTAACGCGCAATATAACATGTTCGTTACATGTAACGCATATGTTAGTTGTAATTTCCCACTCAAACGAAATTGCAGTAATATAACAATAATATAACGTGTTACTAAAATGTTATATAAATGGAATATGTATTATTTATTCTTTCTTCCTCTCTCTACGACTACGGGTGCATGTTTAATTGATTTTCCTAAACGTTATGTGCAAGTTCGTACTTTCCTCTTATTTATTATTCGTTCAAAAATGTACCACTTCATCGTAGAAATGGACTTACGATACAAGTGTGCCCTGCCGTGATTACCGTTCCTGTATATATTTTGTATTATATTTTGCATGCGAGAAACGAAGCCATCTACCGGACAACTCGACATCTGAATGTTAAAAATGATATATAACATAGACATAATATGCAAATATTACAGTTATATAATATCGCATATTTCAGTTATATTACTGCTATATTATTATAACCAATGTATAACAGAGCAATATAACAGTTTTATAACGCAGTTATATTGCAGTTACAAAGTAAATTATGCAACCTCAACATTAATAACATATAACAGTTGTTATATTACGTGTTACTTCTGTTTTATATAATAGTTATATTTTGTGTTTGCTGGGTTGTGACACATGCGCGCGCGCAGACGAGACAGAGGATCTCCGATATTTCGGCTCTCCAATCTGTAATCGAACAGAAGCATATGGCACGCTGAGCCATACGTGTCTATGGGTACGATGACGCAGATTTTGAATAAAGAACGAGTAATGCGTAAATTTTTGATCGGATACTTTGAGGTTAGTGTCTCGTTAATGTTCACTTCTCGATTCATTTCGTGCCTCTCTTTCTTTCTCTCTCTCTCGCTGCTCCAGAATTGTTACAAGTCATCTTGCATTAAAAAGTCGCTTTCGTAACGTGTCAGTTGATAAGCAATGCTCTCATGTATATATTATTATTATTATTATTAATGCAAAAAATGTGCAGTCTAACATGGTAGATAGCAGTCGTCAAGCTTACTCACGATTAGTGGATGCTTTTTCAGAGTGCGTGTTACATTACTTTTTCACACTGGTAAATTATCATTGCAAATAATACTGTAAAAGTATTTCAAATGCAAATGCACTGTTGCAAATGATGCCAAAGTGCACTGTCATTAAATCGATAGAGCAGCTAGTACGTTGGAGTAATAGCTTACGGCCTTACGCTAATAATCTGTTTTGGGAAGTAGGAAACGAAAACGTAAACTTTGTTTTATGACATGATATTTAATCCTTAATCCTTAACTTGTGTGTCTCCCATTACGAGAAAAATTGTGTTTGGTATATATACTTGACTCGTATAATTAGCTTTGTAATAAAAAACCCCAGATCACTTTTTTCATTTATTGAAATAATTTATTTTTATTTTTTAATTTTAATTTAAGAATTTTTAATCCGGGACTGGTGGCTTCTTCTATGATTATCTGTTGCCATGTATACAACGATAACAGAGCAGACTATTTAATTGTTACTTAATTGTTACTTATATTGTGTGTAATGTGTGTACAGGATCGACGTAGGCATACTTTGCGACTTGTACTCTTCATGCTACACGTGTTATGACTTCAGGAAGATGCAGCATTTTATCAACAGTCCGCTACGTATCAGAGTTATCTAAAAAAAGATACAGTACGGGTGTATACGGGTGTCGTGCCTTTCACCTGGTCGACAATACCCCGCTTCCTATCGTCGGACGACGTATAAACAAGTAATCTGAGAGCAATATTTTTCACAATCATTAAATTGCCGATATCTATAAATTAAATTCTAATTAAAATTAATTGAAGTTAAAATCGATTAAATTACACGTAGAAAATAAAACTGTGTACACTTCTGAAATTGAATTCATTGAAAGGTTTTAATCCTCGCTACTAACGTCCCGAAAAGACTGAAATTAAATGTTCTCAATGAATAATTCTATAATCATTAACAAATACATTTTTAACAAACAGGTTAAATTACAATTCAACATTCTTCCTGTCAACGTCCATCAAGATGGCATCCACTTCAAGTAGTACCAAGAGTAGTGGTCATTCTGCTACAAAGAAACTGAATCGTTTAAGCCTAGAAAAGTCGCCGTACCTGTTGCAACACGCGACCAATCCTGTGGAATGGTATCCGTGGAGTGACGAGGCCTTAGAAAGGGCGAGGAAGGAGAATAAAATGATTTTTCTGTCGGTCGGCTATTCGACGTGCCACTGGTGCCACGTGATGGAGAAAGAATCTTTTGAAAACGGCGAGATCGCACGGATCATGAATGAAAACTTTATTAATATCAAAGTGGACAGGGAAGAGAGGCCTGACATTGACAGGATATACATGACGTTCGTTCAGGCACGTGTCATCAAGCAATTGTTGATTGTCGATTGACGTATTATTTTTTCACGACGACGACCAGACGACCAGACGACGACATGACGACCAAAAGTATAGGAAAAGAGAGACGCGCATCTCATTTATGACAGTTAAAAACCTCCTCGACGTTTAAGAAATGCACTAAGCGTATCTGTATTTAATAGGCAAAGTCCGGTCATGGCGGTTGGCCGATGAGTGTTTTCTTGTCGCCGGATTTAACGCCGATAACAGGTGGAACGTACTTCCCGCCAGATGACAAGTACGGCCTCATAGGGTTTAAGTCGCTCCTGCTAGAAGTTGCAAAGAAGGTAACGCGTAAAATATGTGACGTTTAAATTGCTTTGGCATATTTAGAATTCATCACGTCCCATTGAGTGTGTGAAACCATATCAGATCTGTAATTCATATCTTTTTTTTGTTCTAGTGGACACAACATAAGGGCGATATAATCAAATCTGGCATCCACATAGCAAGCCGTCTGAGAGATATCGTCGAGTGCAAACAGGGGGTACAGGTGAGGAAACAATACAGATTTCTAAAATTTAAAGATTTTATTTATTTCAATCTACTTTTATTTAATTTTGCTTAACTTTATTTGAATTAATCTAACTTCTACTTAATTCGAATTTGCTTCACTTGATATAATTGCTTAACCGTGTCTCTTACTTGTCGATTCCCGTGATGCAGAAGGAGGATGGAGTTCCTACGACAAAATGCGCCTTGCTATGCGTGCACCTTCTGGCAAACGGATACGATCCGAAATTCGGCGGATTCAGCAGCGGATCCAGGATGAGCGGGCCGAAATTCCCCGAGCCGGTTAACTTCAATTTTCTTTTCAACATATATGCTAGGAGCACGTCTGCCGAGCTCCGTAAACAGTGTCTAGAGATGTGCCTGCACACTTTGAAGAAGATGGCTCACGGAGGAATTCATGATCACGTGGGACAAGTAAGTAAGCCTCGTGTCTCGTGGCTTTTGTGATTATTCTGAGCGAATCAAGTTGATCTATCTATACTTTTCAGGGATTTTCGAGGTATTCTGTGGACGGCGAATGGCATGTTCCCCACTTCGAGAAAATGCTTTATGATCAGGCTCAGTTAATACAGGCCTACGCTGACGCCTACGTTGTCACAAAAGATGCATTCTATTCCGATATCGTGGACGATATCGCAACATACGTCGCGGGCGACTTGCGACACAAGGTATATACACTTCTGTTCGTCCTTTTACAACGATGCTTGGTATCTTAATTCCTTAGTCTCCAGATTTCTGAAATAAATTTTATAAATTTTATAAAAACGAGACGTAACGTTACAAGAGACATAACAGAAAAATTAACACGTAGATAACTCTAAAATATCTATAACGCATACATTGTTCAGGAAGGTGGCTTCTACAGCGCGGAGGATGCGGATTCACTCCCGGAGCCGGAGGCTTCGGCGAAACGGGAGGGCGCGTTCTACGTTTGGTCCTACGACGAAATCAAAGAGCTTTTAGACGAGGAGATACCCGGACATGATAATGTACGATTTTGTGACCTTATCTGTTATCACTTCAACGTGAAGAAAGAAGGGAACGTGAAGAAGGCTCAGGTACGTTACGGTCTAAAATAAGAGATTCTGGAATAAGAAATATTTATGAAACAAGACTCGTGATTGTTCTGAAACAGGATCCCCACGGGGAGCTAACGGGCAAGAACGTATTTATCGTTTACGATGGGGTGGAACAGACCGCAGAGCACTTTGGCATTAGTGTAGAAGATACGAAGAGCTATATCAAGGAAGCCTGTCGAATCTTGTTTGAAGAAAGAGTCAAGAGGCCGCGGCCTCACTTGGACGATAAGATCATCACAGCGTGGAACGGTAATGAATTGTCAACCGCGATGACGACGTCGCTCGTGCCGTCATCGTCGCTTTGGATTTTGTAACGCGCGCTTTCACGGAATCTAGCGATCTGTTTGCGATCCGTTTGCAGGCCTCATGATAAGTGGCTTCGCGCGTGCCGGAGCAGCCGTGAGGAACAAGAGGTACGTTGAGCTGGCGACGGACGCTGCCAAGTTCGTTGAGCGATATCTGTTCGACAAAGATAAAGGCGTTCTGCTTCGTAGCTGCTACCGCGGCGAGGGCGACAGAATCATGCAGACGTGAGTGACTGTCTTGTTTCGGTCAGCGGTGGCGGAAGATACGAAACTCGCTACTGCAACGTGATTTATTTAGGAGCGTCCCGATACACGGTTTTCACGACGATTACGCGTTCGTCGTGAAAGGATTGCTCGATCTGTACGAAGCTAATTTTGATCCGCACTGGATTGAGTTGGCCGAGCAGCTGCAGGACATCCAGGATCGGCTGTTCTGGGACACGCAAAACGGTGGCTACTTCTGCACGATCGATGACTCTCAGATGATTCTACGAATGAAGGATGGTACGTTTGATGAGATTTAGGCTGCATTCTTATCATTGGTCCAAATATTTACAGCATCATCGAATCAATCGACTAATATCGATCGTCTCATTATGTTTGATAGCAATAAAAATGAGAAAACGTACGTTCGATTTTTCTGCCTCTTCGCAGCTCATGACGGTGCGGAGCCATCGAGTAATTCGATCGCCTGCTCCAATCTACTGCGTCTGGCGAGTTACCTGGAGCGCAAGGAACTGAAAGACAAAGCCGAGCAACTTTTGTGCGCGTTCGGTAAGAGTCTCACGGAGATGCCGATCATGTTCCCGCAGCTGACACTGGCGCTGCTCGATTATTACGATGCGACACAGGTGCATATTTACTTTCGCTTCTTATCCGCGGCCAGTATGACGATTCCCGGCGCAGTTAAACGTTTCGTTCCCTTTCCAGATCTTCTTGGTGGGAAAATCGGATGCCGAGGACACGGTCGAGATGCTGAACGTCGTCCGCGAGCGTCTGGTGCCCGGCAGGGTGCTCGTGTTAGCCGATCCCGAGGAGCGGGACAATATATTGTTTCGCAAGAACGCGATCGTCGACAAATTGAAGCCAGAGAATGGCCAGGCGACCGCTGTTGTGTGTCAGCATCGCACGTGTTCCCTGCACATCACGAATCCTAGCGAGCTCGCGTCGCGGCTGGATGACTGTAGATCTCCTGACCTGTAAGCGTAAGGGCAAGAACAAACAATGGGGAAGGGGAGGAAAGGGGAGTAAGGAAAAACGCACATCGGATACATCTGCCGAGATGTGTCCTGGAGCTCCAATTGCGTTCCGGCGTCTCGTCTAAGAGGATTTCCCGTGTTAAATAATGCGACGTTAGCCCGTGCAGATTGGCGTAGCCAGTCGCTGTAATGCCCGCGAGCGCAAGCGGATCGATAGCACGTCGCAGCCGAATAAAGAGATGTATCCGGTGTGCGTGACGCGATATACAACAACAACGCTGCGCGATAATCCGGCCTTGTTCCTGCATATCGCATTATAACCATTTATCTTTGTTCTGAATAAAGTTGTAACTGTCTATACCCACACACACACACACGCGCGCAAAAAAATACCAAGTGTCTTTTCCTCTTTCGCTTTTTCCCTATTCCCTTTCTCTTTTCCTCCCTCTTTCTTTCTCTCCTCTCTCTCTCTCTATCTTTCGTTCTTTCTCTCGTTCTCTTTCCATCACAGTTATTAACATCCCTGAGAAGCATGTTTCGTGAAACATCAAATACCGCAGATTATGCCAGCCACTTGAAACGGCCGAACGGCGAACGCGAAACGCGCGTGGTTGGTTTCTATTTTCGGCCGCGCGCGCGAAGTCGATTAAGGTCGACGACGGCACGTTTGTACTCTCCAACAAATTTGATCGTTTCCGGACGTAGCGCCGACTTTAATCATGTATTCGGTATCCGGTAGTTGATTGTATGGTCGCTACCTTGTCGTTCCCCTGTTCGAAAATCACGGCGATATTACAGCGTAACTCATCCGTTTTCTGATTTCTGAGCGAAATCGGAAGTGAAGCGCACATAGTGTTGATAAGAGCGATACGATGTTCAAGTTTCGATTTTGTCATTGTAAGCTTCAGCCAGCGAGCCAGGAAGTTTCATTTAGAAGGTCCTCGCGTAAAGCATCAGAAATGCGTCTGCTCTTTGTCAAGCAGGTATTGAATGTAACATAATTTGTTATAATGAGTGTACAATAAGTACAAAATTTATTGTAATGAATAAAATATAGTTATACAAAGTGTTTTCTTTCTCACTTCTCTCGAAGTTCGTAGCTGGAAATGCACCTTTTTTTAAACATTTTTAAACATTAACGTTTGGAACCATCCGATAAAATCAAGTAATTCGCGTAATCGAACATTAAGTTTAAATATTTTTTACATCGTCCGGATGTTTTCAATCTAAGATTATAACAGCTCGAGTTTGGAAGTTACAATAATTTGAGTTTGAAGTTGCAACAGCTTGGGCCTGAAGCTACAACAATTTGAGCCCGAAGCTGTAACAGCGGAGTCTGAAGATACAACAGTTCGAGCCTGAGGCTATAACAGTTTGGTCCTAAATTTAGGTAAAGTAACAAGGCCAAGCTAGGTGATCGATGTATCGCCAGATTAATAATTTTTGTTTAAACTATCCAAATTTTAAGATCAAATGCTTTTGTTCCAAATTATAATAATTCAATTAGCATAATTTATTCGAATCATTTGTTTGATCCTGTTTTGAACGTTTCTATAGAATTGATCTATTAAAGGGCAAAGTCTGACCCTTCGACAATGCGCAATCAATCAACAACACCTCTTCATTATCAACATTTCTTCCCTTCTCATCCTTCCATGACTCGGCGCGGCCTGAGGAAAGAAACTTTTCTCTCGTCAAACTTATCTTCCACTTGATTGCCCTTCGCACCCTATGGAAGAAGTCGTCGCACTTTGATGCCGGTCACGCGATAAGCCGCAGTTCATCAATTAACTGGATATCGATGGGAGAGCAAAGTTTCAAGATAGCACCCCGGGACAACCCGCAGTGAGGGAAAAAAGCACAAGTGTCGCTTAGCCGGTGCCGAAAGTGAAAGCAAAAGGATCTCAAGGACTTGGATCTCCTCCAGTCACTTCTCTGTCTCTCTGTTCCTCCACCTTGCCCGCCTTAAGTGCCAGCCGTGAAGGAGCCTTAGTCGACCCGTGCAAGAGGAGCAAGAGAAAGAGGGGACTGAGGAGGATGAGGGAGAAGGAGGACGAGGTGGAGGACGCTGAAGAGGAGAAGCGGCGTGCGGAGAGCTGAGAGAAACGGGAAGTGGGAAAGAGTAGGAAAATCTCCGGATTTTCTCCGGGTGAGAATGTTGGAGGTCGCGAGACACGGATGAAGCGCGAGGGACACGCACATCGGGGGTCGCGCATGCGTCTGCCACTACTACATCGTCGTCGTCGTCGTCGTCGTCGTGCTCCTCGGCGGCGGTGGCGTCGGCGGCGGTGGAGGATGTTCGACGTTTTTTTTTCAGTCACCGGTCGACGCTGCGCCGGGCATCGTCGTCGTCGTGATACGGCCGCGACAGCGCGTGCAGCATCGTGTTCACCACGGCTCCTCACGGTCCGCAGCTGCTACCACCAGCGCGTACTACTACCGCGTACTATCGTGCACCGCGCGTGCACCGCGCTCACCACCCTCGCGGCCAGCAGCCCGTGCTGGTGCTCGCGTGTCCGCGCGACCGACGTCGCGGTCGATAGACCCACGGCCGGACGAGAGGATACTGCCAGGTGGAGGCAACAAGGTGGTGCGGGTGGATCAGTACTTGTCGACCGCGCGCTTCACGTGCTCTTTTTTCACGTTCGGTTGCGCCGATTGGAAGACGATTATCTCCCCTTCATCCCTATCTTGTTCTTTCTCTCTTTCTCTCCCTCTCTTTCTTTCTCTACTTCTGTCTGTTCCCGTGAAGAGACCTCGCATCCACATCGTGTGACCTCATGGTGAAATCGCGCGGCGGTCCATCCCCCAGGGATATCGCGATATCGGGGCAAGGTTACTGCGCGCTCGCCTCCCGTAGGTGAGAAGCGCAGGTGAGAGAAGTAACATCGGGCAGGCGCACCGAGGTACCGAGGCAGCACCTGGGTTCGCTACCTCCGCGACCGCAACGTAAAATGCGATCGGCGGCCGCGCGCCCGCCACCCCGATTGCGAGAGTGCGGACCGATGGGCGGCGAGCATCAGCGGGGTTGAAAGGGAACTCGAGGAGGAGCTTTTGCGAGGAGACTAGCAGAGAGAGACAGAGACAGAGAAAGAGAGAGAGACGCGAAGAGGAATTGGTGCGGAACGAGCGCGCGTGCATCTCTCGATGACGCCGCCGGGGTCGTGGTTTCCTCCCGACTCGCCAACCGATCGTCCGCGCGATTAGTCGAGTACGATCGTGCGCGCGAGAAGCACCCGCGGACGGTGCTTTCAGGAAATCGGGCAATGAGAATCTCGCCTCGCGGGGTGCCTCCGTACCGTCACCCCAAGCAGCCCCGAGCTTCGCCGAAGAGTCCGCGCCGTCGTTGAGCTCCATCGTCGAGATCCAACGGAGGAGCGCCGCGTGCGCGACGGAGAGGCGCTCGAGGATGTCGCTGCATTATCCCCAGGGATACCGATACCGATCCGCATCGAGGGCAGGCGGTGGGGCCGGGGAGCAAGGCTCGGACAGTGACGTAGCGGAGCTCAGCGATCTCGAGGATGACGAGGACGAGGATGGAGCTCGTGACATCGCTGACAGACGAGCGGTCGTGGAGGAAGAGGACGACGACGAAGACGAGGACGACGAGGATGCTGAGAATGGCGAGGACGACGACGACGACGACGACGGTGACGATGACGAGGATGACGAGGAAGACGAGGAGGAGGAAGCCGAAGTGCTGCCCTATCCAGGTTTCATTCCAATTGCGCTCAGGTACCTCGATCAGACCACACGACCGCGCAACTGGTGTCTTGCACTCATCACTAATCCATATCCTTTTGATACTTCCCAACCAGGTACGGTATATACGTTGCTTTGCGAGATCTCATGTTGCGTGAGCGATCGCGTGTCCCCAAGTATCTCGGATTATTAAAAATAAAAGATTAAAAAATACATTTTTGTCTTCGAAAAGAGATTTAGGAAATTGGAGTGTCTTTTAAGCATACTTGAGCAAAACAGAACACTTGACTGATTACAATGTCTTTCTAAATTAACTTTGAATTTTTCACGAGAAGATAAAGGAGTATCTCAGTGCTCAGAAAAAGTCTCTTGGATGTATCCGTTGATATCGTTAACATCATCGCGATATATCTTATATCCAGGAGAGATTTCTTAAGGAATTAAAGTCCAATTATTGGACATCGAATTAAGCTCGTTGAAGCTTTCATAAAAGATCTGGACCGTGCATCCCTTTGTGTACGTTTCACGAATACAGATTCACTTTTCATGGTCGTAAGCTAGTGCGAACTGTTTGCGCGCGAGTCGATTTTCATTAGGAATTTATCTCATCTCTCCTGCAAGGTTGCGCGTGCGTCAGCGTTTTCCGTGGTGGCAAGCTATCGGAGTCTGTTGATTTTCTCCGAGTCGTCGTGTAATGTACAGAGGATTATCAGATAAGATCAGATAGAGCACGCTATCGGAAGATCAGTGTTTATCCAGTTGAACGAATTGTCAATAGCACCTAGCTTTGCGTTAGGAGAGATTCTTGTAGTATCCCTGCTTATGATGAGCACAGTTTGATCCCAATAAATCAATCGTGCAATGTTATTATGCATTGGCAATGCCGATTCCGTCTTCAACTTTAAGCAAGGAGAAGATACATGTAAAATTATAATATAATAACATAAATATAATTAAAGTCGAATTTTCTTCTCTCTTCTAGGTGTCTTACAGCTACCAAATAATAATACTCAACTATGTCATGAGTAATACCTACTGCATTCTAAATAGATTGGATTGGTATTCAGAGTTTGAAGCATTCAAACTTCAAGTTCAAACCTTGAACTATCTGGATTTCTTTCAAAGCACGAAATTTACTGTATTACTCAATCCAAGTTTTACATAAGATGCGAAGCAAATTTGATCGCGTTCGAACTATCCTTGGTTGAAACTCAAATGCTTCCACTTCGAAATGTTTCTGTTTGAAATTTCGACTAGATTTCTACTACAATAGTTGTCGGCTCATTTGAGCATATCTGATACTTTCAAAAGCACACTTAATTGCTCTCATACTATGTCTCCGATGCGAAGACTCCATTTAAAATCTTATCCTCTTTCGCTTTGAAAATTGTCTTCGCGAGAGAGAGAGCCTCCGACTCGTGGCAACACTTCGCTCTCCTCTTTACGGACGCATAGCACTCGCTCTATTTGTTCATCGCAGTATCCCGCCGTGCATTCATCGCGAGAACCTCGGGTCGAGTGGCGGACGCGATGGCGGGTGCCGAGGGAGACCGGTCTGAGAGGATGCCTTAAATAGGTCATTGATTGACCTATCCCCAGGCGAATCCTAGTGCGCGCGTAGCCGCTTTCCACAGTGGCACACTTCTCTCTTCTCTCTCTTTCCTCTCGCGCCGGCGACGAGGTCTCCTTCTTTCTCCCTCGCTGTTCTGCGTTCTCCATCGCCCTCGCGTTCGCCCCTTTCGCTCGTTCTTCTTCAACCCCCGGCGCGTATACACCGAGTACGCCTATATCCGTTTGTGCGGGAAATTACTGAGGGCGTGCGGCGGGATGTGCACGTGGTGCGGCGGTGGAGGCGGCCGGGCAAAGTTTAGTCAGCCACCCATCAGAGCAACAAGCATCGAGGAAAACGTGGCGAACACTACGAGAAAAGATCTCCATTGTGCCAGCGGACAATGGATGGGTTGGAGCACCGCGAACGCGGGCCTCTCTCGGGCCTCTGTTTCGCGTTTCGCCGCCACCGTGCGTCTGCTTTTCAATTGCCCCCTCGTTCATCGCAGTCGTGCGTCTCATCGTTGCGAATCGGCGAGACGGTCGTTGAAACTGTCGTTTAAATCGACATCGGATGTATATCCGATGGTTTTTTCCACAACTTCTTGGATCTGGAAACGATATTTCGCAGTTAAGTTTTTTGCATTTTTGCATCAAAAAGAGAATTTAATGAATAATCGGGTACCTTTGAAGTACCTTTATGCATTATCATGGAGTACTCATTGGTTGAAAGCGCGAAAACGCTTTTATATCAAAGTTACAATATATGTTGCATAGCTGTGTACGTTAGTTAACTGCTGTCGCAGCACTAAAGCAACGTGGCTTTAATTTCCGAAATTTTTAAATACATTTTGCTAAAACTAGTTTATCGCGACGAACACCCTTGACCTATCGAGGTTTAATCCTAGCGGAACCAAGGGCATCCCGGCAAACATTAAATTGCATGCTTCCTTGAACTACTTTCCATGATAGTGGTTTGTAACTACCACGATTTCACAATATTTTTAATAAATCTAGCCAACAAATTCTTTAAATAATGGCTCAACATATTAAATTGTAGCGATATATTTTTAACGAATCGGCAATAGTGGACTGTATATAATTTTATGACTTGTTGCGTTAGAATTCAACATTTTTGTTCTGTTTGGTTTGTATAATACATCTCGAGAGCACAAATCAAATTTCTCGCGAGTCGCGGTCGAGACATATGTCAAATAAGTCACATCTTTTTTAATTTGGCAAGCACTGCAAAGCGTACGAGTACTTTGCTTTCAGTTTCAGTGTTCGAAACGCGAGATAATATGACGCAAGTTGCGTGGAATGGTTACCATTATCATGATAAATGGTCATTTCTATTCCAATTTGATAGTTCACTTAATTATCTTAAGTGCTATGAAACGAGCCATTATTTGCGCTTTAATCTGATTACATATCCTCCATGTTTAATTAACTCGTACAGTGCTCATTCTTATTTTACTTGTACACGTGTTTCACTTTCCAAGTTTTGAAATTAATTGCTGTGAAATGCGTGGAAGTCAGAGCCATGTATGCAACGAAAGCAATATACATGCAATACGTATACATTATATATAATCAAATTATTATTTTTCTATGGGTTTGATTCTCTGTTATATTTTTATATTTTAGGTTTATCGTTTTATAGATTCTTTGGAATTTGATGTAAATTGCTTTACATTACAAGAAGTTTCCATTAGTGCTGACATTTCACGCGACAGGCTTTGACTATTCATCACTCTTTAGTCGGACATATGATTGCACTATACTACTGCATTGATCGGTTAATTATATTCAGACTATTCTCACAAGAATTTGTTTTCCATTAGCGCCCTGAATATTCTGATAATCATATGATTAGAACAGTTTGAGCATCGATTCTTAAATTAGTTACATTTTTTGAGCCATTCGAGCCTAAACAATTTGACTTGGAAGCTTCAGTTTTTACTTAAAAACATTTCTTTACAGACATACAAAAAATTGATATAAAAAGTATAATAAAAATAGTGATAAAATGAAACGTAATATTATACAATAATTTATTACTTCATTACTAATTATGTACATACAGTTTGCTTTTTCTATAGTGAAACATTGGGCAGTAAATGTTCACATGGTACGATTTTGTGGCGAACGATGCGTTTTTGTGCATTCTTTTTGCAATCAGAAGCAACAGTGTCCGATCAAACAACTTGGAACAAGAGTATCAACCGCTCTGCTCGCTTCACATCCGCGCGCATCCTTCGGTTTTCTTTTGACGAATCTTTCCACTGATTTGTTGTCGATCAACGGTGATGTGAGAGCAATTGCAGGTCCGGGGAAAAATAATCGAGTGACTAAAGCGAGGCAAACGAGGCAATCATCCACGGCCTCGAACGTCGCCGGAAGCGGCAGTCGATCGAAACAATTTGCTCGGCCGCCTCGGCCGCTTGATTGTCTATTAAGCGTCGCGTAAATGAGCGCCGATGAGAGAGAGAGGCGTCGATGAGGAACAGGTTGACGGGCCATCATCGTCAACCGATCGTTGACGTAACAGACGTACGTGTAAAAATTGATCGCTTAAGGAAACATTCGCGCGATTCTTATTAACGTCATGTGTAGCACGATATGCATGCAATTCGGCGATATCATAATGAATATCGCACTGTAAACATAAAAAGTAAAAAATTACTCTCTTCTGCGTGTTGCAATATTTTGTATTCATTATAATTTAATTTATTTAAGTTATCTTTTCAAGATATGTTTCCGATTCCTAGTAATAAGGATGCGCAAATTTATTATTAGCCAAGATATCTGGAGACTCATTTATTGCACAAAGACCGATTTCGTTGAATTTCATGAATCCGATAATATTTCTTCAGCTGAAATTTTTGCTAAAAATCAAATGATAAATTAATGGCATATAATGGGAATGGAAAATTAATTGCTCGAATATGCATCTTTCGTATTGAATTAAAAATGTAACGCGATTATATTAAGCAATACCTTTCATAATAAATGTCACGTAGCAATTAATATATAATCTATATTAACTGCGATATCTCTGCACTGGTTCGATCCCCGTTCCTTGCCACAAGACAGTTTCCATTATAAAATGTATGAGCTGTCGATGGAAATATCAGAAGCATTTGCGCCACGCGAGGATGCTTCACGTCGTCAAACTTCGCATTTTGAATTAGTCGGTTTCCTCGATGCGATTATACTCCTAGAATCCAGACCACGCGTGCCTCTGATAGAACAAGCTACGATTGTGATACGAGTGCTCGATTTATGCGAACGGTTGCACATTGTTGCAGCAAGCCAAGAATTCCGCACTGACCGTGCCGCAACGACATTAATCCTTATGTAAACGATACTTGATGCGACCGCAGGCCACGTTAGCGCGCGGCAGATTACACGATAAACGCTTATCTAGGGCTCCAGGGTCTTGTTGTTACAACACACCGGCCCGAGTAAAGCGATCGAATTGATTATTTTCCAGCAGTGCTTATCAGCGTGCGATGCGCGTTAAAACGGAGCGAGGCTTATTTTTAGCTGGGCACACATGTGCATGTGGACCTGCGCGAGATAAAAGGCATTTGTCTCTCCGCGAGCGAAACGCCTCGCGTTATTCTCGTAACGATTTAATTACTCACTCCGGAAATGAGGAATGCCCGGTTGCGCTCCTGTTCCTGGAATATCCGAGAGTGAAAATAGTTCCGTCACGGTCGAGCTCGACCATGGTACGAAGCGTAGTCTGTTACGCGATAGAGCGTTCTCGTTTTCAGGAAAATAGTCATTTATGAGAAGAAGTAGAATATCGAGAGCAATATCGATTTGAAGCTTCTTCCGCGTCATACTTTGAAAGAGATTGAAACGATTTGATTATTTATTTAGAAATGAGAGAGATGAGAAAACGACAGAAATTTGAAGGTGTTATGTAATTAAAGCTACATCTTTCTTGGAAAATGATTACTATATAAATAACCATTGACTCATAAGTGAATATTTTTAAGGTATACGAATCGCGTACAGTAAACTGCTGTGTACTTACTTTGATTGTCTAATTAATCACATAGCTTCTTAAATTATTTAATTAGGTAATTGTGTAACTACTTAATTTATTTAGAGTTACTATAATTATAAATTTTGTAACTTTAGATTTAAATTTCTAAGACTCTTGTCGCTCGTCAAAATTTTTCTTTTAAATTATTCCTGCATAAATAATTTTAATACGGCTTTAAAGTATACAACTTCTCGTGTAACAAACTATGCCTAGAGATTTATTCTTCACAAGATGTTGAGTACGTCCAAGTCGTGAAAATCGGTGCAGCTGAGTCGTTAACTTCGGCGCAATCGATACACGTCGTTGTAATAATTTGCACGTGAAACGCGGACGCTTTTTTCGCTCGATTCTCAGCGGACGAGGCGCTTTGTCTGAAAGTCTCATTATATGATTCCCGCATGGCCGCGGTAATATATAGGGGGATAGAAAACCTGACAAATTGCACGTATATTCTGCTTCTGGTTTTTGCTGTTACAACGATCGCGACAAATTGCAGCGAACCTTCCTCCAGCTGTCTCACAGCAGCTTGGGATAAGACCGCGATGAAAGGAAAGGGGATGGGTCCCCCAATGGAGGAACGGAGGATTTTTACGATGACTTAGGTCTCTCCAGGCAACGTCAACCCCGATCGATCGTGCGACGTGAACGACGAAAGTCCGGAAAGGAGTTCGGTTTTAGATCGACATCCCTGACACTCCGTCGTGGCCTTTTCTCGTTCCTTCATATCAGACATCCTGATATGAAGGAACTTGACTGAGCATCGATTGCATCTCCCGCGTACCACCGGATGCCCTTTCAACCGTAGATGCCAGAAGACATGCTGCGAAAAGAGCAGTCACTTCTTAATGGTGAAATGAGCGACAGCAACGTTGCGCTGCTTCAAGAGCTAAATTTTCGGGAATTAAGCAATCAAGGAAAATTAGAGAACAATAATGAAATTTAGTTTTCCTCTTTATTTTATATAATCTGAAAATTGATGATTATTGTACAATTACCTAAAGATCTCTTTAATGATTATCACACGAAAGATTTTGCTAAATAACATAGATATGAATTTTATAATATTAGTTGCATGCAATTGATATCTATTTGGCATAGCTTTATGCCTAAGATTTACTTATTAAGAATCTCCACTATAAGTGTCATTAAACTGTGCATTTATATTATACCTAAGTGATGCAGTTGTCCCTTTCTTCATGCAGACAATTACCCTTCCGAAGAGGGCTTACCATTACCAGTAGGAAGTGACGCGTGCGTTGCAAGGGGATGAAAGTTAACAGCAACAACAACATAATAGGGTGAACACGCAAAGCTCGCGTACATTCATTTTCTATTTGAGCGGCTACACCTGTCCGACTTATTACTCGTGTACACCGATGCAAAATGCATCGCTCGTGAATTGTGGAGCGTTTCCTGCAAGAATAACAGAACGATCATATTAGTACACGTACGCAGGTATTATCATTTCATCCGTTAATAATTGTATTAATAATTCTACTGCACTTTGCATGATTATATTTGAAATTGTTGACGATATTTGGTCGAGCAACAGCTGATAATCAAAACCGATAAAGAAAATTTTTCGAAACACTTCAGTTTCTCTCTCAAGTTCAAGAGCAAAAGCAAATTGGAGGGTAAAATTTGTTTCCTCTTTCCTCGAGACAGTCCGTTCTTTCGCTTTAAATAAGTATCTACAGATTTTGGGAGGTCAATTGCTTCGACTTCCGATTCCATTTAAGAGAGAATGCAAATCCGATTCCTAGGATTAGCTGCACGTTCCGCGAGAAATATACGAATTGCCAGTCGTCAATCGTTTCTTTCGCATTAGCGAGTGTTCTGGCGCTCGCCAAGATGCGAGGGTTGCACGCTGGAGAGAAGCCGACTGTGGAGGCCAGCCGTTATTGATCGAACACACTCCGAGCACGTTTGTGGGTAGCAGATAACGCGCGGGAGGTTCCTCGCGATCTGCCTGTCAAAACCAGCAATGTGCGCCAGTTTTTGATGCGAGTGTTTCCTGCCACCCGTGTTTCTTTGCCCGCTTCAGATGAGACGTTACAGGTGCTCGATGGCCGTTTGTGCAAGCGCGCAAGAGAGGCCAAGAGAGCTGCTCGCGGACGCTCGTCGACATCGCCAGCGCTGGCACGCGAAACTGTGTGTCAGCATGATAGATCGTTGTTATGATACACCCGTCATTTCTCATGAGCCTTGCCGAGATCAGTGGAATGATCTATCACGCGTCCGCCGTTCGAGCTGCGCACAGATCGCACGTCGATTTCGCGTTTAATTCCAGAAGCGATCGCGCTTCTCTGCAAAATACATTTGATCCGCTTGATAGGAAATGTGTTCGCCTAGACGTATGAAAAATGAAGTGTACTTTTTAATTATTAATATGCGCAGGCATATAATTTTGATAATCTCGCTTGGATGCTCGCGTGATGCCTCGACGAGGATTTTAGTTAGCACGAAGGTATTATATTCCCTTTTGTGAGAAACTCTTGCTTTAACTTTAGACATGGGGCGCACATGAAAAAGTCGGAGGATTATTATGATTAAAGCTGAAATTAAATTCCCGTTACGAAGCCCGCGTTTTGAACTCTCGTTGGATGAGAAATTACGCCGTCGAAGTTTAATTCGCCGGCTCTGTCGGGTCTTCGCTAGCTTGCATTCGTAATGAAATTTTCGTCAAGATTAAATAAAACGCCCATTTTTGGGTACATTTTGGTGTAATGATTTGATGTAGGAGGTTTGGTCTAATAGGATTGATCTGCTAGTAGACGATCTCGTTTCGATCCCGTCATTGTCATTAGACCGATTATTCCCCAACCCTCGACAATCGTGAAAGTACCCCAAGGACCCATCCAGATAATATCGAGATGTATGACACGTCTCATTTGCGTGATAAGCGGCGATTGCTTCATTATCAGTACACCAACTTTTCGTGCTTGGTCAGAGATTATTCATAGTCCGGATATCCTGAAAGAAAGCATAAAGGTCACGTGCGAAAATAAACGCGTTCAAGTTCATAGACGTCACATCGGAAACAGCCCATCTATTTTTATGAAGTCCTCGCGATTTCATTTTTAAACCGTATCTAGTGTGTCGCGACCGATTCAGTACAATTTGCAGCGCAGAGGATTCATTCTCGGAAAGGATTCATTCTCTATAATTAATTGGGCGCAACAAGTAGCGCTGGAAGAAGAATTCCGAACGAAGTCAAACGATTACGGTGATCTTTATCTTAATGGTGCTCTTTGCTTTTAACATTTCGCGTGCGATCTGATGTCAGTAACCCGCCGACTGGACGCATGAACAGCCGTTTGCACGCGACTCTGATGAATGTCGTTGTCGACATTCGTAGCGCCGTCCCGCAAATTAAGGGTGGAGTACAAACCCCTCTCTCCAAGCGAGACCGATTGATGTTGCGGTGGTTTCTTATTTCCAGAAGTCACGCACTCGATTTGTCTCCCAGTATGCGCGTGTCGAGAAGACGTCGCATTAAGACGTTCGTGTCTTGCGTTGCGACAAAAGATTTATTTATTATAATTAGCACTCATAAATGAAAGTAATACGAAGTTGCAGTTTCAAACTCAAGTTTTAAAAATTGTTCTTTTGAGTTCTAGATAGAAGCTATACAATTCAATCCTGAAACAATAATATTTGACCGTGAATGAGTCTGCTGATTTGCTTAAATTCAGAATTTGATTGTTAAAATGTACCTTTATTATTTTGAAAGCTTCTTTATTTGCTTTCAGATTTAAGCTTAAAAATACAAATTATTCGAATGATTCAAACTAGTTCGATACAATTGTCTCAACGTCAGAATTCCGATGTTGTGCTGATTCAAATTAACATTACATACACACAATCATGCGTGTAATCACATACGTATACATAATTAAACAATGCAATTATACGCAATTTCCAATTATAAATTTCGATTTGGTTCTACATTGCATTTTAACATGTTCATTACTCCTTGCTTCAGAATCCTGACGAAGACTTAGACATTTCAACAAATCGTGAATGTAACCGCAATATTTTATTCACACGTACTTGTTTTTCTCACATGCTGAGAGTAGAAGCACGCGATCGTACGTGGTGATTAGACGTGACAAGTCGCAAGTTCTACTTGTCCGCGTCAAGTTGAGATGTGTCGTAAAAACTGCGATATTTAGATAATTCACTTAACAACGTTGGTTGATGTGTCGATTACTCGCGAGTTGAGGTTTATCGATCGACATCCGACGAAATTACAAATTGCCAGAATAAAATATGCCTTGTCGATAATTGCGATAACGACTGCGTCCTAAAAACGTACTTCAGCAGACACGAAAAACAGGCTGCCCAAATTTTCTCTTGTACTTACTAAAACGATGATAAATTCTGCTAATAGTAAAATCAGTCCACAGCAGTCCATGCGTGTTAAATACGTGTTAAATTTAATATTAGTGCTGAATAATATATGCAAATATCCAGCACGACAAGTATCTCTTGAAAGATCCCTTCTCACGCTCGTACAAAGTGGCATCGTATCTTTAAGGGGGGAGCCTGCTTTAGAACGTTGAAAATAAGGTATAATTTTACGAATTTTTTTTGGAGAAACTATACAGCGGATCATTATAAAACTTTGATGCATTTATTAGTACATATTTAAAGATAAAAAAATTATTTTTTGATTCGAATATATCGCCTGTAGAGGTCGTCCTGGAGGCATCTTAGTGCAGCCGGCATTGTAAATTGGTGAGCATTCTCCTGCCTCCAAATTTCATCCAAACTGAAAAATTGAAATATTTTCTTGTTATTTATGAATTCCCATCGTCGATGAACCTTTAATATTCATAAAAACATTAAGTTAAACAATTATTTTTGCATGAAAAAGTTCAAAACCTTTGCCTAAAAATCGTACTTTTGTGTTCTAAGCTCCACCATTTTGGCACTTTTCAACTTTTTTCTTCTCTCTTTGGTTCATCGACGATGGGAATTCATAAATAACGAGAACATATTTCAATTTTTCAGTTTAGACGAAATTCGGAGGCAGGAGAATGCTCACCAATTTGCAATGCCGGCGACGCGGCTGCACTAAGATTTCTCCAGGACGACCTCTACAAGCGATATATTCAAATCAAAAAATAATTTTTTTTATCTTTAAACATGTACTAATAAATGCATCAAAGTTTTATAATGATCCGCTGTATAGTTTCTCCAAAAACAATTCGTAAAATATACCTTATTTTCAGCGTTCTAAAGCAGGTTCCCCCCTTAATAGAGAGAATAAAAATGAAGATGATAGAAAGTAAAAAGTATCCAGTTTTCCTTAACAAGTACTCACGTGGTTCGAAAGGGTGAGCATGATGGTGATCCTCCTGAACTGCATCACGCTCGGATGTACCAGCCGTGCGTGGACGATCAGTGCGTGACGAATCGATGTAAAATACTGCAGGTACGTACTTGTTATATCCTGCGTTATGCAGGACAAGCCAGCTGGAAAGGAACGGATGATCCGCATCGAGCCGTTAAAAAATCCGTAGGCCGTGAAAGATTCGAAGAAGCGGAGTGCAGAGCGTACATATCGGGCTTGTTTGAATGCGAGGCCATTTCCATAAGAATGGCTCGCGCGATTCCGTTTTCGCATTTGCATTCCGTTCACGTGCGCCGACTAGGAGAGTTTCCGATATCGCCTAGTCGGAATATTTACAATTCAATTAAGCCGTCTCATGGGGCGATATGGGGCGATTCGTCGTATAAAAGGGACCGTAACAGGGCCGATTACACTGAGCGCGCCAATGAGCGAATTAATCGATCGCGCATCTTGACACGGTTTCCGGCTGGCTCGCAATTAGTCTAGCAAAGGACGAAGAGGATGAGGAGGAGGAAGAGGATGATGGGAAAGAGATGAGAAAATTATCGACACGGCGTAGCCGCTAATCGAGTCCTCTCTCTAGAGTGCCCTTAATCAATCACGGTGAATTACGTCGATCGCACTCCGTCCTAATCAAGTTGCGTTTTTCCCCCCCGCATCTGTTTCTTCCAGATGTTCGATGATATCATTTTTGCCTTCTTCTCGTTGGAGATGACCATAAAGATGGTGGCGATGGGGATTTACGGTAAAGGAACTTATCTCGCGGACTCCTGGAATAGGTTAGACTTCTTTATAGTGGCGGCTGGGTGAGTATATCTCTCATTTATTTGCGTTACAGCACCCCGACTGTTCTCTCTCTCTTTCATGCCTGGAAATTCAGAAAACTATGTTAAAGTTATTTCGCGTGCGATGCATAAATCGCGTGGAGCACGATACATTATTTAGTTGCAAAGAGAGATCGCTGGGATGAACGTAAAATGATTCGTCAAAGGACTTAAGGGGGGAGCCTGCTTTAGAACGCTGAAAATAAGGTATATTTTACGAATTGGTTTTGGAGAAACTATACAGCGGATCATTATAAAACTTTGATGCATTTATTAGTACATGTTTAAAGACAAAAAAAATTATTTTTTGATTTGAATGTATCGCTTGTAGAGGTCGTCCTGGAGAAATCTTAGTGCAGCCGCATCGCCGGCATTGCAAATTGGTGAGCATTCTCCTGCCTCCGAATTTCGTCTAAACTGAAAAATTGAAATATGTTCTCGTTATTTATGAATTCCCATCGTCGATGAACCAAAGAGAGAAGAAAAAAGTTGAAAAGTGCCAAAATGGTGGAGCTTAGAACACAAAAGTACGATTTTTAGGCAAAATTTTTGAACTTTTTCATGCAAAAATAATTGTTTAACTTAATGTTTTTATGAATATTAAAGGTTCATCGACGATGGGAATTCATAAATAACAAGAAAATATTTCAATTTTTCAGTTTGGATGAAATTTGGAGGCAGGAGAATGCTCACCAATTTACAATGCCGGCTGCACTAAGATGCCTCCAGGACGACCTCTACAGGCGACATATTCAAATCAAAAAATAATTTTTTTGTCTTTAAACATGTACTAATAAATGCATCAAAGTTTTATAATGATCCGCTGTATAGTTTCTCCAAAAAAAATTCGTAAAATTATACCTTATTTTCAACGTTCTAAAGCAGGCTCCCCCCTTAAAGAGTATCAAGCAGAGGCTGAAGAGGAAATCTGTTTGGGCTTGGTTGTAGCGCATTGGAATACTGCCTAAACGTGGAAAATATGAATCTGTCGGCCATACGAACGATCAGGGTTTTAAGGCCGTTACGAGCGATCAATCGAATACCAAGTAAGTACCGCGGGAGGCTTTGCAATACGTCAGGAAATCTTGACAGTTAATTCTCCGGTTTACTTCGTCGTCGATTTCGCGGTGCATTGCCACGGTGCATAAAACCATCAATCCCAACGCACTCATGGTTGATTTCATCGTGGAATTGAAACGAAGCGGACGCAGCACAGCACACGTGACCACGTTGACTTGATTGATGTTGAGAACAAGTAAAGTAATTGGCAAGGAGAGACGTTCCGTTACGTTAAGATCAAAATTCGGGGCTTGACTGCGTGAACATGTGCAAGCACATTCAGGCTATCCTGAGACTCGCGCGAGACTTCCCATACAGCACAGAAGCTTGCACCAACATTGCAGCAACGTTGCAACGTTGCAAATTGCAATGCAACAGTAAAAAGACATTGCAGAGATATACATCCGCAAAATACCAGCAAACTTGTAGCAACATGACATTAATATTTCGGAAACATTGCACAATCAAAATTTGTAATTAATTAATATTAATGATTCATTTTATTAAAACATTGGAGTCTTCCTATCCTAACGAGATTCGTCCAAATCTATTCGACCAATGATATGCGATGACCAGAATCTGAACTCGGTAATATACGCATGCGGTGTTTGTTTCTTTCGACTATCTAAAGAACATGGTGGTTGTATGACGCGAGCATCATTCTAAAAGAAAGTAGTTACGTAAAAGAAAAAGGTAAGTACTTTTTTATAATATTATGTCTCATTATAGCACTTGTGTGCTGTTAAACTCTTGTATCTATTAATTATAATAGAGAATCTCTATTTGCCTATCTCACGGTTTATATCACTATAACCTCAAAATTATGGAAATTCATTAGAAAACTGCATATTAATAGTTGTAATATTTTTAATAACTTTTTCTGTTATAGAAGCTGTTCGTGAAATACACAATCATGCCACTGATGCAGAAATTAGGATTGAGAGTTCAAAGTATGTCATTTTACATATAATTCTATACATACTTGCAGTATATGTATATTTTTATGTAATTTTATGCTAATATATATGAATTTTAATTCCTATTTTATTTTTACAGGCAACATACAAACAAAAACGAAGAAGATTCAATTATTTAATTAAAGGAAAAATATTTTAACATAATTAAAGGAAAAATAATATCTCAAGAAGAGGATTTTAAAATTTTTTTTTATAAAGAACAGTTACTTTTTTATAACAAAAATAGAGAAAATGTTTATTTAATTTTTTATTACTATTGTTATATTACATATAATTGTCTATTTATGTTAATAAATAAAAATATTGAAGTTATATAAATAAAAATATTTAAAGTATATAATAATGAATAATTATAATTATCGTAAATTCATTACATTGCAATATTATTATGACGTTTCGTTGCAATGTTCCGAAAAGCGGACATTTTCACATTCCTGCAATCCCATAGCAATGCTGCAGAAACATTTCGCAGTGAATTTGCAATGTTGCTACGTTGCGGTGGAAGATTCCTGCAATACATATGCAATCTTTGCGTGCTGTATGGGTTCTTACATTTTATTAAAAGTATCGGTCATTGTCGATTCTTGGTTTCGTGTCACGGTCTACTTTACTTCAATAATAGATCGTCAAAGCCTTCAAGTTGCAAGCTATCCAAATCAAGTCAAGCTAATTTATTTTGAAGACACTTCTTATCGTACATACGTGAAATTTGCGTCATCTGCGACAGGTATGCGGATACTGGTGATGCTGTTGCTCGACACCCTCCCTATGTTGGGCAACGTCCTGTTACTGTGCTTCTTCGTTTTCTTCATATTCGGCATCGTCGGCGTGCAACTGTGGGAGGGCATACTGCGCCAGCGTTGCTTCCTTAAGGCTCTGCCCAACGTCAAATACCCTGAGTAAGTCGACAAGATCCGAAATCGGTGATCCTTGCCACTCGGTTTTTGCAAACGTTCGTTGGATATTTATAAGTGTTCGATCTCGATTTTCTCACGTTACCGCGCCTCACGCTGCATAGTACTTCGTTTTTTCTCTTCTCTATATCTGTCTTTGGATTGCTCGTGCTTCCGCGTTTCCGCGAGACGGCAAAGGGACTCAGCGACTTGTGCCCTACGATTGTCGTTATCAAAAATTTTTGTTCGTCGTACCGTGCTTTGAATACGGTAAACTTTGAAAATCGCATTCGGTGCGTGACAATTGCCACTTGACAATTTTCTCCTGAAGCTCATGTTCTCGTAAGAATCGTAAATTGACGTTTACCGTATCCGAAACACGCCGTTACACAAAGTTTTTCGTTTCGCAGACTTTTCGCTGCAGCTTTTGCGTAACGTACGTTGAATGCGGTAAACGCGGAAGTTTATGTATAATAAAAAGCCACCTAGAACGATGGCGAAAATTCTCATTTTACTTTACTACGGAAAATATTAGTGTTTATCGTATTCAAAGTACTGTACTTCCTGCACAAAATTTTCGCTTCTGAACATAATTTTCTATTACATTTTTGCTTAGATATACATAGTGTCTCGATTTGACGTACGATGCAATTTGTTTCCATCGCGCAAAGCGTTTCCGCGCCGGAAATCGGGATTTTGATGATGAAACTTGTTGAAACATGCGTGAAACATGCGTTGGTTGAAGGCTCGAGCGCCGCGGTGAACCAGCTATGGATGGTTGCATCCGCGATTCGGCATCGAGCGAAACGACTTGGTCGTGCGAAACCCAACCGATCCGATATATCCAGGCTGCATGGCGAGTAGCTCGAATTTGTCGCAAAGCATCGCTTGCCGAGTTTTCCTCGCTGTAAATTCAACGCTCCGCTCTTTCTCTTCTCCGCTCTTTGTCTTTCGCCAGTACTTCTCTGCGCCAGTATTTTGCGCACGATCCACTTTTACCAGAGACATTGATATCTGTTCAAAGTACAGTGCAAACTCTCCATAACTTGCGCTAGCTCTATTCGGCTTATCACGAAACTATCTGCGAAATGTATCAAATATCTCGGAATTAACCAACGGAAATGGTTAATTAAACACTTGATGCTTGCGTACGCGATATTACGTTTACCTCAAGTAGAACAGGAAATGTGTACCATGTAATACGTAACTAATATCTTGTACATTCTCTCATACTTTTAAATTCTATTTTTCCTTTTTTACAAACAGCTTTCTCGCATCTGATATATTATAATATTCAAACTTGGAATTTTTTTATGACTCAATAATTCGAACATTTCAAGTCTTTTAAAGCCTGAACTTATAATACTTCACGTCTAAAGTTATAATAGTTTGAACCTGAAGCTATAACAGTTAAATTTTACATTTTACATTTCTTTGAAATACTTCTCGTGATATTTTTTTAATCTCAGTTTATCATTATCTTTGACAGCAACTTTGACAGATGTTTTGAAGGCTTGACAGAAAACAATCTGTTAATAAATAAATATTATAAATATATAAACATTAAGCAAATGTTAAGGAATTGTAGAAAAAAATATCACTTATATAGCAATTACTGAGCTATTACTTATACAGCAATTTTTTTCTGTCAAGTCCTCGCATATCGATTTGAGAAGAGAAAGATATAATATCAGTGACGAACAGTTCAGAGGGAAAAAAGACTTCGTGCAAAGCCCTGGATGGATCAGTACGTTCTACCCATTAAACTTTTTGCTTTATTCGAATCATGTTAAGCGATTTAAAATGTTCTGTCTCGCTCATTTCTCTCTCTTTTTCTCTCCTCTCCTTCCTCTTTCAATCCACCTTCTCTCTTCTTCTTCTCATGACTAAAACGAAACTAGACATGTAAGTACATGACTCCAGGGAAGCAGTGACAGGCTATTGTTTCGCTGTTGCAGGTTACTCTCGGACGAGTACTCGGTTCGATCACGCATTTAGTAAGCTCTAGTAGAGAACAATGTGCTGTACATACATATATATATATCTCTCTTTCTCTCTCAATAATATGTACCTATATTAATCACAGAATATACATACACGTGGCATCCATATGTACATATATGTATATACATGCAACCAATACGTGATGTGCATATGTATATATTATTTCTATTTTTCTTTCTTTTACCCTCTCACTCTTTTTCTCTTTCTCTCTTCCCGCTCTCCTTCTCTCTCTCTCTCTTTCTGTTTCCCTGTCTCCATGATTTCTTTTGCCTTAATCATTGTACCAGTGTGCGACTGTACCGTAGTGTGATACTCACTTAGAGCATGCCGACTCAACTGACGATAAGAAAAATGCTATTTCGAGTATAAGTGCCGAAAACATTGTTCGTTTGACAATCGGGGGTGACGATGGATCCCAAAATCCCGAGTGAGAAGCGAAATCGAGCCCTCCCAAACTTCGAAGTGATATTTTAATGTTCAACTTACCTCTCTCACGCGCTATCTTTGCGCTAGCACCGAGAAACTCTCTCTCTCTCTCTCTCTCTCTCTCTCTTTGTTCTCTTTGATATATTTGTTGTACATAAATCATACATGCGCTATCCGACAAACAAAGATACACGATGATGGAGGAAGATCCGCAGTTTTCGCTGGTGGCAACTTTTGCACTCCCACGGGACTACTTTTCATAGGATTGTTCCGATATGTCTTCGACGTCTCTTCCACTAATTTCGATGCACGAGTTCGATGTTCTTTGCTCTGATACTACTGATATGATCTCTTTTGTGGCTCGTCTCTCGTACACGCATACGCATACTCTCTTTCTCTCTTTCTGCCCTTCTATCTCGCTGTTTCTCTATTTTGTCCTCCCTCAGCGTGTCTCTAGCCGGTAAGCATAACGATGCTTTCTGCATATGTGACCTATCGTTTAAACGACTGTGTGTGGCATCGGTGGTTTCTGTGGTTTCACTACATCGCACCGCTTTCACGATAGCATACTGTCGCGTTATACACGGTGTTTCCAGTTTCGCGCCTTATGTGGTAAATATTATACAGGGTGTCCCGGGTTTTAACCGACAAACTGCGGGAGCATATTCTACTAGTGGAAATAAGAAAAAATTCTTATATCGAGTTTGCTTAGAAATGCTTTATTACAAAGTTATAAACCAATATTGAAAAGAAATATGAGACAAGTAACAACGGATTTTTTCACAAAAATAAAAATTATCTACGCAATGATTTAGTGACGCATTTCAAAATGTTGTCCTTGCACATCGATACAAGCTAGACATCGACGTAGTACAGAATTTGTTACGGTACGACATTCCTGAAAATTTTGTTGCATCTCAGTAACTGAATTAGTAATTCGTTGCTTTAAATCTATCTGGTACCCTCCTGTTAGGAAATCTACGTTGATACTCTCGTACGGCAGCTCGTGCATTTCCGTCACAGAATCCGTACACGAAATGAGTATCAGTGTATTCCTCATTTGAAAACACTTTTGGCATTCTGATAGTAATTGCTAGTTGACACGACGATTGAAATCTAACAGCTACTGTTGTGAAAGTAACAATCATACTGAATCGTTTCAACATAGTGAAAATGAATACATGTGAATACACGTAACATAAACATCTTCGACCTTCCAAATTCTACACTATGTTCCGTTGTTACTTATCTCATATTTCTTTTCAATATTGGTTTATAACTTTGTAATAAAGCATTTCTTAGCAAACTCGATATAAGAATTTTTTCTTATTTCCACTAGTAGAATATGCTCCCGCAGTTTGTCGGTTAAAACCCGGGACACCCTGTATATTATAATATTAACAGCCCTTATTGAGAACGTGTTTCATTAGCAATGCAGCTTTTCGGATAACAAAATTCAAAATTAATCTACTTTTTAAATAAAACAATTCCTCTCAAATTCTTTATAATTCACGAATAATTTTAAGTTTTGAGCATCATTTTTACGTTGCTCGAAACCTGCTAAATTAGCAGGTACATGGACGCGAATAGACACTTGGTCTATCAGCGACATTATTATTATCAAATACTACAATATGAGCTACATCTTCGACTCTCGTATTAATATGTAGGACGTTCTGTTCCCGCCCACGGGGACATCGTGTACGCGTATCTGCGAAAAATCGCCCGGATGCGTTTTCGCGGCTCTTGTGTCGCACGCATACTTCCGACGCGATGGCTTCGAATCACTTCGATTCCCTTAAAGCGCAGTGGGTAGAAGTAGGCTCCATAAAGCTCCAAGCCCAAGCTCAGAGAGCTAATTAAACGCGCGGCGTTCGCGCGGTCTATTCCGGTATACGTGGCGGCTATTTTCGAACGTTTATCGACTCCTGCACCGGCGTTACTACCGTTCCCGCGCCCTGGTAGCGTTGCGCTGGAGCCTCACGGATAACGACGGGCCCTGGAAGCGATAATCGACTCTCAATTCCTGACGAGACCAAGCATGCATGCTCGTATTCGGAAAGGCATGAATCACCTGAAAGCCGTTATAGAAAGGTCACAATTTTTATGAGTGTTGGAGCAACATTGCTGGATCCGATGCATAGCGAGGATCTCTCAATTAACACTTACTTGCACTTTTTTTTGAAAACGGCAAACACAATGAGATTTTATAATATCTACTTCGTAATTGCGGATTTTAGCCTAAAAAGGAAAAGCAGCACATAATGTACGAGCGGTATTTTGCCAAAAAGTTTTAAAGGATTGAAATCCATCTTGCTACTTTGTTGAAAACTAGATTGTTACGTATCATGTGTTCGCGCGAGTTTGCGACGCCATCATCGCTACTCGCGGAGAGCTTGCGGCCAAAATACGCGCACGGATGTACAAGGCGACCAGATTTTTGCGGACATGATTCCGCATCATTGATTGCAATTACTATTGTTCAAATATTTCTTACATAATTAATATGACATAATTCGAGTTATTACTCTTTTGCATGAAATTTTCTTAGCGAGCGTTCAGTCATAACCGTTCTGCTATGTTCCTTCAAGTTAAATAAGTTTTGAATCAAGATACAAGTACGAACGCAAACTTGTCGTCGCGAATAGGTGAGACATTATGGGAATTGAGTGGTCAAACGGGACATATTGTTTAAAAGTAGGACATCTGGTCGCCTTATAAATATATACGCGAGGATCTAGAGCGACCGGCACAGCAAGCGCACAAATGAGTGAAGCACACAAGCCTACAAACATGCAGGCACGCAAATTTAACGAAAGCACAGGCGATTACGTGCACACCGCCGATTGATATGTGTTTTAGTTAGTACTGTGTCGCATTACACCTTAGGAAGCATAACAACGTCGAATAATGCGATATTCCTCTATTGCTCGCTATTCTTTCCGTCTGTCATTGCATTAGATTTGTTTTTTACTAAAAAATATATGCTATTTCATGAGGCTGTTACAAAACTGGAAAATATTGATGTAATCGAGATAGTGTGCGCAATCAATCATTTGATTTTTGCGAAAACAGTATCAATCATGACTGAAATGTCAGAAAAATACCGAAAAAAATACTGAAATACTGAAATATCGCGATAGAGGAATAATAATCGGGTTTCGAGAAAGATAGCTGCGTTTCGATGTAAAACAGCATAGACATGAAAGTTATCAAAACTTCAAACATAATGCAGTTTTCGTACGATGCGTTAATACGGTAAGGATCACGTATGTACACTGAGAACAGTTTTTCATCGGATAAACCGATTAAATAGTTTTCCGATTGTTAATTTTGTTTTCCGATTACCTTCATCGGATATGTCCGATCATTTTCCTTTGTCTTTTATGCACTTTAATCGGATATATCCGTTTGTTACTACGTAATCGTTTATCCGATGAAAAGTTTTTCTCAGTGTAGGTACGTCTCATCGATATCTCCATTTTCTAATATTACTTTCTTCTATAATATATATACTGCAACATAATATAGTATGCTTTACTATCTCTCTTCTAATATCTAATAATATAAAAATAATAATCTAATCTTTATTTTCTATATTTTTTACTCATGGAATATTAAACGGCATTTGTATGTGTGTATATAATTCGTATAATCGAATTAGTCGAAGTTTGATGTCTATCGAGTTTCCTCGAGATGAAGATTTCACTGAAGATTCGTATCCTCGAGATGAAGATTCGCACGTCGCGTAAACGTTAGCGTAAACTTTACTCGTAATCTTCTCAGCTAGAGGCTTCTTCTGCGTTCTCGCGGTCTCGGGGAACGTCAATTGCGCTTCTTTTCGCCGTCCGACTATTTTCGTCGCTATAGCAGCCTCGTGCACGCAAATTCTCGTGTCGATATATATAAATACAATATATACGTGTCTGCATTTGTATCTACATTTCTTTCAGTCAACGTTGCGCACGTACGTTGTTCATCAGCATCTCTTCGCACGTGTACGTGCACAGAATCATCGGGCGAGCTGTCGAGCAGCGGTGTTTTAACGGGGTCGAAGATGCGGAGAACGTGACGGAGAACGCAGCCGATCTGCTCGAACGGAGCACGAAGCTTTAGTCGAAGCAATCTCGAGAAAACGAGCATCGCCGTTAAGCGTGTATCGATTGGTTTTGCGAGCCGGTCGTGCCATACAGCCGCGTCACGCTGACGATGATTTGTGCGACGTAGGTCGTTCGCGATTAGCCTTCGTTCGAACACGTATGTACAACCGTACAAGCGGAACTTATAGCTCGGAGAAAACTCCGAGCGATCGATTGCATTTGCATATTTTCGGTTTCAGTATTCATTCACGCAAGAAGCCGCACTGGGAGCTCCTCCGGTAATTCCGCGACCCTCTGCATTATATATATATATATATATGTATATATGAATATATGAATATATATATGTATATACAGGGTGAATCGCTGGAAGCCGCCATCTCCAAAAGAATTTCTTATTCATAGCGCGGTATCAATTTCTCCATTTATGTACCTCTACGTCGAACCTCGAAATTCGGAATAAGATGTTGCCTCAGAGATGACAGTTTCCAGTGACTTATTATACCAAACACGCTGCATACCTACATACAATGTACGCATAAGCGAAGCATGCGGAAAGTGCATCCGTGCATAATACGGCATATGTAACGCAAGTCTCTTAAACTTAAGGGTCAACGTGAGATCTGGCGCAAGTAGTCGCGAGTTCGATTTAATAGTCCCTTTGTTGATTTTCCAGCAATCTGGAGAAGTATTTCGAGTATCAGGGTCAGGATTACATTTGCTCGCGCCCCGATGACAGTGGTATGCACTCCTGCAGTAATTTGCCGCCGCTCAAACTTGGTGAGTACATCCGCTACGCCCACAAGAAGCTTACTGAATAAAGATTAACTCAATTAATACGTTAAATAAAGATTTAATCAGTTTATCAAACATTTAATGAATTGCATACACAATTGCAGAGAGAGACATTTTACGCGAGATATTTCAGAATTTATGCCGAAATTTAGATATAACTCGTACAAGAGAGAGCCATTCTTGATTTTAATTTTAATAGAGGATATTTTAATAAGGAGACAAGGTTTTCAAACTCTTCTACTTATTGCATATCGTCACGGTTTGGAATATTGAGCCATTTAATTGTCAACGGCCGTTCTTCGCGTTTAGGAAACGTGGTGTGCAACAGTACCGCAGTGCCGAACAGTAACGTCACGTTCATCAGCAATGACACCTGCGTTAATTGGAACTACTACTACACCGAATGCAAAGGCCAGGGCAACAATCCGTTCCAAGGAACGATCTCATTTGATAACATCGGTCTCGCCTGGGTCGCCATATTCCTTGTGAGCGTTTAGTATACTTGTCCTACATTCGCGCATAGAAACGAATCATTTACGCGTATGTGTATTCGGTTATACACGCGCGTACTCGTTCACACGTACACGTTCACGTGTACACGTGGCGCGGAATATTTATTCCGTTTGATGGAATAAATGGCTTTTATGGCGCCCGAAAGTCTGCGAAAGTCACTAATGTGTGGGACTGCGGATCGCACACATTAGTGAGGCGATAGCGCCTCGATAAAAATTACTCTATCGATATTGTGGACGAATTGGTTTTTGCTCGATAAGATGCTATCGTGAATGAGTGATGTGCTAGCTGGGGAACCTGGTATTTCTCGATGATAAAAATAAATGTGAAGCTTTACTGGCGATGTATATCTTTTGACGCGCATTTGCAGTATATCCTTTTTCAATCAATTTCATCGAAGGTTTGATGAAAATTTGGCGCTTTGGAAATTGAGCGTGCATTGCTAATCCGTTACTTAATTAATTTGTCAAGCGTAACATATTTGTTATTATTTGCCGTGATCCTAAGCAGCGCAATCATGTCGATTTGTAGGTCATTAGTCTGGAAGGATGGACGGACATAATGTATTACGTGCAAGACGCCCACTCCTTCTGGGACTGGATATACTTCGTTCTCCTAATAGTCGTAAGTGCTCCATTTCCTATTTCCCAATACGGGAAAAGCGTAATATGTAAATTTGAATGAATAAAGCGTAATGTAATAACTGTCGCCTGTGTCTCGAACGGATCTACGCCACTCTCAAGAGACTTTTATGACGCGGATAGTAATAACGATCATCTTAGTCACTAAATTACGTCTCTAATGTAATTAGAAACTAGTGCTTGGAATTTTCTGAGCAATTCGAACAATTCAAACCCAAAATTTGAACTTTCTTTTCGAATGTTTCGAGTTTTAAAGCTACTTTGCAAAGTTACAGCAATTTGAATTCTAAGCTATATAACAGTTCGCGCTTGAAGTTGATAAATTGAGAATTTGCGTTTGCAGATCGGCTCGTTCTTCATGATTAATCTCTGCCTGGTCGTAATCGCGACGCAATTCTCGGAGACGAAGAAGAGGGAGATGGAGAGGATGCGGCAGGAGCGCGCGCGCTACCATTCGACCTCGACTCTCGCGTCGTCCACGAATACCTCGGAGCCTACTACTTGTTACGCCGAAATCGTCAAGTGGGTACTCGTTGCACACCCCGAGGACGCCATTCGCGCGGGCCGAATTTGCGGCGTCCTCGGTGTCCCGTTTGCCAGTGAAAAAAATGTGGTACACGTGCAAGTCTGGGTCGTGTCTCACGCTTGACGCTGACTATCCGTCCTCATTTCTCTTTCCAGATACATTGGCCACCTCTGGCGACGGGGGAAACGAAGACTGATGAAGAGATATCGCCTGTGGCTGTACAGGAGGCAACAGAAGCGGGAGAATTTGCTTAAAGAGCAGCAAAGTCAAACGATCCGCTCGAATGCCGCTACTGGCGGTCCGAATCGAATACCGGGCGGTAAGTCCTTCATCTGGCGTCATTTTATCAATCATTACAATTATTAACGCTTATATTAAACTTACGTTCGAAAAATCTTAAATACTTAAAATAGCAAATTAATTTCGAAAGTCTAGAAATTCTTGCGTTAATATTGCTCTCGATCCGAAATTGACGCCTATTTAGATAGAAGACTGCATCACGGAAGATGTCCGCGGCTTCTCGCCGCGCTAGAATACGCCGAGCAGCAGCAGCAGCAAGTGGCTGTCAGTAACGGCGGATCCGTCGCCGATTTCGCCACGATTACGCCCCCGGTACAATCGGCGGTAGCGATCGCTGCCCCCGCAAGTGCCGGTAACAGCGTCGGCGGTAGCGGAAACTTGGGTACTGCACCCCGTGCCAGTCCCGAGGTCTCCGAGGCTGAGGCTTCCGCGAACACGTGCCACGGACTGAGCGTGCATCGTGCCTCCTCCGCGTCTTGTAATGGGAGCGACAACGTTGCCGTGGGAAACGCTGCTGAGGCAAGTACATCATACATAGATAATCGCATGCAAATACGTGACGAGATTTTTCACGTTTCAAAGCCAAGTGGCGTAATCAAGTAAATGGAACGTATCGGATCAATTTTAATGGCAACTAAATATACATAACTGATTCATTTAGTTAGAATGAAAATAAAAAATGTAATCAATGTCGGAAAATTGTAACGCCATGTCACTTGAGTGATTACGTCACTTGAATCTTTACCTTCAACTCCGGAAACTCTAGACTTTGGTCCTAGTAGATAACTTTCTAGATAAGTTTCTAGAGAAACAATTAACATTTAGATTAACTCGTTTAGCGCTCTTCCCGTCTAGCTATTCTCTTCGCTGACATTTATCTTCCGCTGCATATATTCGATAGTAGTTGTGTGTATCTTAATATACTATAATTATACATGCTTTGCATAGAGTAATATTAATGCTTACGTTTTAACGCATTAGATTTTCGTCGTTGACTCTTATTAAGCCAATAATAAAGAATACGCTCGCAAGAGAGCAAATCTCGAACTCTAGGTACGACGAGATTACGCATAAAGTTTCTTCCCTTAATGCTACAAGTTTGGGCCGAGAACGGTTACGAGAGAGAGCGCCGATTGTGGTGTAATATAGCGCACGCATAACGTATGCTTGATATTGTCGCCTTTTAGACGAACAGCACGTTGTTGAGTCCACCATGTACGCATTATCGAAGAAGAAGCAGCGTAATGTTTAGCGACGTGGTACTGCTCCACGGCAGCAATAATGTCGGGAATGCGTTGCAGCCGGGGACGGTGACGCCGGGCGAACGTAACGTCTGCTCGAGTGAGAAGATGACGCAGACGGGTGATGGTAACGTTTGGTCCAGTCCGCTGCCGGACCACGTACAGGTAATTTTCACTGCAACGAAACGCACGAAGTAGCAAAGCAAAAACCAAGTCTTTACCTTTCTCGTACCGAGTATGGTCTTCCAGATGCAAGCCGAACTGGGCGGCAACGAGGCCATGACGTGTCAGGAATTGTTGGCCCTCAGCGGTGCTCTCAGCGCTGCCCTGCCCACCGGCCAGCTAGCGCTCGATTCGTTCCTGAATTCCCTCACGAAAGGCGAGTCCACTTGATACATGACCAGAGCGGTTTATCACGAATCCAGGATTTACGAGCTTGATTTACGAGTCTGGAAAAGGAAGAATCTCGTGAAAATTTTTCTCCGATGTCAAGATATTATTACATACATTTCTGAAAGATATTAAAATTATAAGAGTAATACTTTTCTTTACAATAATTTACAAAATTTTATATTAATATTTACAAAAAGATATAAAAATAAATTGCAAACATTGTTCCAAGTCAGCTTTGATATTTAAACTCGCATTTGTAGTTTCGATGCTCTTTAAACCTTATTTCTCTTTAAACCTAATTTCGAAAATAAGAACTAAATGAATTCATACCTTATCGAGACGAAAATGAAATGCGAATCATGCGCCTACAATAGGTATAACGGATCGTCACATCACGTTAGATGACCGCACGCAGTGGTTGACGTCTGACATCGACAACTGTTCTTGCTGCTGCGAGATGCAGGGCGATCAGTGGCCAGACGAAGGCGAGAAGTGGCAAAAGTCCTCACGCGCCAGACGGTTCTTGGGACGTGCCGGAAACTGCTGCATCTGCACGCTGCGCTGCATGAGACGGTGGATCAAGAAGCTTGTCGAGCACAAATACTTCCAGCAGGGTATCCTCCTGGCGATTCTCATTAACACCTTGAGTATGGGAATCGAGTATCACAATCAGGTGACCCTTTATTTGATCTTGGCCGAGTGTCGCGCTTCAGGTTTCCCACGGTGTAGTATTAAATTATTAAGTTACAAATTCGACGAAAACCAACTGTAAGGCCGTAATCAGGTGGTGCATTTATCTCTCCTCTCCTTTTCACGAAGCAGCGACTTGAACGATTATGCAAAAGGAAGCGTCGCTCCAGTGAAATATAATCGCGACTGTTTTGTTGCACGCACGCAGCCGGAACAATTAACGGTGGCCGTTGAAATCAGCAATATCGTGTTCTCGGCGATCTTCGCCGTGGAGATGTTGCTCAAAGTTATAGCAGAGGGCCCGTTCGGTTACATCAGCAACGGTTTCAATGTCTTCGACGGTATCGTCGTGATCCTAAGGTACGACGGCTCCCCTTTGTCGCTCTTTTCCCATTATTCTGTTGAAAAATAATGTGACATTAAATATCGATGCATGCCATACCGTGATAATGATATTCGCATGAATAATAGCATTAAATAAGCATCGTGTGTTGCGATGTCTACTCGGATATAAATGTACACGTACCGACACGCGACTGTCAGCGCAGTCGTTTAAAATTTCATGGCCGTGTTGCAAGTTTTACGAGAAAACCATAAACGGCGGATCGTTATAGCTTTCTCGTAAAGCTCCCGTCTCCCGCGGATCGGCACAACGAGCCGATAACCGATAACACGAGCCGATAACACGACCGCATCGGGTTTCCAGCGTGGTCGAGCTCTGCCAGGCGTTCGTGGAGGAGCGTGGCAGTGGAGGCAGTTCCGGTCTGAGTGTCCTGCGTACCTTCCGTCTGCTCAGGATCCTGAAGCTGGTGCGGTTCCTACCGAATTTACGACGGCAGCTCTTCGTGATGCTGCGCACCATGGATAACGTTGCCGTATTCTTTTCTCTTTTAGTACTTTTCATCTTTATATTCAGGTAAGTCGCCGTTCTACCCTCGTCGTCCGCTCGTCGTCGGTGACGCTGTCGGAAATTCCGGGGCGTCGCGCCCGCGCGTCACCGTGTCTTCTCTGCGTTTTCTTTTCCTTTCTTTTTTTCTCCTCTCTCGCGTGGTCCTCGCCCAATTCGCGAATTCGGCATCCATCGTCAACGGAGCTGGTCCGACGACCGCGAGGAACCCGCCCGTGGAACGAGTACGTGTCGCGTTTCCGCGAATTTACGGGGCGCTGTCGCGTCTTCCTGTTCTAATTATCACCTCATCAGCCTAGTAACGTTTGCATGTCTGGCAAGGCGGATCGAAGTTACGAAACTGCCGATAGGTACTGTCAAACGTGTGTCGGGCAAGCGCTTTGAACTACAAAGCGTCGACGAGAAGGGTCGTTGGTCCTGTAACAATATCGAATATTTTTATGGGAGAGCAACGAAAGTGCTCGGTGGTCTCCGTGTTTTGCATACTAATAGCGAATTTATGCCACCCTCGTGGACAATGGCAGTAAAGGCCGCATTTGGCGACCAAGTTTTACTATCGCAACCCGCTGCGCCGGTTTTACAAAAGAAATATAATATCAATAAATTATCGCGTGTTTCTCTTCAAAATTTCTTTCAAAAGTTTCCTAATGAAAACACAAATTTGTGTGAATAAAAAAATATTTGATACAAACGTTACACATTATGATTTTAATTCGAAAAGCTATACGTGTTACATTTAATTATTAAATTTAAATTTAATAATAATTCTCCGATTGATATATTTGTTTTTTTCTTCTTTTGGAAATTTATCAATCCGTTTAATTTTTACGGGCATCTGTCCACGCGACAAAACGAGAGTTAATGGCAACGCTCCGATAGACATCTCGTCGACGTTTGACGTTTCGAAAGCTTCCCTTCTCGCTTCTACGAGCTTTCGCAGGAGCGAATTGCGCGCCGTCGCCGCCGCTCTTCGAGCCGAGGCCTATACATTAGGTGACTGTCTTCCGTTCATATACCTTTCTCTTCTACTTTATTCGCTTTGACTTTGTTTCCGCGCGGCGTATGAAGCCGCTCCGCCAGTTAATGCATATCGCATATATACATAGAAGTTCTCGAAGTTTATACCAGCAGTTGTCCCGTATTTCTCGCGTGTTCTCCTAGCGTTTCTTTAAGCGGCATATTTTCTGACGTTGTTCATGGTAATGACGATTGATATTTGTTGGCACGATCTATTAAGGCGGGGAAGGACCTTGCTGTCGGTCCCTCCCTTCATGGCTTGAGGCATCGAACGTACTTTCGACGTTTATCTAGAAGATACATATTTATCTATATATAAATATATATATACGTATATGAATATATATATATCTACGTGTGTGTGCATGATGCTTTTATGCTGGACGTCTTAGCGACGAGTATGAAGGGCTATATGTATATATATATATCTACCATCATACATCATCATGCTCTTAATCTATATATCCGTGTACACACGTAAATCTCTCTCTCGCTGTCACTCTCTTTCTCTCTTTCTCTTTTCCTCTTCCTCTCTCTTTCTCTCTCTTGCTACTCTGAGCGCCTACGTTAAGTGCGTGCGCCTCGGTGTGGCCCTCGATATTAGAACAGCTTGCGAATGTTCAACATGTACATCTCTGCGGGATTACATCTATCTATATACATATATATATATATACATCTCGTCTCATGCTGCGTAGGACTCTCCGCTATATACATCCGTGCGTTTATGATGCGTTTTACGACCGTTCGATGGCCGATTTACCATCCGCCGTAGCCGCCGCCCTCGCTACTGCGATCTCGATATTCCATGATGTTCTGCTCGCTTGAGATCCACCGCAGAGACGTAGATGCAAATCCGTCCGGAGTGTCGTTGCGCTGGGGTAGAATCGAATTTACTTTTACTCACATGGGGTTCGGAAATTATTCTGGAGAATCATTTCTCATCATCACGAATCTCTAGCAATAGCGAATTTATATTACATTTATATTACGTTTACATATCGTTAAAACAACACTTTCGCAGCCATTATTGGCATTCTTTCGATGAAAATGCAGTCAGAACTAATACCTCGTAGCACGTACGTGAAAGAGCTCCCATGCGCGAACTTCTCGAGGGGTTGCGAAGAAAAAGTGAGAAAGAACGTTCGATAACTTTGCGCTTCGCGCTGTCGTAAGATCGTGAGATCTTTTTCCCGCGCGAAACTCCGTTCAAGGTAAGGCGAACTCTCGGAGCTGAATACCAAGTTTCTATGAAACTATGTAAATGCTCGCGGGTATGCCTCTGCGCGCCGATCCGCGATAGATAGATCCCTATTCTTCGACGACCGTCTCTAGTTATTTGCATTTTCCTTCGGCCGCAAAACGCGAACGGAACCACAAGATCCGCTTTAGAGGACCTCTTCTATCGGCTTGATCGTGCACCAAATAACGGATATTACGCGTCTACTTGCACCGGGATCGTAAGCAAGCAAGATCCCATTTACTCGGCCAAGGTTTCAGATTACGAGCAACGACGAAAGTTTACGCTAGTATCGATCCGAGGACATCTGGTTTCCTTGGACGCGTTTTCTAAAAATTGGCGCCATCATCATATGCCTTCTTTCACGAGATACATCATATCGACCGTGCGTTTTATAACTTACGACATTAAAATTGCGAAAAGATGTTGATCGATCACTTTCGTCATGTTATATAACTAGACCCGCAACATATATGAAGCATCGCGAAATTATCGGAAGTTCATTCAATTACGAATATGATAGCAAAGTATCGATAATTATTTACCTAAATTAAATAATATTATACTTTTGGCGAATTAATATTTTAGGCTTTAAGTAAAAATATTTAATTTAATAAATAATCTTTTTCATTTCTTAGGGTGCACAGGTGTTAAAAATTGAAAGAGGATAAAAATTATAACATGATAATATTGAGACAGTTTACTCCAAATTTGTTATCGAATTTATGGCTGAAAGGACATCCGATGACTTTAGAATTACCGCATACATATATTTCGAGCTGATTGATCACTTGGTCGAGTTAAACGCTTTACAAATCGCGATTCTGTTCTAATCAAGCTTTGTCCTCCTATCTCTTTTTCTCTGTCTCTCTCTCTTTTTCATTCTCATTTTTTTACCTTGGTCTCTACGTATATATATATACATATATATATATGGATAAGGAAGTATACATTGCACGTTTCGTTGTGTTGTAGTATTCTCGGGATGAACCTGTTTGGTTGCAAATTCTGTGAAACGATGAAAGGCAGCTCTGACGTCGAGTGTGATAGGAAAAACTTTGACTCGTTACTCTGGGCTATTGTGACGGTGTTTCAGGTACCTACTAAAAAAAAGGATACTTTTCCACGTATCGTCTCGAGGGCATTTTTGACTTCTTTATATAGTGTATTATTCACCTATATATATATATTCGTGCATATATTAACCGTTATATACACCGCATTTACATATATATATATACGCTAAGGACGCTAAGTATACGTACTAAGTATACTGGTTCACATTTGATTTTTCGTCCGGGCTAAACTCATGCAGACGCACGACGTGCGTTTCTTCCGTACTTTGATATGATTTCTGAGACCTCAGGTAATGTATACTGGGAAATAACATCGCTTTCCAGCATGTTGTTCCTCCGATAAGGGGGATAGAAGGCAACCGCCACCAGTACCAGCTTCGGAAACGCACCCGCAAATTTTACAAATTTATTATTACGTTAATTAAGGACCATTAATTTAGGGAGATAATAATTGTAACTTGAGCATTTTTCTAAAAGAATCTACCTTGTTCTCGATTGATGTTTTCATACTCTTTGATAAATATGTGTTACTTGTTACTAGTAGAAGAAAGACCGAGCAAAGAGCTTTATCAAAGCCGGTGCTGGAAGCTCACAGACGGGACGCACGGATTATCTGGCCCAGATCGCATCGAACGTAAAGCGTACGATCGCCGGCGATAATCCCGATGCTCCTCCGCTTCTGTCTAATCGCAATCCGTCTGACCATCTCTGTCCGTTTTACAAGCGCAACATGCGCGGTATTAACACGTTGCCTCCTGCCATTATCGTCTGCAAATTGCTGTCGAGTTGGCTACCTTCTGGCATGCTTCCGCAAGCGGCTTTTCTCTTTGTGTGTCCGCGACGATGAGCGAAATCCCCAGCATTCTGCGAATGTTGCCTCAATCATATATATGTTGCATAAATTAATGTATAAATAATTAATCTATATATTTCAATGTCCGAAATTTGTTGATGATCGAACAATTTGAATTGCTGTTCGAACGTTGAACTGAAATCTTGAATTATTTGGATTTCTGAGCGGATTTGAGCTGTAATCGATCAATATGATACGAACGATAACACGACATGCTTTTAAGAGGCTCGCGATTTTCGTACGGATGCACGCGTTTTCGCTCAAGCGCCAAGGAAACTTTATGTGTTTTAGACGCTTCGCATACTCATTTGCTTATTCCTGTTGCCGGCAATGCCGTTATTCTTGATGTTATATCGATGTTATCAAAGTAGACGGTTAGCTCTAGTCTATCCGTTACGTCATCGCGATCTTCGACGACGTAGGAAACACCGAAATTCAAATCGGCTGTGCCGATTAATACAGGATTTGTGCTAATAGAATTTCAGAGCGATTTCGAATAATAGGATCGACGGGATGAAACTCAGTCCAGCAGGATTCTGAGATAATCACGAGAAATTTGGCTGATTGTTTCCGTACGATCGTCGCGCGTCAATAGGCGATAACTAGACCCATTGTTCGTGTCCAAATAGGAGTAACAGTACAAACAGTACAGACATCTGAATACAAATGCTTCAAATGGAAATGTTCAAAAGACATCGTAAAGACCAATCGACGTCCACGAGATGTTCTTAGGACATTCGTATTGTTTGACAGCCACCCTGGGATCGTCGTGCCTTGCACCTTGCTTAAATGTCGCAGCGATGGCGCTCCCAGGATTACCCGTACAATCCCAGGGTGGCCCCTTGCCCTAAGTTGGACCAGGACATTTCGACCGTGATTCTCTCTTGCTTGGTCGCATTGCGTGCAACTCGCGCTTTGCATGTGTGATGCGTGTCTCTAGGCGCGTTTGACCGCCACTTGTCGTTGCTATTGTCGCCATTCTGCCGCGATTTTGCGCATACACACGTGTGTGACATCGCGTCTCCTCGGCAAAGATCGACGTGCGCGTTATCCTCCGATACTCTAATCGGATTCGCGCATTCTTACGCTCGCGAGAGAAAAGAAACGTCGCGATCAAAGCGGCGACCGGTCTCCTCTCTTTGGGCTCTCGCGATGATGTCGCAGCAACATCGATGCGTGGTGCGAGCCGTGCTCTCTCGCCCCTCGTTTAATTGTTAGAAGCGATCACGCCGAAGCAGCAGCAGCAGCAACAGCAGCAGCAGCGGCTTGTGTGTCGGCGCCCATGCTTCTCCGCACACACGTACACACCCCTTTACTCGCTAGAATTACGCACCCCCGTACGTGAACGACGCCTCGATCTCACGTCACACATTTTTAACGTGTAGCACACTATAAACTGTCGTCTCTCTGCCACACGCTTATCTCTCTGTCTCCCCTGTAATTCACTGTACTTCACTGTACTTCACCACTATACTTCACCACTTACGACATTACACTTCTACTTCTTTCTCTCTCTCTCTCTCTCTCTCTTCTTCTGAATTTCATACTTGTAACTTTTCTGTCACTTTCTCTCTTGAACGCCCGCGACGACTCGAGCGCAAAGAAGACTCCGTTCCGAGTTATACATTACGTGCGTAAAATACCGCGACTCGACCCGACAAGGGAGAACCGCCGTGTCACAAGTCTCTGAGAATTCGACACTCGAAAGACCCGAAATGAAACTTTTGTGCTCAATGCACACGAATGACACGAACAAAAAGAGCGCGTTTAACCTTCGGTGTACCGTTCGATACACGGGCCGGAAGAAAGGGCTCGACACGCAGCAGACCGCGAAAAAAGACCTCGAAAGCTAGAAAACAGATAATTAAATAGCTTTGGTTTTTCGTTTACCGCATCATTATGTTTACCGCGCGCATTTTTGCATCTATTTGGAACAGATGTTCGACTAATTAGAGATTTAAAGTGGTTGCTACATCTCCCGTTTTGCCAAAAATATCGCACACGTGTTCCACGAAAGAATGCTCTTTAGAAGCTGGATCAGACTTGACCCAGTTTTGGTAACCCGAGTTATTAGAGTATTGTGGTAACCCGAGGGTTAACTGTACTGTTTTCTTAGTCGTAGTAGAGAGAGACACGTGTCTTTCATTTGATTTTAAACAAGATACAGGTAGATCGCGCAAGGCACGTAATATCTTATTATTATTATTATTATTATTATTATTATTATTATTATTATTCTCGCAGTCTCAGTAGATTTGTGCGTACATTTTTGCAAATATATATACTCTGAGAGAGATTCGTTCGTAAAATACATATATACATATACCGTATACCTGCGTATTAGAGGATTATATTTTTACGCTTGGCAATTACTATCCCCCACCTGTCTCTCCCTCCCCCTCGCAAAACGTTCGCCGTGACATTCTGCAACGGCAGGTGTCTTGTTTCCTCTGTTCTTCTTTTCTCTTCCGCGACCGCGTTCCCGGGGCACTTTCCGCCCCGTTTATTTTCACGTGGCGCCCGTAAGTGTGTGCGGATATCTGTCGACCCGGACGATGATTTAAAGCTCGTCGTATTTGCGTCGACGTCGCGCTACCACGTCGCCGAAACGAAATTCGCAGAAAAAAAAATCGGCCGACGGGGATGTGACTGGCAGGTTTTGGCGCCTGATGATAATTCTTCATCTGCGGTCTCGCGCCTGTTTATTATGAGTTCCGCGGACGTCATGCTGCGTTGAAGTCAATTATTGTTCCAACGTGCGCCCTAAAATTAGCATTATTGATTGCCCGCTTGAAACATTAAACAATTAACGTGCTCGTATGACATATTACATCGAGAAATTGCAATACGATGTGAACGCGCGCGAGATGTTTGGTTTACATCAGCGCTCTTTCGGTTAATTCCTGGGAGGATTAAGTATGCTCACTACTTGACACTTAAATTTTGATTGCTCTGCGAGAGACGGCCATTTTCTCGAATCTTGATTTTCCTTGTTTCGTCCCGCCGTTTAAAGCCCGTTACAACCGCACACAAAGCCGATACGATTCGCTTACAATTCATAAATGTATACCTACTTTACACGCATTCGCCTGTATTGTGCAAATACAAGATACATATGTTTATATATATCTATATATCTACAGACACTAAACTTGCAGAATGTGACTGTACGAGCTTCGAGTGACAGTCGTTTTTGCTGTTTTGTCCAACACAATTGCTTAATCCTTTGCCGATACGCAGTGTCTCCGTTCTCTCTTTCTATAAAAATCTGTTAAAATAGATTAAGTTAAATTTTAAATCTCTTGATGAGCAGGGAAAGTTAAACATTCAAATGAAACACAAAAATATTTAAGACTTTAAGATATTTCAAAAGTCTGTGATTTAACACACGCATACACACACAAATAAAGAAGATAAAACATATAAAAGCTTTAAAGCTAGATACTTACAATGTATACCTGTTGACGATGAATGGAAAAATCGAACAAGTGTCGCATCAGTAAGATCTAAAAATAGAGGTTTCTCTTCGCGGAAATATTTTTAAAATATGAGCTTGAAACCGCGTTACTTTGAGCATTTAAGCACGAAAATAACGGACTACAGGCTGACGAGTAAAAAAGGCTGACTCACTTGACGAACATTTCACGCATTTTGCATCAAGTCCGGAGAATCATATACTTAAAAATGCCGAAGCCACGCGCTGCGTTGCGACTCGACGCAGTATTCCTCTTTTTATTCTTGTCATAATTCAATATCGTCACAGTCAACTGTCAGCAAGATTAACTTCCAATCGATGCAGGTACCTAACGTGATCCTATGTTGATGACATCAATGTTCACTTCGCAAATATCACTGACGTAATGACGGTCGTCGTGCCGTTAACATAAGCGGCCAATCAATTGCGTTTCCTGCGAAACTAATTACGGGACGAGGACAGACGACGCTCGTCACCGTAAAACGGAAAACGGAGACGCTGCTCGGCGATTGTACCCCTGATCACCCGTTTCCTTCAGCCCCCGGAGTCCCGTCTCTCCCCCTCACCCACGATCTCTGTCGCGGGGATACTTTAGGCCAGCGGATTATCTCGGTTGCAGCATCCTAGGGATGTACCTGTTCGGGGGTAAGTTTTGCATGTGGGCGGACCGGAGTCGGCCCTGCACCTGTGCCGAGGTGGTCTCGCGGCACCCAATGTGCCGCTGTGATCGCAAACATTTCAACGACATCGTCTGGGCACTAGTCACTGTCTTTCAGGTACCACTGTTCCCGCCTCTCTTTTTTAACGCTACACACTTAATGTAACATTTAAGGTGCTATTATAAAGGCGACATACATATACATATATATATACTAGCTATTTCTCACCACGTACCACGTGTTTTGCGTATACACGGTCTTTTCCTCCACCTATTCGTGTCCACGTTCTCTTTTCTCTCTCTCTCTCTCTCTCTCTCTGTCTCTCTTTTTCTCTTTCTTTCTCTCTGTTTTGTACAAATTTTCCGTCGTACATATATACACATATGTATATATATTATACAATATATAATGTGTGTATATGCATATTTCTTCGTGTTGAACACAACGGAACGAACCCTCCAACGTGTGATCCCTCCGACTTCCCGTAAGCCCACCCACGCTTCGTTCATTCTTGTCTCTTTGTTATCCGTGCCGTGCGACAGAGCCTTTACTGGTTGCTTTGTATTTACCATGCGTGCACAACGGTATATACTTATATGCGTGTCGACGTGTGTTCACGTTCACCAATTCGTTCCTTCGCTCGCGCAGGCCAAACACTGCGCGAAACAACGACCGCTCCATCCACAGAGTTGCGTGGATTGCGTGGATCGCGGTTCAGCTTACATATTATTCGTGTAAAGTAACTAATGTGCAGCTACGGTGCTACAGAAAGTCCCACGCTCGAACGAGTTTCTGCCTTTCTATCACGTGTTTCCGTTTACAGCTGTGTCCGATGCAGTCTGATGGAGTATCGATAACTAAATTTCCTAAATTTATTAATACTGCTATTAATAATTGTCATTGGCATCTCTCTGAGTTTACTCATAATGACAGATATTTGTCACGTAAAATACGTTCGTAAATCTTAATAAATTGGTAATAACGATACAAACACGTCGACGGTTGCATCCTGACTGTATGTTGAATCGTTCCCACGTTGAGTTCCGTTTATGTATCGTCATAAGCGCGAAAGTCGATTAAACTCGATGGAACACTCCTATTTTAACAGTTGCTGTAATATCGCGCATGCAATAACGCGCGCGCGATCTTGGTGTTCGATATTCACCTTATGTTAAATTAATTCCTTTAAGACGTTTGTCAGTTCTTAACTTTTTTTGAGCAGCATGTAACGTTATCAGGCTAAAACGAGAAGTACATCGACGACAAATTGGAGAGTTGATGAAGATAGATGAATACGTGAATAGACCTGCAAAAAGAAATTCGTGATAGAAAACTCGACGCATGCATATTCACAAAGTATCGCGACGCTGGTTGGCAAAACGTTTTACGTGTCCTTGTTAAGTATGCAAGTTCGGATACAATGGAATGACAATTCCTTCTGTAGAGTCCCTCGTGATTGTACGCATCCAAATGATTTTTACAAGAACTTTTATGAACACTTCATAATAAAATAATAAATATAAGTTTTTTTTCTATCTTTGAATTTGTCAGTGAATAGATGTAACATCTTATATAATGTAATATATCACACGTTTAAAATGATATACCATTACGAGTAATTGAAATTGTAAGCAATACAATATCTTAATAATCGAATTAATGGATATCATAAAATCATTAAATAATATTAAATATCTATTTGATAATCTCGCATAAAGTATGTTATCTGTGAAAATTATAATTGTAATTACCTTATTCTAATTTCATAAATATAATTATCCATTTTATTGCTGCAAACTTGTCAAAGTTTTTTATTTATTTTGAAGTTGCTAATAATTTAAATCCTAATCAAAGATGTACAAAATTCTTGTCCGTGCCTGCATACGTCATAAACTGTTTTACACAATTCTAGAAGAAACGTCTTGCCAATCACGTGCTTTTTCAAATAAATGTTGATATCTACGCCGCATATGTATAGCGGGAGCCTCTTCCCATTCTTCTTTTTATATAGATCCTCACGCAGGAAGACTGGAACGTTGTTCTCTTCAATGGTATGCAGAAGACATCTCATTGGGCCGCTCTTTATTTCGTAGCGCTGATGACCTTCGGCAATTACGTTCTCTTTAATCTTCTGGTTGCCATTCTGGTTGAAGGTTTCTCGTCGGAGGTAGGCATTGGGGTGTAATATGCCTTCATATGGGATGAATATGTGAAGATATTTACATGATTTTGTGAAGGCATTCGTTCATTTCTGAAGATACAAAGACTATGATAAATGGTACATTTCGCAGAGAAACGAGAGGAGAGAACGCGAGCAAAGGGAACTGGCAAAGAGGCTCGCTGCGAAGGAGGCTGGAATAGGCAGCGAGGACGGGTCATCGAGAATATCGGGATCGCATTCGATTTCTGATAGCGATACTTATACCCAGGTAATTGAAGTCTCAACAAATAAATCCTGCCGAAATTGTTTCCATGATCCTCCTGCGCAGCGTTAGCTTTCCTCCCTTGCGAGTTGCAGGATCAAAAAAACTCGTGGCAGAGCGCGGAGGAGCTAAGGAAATACAAGGATAACAGAGAAAAGCAGAATAGCGTGTGGAAGCAACGGATCGATGAACCCAAATGTAACATCCAGAAAGAAAGCAAGATGATGGGTGTGCCCCCGGGTCAACCACCAATAATCACTCATACGGCGGCCACTCCTCAGGACTCGCCGAACACCACGCTGGACGTCGGCTACAGAGACCTCAATTGCCGCGCGGTTTATCCCGCAGCTGCCCTTTCAATCGAGTCCATCGATCGGTCCGGTGTATGTCGTTTCATTCCGATAAACGTCCCGTCATTACGCGCTGGGCAAACTTTCATCGTCGCTCTTGCGAAAGATTGCCTGAAACTGACAAATTGCGATGTTTTCTTTAACGATATTTGGATTTCTTTTTCTGATATTTGGTTAATTCGCACTTTAAGCTCTCAGACCTTAAATTGTTTGGATCTTTTGAGACGCGTTCGAACTTGAAAGCTTATAGTCTAAAAGTTTGATGTTAAAATTTTGAATTTTTGTCGGATTCTATTAGGAATGTTAAAGGAAAGATTAAATTATGAGAAAATGTGATAATGACGAGCGTTGCATTTACAGAGTCAGTGTAGTATACCCTCGGGGTTGCTAAAGCTGCCCGACGTGTCTAACAAAATACCGGCGAATAACTTAATAGCTGGACAGCTTCCGAGACGTATAAGCCTTGTTACGGCTGTTGTTAATCCCTCGACGAGGGACTCGAGTTCCAGGTATCTATAATTCGTCGTTTCTCCATTACATCGAGCATTGTTCCCCCTTTTCTGATACCGCCTTTTCCCCTTTAGTCCGCCGAGGATACAAAGAGGATATTCGTGGCGCTTGTCACGGCCATCTCTGAGGAGGAAACGGTGGTCACAGAGTGACGATGAGCAAACTGGCCATACTACCGTACTAAATAATGGGCGTAGTACCATTGTCGGATCCAATCCAACGTAAGACGAGTGAAGCATACATTCTGAATTATTATGGAAAAATAAAATAAATAATTAGAACATGTAAGCTTGACAAGCAAGTTTACAGAATCACTACTTCAGCAAAATTAATCTCTTTTAGTTTCAATGGTTACTTACATGGTTCGATAAGAAACGACACGCAACGTGATGCACCCAACAATCGAACTACCGTCCTGACAAGCAATAATCGTAGTCTGAGTCCTAATAATTCGCTCGAGAGCTATGGCCCATGGTCGATTCGTCGTTACACAGTCACGCCTAATCAGGTAAAAGAAAAATTTACATGGACTTTATGTAACTTATTACAAGTAAAAATATATACTGACTTTAAATCACTAATTGTTATTAAAGGCAAGTACCATTGATGTTTTGGGATACCGTAACAAAAAATATTGCAATCTTGCAGATGCGATGGATCGGCGAGCTCTCGCGAAGAAATTCGTTGCGCGGATACGAGAATGTCCAGACGTCCGCGAGGAAAACGCTGCCGTTGGACGAGATGCTCGCACCATCCTCGACTCCGCGCACGATTAACAATCTCTCAATGGAGACTGGTCCACTGCCGAGAATCAAACGACTTCCCGAACAAGAGGAGGAGCGTATGAGAACGGGTGGCGAGACACCGCCATCGCACAGCCACGGAAGCGCAAGCAGCGTCGAGAGAATCAAAAAGATATTCATGTTCTTTGAACCCAAGGGTTGCCTACAAGAACGCGAACATTTTTCCTTGTATCTATTCCCGCCAAATAATAGGTAATGTAGAAAAAAATGGATAGTACGCTACTTGATTAATGCTAAACAATTTGCAAAGGATAAGAAATAATATAATACAGAAATAAAGAAAAGATAATGGAAATTTTACTTTTGTAATAATAAAGAAAGAGTAGAAATATATTTTGATTATGTAATACTATATTATTAAATCAAGTTTAAATGAATATTTAGCAAATCGGCTAAAAGAAATTCTTGCTATAAGAGATTCATAATTTTTTCGGTACTGCAGATTTCGCATCTTTTGTCAATGGTTCGTCGATCAAAAATGGTTTGATAACGTGGTACTGCTATTTATTGGATTGAATTGTATTACTCTGGCGATGGAGAGACCTAATATACCGCCGGACAGCCGCGAGAGGATTTTTCTATCCTCCGCGAATTACATTTTTACTGCTGTCTTCGCGATCGAGATGTTCATTAAGGTAACGTAGCAATGTAATTCTGAAAATATTATTTCTGAAATCTTGTAATAATAATTTATAACGAGACTGCGATATCGTCAGTGAAATTTTACTTTACACTGTTCCATGAGATCAAAAGCTTGTAGTTTGTAGTTATAAAATCGTGTATGATCCTCATCTTGATGGTGCAATTTTTTGATAGGTTGTCGCAACGAGTATGTTGTATGGTCCAGACGCGTATTTTACTTCGGGATGGAACATCATGGATGGATCTCTCGTTATCATTTCCATAATCGATTTGTTGATGTCGCTACTCTCATCTAGCAGTCCCAGGATATTCGGAATACTGAGGGTAAATTTGTTATTTAAAATACTTACTATATTTCTTATTCTTAATCAATAAAAATGCATTATCCGTTAATAATACATACTTTTTGTACTTTTGAAATAACGCAGGTATTTAGATTATTAAGATCACTGAGACCTCTACGAGTCATCAATCGCGCACCCGGTTTAAAACTAGTCGTGCAAACATTGCTGTCTTCGTTACGGCCCATCGGCAATATCGTCCTGATTTGCTGCACGTTCTTCGTGATTTTTGGTATTCTTGGAGTACAACTTTTCAAAGGTGCATTTTATTATTGCGAAGGTCCAGACATTAAAGATGTGCGTAATAAAACGGATTGTCTGGCCGACAAGAGAAACGTGTGGTTAAACCGAAAGTACAATTTCGATGATCTCGGCAAAGCTCTCATGTCGTTGTTTGTCTTATCGTCGCGGGATGGATGGGTGAACATCATGTACACCGGTTTAGATGCCGTTGGAGTTGACCAGCAGGTAGGAGAAATTAATTTTTGTAAAAATGAATATTTTATAAGTCTGATAACTCTAAAAGTTTTTCTCTCATTGCGATTTCCAATTTTAATTTCTAGAAAAATAATTACACATGAATATAATTATAAATATTCTGAAACTGATAGTGATTTGATGAGATTCAAACTGATTCCAGCCCATTGAAAATTATTCCGAATGGCGACTGTTGTACTTCATCGCGTTCATACTGTTGGTGGGTTTCTTCGTACTGAACATGTTCGTCGGAGTGGTGGTAGAAAATTTTCACAGGTGCCGCGAGGAACAGGAGAAAGAAGAGCGCGTTCGAAGAGCGGCCAAGCGTGCATTACAGATGGAGAAAAAGAGACGAAGTGAGTGGCCGCTAGGGGCTTCACTAGGTTAATGCCACTTCTTCACCATGCAAGCAAAACTTGCCCACGAGGGCCAATATGTATCCAATGTCGATCGCGATTTTTCAGAGATGCACGAGCCACCATATTACAACACTTACTCCAAGTCGCGGCTGTTCGTACACAATGTTGTGACATCCAAGTACTTCGATCTGGCGATTGCCGCCGTCATCGGTCTCAACGTCGTTACGATGGCGATGGAGTTTTACATGATGCCGAAAGCTCTCACCTATGCATTGAAGATATTCAATTACTTCTTTACCGCTGTCTTTATTCTTGAATCGATCATGAAGCTGGTTGCTCTCGGTGCTCACCTCTATCTCAAGGATAAGTAAGTGCAAAGAGTCAATCAGTATTAATCAGTTAATTCTAATCAGTATTGTTTTGGTGATTAAACAATTTGAATGATTCGAATTTTAATCTCAAATTGGTTGAACTTTTTGAATTATTCAAATATGAAATGATGAAACTATTGCAGTCTGATCTTAATTCTAAGACAGAGTTCTGTTTACAGATGGAATCAGTTAGATGTGGGAATAGTTATATTATCAGTGGTGGGCATTGTGTTAGAAGAAGTCGAATCTAAGATCATTCCTATTAATCCCACGATAATTCGCGTGATGCGAGTGTTGCGGATAGCTCGAGTGTTGAAGCTACTAAAAATGGCGAAGGGCATACGTGCCCTTTTGGATACGGTGATGCAAGCTTTACCTCAAGTTGGCAATTTAGGATTGCTATTTTTCCTGCTTTTCTTTATATTTGCTGCCCTAGGAGTAGAATTGTTCGGCCGACTAGGTAATTCTGATTAAGTGTAACAAACTTTTACGTGACCACAAAAAAAGTAACTAAAAGTATAAATTCATAAAACCTTTTATTTGCATTTCTTCACAATAAAATGATTTTAGAATTTCTTTTTCTAAATAATTTCAAATAAACTCTTCTTTAAAAAATGTAGTAAGAAAACTCACATCTGTAAAAGTTTAACAAAAAATAATTTTAGAAAATACATTCATATAAACCATACATATTATTCGGATCTCTCGTATACGTTAATTCTGTCTCTTCCTATAGTCACGCAAAAGTTTCAATGTCGAATGTCTTACTAGAAACAACCTCGGACATAGAAAGATTGACCTAAATGGTGCTAATTTTCTGCCTTAGAATGCAATGATGAGATGCCTTGTCAAGGCCTCGGCGAGCACGCGCACTTTAGTAACTTTGGCATGGCCTTCTTGACGCTTTTCCGAGTCGCCACTGGTGACAACTGGAATGGAATCATGAAGGACACGCTGAGGGACGATTGCGATGACGCTGCAGATTGCGTTAAAAATTGTTGCGTGAGCAGCATTATTGCTCCAATATTTTTTGTCATTTTTGTTCTGATGGCGCAATTTGTACTAGTGAACGTTGTCGTCGCTGTGCTGATGAAACATCTGGAAGAAAGTCACAAACAGGTAATGTTCCGAAAAATTACACATAATTTAATAAATTAAGAATATTAAACATTTGCGTCCACAATTTATTTCATATTTCAAATGGTTGTTAAGGAACTATTGATGTAAATCGTATTTTTGTCTGAAGAGGACCAGAAACCTTAGTCGAAACGTTATATTTTGATTGAGTAAAGTGAGCTTGCCAACTAACGGTCGATAAATTAAATAATACTTCGATAATAAAAGTATGGAATATATAAGAAGTATATAACATTTTAATTTTAGATGGAAGACGAACTAGATATGGAAACACAGTTGGAGAGAGAGCTGGCCGCAGAGCAGGAAGAACTTCTTGAGGTGGAAGAAGAAGATGATGAAAATGTACCGATAAGTCGTAGAATAGATCGTGACGATGACGAGGATGATGAAGAGCGTGAATCTATGGTGGGAAACGACAAGATATCTGCTGTGAGACCGGGATTAGCCAAAGTTCGCTCCTTACCTGCGAATTTCATTTATAATCCGCCGAGGGAGAGAAATATCGAAGGTAAATCGTTAATTATTAATTGTTAATTGTTAATTATTAATATTATTAATATTATTATTGATGCCTGAACATATCATTGATTATTGATTATTGATACAATATAATATCTTTTCTATTACTTCTTGTTGCTTGTTATAAGATTCTATTACTTCTTGCGCTTGTTATAAGATTAATGAATCGTTTGATTTTTATATTCTTCAGATGCTTCGATTTCCGTATCTTTGGATGAGAAACGTCGTAGTTCGTATTACCGCAGACCGTCCAAATTCAAGTCAAAACGCCGGCAAACGTTCCATTCAAGTCATCATCAGCGAAGGTCGTTGCTGCCAATGCACTTTGAGGTCGCTGAAGTCTTCGAGAAGCCTGTGAGCAACCTAAGTGTGCCTCGAATTATTCCACATCGCAGTTACACCACAGCTAGTCAAGATTCCAGTCACGCACAACGTCAGAAGTTGCCGGTGAGAAATCACATAAGGATAAACATATAAACATGAGGATTGTACGATTTTCCGAAAAGTGAAAATGATTTGTTAAAATAATTATATTAATTATGTTACAAAGTATATAATTTAAAAATATAATTAAGATTATATCTTTCGTTTATTTGATTGATAGATTTCTTCTAACTGCCTGTAATTGAAGTAAAAATGATATACAGGGTGAGGAACCTAAAACAGGCCACCTGAATATCTCGGCTGTTATTGGTGATAGAAAAAAATGTGTCAGAACAAACTTGCATAGTTTAGAGGAACATATAATTTGTTCTAAATAGTTTTTTATTAAGTGGACGCGTAGAGATCATATGAAGGTCAACTTCGTTTTTTTAAATGGTATGATATGTTTTTTTACGTACCATCTAGTAGTGTTTGAAGATGTGCACATTGATCTAAATCTTGATCGGGTCAAAATCATTCAAGGTCACTGAAGGCCAACTGCAAGGGAAAATAATTTACTTTATATTGCCTAAAGTTCTCTGCTATTAAAAATACTGTAAACTCAGAAATAAAAAATTCTAGCCCTTAGAAATTTTTTCTTTTTCCGCGAAGTTCTGAGTTGTTGTTATAATTATTTTTTATATTGCCTAGAGTTCTCTGCTATTGAAAATACCGTAAACTCAGAAATGAAAAAGTTCTCGAGTTTAAAATTTTTTTCTTCTCAGAGGAGTTCTGAGTTGATGATATCATTATTTTTTATATTGCCTAGAGTTATCTGCTATTGAAAATACCGTAAACTCAGAAATGAAAAAGTTCTAGCACTTAGAAATTTTAGCTTTCAGTGACCTTGAATGATTTTGACCCGTAGATCAATGTACGCATCTTCAAACGCTCTACTAGATGGTACGTAAAACAACATATCATACCATTTAAAAAAACAAAGTTGACCTTCATATGACCTCTACGCGTCCACCTAATAAAAAATTATTTAGGACAAATTATGTGTCCCTCGAAACCATGCAAGTTTGGCCTGACACATTTTTGCTATCACCAATAACAGCCGAGATATTCAGGTGGCCTGTTTTAGGTGCCTCACCCTGTAATTTCTTCTAACTGCCTGTATTCGAAGTAACGATGTACGTATAGTAAACGATTCTTACATACATAACGGAAAAATTAAAATTCAAGATAATAAAGTACATTAACAAAATATATACACACGTCAATGTAATCACATATTTAATAACTTGATGTTATATACAAGTTCACATTTCAGGTGATTACCAGCGAAACTCGCGAAAATAAGTCCTTCTTGAGCGTGAGCAAGCCGCCGACTAGTTCATCGCTGGTCACTTCCACCGGTTCGAGCAGCACCCTAAGCGTCCCGCCCAAGTTGACCAGCGATCGTTATTTAATGCCCACCCCCGAGATCTACCCGTCCAAGGCGACGATGAGGCGCCGGACGTCGAGCGATACGCAATCGCCATCGCAATCCGACACGAGTGCAAGTGCGTCCGGTCGGACGTCTGGCATCGCGAACGGTTACGCCGGTGGCAAAGCTCGGTTAGAGGAACCAAAACCGAAAGCAGAGGAGAAAAGTCACGCGGCAGCGGTACCAGCAACCGATGACTTTGACGTACAATCCGTCATCAACGAGAGGAGACCACCGAAGCTGAAGACTACTCGGAGCGGAGTCGGAGCGACGTCCGCCACCACCAGCGTTGCCAGCGATCAGTACAGCACGTTTATGCGTGGCGAGGGTTACAGCCACATCTATGTCACCACCGATGACAGATCCGACGATGTTCCATCACCTTGTGGCAACGTGAGCGAGAGTACCGGCACCGGCAGTCTGAGCGTCGTTGCTAGCATTAGTGCCGGTGGCAGTGCCGCCGGTAGCGGCAGCATGGCTGGCAGCATCAGCAGCGGTAGCGGTAGCCGAAGCGGTGGCAGTGGCGGTGGCGGTAGCGGTAGCGGTAGCGGTGGCGGTGGAGGCGGTGGGGTTCACATTGGCGAGGGTGGCGCGATCGGATCCGATGTGAGAATCTACGTGGACGACACGGACTCGGCGAGTAGCAGCAACAAACGTCGCCGCGGCGAGAGGTTGCGTGATGACGAGACCCTGGATGCGTCGACTACCATCTCTTCTACCACGACGATGAGGGATGCTTGTGGAGGCAGCGGTGGCGTCGGCGGTGGCGGTAGCGCTAGCGGTAGCGGTAGCGGTAGCGGCGGCATGGACGAAGGCAAGGAGACACCTGAGAGACCGTCCTCCGCCGGTAGACCACTGGACCCCTCTTAATCCACATACATACGTACACGCATCCATACACACATATACACATACGTACATAGAACGAACGAGCCGAAGTAGTCTCTAGTCTCTATGTAGCGGCGGGAGGTTTCTAAGACGAAGCGTGATACCTTACGATGGAGAAACCATGATGATGAAGTCATGGAAGGGCTCTAAGAAAGACTGTAGTGCATGACAATATAGTCGTTATACTCTAGTCACTTCGCCGCCGTGAACTTGCCAAAACGAACAAGTCGAGTATTTAGAGTGGTTGAAGTTTGCGAGATTAAAGGGGAAAAAGAGATAGAGAGAGGGAGTATGTGAGAAGAACATCCGTCGCGCGAGCGAGATATATTCGCGTGAACAAGACGATATAATTAGGAGATTCTACCGATGCGTAGCGCACAGTTATGCGTGTGCGACGCGTAACGCAACTTGAAAACCTATGACAATCTCTTATTGCCAACGGAACGGATCTCGTCTGTTCCGTTTCCGCAGCGTCGTGGAAGTCGATACGTAGGAATCGGTAGGAAGAAGAACGACGTAGACCGCGTCGAAAAAATTAGAGGGGGAGAGAATTTCAGTAGTTTATAGCTAGATCTTACGTCGAGTTTACGCGACAAAAACTGCAATTAATTGGACCACATTGTCTCGCCTTTTCTTACTCTCTAACTTCTGAAAATTGCGCGCGGTTTGCCGATCGGAAGTTAAAGATAACGCGCGGTATTCTTCCGCGCTAATGTTTGAGCTAATCGAACGACTCGAGCTTTAACAATTGAGACTCGAATCTTTAATTGTTTGGATCTTTCGCATTGCTCGAGTTTGACTCTGTACAAATTGTGATGTCTACAATCGATAAAATATAAATTATATCCCTTTGATTTAACTAAACTAATAGTTAATTGACCAAATTGGTATAGGACTGAGGATGTAAATTTTTTTGTGTTGTATTGTCAACAGCAATCAGAATGGTCAAATTTATGCAATTGCAAATTTATCTAGTATTTGGAAATGATTATATATATATATATATATATATATATATATATTTGGAAATAATAATTTTATGTTTAAATGCTGGAATAATATGTAAAATGAAGAATATGTTGAATTTTTATAGTTAATTTATTTGGATTACATTCAGGTGTTTTAAATGTTTGTGATCGATCGTTCGTGAAGATCATGATTATCCGATCGGCGTTTAGGAATCGTGATTTATCTTCGTTCCGTTTACTTCACTTTTCTCACACTCTTCTAGAGCGTTCTTCTCGTTGACATCTGTGATATACTTTAATCGTAGTGTATTTCCTAACGGTAACAGAGCGCAAATATCAGCATGAAACTGTAACATCAGCACCAGCAGCAGCAGCAGCAACAGCGACAGAGCAAAGTACAGCAACAATTTAGGGACGTAGCTGACTTTTTAATAAAACGAAGACCGATGTCTGGGAGTGGCTTTCGCGGGGAATAAATAGAGAGAAACAAAACAGAGATAAATAGGAACTCTATACTGTACATACATACACTTACGAATATTCTATACTCTACACTTGGTGTGGTTTATTTTGATACTACCGCGTGCGGTAATATATTTAACAATTGTCGAAGTAAATCTAAATAAAAAAAAGAAGAAAAGTAAAAGTAAAATAACTCTATGCCTTTTACGAGCGTTGACGAACCTTCGTGCGGTGGTGGTGCCCGCGTTCTTTTCTTTTCATTTGCAAGAGAGCGACTAACAGCTCTCACATCATTCTTCGTCGAATTGAAAGTGTAGTCGCTAAAACTGCGTTAACATGCACCGCGTTGCTTCAAAAAAAGAACAAACATTATTTGCGATCGTTGATTGCTTGGTTGATACTGCGCTTCATTTAAAAAATCTAACAAAATTTCTGGTCGCGCGGGCGATGTCTCTGCGTCGAGCTTAAGCGCAATTTCTGGTTTGAATGTTAATCATCGGACTTCGATGGAAGCATTTTGCAAAAGACGTGATGATTCTGTACAATTGCGCTTAACGCTAGAACGGTTAAGCACCTATTATTTAAAAAGATATTTTATTCTCTGTATCATAGATTCCTCAAAATTATTTAGAGACTTAAGTTTAAGCTTGAAATTATTCGTCTAGCCTAATTCTAATCTTTATAAATAAAAATATTCAAATTATACTTGCATAATTATACTTTAAATGTAGCAATCAATTATTGAAGCTTCTGTACTTCTGTACTTTGTTATTCCTTCATTATGAAATGAAGAATGTAGAAGAAAGTAAGAGAGAATCCTCAATGCTAAGTCTGCTTTTTTCTAACAAAGTCTGTTACTAATATTAAAATTAAAATTTCTTTGTACGTAAAGTTATAAACTTTATTGGTGAAAAGATATGTACATTAGAACAAATAACCGTAACCGTTCTAATGATGAATCTCGACTCAGAAATAAGAAATAAGAAATATGAAGAAGAGCAATGAACGCCTTCAGATTGACACATCGGATCATGTTAGACGTCTTAAAGGAAGCACGTAGATAATAACGTATGCCATGTATTTTACGTATATATATATACGCGCGTCTCTTCGGCACCACAACCGGCTCTCGATAGCTCGATAGCGTTAGACGACTGACCTCCGAATTATAGTTACTCTAGCCATGCGTCGATCGCGGTCGTGCGCGAGTTCGCCGATCAGCGACACACGTGTCGATAGTGCGGCAATTGTAAACTGTCAAAAAGAAAAAGATGAGATATGCGGAGGAACGTCGATGGACAAATCAATGCGAAGAAAAATCTCTCAGTCATGCAATCATGTGTAACGAAGATAAATAGCATCGAAATTCCCCTCATATTTCTTAAGTCTATTCTGCATTTATAGAGAAGGCCAAATGTAATCATCGAAACAAAAAACAGAGTAAAATTGATTGATTTAACAAAAGGCATTACAAACAAATAAAAGGTAGAAACTAAGATTTATTATCGGTTTGCCTCAATCGTTATCTATATATTGCCCGAGTATTTTAGTTAAAAATGTTGATCGATGTCCATGGTGCCGCCAGCAAGCATTCTTTTGTCCAATTGATGTTCCATGCGTACATTCGTATGTACTTGAGGTTGGTGATGGGAAACGGTTTCCGGCCTCGTCCATTTTTCACTGGACGAAGCTTGATACAATGCGAAGTACGTGTGTGACGGAGAACGCGTGAGAAAAGATTCGAGATAGCGGAGTTAGAGGTGAACTAAATATGTACAAATGTAATAAATCGAGCGACGATTACGTTGAACCTGCCTGTCTTTTTTTTTATTGAACCATCTTCCCGATTTACTGCATGTCTCACGTCCGAACAATAATACGTTATCGCTATTACAGCTGATTCTTTGACGTCAGATGACGATCTCTATATTTAGCACGTCTAATTAGCTTAATATGAGATCGTATATTAAATTACAGGTTTAATAAAGTTATAGTCTTCTAAATATTTTTTATTGAATCGTATTCAATTAAATAATGGTTGCACAATTTTCCGATAATTGTGATTTTTAAATATCTGCGCGTATTCATTTTCGTAACGGATTAAGCGTGCCGTGCACTCGTATTCTATAGATACAGGTATATTCCGGATTACCACTGTTGGAATGAACTTTCAGCTCGATTATGTCATACGCCTTGTTTGCTCGTTCCTGCAATTAAGCTTGCATTAACGTAAAGAGATACAAAAATCCTCTATTAATCCGGATTAAAAATATTCGAAACGATATTAATATTAATCAAAAGCAATTATATCAGATATTTTACCTGGACCTCGAAGTATTGCAACGGTGGACCGGTATTGTCGTACGTAAATCTACCAAATGCGAAAGGCTGCTTGTCTTCCACATCCGTTAAACCCTGAAAGTAACGCGTATAATATTTAATATACAGCAATGTTCAATATACTTACAATAGATACAGTGTGATGTTGCATATAACGACATATTGCAAAATATCATTTTGCAATTATAATAATTGATTCACCCAAACAGAAAAATCTTTTGGCGCGGTGTCAGTCTCTCCAGTTGGGGATATCGACGAGGAGATGTGCTCGAGACTGATTCCGGACACGTAGACGTAGCCGAGCAATCGTATCACCACACTGCCGCTGCTACCCTTGAAGGCCCAACAATCGCCTGGCAAAACGCCGGTCTGGTGAATGCTTCGGAGTCGAAACGATATCGAAATTAAATTATTCGGGTAACCTGTATCACTGCCCGGGGTGTATTTTGTTGCTGACAGAGCGGTATGCCGAATAAGTTGAGTGTGGGTGCGCCAATTGAGTAGGACTCGGTGTTTCGTGTAGACAAGATTGCACCACCTACGGATAAGAGACTGTAGTAACTATATATTGAAAATGATGCATTGGATGCTTATAATTTGGTTTTTTCATAATTCGTGTTCCAATATAAACTCTTAAGAAGTTCTTTTAAAAGAGAATTAATCCATGATTATGAGAGGAAGAATTTTCTTGTTATAATGTTTATGCGATATCGCCTGAAGAAAGTTAAAAAAAGCTTAATAGGAGTTATTTTAAAATTAATAAAAAAAGCTTGATGTCCCCTTTTTGTGCTATTTATGCACAAGATTGTTATCTTAGTACCATAAGATCTTGGGCTTTAATTAATACAGATTCCGTATAGAACAATAAAAATATATTCTTGGAGATTGCGAAACCTGAACTCTCAAGAGCATAATCCGTTCTTCCGGTTTTGTCAGCATCGTACGTTTGTAACTCGTTTTTCACCATGTTTTTGACGGTCTCTGGCGACAAGGCCTTTAGTAAATTCTTCGTATGCAGACTCATCTCTGTTGGGAAAAATGTTACAAATGAACTAAACTCTGCAAATAGTTGATAACTATTTGCAGAGTAGGAAGATAAAGATAAAAATATAATGCATAGTCACAGGCACATAAAAAGAAAGGCTTTCATTACGTATCAAGAGACAGCTCGCCTATGTCAACGAATATATGTATACCATGCCACTTTATTTAGCATCAAAGAAATGCTATTCCACCTCAACATCCGGTCAGCATTTATACGCCGCATTTATACCTTTCTTACCCTCGGACACTTCATTCCGCAGATTAAGAATAGCTTCTGACATTTTTGGTATTACACTGCCCACTTCCTTCAATTTGCTCTTCAGCTCGTCGCGCATCTCCATTACGTTCTTCACCTCGAGCTAATGCAATTGCAGAGACAATAAAACGTTAAATGTATTTTATAATAATTGAAATACAAGTCTTGTGTAACACAGTTCAACAGAAAATAGGTGAAAAGATTTATGCATTTAAGAAATATCATTCACATTGATGATTAAAGATTACCGAGAGAGTTCCCAAATGAGCTCTCAAATTTCCTAAATCTGCTTGGATCATCTGAAATGACGTACTGGCGGAATATTTGTCGCAGAGATGGGACACGGACATCGCTAAAAATATTGAAGCTTTTACATGAGAGTTATGATTGCACAGGGTTTTGGCTTAATCCTAGCAAGATCTAGCTTATCGAAACTCTCGACGAATTAATCCATGAAATCCTGTACCCAGCATCGAAGTAATGACGCAGAAAGTGAAGGATTTGACGAGTCTGGTGTACCAAGTGGGTCGTCGATTGCAGCTGGTTACTATAGCCGGACAATTTCCCGCGTTGACGCAACAGAAAGTGTTTTGCGCACTCATCGGCGTCGTTTCATCACGCACTTGTGTCTCAAATGCTTGAGGAAGAACACGAAGAAATGCAATGAAAATTATCGATATTAATTTATGTCAAATTTCGACGATGCTCTTTGTGAATTGTGATCGCACGTGTTTCGCTGGACATGTGTGTGAAAGCTGATCAACCACCATTGACAACTACTACACGTCTACATGTAATCGATATATTGCAGAAAAGTGAACGGCGATTCAAAATAAATCGCTATATATGGCGTGAGAATATATGTGGAGCGGAAATGTGGAAATGGTGTCAAGGCAGTAGTCTTGTGAGAAAAACTTTACTCCATTTGATGAAACGTTCAAATGTATTTTCTTACATTAGTTTCACGTCACTCGCGGGTGTACATATGTACAGGTAGAATGTAGACAATTCTAAAATGTATATACATGATTACAAGCAAATATCTTATATATTTACGGTCGTTCAATAAGGTACAATTCAGTTCTCTCGCTTGTACACATTTTTCTAGAGCGAAGGAACACTCGTGATTCGTTCCGTTGCGAATCATTACGTTCTACTGAAGAGCTTAGTATATTTTCTCGTAAATAAAGTCCGCCGCATTAAATACGTGTGACAAATTCCATAATTGCTTTCTTCTTTATAAATATACCTTATAAATTTTCCTTAATTTCCAGAATTATAATGTAGCATTATGTTTATATTGATATTTATATAACATCGTATATGATACCAAAAAAATACGAGTAAGAACATTATAAAATCATAAAATCAAATTCAATTATATCCTTTTGCAGAGTTATATCTTCATCATTCTTCATGGATCTTTATCATCGTCGAAACAAATATTGAACGAAGTAACAAGCTCGTAACGTGAATAACGTTTCTATCAAACTCGTCGAAATTAAATATATATTCCTTTGATGTTAAAGCTATTTGATATCACGACGTAATATCGGACGCTTGCGACTTGACGTCACTGTACATTTCTCAGAGCGGAATGTATACGCACGTTGAGCCGGCTTTCAAAGTCATAATCTCTATATTGATTTTGTGCCTTTAATAAGAATCCTTTGCCTTCGTTGAGATTCTAAAATGTAAAATAGAAAACTCGCGTTTTATATTTTTTAAAATATTTTTTATTTAAATATCAAACATATATATACCTGATGCACTTACGTTATTGTTACACAGGCTACTTCCTAGTTCGTAAAGAGCGAATGCGCTGACATGCTGATCGTACTCATCCTTGGACGGATATCTACGTTTCAGACAACTCCTATAACTCTTGATAGCCGCTTCGACATCTCCCAGGTAAAAATATGCTGCGCCTTCCACGAGATCTACCAAACCTACCATCGGTTCCTCGGAACGATTTCCCGTACATTCTGGTAACAGAAAAAAAATCAACTCGCAAATATCGTAAATAAGAGGTACGATGTGAAGAAAGTTAATTAATACGACTAATCAAGGAGTCATCGTAAAAATATCTTTATAAATAAAATGTCAATTCCGATATCATGTCTCTCTTTCTGGTTGAGTTTTGCATTATTCAAAGTTTTATCGATTAAAGAATTATTGAAAGATCAATCGATTACCCAATAATATTCCGTGTAACGTTTCAGCGGAACAGGACGGCATAGCGTTCCACAAGTACAATAATTCGTATACGAGCAGTCTGTAATACAAGACCGTATAAGGACGCCCGGTGTCCTTGTCAATGAGTTTTGGTACTCTGCGCAGGATGAAGGCGCCGAGTTGCGTTTCTCTGTTCATCTCATTAAACCAATGGAGGATTTTGTTATATGTCGTCAGGAGTATGTCGAACTTGCCGTTTGCGCCGCAACAAACTGCAAACGTAGCATAGTATAAAAATTCAACCTCGATGTGTCAAGGTGCCAAGGTGTGAAAATTACCCATGGCTAAGTATGCGTAGAAGCTCTTGGACCATCTGGACTGATGCTGCAACTGCAGCAAGGATCGATATGCTTCCTCGTAGCTCAAGCGTATCAGATGGCACCAAGCAACCTCGTGCAGACACAGCAACTTGATTTCCCGTTGAGTCGAAGCCTCCACGGCTTTGCCGTACGCTTCAAGCGCTGCATCGACATTTGACTATAATTGAAACAACAATGTTCGATTATAAAATACAATATATGAGAAATGCTACAATGGTGCAAATAATCAAGGATTCAGCAAATTGCAGGTTGAGAATAACTCAAAGATCTGAATAATTCTTGATTCGAATTTTTGAAATTCAGGCTCAAATCGTTCGAACATCGGAGAGTTTCGAGCATTATTCGATACCTCTAGACGTTCCACTCTGCCGGCGAAGAAGAGGAAAAGGGCTGAATCATGGAACTCGGTGTGGCACTCAGCTATCAGCTGCTTCGCTACCGCGACGCCCGCTTTCACGTTCGAGCCATCGAGTGCGAAGAACGGGCGTACAATCGTGTGGTACCAAAGCAGCGATAATCTGCGACGAATACCGTAATTTAAAGAGATATTTGGTAAAAAAATACATCTTCAAGTATATCTGGGGGGTGCAACTGGAATTCACGATGCACTCACGTGGCGAGCGGTGCGCGCATATCCTCGCTGAGTCGCGCGTACATCAGCGCGGTGAGACCAGCCTGCCTGTCGCCCTCGAAGCCCAAGAAATGGATCAGTTTCAGCAACGATGGTGGTAAGAGGCTCACGCACAACTGGTATATACCGTAGCCGAAACTCGCAGCTGACATCAGGCGCGTCACCTCGGTGGGCTCCACGAAGCTGCGAAGTGCATGCCGCTTTAATCGCCTTCTTCGAACTACGCGGCCCGTAAAATTAAATTCGTGTGAATGAGGGAAAGAAAGGCCAAAGGCTAGCCACGGTACTCTCTCGTGCAGCGGATATGCGAGGCAGTGTGTGAGTTTACAGAGGCGCAAGGTCGCGAACCATCAACGCCAGGGATAGATCGTACATCCGAAGACGCGGTCGTGACGCGTTTCGTTCACGTTTCTCGGTGGTACAGTAATATAGGAGACAATGGGCGAAGGGCGAAGAGAAAACGAGATTTTTGGTAAGAAGAAACAACAATTACGGTGTCTGTTGTTCGGACGTGATGCCAGTGAGCGAGAAGAACATTGATAGAGAGCTTCGCAGACCTGATGGCGAGGAAATGGGTGTCACGTTGTTCGCGTAACCGTTGCAGGATGGTATCGACCATTCGGAGGATCCCGGACTTTGCGGGCTCTGCATCGAGGATCCGTTGCTCATGGGAGTGCCGCAACACGGGCTGATACCTGCGCGGAAAGCGACGATCTCAAAACTGACTGGCGAAGTTATCACTCATCGCTGCGCGCGTTTAGAAGGCAATCGCAAGAGTTTGCTGAGCTGTTTAAAGATTAGCGCAACTAATCTTAATCAGTATAATATTATAACTACTAATTTGAGCTTGTCGTTAGCTTATTATTAATTAAACGACGTCACACTGCGTCGTTAGTTAATGACTTGAAGTTTTGCGACTAATGGCCAACTCGTGCAAAGCTGCTACGTTGCTCCAAAGCTCGAATTATAATTGCAGTTTTCCAAATCCGTTACGAGTCGGATGTGATGACGCACCGGTCGGGTTTGTGCCGAAGGTGCGACGATACAATTGCGAAATTTGAGTATACGCATGCTGATAAACTCGCCAAGCCTTGCGAAGCATCCAACCACCGCGCATATATCCAGTTAGTTCTTGTTGAAGGAGCGTCAATATAGCCGAGCACACTTGCGAATCCGCTAGAACGATTTGGCGTTCTAATTTATTCACGTAGTCCTTCTGAAAGTAGTTTCATAATTATATTTTATATCTTATTATAGCATATTGTTATATTATATATTAATTGAAGAGCAAGTTTCCTAGCACAAGTGTAAGCTTCTCACAATGTAGCATTGTTGATGATCTAAAATAAAACTCGACATAGTTTCGGCTTAAATCTTAATTTTGGTGATATAGATAGTATCAAAAATAGGCCAAGGCAACTTTTTCATTGATTCTAATTCTTTATTTAAGAGCTCATTTAAAATTAATGTTTTTAATTGAATAAGACTTACGTCAGTCTCTTCTGCTCTAAACACTTTACTCTTTACTGACTTCAACCACCCTATATCGCCCGCACATTCTCGTTCCATATCTTTAAGCAATAGCATGGCTTGTTGAAGCTTGTCGTCTTCGAAAGTCATCAAGGCGTTCTGCATGATTTATTAAATTGCATTACAAATAATACTCTATTATCGGGTCTTATAAAACATTCAGGTGTACAGCCTTCTGTGTGTTTTTTATGAATAAAAGAGTGAATAAAAGAATGATTTTGGTATATCGTAGCAGAATGAAAATCATCATTATTTAACGTGCTTGTCGTGAAGATCGATGTCTGTGATATTGATTTTGCATTTTCCGGTGCATGTGCTTGCGTTTATTATTAAAACCGATTAGATAATGCTGTTTCGCGGCCTTGAGATGTTAAGTATACTTCGTCAGAATAGACGATGCAATCGATATGCTTCATCACGCGATTACGTACCATGAAGAGAACAAAGCAGCGGCCAGCTTTGATGTGGAAGCTATGAGGATGACCGGTAAACAAAGCTTCAGCTTCTTCGGTTTTGTTGTTCAGCAGAAGGGAAATGCCGGTTCTGGCGATGTTCCAGTCCTTCGTTGCACCTTCTCCCATCGCCACTGCCCTCGAAAGAATGATTCTAGAGAAATATTTCGGTGACAGGATTTTCCCCCGAATCTGTCAACCACGTGTTCATCAGATGAAGAGCATCCCTTCACTGACGCAGCATCGGGAATAATATTTGGATCAGTGCGATTTATTCAAAACTTATTTGTTCCAAAGGACAAGTCCAACGGTCAAGAAAATATAGTTGATCACAGTTCGTTAGAATATCTCGTATATTTACGTCACGAGCGTGTCAGTCTCATTGCGGTCGCGCTAGCACTGTCAGGAGCGCGGGGCAACCTCGTGGATGCCGCATTTCCTCCTTGCGCAGACCGCAAAGTGAGAAGAGCCGTCTTTGATGCGTTTTCCATGTTCATATAATTTTGTCCTCAAAAATGCAATTTTCCAGCACGACCCCTAAACATCAGGTTGGGGATAAGTCCTTAGGGATGGACTTATCCCTCGTGTATAGTAGAACGGAAGATACATGAGTACTTGATGTGATTAAGGAATTCCTGTCGCTTGTGCGGTTGTTATGCAACTTTCTGTTATCGTATATGTAATCACCTATTTGCAATCGTTGTTGCATTTATCTTCTTCATTTCTTTTAACAATATATACGCACAAAGCAATGAATAGCCAAAATCCTTCGTCGGTGCATTTCTTGAGATATTTGCAGGGATGATTGTTGTTGCGTATTTTATCAACTCGATGCAAGGTATAAATGCGTATTACAAGAGTGACGGCTTCGATGCGACGTGAGATTTCAACGTTGCTTTCGTGTCTCGTGGGGATTCGATAGTTACCGGACGCTGACACATCATCGGGACGATGTCATCACGGAGGGATTGCGAATAAGTGTTGGACGAATGCGCGCGAATCGAAGTACGCGAGACAGCGTGGCGCGAGGTGTGTGCAGTCTCGCTGTGCACCGGGTTGACTAAACCCTGTCGAGGAAGCGCAATGCTGCTGCCACCACCTTCGGGCTGGATGTATAGATGTGTTATTGATTTTGACCGAGGAGTCGCGACTAGCGCTCGGAATTTTCCGAGACGGTCGAGCAATTCGAACTCCAAGCTTGAATCTTGGGGAAATGTATCAAATTTTTATGCAAAACTCTGTAACTTTGTAAGCAGTGTCTGAAGAATTAAGATCAGAGTTATTTTTTTATGTCATTTCTCTCTGTGTTTTGTGATACCGCGAGCTTCATTAAACTTCGAGGTGTCATTATCTTATCATAAGTGACACAAAGGTGCTTCAGAATGATCGGATACAATGATAAGATGTATCTTGTATATTCTCGCGCTTCTGAGCATGACAACAAGCTTATGTATAAAACAATATAGAGATTCAAAGTACGTAGATTATGTATATGTATATACATATAGATATTTACAATTGTTGCCGTCGTATATTCACATTCATCTATTTATGCGATTACTGTTATTCTTGATTTAAACTTCTTACGCAATAACGATTTTTAGCAGCGCAGCCGATCGTACGGCAGCTTTCCGCGGCGGTTTATCGCTGCCGGCGCCGTCGCTTTCTGTATTTTCTTTTAATAAGTAACGCCAAAAGCAAAACTTCTTCATCAGAATCCATATTGCAACTGAATAAACTGAATAAGTAATAAATATATGTAGCGCGGTTCAATATGCCGCGCGGCTGAGAAGCGCTGCTGAAAAATCGCTAATGTATAATTCAAAGAAACGGCCTCGACTTTTATTTACACCCATTTGGTTCACCGGCAACCCTGGCCTCGTAGAAAACTTACAATTATCTGTACATTTATATTTACAATTTTATTAGGCAATTGATACGACTATTCCTAAAGGGTACGTCATATAAACTCCAGCCCTTCAAATTTCTTGTCCATCACTTTGTTCTCGGACATTATTATCGATCCCTCTATCGTAAAGGCCATGATGTATGTGGCAGTTCGCCCTTGATACTCCTCGGTTTTTAATGCTACTATGATAGAATCCTGCGAACCAGGAAGGAACTTGAAACTCGAAAAACCTCTGATTGGATTTAGATCTCCGATACGTGTAACCTGTAACGAATAAAGCGAACATTACATTAATTTACGAAGACATCGGAATAAAACTTAAAAATGTCAATGCAGCAAATAATTAAAAACGCACTTTGATTTCAACAAAATTCTCATCCGCAGTCAGCATGACATTGCAGCTCATCGTTTCGTCCCTCGTCTCGTTGTAACGCTCGCGAGAGCATCTTCTTGGTAAGAAGAACCAGCTTTTATGTATGTCGCTCCAAGCTCCAGATTCATGTATCATGTAACCTGCGTAAAGTGCACGCATGATGAATTAATTCAAGCATTCACAGGTCGTGCGTGTGCGTACCTGGATATTCGATGTTAATCGCTTGCCTTAATCGCTTGTAGTAAGAGATCCAATTGAGCGAATGCGTCTCGCCACGTGGCGACACTACTTTTACCCACAATGGATTGTTATGCTCAAACTCGCCGGATGGCGTGGTCCATTCTTTCCCCATACTGCCAACGTACAACAACTCATCCTTGACGGTTGCCCATTCCGATTTGAAGCCTGCAAGCAAACAGAATTTCAATAAAAGCAACACGTTCCGAGTGACAAGAACAATAATATCCAGTTTTGATCATACGCGTACTACGACTGTTACCTTTGTGATTTTTACCATTGCCATCCATCAGGATCACCCACGGGTAAACTTGATCCCCTTCTATGAAGTATACCATCCCCGTGCGATCATCGAAGGACAACAGGCGACCGTCGAACGTCACCAATTCCGACAGTTCCATGCCACGTCCCTTCATGGACAACGATGAGGACAATGTAGCAGTCCTGTCGTCCCAGATGACCGACAGGAAATTATTAATGGGATTCCAGTAGAGGCTGCCGGTCTTCATGAGACTGTGCCACGTGTCCTTCTTGTCCAGCAACTTGGCGTCGTGGTCGAGATCGCTCACTATTGCTATCCTGTACGTGATACCCCGCGAGGTCCTGATAGGCGTGGACGTGGGATACGTCTTGTTGTACTTGTAGTAGTGGCACTGCGTCGGGGTCTGGCTCGGTGGCGAGCATATGGCGCCGTACAGCTGCAGGTATGCGAAGAGCAAAACTGAAATACTCAGCACAACGAGGATCAGCGTCCAGAATACGTTCTGCACGCGGAACGTGCTGTTTGCCACGCGGTAGACGTGCGGCGCGCGCAACGCTTGTCGCCAGTCGCGCAAGTACGACATGGTCATCTCCTTGCCGCCGTTCCTCATTCGCGTTTGTTCGCCGGAGAACCGCAACGACCGGACGCACCTCCCCCGCGTCACGAAACGCGTGCCATCGGTCCGACAGCGCCCGACATCGATCCTAACCTAGCTCAACGCGCCACCGCCACGGTAAGGGGACCGTAGACCACGTGACTGATTTAGCAGCCGCGCTCGGGCGCCGCCACGTGAAGCGATCGCTGAACATGATCGATTAGTAAACGACTGCACGGATTATTTTAATTTGAAATTGTGGCCATGCGTACGTGTCAATCTTGTTCGAACGAAAGAAAATTATTACTAGGAATTGATAGGATTCTTGAACAGGAAGTTAGGAACCTTGTCGTGAATCCACCTCACGCGATGTAACGTATTAATGTCCAATAATGCGCGACCGACTTTCCAATCTTCGATCTCTCGCCGCAACTGACCGCAGTGTATTTATGGTTGCGGAAACGCTCAGACCGGTCGATACTTGAGATTTATGATACTTCAGAATGCAGTAAACATGCGGCACGAGAATACGTGACGGTGCTGCGGAACACACGATCGTATCTTCATCGTTTCCGCGAACAACGTTATTTTCTGACTTCGTTGAATATACATCGTTAAAAGATGAATCGTTGCAGGAAAAAGATCAATAAAGACTCGATTGTTAACGCTTGGAACTAAAATAATGGTTACTAGATACTAGGTCATTGATACTCACTTAGTTTAAAATTTTTAAATTTTCAATTTTGTCTGCGTTAAATAAATTAAATATTAGGAGTGTGATTTAGTTTTGAGGGTTTTGCAACAGATGGCTGTAGTGTCAGTTTGTTTCCGATAACTGTTGTTTCTTACAGTGTTGACATTATCCATGACATTTAGTAGCATTATAGCAATAGATGCAATAACAGTCGTGTTTATATCATCGTAAAAATGCAACTTCCGAAACATCATTTTCGACATGCGTTGCTTTTGTTTTTTAATCAAAAGAAAACTGCCGCTGACGGTTATAGAATTCTTGTGGAAACTTATGGTGATTCTGCCCCATCAATTAAGACGTGTGAATACTGGTTTAGACGCTTTAAAAGTGGTCATACTGATGTGAAGGACAAAGAACGCTCGGGACAACCAAGAAAGCTTGAAAATGCAGATTTGCAAGCATTATTGCACGAAAATCCAACACGATCCACTTCAGAACTTGCCAGAGCATTAAATGTTGATCGTACAACAGTTACGAAACATTTACATGAAATGGGAAAAATTCAGAAAGAAGGGAAATGGGTTCGACATCAATTATCGGAAAGTGCCATTTGAACATTTGCATTTCGTTGATCGCCAGGCAAAAAAAGAAGAGTCTTTTGTCTCGGATTGTTACTGGGGATGAAAAGTGGATCTATTTTGATAATCCGAAACGCAGAAAATCATGGGTGGATCCAGGCGAACCATCAACATCCACTCCGAGACGCAATATTGACGGTTCAAAAGTAATGCTCTGTATTTGGTGGGATAGTGTACTATGAGCTGTTAAATCCGCATGAGACTGTCACGGCTGATCGTTATCGACACCAATTGTACAAGTTGAAGCAAGTATTGGACCAAAAACGACCACCAATTGCGAGTAAACGACGGAAAGTGATTCTTCTTCGTGACAACGCTCGACCTCGCGTTGCGTTATCAGTGAAACAAACACTATTAGAGCTTGAATGGCAAGTCTTCTCCGGACATTGCTCCATGCGATTATTATTTGTTCCGGTCGATGCAAGACGCTTTAGAGGATACACACTTTCATAATTTCGAAGAAGTGCGAAAATTCGTCGACGAATGGATCAACTGAAAAGAAGAGTGATTTTATCG